>NC_055998.1:63353732-64053376 GCF_018446385.1 Zingiber officinale
GAAAGTTCATCATGGAAAAAAAAAACTAACCTTAAGCAACATGAAATCTCATGTGCATTATGTTATCTTCACATCTTTTCATAGGGTAAAACATAAACAAGCTAGATTTGAGGTTGAGCCTCCTTAAGGTATTTAATCCCTTAATGGCCGAAACCTTAAGGTAAGATCCTACTAGTTCTAAGCAACATACAAGTATAAAACATCAAGAGAACATTCACAACATATTATGGAAAACTTCATACTTGATACTTCTTCTAGAATTTACAAGCATGTGAGTACCTTATGAATTTCATAGCATATCATGGGGAGGAACATAAACATGTTAGGGTTGAGTTTAGGCTTGCCTAAGCCTTACATTTTATGTTGGCTGAAAGTTTATCATGTGAAACCTAACCCTAAGCAACATGAAATCTTAAGTGCATTATGGTATTCTCATATCTTTTCATAAGGTAAAACATAAGCAAGCTAGATTTGAGGTTGAGCCTCCTTAAGGTATTAAATCCCTTCATGGCCGAAACCTTAAGGTAGGGTCCTACTAGTTCTAAGCAACATACAAGTATAAACATCAAGGAAAATATTCATATATCATCATAGAAGAGATCATAGGCATGTTAGTTTTTAAATTGAGCTTCCCTAGGTTTTTAAGCCTCTTCATGGCCGAACCCTAAGGTAGGGTATTACCTAACTCTAAGCCTTGTACAAGCATGAAATATCAAGGTCATATTCATAGCATATCATAAGGAAAAACTTAAACATATTGGTTTTGATTTTAAGCTTCCATAAACTTTACAAGTATCATGACCGAAATTTCTAAAGGAAACTCTAGGTTGTAAATTCATCTAAACTCGAAAACCATATAACAACTTGTACCACAGGTGAGGGGATACTCACCTCCTCTTGCTTGGTCTTTTCCTAAGAGAAGGTACCCTTTGTGAAGAGAAAGAAGAGAGCTTCTCCTCCTAGTGCTCCTTTGTGCTTCTCTTGCTTGTGAGAGGTAGATCTTGAGGGTTCCTTCTTGTTGGTTTGGTTTTCTTAGGTAGAAAACCTTAGTTGGATTTTCGGGAAAGAAGAGAGGATGCTCTAGGTCACAGCAATGGTGAGGGAAGGGAAGAAAAATGAAATCCCTTCTTGGTTTTTCCTCTTATGCTAGGTGGAAGTAAGAAGCAAAAAGAGACTTTGCTTTCCCCTCTTCTTAACTCATCTTTTATTCTCTTAATGATGAAGAAATGTCTTCATTCATCCTCTTACTCCCTCTCCTCTCCTTCTCTCTTGGATCTTCACGAAAATGGGAAAGAGTGAGGAAGGAAAAGACAACTTGTCTTGCTTCTTAATCAAGAGAGGGAGGAAGAAAGTTACTTGATGTTTCTTGCTTCCTTCTCTTAATCATGGTTTTATCTATATCTACAATATCCATTCTCTATTCAACAATAACTCATGATGGTCTAGTGGTAATTCCAAAATCCTTAGCTTAAGAAGGTTCAAGGTTCAATCCTTGACCAACTCTCTTTTTTTATATATATATATTTTTGGTTCCATCTTATCTTCCTTTATTCTAAGAGAAAATCTTCACATACTTAGCTTAAGAAATTCGTGGGTGTTACATGAATGGACTCTATGTTCTAGACTTTGACAACCCAATCTATAACATAAATACCAAATAGTTAAAGTCTAATGATTTGAACCACAGATATCTCTGCATTGTCATTTAAGTCACATAAATGATAGTCGCATATCCCAACTACATAAGGATGGACTTTTGATCTCATTTGATTTTGAATCATATGGGGTTTGAGAATCTTGTCTTCAAGGCAAGATGACAAAAACTCTATTTAGTAGACATACCGCAAGAGCTAATGACTTGTTAGGATTCATACATGCTGATGTATGCGGCCCTTCAAAATAGCAGCTAGAGGAGGTTATCATTACTTCATTACTTTCACTAATGATTTTAGTAGATACTGCTATGTGTATCTGATGAGACACAAGTCTGAATCCTTTGAAAAGTTCAAAGAATTCAAGAATGAAGTACAAAGCCAACTTGGTAAGAGTATTAAAATGCTTCGATTAGATAGAGGTGGGGAATACCTTAGCCAAGAGTTTCATGACCATTTCATTGAGTGTGGGATCATTTCTCAACTCACTCCACTTGGAACACCAAAATAGAATGGTGTATCAGAAATGAGAAATCATATTTTATTAGATATGGTACGATCGATGATGAGTCAAACAGATCTTTCTACTTCCTTCTGGGGTCATGCTCTAGAAACGATCGCTTTCACACTTAACCGCGTTCCATCTAAGACCGTCATAAAGACACCATATACAATATGGACTGGGAAGAATCCCAAGATGTCTTTCATGAAGATTTGGAGATGTGAGGCTTATGTTCGACGACAAGTCTTAGATAAACTAGGACCCAAATCAGACAAGTGATATTTTGTAGGATATCCCAAGGAAACAAAGGGATACTACTTCTATAATCTCACACAAGGTAAAGTATTTGTTGTTAGAACTGATGTCTTTTTTGAAAGGAAATTTATTTCTAAACGAACTAGTGGGAATAATGTCAATCTTGAAGAAATTCAAGATATACAAACTAGCATCGTCACCTTAATGGAAACTAACAGGTACCACAAGATGTTGTGGATCATGATTTTGTTACACCGCATGAAGTTGTGGAACAACAACCTATTCAAGTAGCACAAGCTCTACGCAGATTTGATAGGACTTGCCGTCAAACTAAGAGATATTCTTTTCTCTTGTCTGACAACGGTGATGTAGTACTAGTTGGTCTCAACAAGCCTACATTTTATCAGGAAGCTGTACAGGGCTCAGATTTTGAGAAATGGATAGAGGCTATGAGATCCGAAATAGAATCTATATACACTAACCAAGTATGGATTTTGATTGATCCACCTGAAGGGATCAAACCCATTGGTTGTAAGTGGGTCTTCAAGGTGAGGGCTGACATGGATAGATATATACATACCTATAAAGTTAGATTGGTAGCTAAAGGATTCAAGTAAATTCATGGTATAGATTATGATAAAACCTTTTCACCAGTTGCGATGCTCAAGTCCATTCAGATCATGCTTGCTATTGCAGCTTACTATGATTATAAGATCTGGCAGATGGATGTCAAAACTGCATTTCTTAATGGAAATCTCTTCGAGGATGTGTACATGACACAACCTGAGGGTTTTATAGATCCAAATAATGCTGGAAATGTTTGTAAGTTTTAAAGATCTATTTATGGATTGAAGCAAGCTTCTAGAAGCTGGAATCTTCTATTCAATGATGCAATCAAAGTGTTTGGTTTCATAAAGAATGAAGATGAACCTTGTGTCTACAAGAGGGTTAGTGGGAGCATAGTTATCTTTCTCATATTGTATGTAGATGACATACTTCTCATTGGAAATGATATCCCTATACTTTAGTCAGTGAAGATGTGGCTTGGGAATTATTTCTCAATGAAGGACTTAGGTAAAGCAGCCTACATTTTAGGCATCAAGATCTAAAAGATTGCTTGGCCTAAGCCAGAGTACATACATTGACAAGGTGCTTAAACATTTTATCATAGAGAATTCCAAGAAGGGATTCCTGCCTATGTCACATGATGTGAGTCTTTCGAAGACTCAATATCCCTCTTCTAAGGAAGAAAGGGACCACATGGATCAGATTCCTTATGCATCTGCTATAAGGTCTATCATGTACGTCATGCTTTGTACTCGTTCAGATGTCTCGTATGAGTTAAGCATGACGAGTAGATACCAGTCAGATCCAGGTGAAGGTCACTAGACAGTAGTCAAGAATATTCTTAAGTACTTGAGAAGGACTCAAGATTATTTCTTGATCTTTGGAGGCGATAAAGAGCTTGTTGTAAAGGGTTACACCGATGCTAGCTTCCAAACTAATAAGGATAAGTCTAAATCACAGTTAAGGTATGTATTTTGTTTAAATGGTGATGTTCATCTCATTCGAGAAATTGTCGATAGAGGAGATGTGAGGATATGTAGAGTACCGACCGATGCTAACATTGTGGATCCCTTGACAAAGGCTTTGGCACAGAGGAAGCATGATGGTCATACTAGATCACTAGGTATTAGATATTTCAGTGATTGGCACTAGTGCTGGTGGGAGATTGTTAGTATTAGCCCTGGTACCAATTATGAGATGATTGTATAGCCTTTTGCATCATATTTCATTATTAATAAAGGCAAAGTTGATTATTATATTTACTTCAATTCAGTGTCGAATGAATAAGTATAATAATGTACTAGAGTAGAAGGTTCTCTAATCTACAACATATCAATTGGTTGAATTGATAGTGAGATATTGTAGATATACATAGAACACTACTCTTAACTATTCCTAGTCAAGTGTTAATATGCAAGGACAATATTAATGCGTTGAGACTAGCATGTAGGTCAACGGATGCGTTAATCACACAAGTCATGGATATGAGATATCAGGTTGACACATGAGTATATATTAGAGAATATACACTGAATGACCCGCCATGAGAATATTTCATGGATCGTTATATGTGTATCTGTTGGGTTTCGGACCGCAAAAATCGCTTTTTGCATTGCGGAAACCCTGAAACCCTGCCATCAGATCCGAGCGAAGAAATAAAATTTACGTAAAACGTCGAGTACGAGTTTCTAGCCTAGATCTAAACTAGATCTACAAAGGAGAAGGGATTTACCCTTGATGCGATGCCCTTCGCTAATCTCGCTCGTCCAAGGTTAGCCGGATCTCGAGAGTATCAAAGTAGATACTCCTCTATGTGTATCCACACAAGCAAGAGATTGAGAAACCAAATAAAAGGTGTGCTAGCACCTTTGAAAGGTTCGGCCAAGGTGGAGGAGAGGGAGAGAAGAGAGAGCTTGATGAAGAAGATGAGAATTACACAAAAGAAATTAAACTCACCCAAATCAATAAGTGGTCGGCCACATGAATGAGGTTAATAACCTCCATGGAATACCAAAAGTCACAACTCTTGGTAACTCCCATGAGGTGGCATCCCACTTAAGCAACCATGATGATGTGGAGTATCATCATTGGTCCACTCTTTGCCAACTCACCAATGAGGTGGCAAATGGTCAAGTCAAACTTGACTCTTCATCTTCCTCTCAAGTCAAGTCAAACTTGACCACTTCTCTCCCATGGTTGATCAAATCTAACCATTGGTTCAAGTCAATTTTAATTTAATGAATCTCTATTCATTGAATTAAATTGACTCAATGAGTCTAAGTCCAAATTAGACTCATCTAACACATGAACCAAATTGAGTCCAACTCAATTAGCCTAATTTGGATTACTCTTAATCCAATTTAGTTCATCACATGGACCTAATCCTTTAGGTTCATCAAATGAACCTAATCTCCATCTAATTGCCCTTTGTGTGTGACCCTATAGGTTCTTATAACATTGGCAATGCTCCTAAACCCATTTAGAAGCATAAGTAATGAGCGGTATCTAGAAACACATCATTACTACCCAAGTTATAAGAATGTTGAGATCCAACATCATCTTGTGACTACTAATTGTGACTCTTCACAATATATGACAAGTGTCCTTCTATCCTAGACATCTAGATTGATCAATGTGAGGCATAGACTGTGTCATCCTCTAATCAATCTAAATCTTGAATCCCAAGTAGACTCACTCAATCAAATGAGCTCAACATCTCATATTGACTCATTTGGGCATGGCCATGCACTTAGTGTTGAGTTCTACGGGCCGCGAAAATCGCTTTTTCGCGTCACGAAAACCCCGAAGGACCCAAAGCCATAGATCCGTGCAAAGATTCGTATACAAAATTCGAAAAACTATTTCTTGTACGAGTTCATGAACTGATCTACTACTTAGATCTACGAGAAAAATGTTTACCCTTGTAGCGTGCCTTTCGCAATCCCGCAAGGTCCAAAATCGTCGGAACTCAAGATTGTCAACGTAGACAATCCTCTCTCGGTATCCACACGAACAAGGAGGGTTCTCTAACTCTCAAGGATGGAAGAGAGAGCACCACAAGTGTGCTAGCACTCTCTAGATACTCTCGGATGGGATTGGAAAGAAGAGAAAAAGAAGAGAAAACAAGAAGAATCTCACCACTCCTCTAGTAGTCTTCTCCTTTGTGACCTTCACACTCTCTTATTGTCTTGGACTTAACTCACACCTCTCCTCCCAATGAAGTGCACGGCAACCATCAGCCATGGAGTGCCAAAGCAAGAAGGAAGATGATACAATAAAACCACATCAATACACACATGAAAAAACTCCACACCATTAAGTGTGGCCGGCCACATAACTCCTCTCATTAATGTGGCCGGCCACATTAAAGAAAGGAGAGTGTAACCTCCAATGAGGTGGCACACCTCATGAGGTGGAGGTGATGTGGCAACTATGTGTCATGCCATGTAGGATGAGTCAACCTACATGATGTGGCAATGCATCAAGTCAAACTTGATGTTTCAACTTCCAATTTGGTCAAGTCAAACTTGACCCAATCTCTTCCTTGTTGAGTTAAATCCAAGCTTTGATTCAAGTCAATTTTAATTTAATGAATCCCAATTCATTAATATAAATTGACTCAATGAATCAAATGTAAATTAGACTCATTCAACAATTGAATCTAATTGAGTCTAACTCAATAAGTCTAATTCGAATCCAATCTTTGGTTCATCATATGAACCTAATCCTTTTGGTTCATCATATGAACCTAATCTCCATCCACATGTTCTTTGTGTGTGACCCAATAGGTTCTTGTAACGTTGGCAATGTTTCTAAACTCTTTTAGAAACATAAGCAATGAGCGGCATCTAGCAATACATCATTGTTACCCAAGTTACAAGAAATGTTGAGATCCAACATCACCTTGTGACTACTAATTGTGACTCCTCACAATATGTGACATTGTCCTTCTATCCTAGACATCTAGATTGATCAATATGAGGCATAGACCGTTTCATCCTCTAATCAATCTAAATCTTGAACTCCAAGTAGACTCACTCGATCAAATGAGCTCAACATCTAATGTTGACTCATTTGGGCATGGCCATGCACTTCGTGGTCTAACTCTATCAAGAATATTGATGTCGCTCCCGTCATATGGGAGGGATAGATCCCATCTACATCACTCACATCCCTCTGCATAATTTGTTACATACCCAGTAATCGCCTTTATAGTCCACCCTGTTACGGGTGACGTTTGACGAAACCAAAGTACAAACTCCTTATGTAGGGATCCATGGTGACTTCAGGTCTAAGGACTAATAGTCATACTAATAGCCACATGAGAAAGTATATGACACTCATATAACGATCCATGATACTTTCTCATGACGGGTCATTCAGTATACATTCTCCAATATATACCCATGTGTCAACTTGATATCTCCATATCCATGACTTGTGAGATCAAGTCATCGAGTTGACCTACATGCTAGTCTTATTGCATTAACATCGTCCCTGAATGTTAATACTCGACTAGGAATGATTAAGAGTAGTGTTCCCTATATCATCTCACTATCGATTCAACCAATCGATTGATATAGGTAAGAACGCTCTACTCAAGGACGTTACTATACTTAGTTTATTTGGCACTAAAACAAATAAGCATAATAACCAAACTATTGCCTTTATTAATATAAGAATATGATATACATGAGTCCATACAATCATCAAATGATTGGCTCTAGGGCTCTAACTAACAATCTCCCACTAGCACTAGTGCCAATCAGTATAGCCTCTAAGGCCTAAAGACCTAGTGTGACCGTCAGGCTTCCTCTGTGCCAAAGCCTTGGTCAAGGGATCTGCAATGTTAGCCTCTATAAGTACTCTGCAAATCTTCACATCTCCTCTATCGATAATCTCTCGAATGAGATGGAAACGTTGTAGAACTGCTGTGAACTCTGCCAGCTCATAGCACTACCATTCAAGCAAAACACGAACCTCGACTGCGATTTAATCATCCTGGTCGGTCTAGAAGCTAGTATCACTGTAACTCTTTACAGCTAGCTCATCATCGCCTCCATATATCAAGAAATATTCTTTAGTCCTTCTCAAGTACTTAAGAATATTCTTGACCGCTATCCAGTGACTTTCACCTGGATCTGACTGGTATCTGCTCGTCATGCTCATAGCATACGAGACATCAGGTCGAGTACATAACATGGCATACATGATAGATCCTATGGCTGTGGAACTAAAAAACCCTCAGGTTGTGTCATGTACACATCCTCGAGTATGTTTCCATTCAGAAACGTGGTTTTTGATATCCATCCGCCATATCTTGGAATCTGGTCTCATCACAGCTTCCTGATAGGTGTTAGGCTCATCCTCTATGAGCACAACGTCATCATGGTTAGACACGAGAAATGAATATCTCTCAGGATGACGATGTACCCTATCAGACCTGCGAAGAGGTATGTCTACTTGAACTGGTTGTTGTTCCTCAACTCTTTGTAGAACAACATCATCCACAACACTTTGTGGTTCCAGTTCAACTTCCATCGAGGCATCAGTGCTATTGTTCGCATCTTGAACTTCTTCAAGATCGAACGCGCTCCCACTAGTCTTTCTAGAAACAAAGTCCCTTTCTAGAAAGACCCCAGTCTTTGCCACAACTACCTTGTGCTGACTGGGAATGTAGAAGTAATATCCCTTAGTTTCCTTGGAATATCCGATGAAATAGCACTTGTCGGATTTAGGTCCTAATTTGTCTGAGACTTGACGTCGTACGTAAGCCTCACAACTCCAAATCTTCATGAAAGACACCTGGGAATCTCTCCCAGTCCATATCCTATATGGTGTCTTTATCACGGCCTTGGATGGAACTCGGTTGAGAATGAAAGTTGCCGTGTCTAGAGCATATCCCTATAGATATGTCGGAAGATCTGTGTGACTCATCATAGATCGTGCCATATCTAATAGGGTACGATTCCTCCTTTCGGATACACCATTCCACTGTGGTGTTCCAGGAGGAGTGAGTTGGGATAGATTCCCACACTCAGCTAAATAGTTACGAAACTCATGGCTTAAGTATTCTCCACCTCGATCGGATCGAAGTATTTTAATACTCTTGCCAAGCTGGTTCTGTACTTCATTCTTGAATTCTTTGAACTTTTCAAAGGATTCAGATTTATGTGTCATCAGGTACACATAACCGTATCTACTGAAGTCATCAGTAAATGTGATGAAGTATCTATAACCGCCTCTAGCAGCGACATTAAAAGGGCCACATACATCACTATGTATAAGTCCTAACAAATCAGTCGCTCTCTCGCCGTGCCCACTAAAGGGAGTCTTGGTCATCTTGCCTCGTAGGCATGACTCGCATATCTCATATGATTCAAAATCAAATGAGTCCAGCAAACCATCCTTATGAAGCTGGGATAAGCGCTTGTCATTTATATGACCTAAGCGACAGTGTCAGAGGTAAGTTTGGTTCATGTCTTTTGACTTGAACCTCTTGGTATTAATGTTATAGATAGGGCTCTCAAGGTCTAGAATATAGAGTCCGTTTATTAGTGGTGCACTACAATAGAACATATCTTTCAAATAAACAGAACAACATTTGTCTTTTATTATAAAAGAGTATCCTTTCTTGTCTAAACAAGAAACTGAAACTATGTTCTTAGTAAGAGCAGGCACATAACAACAATCGACTAACTCTAGTACAAGCCCAAAGGGCAGAGATAGAATGTAAATCCCTACAGTAACAGCAGCAACCCGTGCTCCATTGCCTTCTCGTAGGTCCACCTCGCCCTTTGTCAATGCCTTGCTATTTCTCAGCGCCTGCACATTAATACAAATGTGAGAAGCACATCCAGTATCTAATACCCAAGATGTAGAAATAGATAGATTGACTTCTATAACATATATACCTGAAGTGGAAGTGTCACTTCGCTTCTTCTTAAGATCCTCCAAGTATACCTTGCAGTTCCTCTTCCAGTGCCTGGTTTGACCGTAGTGGAAGCAGGTAGCATCCTTGGCGACTCCTCCTCCAGGCTTCAGTGCCTTGCCTTTGCCCTTGGTTTGGGACTTTCCCTTACCTTTGGGCTTGCCCTTGCCCTTATGCTTCTGAACCATCAGAATGGGCTTAACCTTCTTAAGGTTAATCTCAGCAGTTCGTAACATACTAAGTAGCTCGGGCAGTGGCTTGTCAATCTCATTCATGTTATAGTTCAGAACGAATTGACTATAGCTATCTGGCAAGGACTGCAAGATCAAGTCAGTGGCCAGCTCTTGGCCAAGTGGGAACCCCAGTCTTTGTAGGTTCTCTATGTACCCAATCATCTTGAGTACATAAGGACCTACAGGAGCCCCGTCTGACATTGCCTTCGAGATCTCAAATCTCTCATGCCTCGCTTGTCCCTGATATAGTTGGCGAAGATGCTCAACCATATCGTAAGCGCCCATCAACTCATGTTGCTTCTGAAGCTCTGAGTTCATGGTCGCGAGCATTAGACAGGACACATCTAATGTGTCGTCTTGATGCTTCTTATAAGCATCTTTGTCGGCTCGCGAGGCATTGGCAGGAGGAGCCTCAGGAATAGGCTGCTCCAGAACGTACAGCTTACGCTCCTGGGTGAGAACTATTCTCAAGTTCCTGTACCAGTCCAGGAAATTCGCTCCGTTGAGCTTGTCCTTCTCAAGGACAGATCGCAGGGAGAAAGTGTTCGTATTTGACGTCATGGTTATCTACAACAGAAAAATTTGCAGAAATAAATATCATATTCTTTTAAAAATCATTTAATTAGGCCTTTAATTAAATGATTCTCCCACTAAATTATATAATTCTTGTGGGACAAGATCCACATCATACTAACCCTTGAGTTAGCTTTGGCTAATACGCCCAAGGCTTAGTATGATCGGTAGGTAACGATTACCAATTACATCTCTATGCAACTCTTGTTTATAGAATCAATATCTGCATTTATATTAAAACTCGAGTTAGCTTCGGCTAATACGCCCGAGAGTTAATATAGATGTGATTTTGACCTATCTTTTCCAACCGTTGGAATAATGCCTATAGTTGACTCGATCCAACCGAGTAACTAGGAATACTCAATCTAATTGAGTTTGTATTCACCCATGCGTTGATAGGCGGGACCAAGATTGTCCCTCCGTACCCTACCAAGATAATATGTATTGCTCTGCTTTGGCAGATTCAACAATACATGTGATCGAGGTAGTGATAGGTATCACGGCACGGTTAGGCATTTAGAGTTGGTTCGATCTAGATCTAATCTAATCGAGAAGGATGCATCTTGTGCACGACTTAGATCTAATCTAATCGCAAGGGTGCATCATGTGCACGACTTAGATCTAATCTAATCGTTAAGGCACTAATTAATTAATTAACTATTAAACATGCATCAGATACATAATAATTAATTAATTAATCTATTTGTGATTTAGTCATGGCCCTACTACGATCTTCTCAAGCCAATGAGAAGATCGAATGGTCAACCTAGGGTCAACAGCTTCTCCAAGCTCCTCCCTTTGACCACCTTGTGTTGCTCGTGCCCGCCTCGGAACTCCGTCTCGTGTGGACCCTCCACTGCTCCAATTTGTACATTACAATTTGAAACTCGAGTTACATTCGAGTCTAAATCTAATTTACAACAAGAATAAAAGACGAGGCACGACGCGCAGGTCGCGAATAATAAAATAAATACAACACGCGAAAACACATCACGGCACGCAGGCCGTATTATGAATTACAACACAACCAATCATATTGGGTTTTGGGCCATGACTATCACAAAATTAATATATAATTCAAAATTATATATTTTCTTATTTTCTGTAATTTTAAAAATAATTTTTTTTTACAATTTTACAAGTAAAATTTCCCGGCGGTCCCGGTTAGCGGTTTCGGGCGCAATCGCGGAACGGATCCCCTTGCGGGGCCAGGGGCAGCGCCCCTACCCGCGATCTAACCATCGCGAGGGTCCCATTGCGATCCAACAGCACCCAAACCCGCTGTCCCAAAACGATTTGGGCCGAGACATTACCGTTTCGGAAAAATCTTCCCGACGGGTTCATTTTTAGCGATTTCGGGTGCGATCGCGGAGCAAATCCCCTTGCGGGGTTAGGGGCAGCGCCCCTACCCACGATCTAACCATCGTGAGTTGCTCCGTTGCGATCTAAAGGCACCCGAGTCCGCTGTCCCAAAAGATTTTGGGTCGAAACGAAGCCGTTTGGGAAAATTCTTCCCGATAGCCGAAGCCTACAAGTGCCGAGACACTTGTGCTTCGCCTAT
This sequence comes from Zingiber officinale, assembly GCF_018446385.1. Classification (NCBI taxonomy): domain Eukaryota; kingdom Viridiplantae; phylum Streptophyta; class Magnoliopsida; order Zingiberales; family Zingiberaceae; genus Zingiber; species Zingiber officinale. Next base: position 63,366,007 of record NC_055998.1, read on the forward strand.
AAGGAAAAATTACCCATAAAAACATAAAAATTGAATTTTTACAGAAAATCACAGAAGCTTTTTGTTTTCCAAAAACCAAAAACTAACTCGTACAAGTCTTTGCACGTGGCTCTGATACCACTGTTGGGTTCTACGGGCCGCGAAAATCGCTTTTTCGCGTCGTGGAAACCCCGAAGGACCCAAAGCCATAGATCCGTGCAAAGATTCGTATACAAAATTCGAAAAACTATTTCTTGTACGAGTTCATGAACTGATCTACTACTTAGATCTACGAGAAAAATGTTTACCCTTGTAGCGTGCCTTTCGCAATCCCGCAAGGTCCAAAATCGTCGGAACTCAAGATTGTCAACGTAGACAATCCTCTCTCAGTATCCACACGAACAAGGAGGGTTCTCTAACTCTCAAGGATGGAAGAGAGAGCACCACAAGTGTGCTAGCACTCTCTAGATACTCTCAGATGGGATTGGAAAGAAGAGAAAAAGAAGAGAAAACAAGAAGAATCTCACCACTCCTCTAGTAGTCTTCTCCTTTGTGACCTTCACACTCTCTTATTGTCTTGGACTTAACTCACACCTCTCCTCCCAATGAAGTGCACGGCAACCATCAGCCATGGAGTGCCAAAGCAAGAAGGAAGATGATACAATAAAACCACATCAATACACACAAATGAAAAAACTCCACACCATTAAGTGTGGCCGGCCACATAACTCCTCTCATTAATGTGGCCGGCCACATTAAAGAAAGGAGAGTGTAACCTCCAATGAGGTGGCACACCTCATGAGGTGGAGGTGATGTGGCAACTATGTGTCATGCCATGTAGGATGAGTCAACCTACATGATGTGGCAATGCATCAAGTCAAACTTGATGTTTCAACTTCCAATTTGGTCAAGTCAAACTTGACCCTATCTCTTCCTTGTTGAGTTAAATCCAAGCTTTGATTCAAGTCAATTTTACTTTAATGAATCTCAATTCATTAATATAAATTGACTCAATGAATCAAATGTAAATTAGACTCATTCAACAATTGAATCTAATTGAGTCTAACTTAATAAGTCTAATTCGAATCCAATCTTTGGTTCATCATATGAACCTAACCCTTTTGGTTCATCATATGAACCTAATCTCCATCCACATGTTCTTTGTGTGTGACCCAATAGGTTCTTGTAACGTTGGCAATGTTTCTAAACTCTTTTAGAAACATAAGCAATGAGCGGCATCTAGCAATACATCATTGCTACCCAAGTTACAAGAAATGTTGAGATCCAACATCACCTTGTGACTACTAATTGTGACTCCTCACAATATGTGACATTGTCCTTCTATCCTAGACATCTAGATTGATCAATATGAGGCATAGACCGTGTCATCCTCTAATCAATCTAAATCTTGAACTCCAAGTAGACTCACTCGATCAAATGAGCTCAACATCTAATGTTGACTCATTTGGGCATGGCCATGCACTTCGTGGTCTAACTCTATCAAGAATATTGATGTCGCTCCCGTCATATGGGAGGGATAGATCCCATCTACATCACTCACATCCCTCTGCATAATTTGTTATATACCCAGTAATCGCCTTTATAGTCCACCCTGTTACGGGTGACGTTTGACGAAACCAAAGTACATAACTCCTTATGTAGGGATCCATGGTGACTTCAGGTCTAAGGACTAATAGTCATACTAATAGCCACATGAGAAAGTATATGACACTCATATAACTATCCATGATACTTTTTCATGGCGGGTCATTCAGTATACATTCTCCAATATATACCCATGTGTCAACTTGATATCTCCATATCCATGACTTGTGAGATCAAGTCATCGAGTTGACCTACATGCTAGTCTTATTGCATTAACATCGTCCCTGAATGTTAATACTCGACTAGGAATGATTAAGAGTAGTGTTCCCTATATCATCTCACTATCGATTCAACCAATCGATTGATATAGGTAAGAACGCTCTACTCAAGGACGTTACTATACTTAGTTTATTTGGCACTAAAACAAATAAGCATAATAACCAAACTATTTCCTTTATTAATATAAGAATATGATATACATGAGTCCATACAATCATCAAATGATTGGCTCTAGGGCTCTAACTAACACTTATTGGTCTCACTCTATCAAGAATATCGATGTCTCTCCCGTCATATAGGAGGGATAGATCCAATCTACATCACTCACATCCCTCTGCATAATTCGTTATATACCCAGTAATCGCCTTTATAGTCCACCCAGTTACGGGTGACGTTTGACGAAACCAAAGTACATAACTCCTTATGTAGGGATCCATGGTAACTTCAGGTCCATGGACTAGTAGTCATACTAATAGCCACATGAGAAAGTATATGACACTCATATAACGATCCATGATACTTTCTCATGGCTGGTCATTCAGTATACATTCTCCAATGCATACCCATGTGTCAACTTGATATCTCCATATCCATGACTTGTGAGATTTGTTGGATCGAGAAGCGCTAGAGGGGGGGGTGAATAGCGCTCGCGACTATTTCATTCGATTATCGAAATCGTAAAATGATCGTCGAGTAATTAAAGCAGCAGAATAAAAATAAGCAAACACACAAGAACACAGTCGTTTACTTCGTTCGGAGCCTAGATCAACTCCTACTCGAAGGCCTGCGATCCTTGATCGCTTTCGGTGGGCAACAACTATAAGCACGATTATTACAAACTAATAATTACAATAAGTGCAATAAATAAATCTATACCAATGACGGAAAATGAAATCTCAGAGCTCAGGGTCGTCGGTCATGAGTAGCAGCACTTCGAAGCGTCTTTTGGAGCAGCACGTGAATGAGAGAAGGCTTAGAATGAATGATCTGAGGTGCTACTCGAACCCTGCTTTTAAAGCATGCTGGAGGCGCCTCCAAGCTTGTCCGAGGCACCTCTAGTTTGCCCGAGTCGCATGCGTGGATCAGTGACGAACTGGTCGAAATCTATCTGCTAGAAGGCGCCTTCATGGGTCTTCAAGGCGCCTCTATAACCCTCCGAGGCGCCTTCAGCCCTGTTTCATCGCCAGCTCAGCTTTTGCACCCGAGGCGCCTCCAAGCTCCATGGAGGCGCCTCGAACATTGTTCATCTGAGTGAAGACTTTATTATTTTGTTCCTGCAAGACATGTTAGTCCCAAACAATATCCTGCAACACAAAGTTAGCACATAAAGCAATAAATAAAGTAACAAAATATTATCGATAGTCATCAGACTATCCGGGTCTGACTTCGGATTTCCGACCGGAAATCCTAGGTCGACCCGACGCCTACTGTTCCCTCTACGGGGAACGCGCCCTCACCTACTCCACTCAGGAGATTTACCTGTTGCCAGTGCGATCCTCCAGATCGACTGGACTTTTGCTCAGCACTCGACGCTTCCGGACTTTCTGCTGGACATCCGCTTCTCAGCTAGTCCAGTCTTTCACCTGGTTCGCGACACCAGGAGTTTCCACCTAGGGTTTCCACCCCCTAGGACTTTTGCCTAAAGCCATCGACCTGCCAAGGCTTTCCACATAAGGTTACCACCCCCTATGACCTAGGGTTACCACCCCCTAGGGTTTTCCCTTTGCCTAACCGCAGCTAGGACTTTCCTGAAATAGTCAAGCAGACTTGTTAGATCGCAAAACACCTTAACTTTGAATCCTTTGCCATTATCAAAACACGAGTTTGATCGTCGGATGCTTCCCGCACCAACAAGATCAAGTCATCGAGTTGACCTACATGCTAGTCTCATCGTATTAACATTGTCCCTGAATACTAATACTTGACTAGGAATGATTAAGAGTAGTGTTCTTTATATCATCTCACTATCGATTCAAGTAACCGATTGATATAGGTAAGAACCTTCTACTCAATGACGCTATTATATTTAGTTATTTGGCACCAATTCAAGTAAGCATAATAACCATAAACAAATGTCTTTGCATATATAAGAATATGATACAACGAGTCCATACAATAATCATCAAATGATTGGCTCTAGGCTCTAACTAACAGTATCATATTTTTTTATATGTGACTATTAGTATGAATAGTCCTTAGACCTGAAATCACTATGGTTCCCTATATAAGGAGTTGTATACTTTGGTATCGACAAATATCACCCATAATAGGGTAGACCATAAAGTCGATCACTGAGTGTGTAATAAGTTATGCAGAGGGATGTGAGTGATGTAGATGAAATATATCCCTTCCATATAATGGAAGTGATATATGTGGGCCCCTTGATTAGTTGGACACAATAATGCATGGTCATGATTAAATGAATCAATATGCGATATTGAGCTTATTTGATTGAGTGACTTAGAGATCAAGAAACACAAAAATTGATAAGAGGATGACACGGTTTATGCCTCATTGATCAATATAGATATCAAGAATTGAGTCAGATCTCGACATTCTCATCACTTGGGTAGCAATGACGTCTTGTTAGATGCCACTCATTACTTATGTATCTAAATGCTGATTTGGATACATTACCAACGTTACGAGAACCTATTGGGTCACACATAAAGAACAAGTCAATGGAGATAGATTCATATGATGGATCATTGGATTAAATCTAATTCAAATTAGACTCATTGAGTTAGACTCAATTAGATCCAACTATTGGATTGAGTCCAATTTGAATTAGATTTATTGAGTCAATTGGATTGATGATTAATGAGTTGGACTCATTAAGTGATTTCATGAATTTAAATTCATGAAGAAAGAGGAGTGTACAACTTGAATTGCTCATGCATTGGATGCATTAGATGAAGAGTGAATAATTTGAATTGCTCATGCATTGGATGCATTGGATTCATTAGATGGAGACAAATATTAATGTTAATTAAGGCAATTGACAATAAGACATAAGGCAATTTCATGAATCTATAAAAGGGGATTTTTGGATTCATTTTCATGATGAGTTTTTGGTGTTCTTGCTCTTCTTTCCTCCTCTCTTCACTTGGCCGAAACTTCCAAGAAGAGTTGCTAGCACAACCTTTGGTTGTTTCATTCTCCACTTTGTGAGTTTGTAAGGCAAATGAGGCTTGTTTGTGTGGATACCATAGAGGCATGATCACTTGACTGTGCTAAGATCCGCTTCTAAAGAAACATTGTAGTTAGGATTGCGGAGCGCACACAACAAAGGTATAACTCCTTTTTCATGTAGAAACTTAGTACATGGTTTCCTTTCGCATAGATCTTCTGGATAGGAACTAGATGTTTTCCGTTGCACTTTCGCATGTTTAGCGCCCTAGTTCCTTTCACATCGCCCCAGTCTACACTCGGTCAGCTTCTCAACTGGTCAGACCCCCAGATCTTAGTCCCCTCATTTATCCTAGGCAATGCCCCATTCTACACCTGGTCAGCTTCTCAGCTGGTCGGGTCCCTAGGACCCATTCCCCTCATTTCTCATGCGCATGGCTCCCAGTTTACTTCTGGTCGACTCCATGACGGTCGGACTATTTCTAAGAGACAATATTGTCGAAGAATCGCAACTACTTGTCCAGGAATAACGGCTATTTGTTAGGGAATATTTCGATGCTCTATCACATGCATAAAGCGGAACCTTCCTCTACCCAATGGGAATCCACCGTACATCCTTTATCACCCAACATATCTTGACACCCGACATTCTCTAATAACCCATAGTTATAGAGATTATGAGAGACAGTATAAAAAGGGAGGCTCTCTCTGTTGACCAGGTACGCGCGTGCACACGCATCTACTACAGTTTTACTTTTCCATTTGACCTCTTTCTGATTTTAGTGTCGAAGGGCTTGCGCCAGGGACCTCTTCCCTGTTTCTCGCTCTAACGCCCCCGTGTGATTTGTTTGTGGTGTGTGTAGTCTCGTGGGTACCATCATACAACCCTCACTCCCCTCACTCCGCTTAAAGGCTCGAAGCCTACAGTGAGCCCTCCTACCCCAGGTCAAAGTCTTCTCCTCATTAGCATTCCCACCCTCATCACTAGCTCCTACCATCTAACTCAATTTTAGGACAAGATCATTGATAACCATCATTTGTTACATTCTTTGGACTCCTATATCCATGCTCTTTGATCTTTTCATATGCTAAATCTATGATTATATCATATTTCACAAGTTGTATGCATGTTTAAACTTAATTGTAAATATTCTTATATTTGTGACATTTGATGTTAATATTTGAATGTTATCTTTATATGCATCAAAGGATCATGGATCAGATCGAACTAATTTCAGCTCAAATTTGGATTTAAACGAGGAGATAAAGTTCCAGAGAAATCTTGATCGCCTAATCAAGATCTAAGGAGATCCAAGCTATTCATCATGATCTGGTCCATCCAAGACAAAGAGGAAATAGATCATCACTGTTTATATGGATCTGAGCCTTTGAATCAGATTTAGATCAAATCCTACCATTAGATCAGATAGGAAGAATTACAGCCTTTCGTTCAGATCTGATCAAATTTAAAAGGGAGGATCACGAATTTCATGAAGAAACAGGGGATCGTGATCTTCTTCAGACCCCATCAGCCCGATCGCCTTTCATCCTCCATCACCGACACTGCATCACCATGACCGGCAAGAAGCAAGGGGATTCCCTACTTCAACCGGCAATCCACCTCTCCTCCGGCCATCTTTTCTATCTCCATCGCCTTATCCTCTTCTTCCATCACCGACATCTCATCCACCTCTTCACTACCGGGCTACCGCATCTTCATTCCTCGGAGGAGCAAGGGGATTCCATCCGCATGCCAATCACTAGAGAGAGAGAGGGGTTTCCCTTCTCGGCTGCGACTTCTTCCTTGTCTTCTACTTCATTCACCAACGCCTCATGCAACGCCAGCAACAAACTGAGGATAAGGGGATTCCCTACCTCCGGTTTCCCTTCATCCGACCAACATCTCATCTCTTACGCAGCATCTTATTTGATCTGGCCATCTTCCATCCGATCAGCCCACAGCCCATAGCACATTAGATCCGAAGTTTCAGCAGCAACCCCTTCATTCATCTTCGATCCGGACAGCCACAACATCTCGTAACCATCTGCAAGTTTGGTTTGCCTCTTTGATGAATTGAGTAGTTAATTGGTTTTAGGTCAATTCTCATGTTGAATCTGTTGATGTATGGGTTGATCTTCGGTTCAATTTGGGTGATGCTTGTAAGGTGTTTGATGAAATGTTTCTTAGACTTTTGTTGGTAGTTCCATTAGTTAGTTGTTTGCATTGCCTTGTTAATGTTGAATTCATAATGTTTGTGTCTTTCCTTTGAATGCAATTAGGGTAGATTTGCCACGCCCGCCCTCCCACTGCTTAGGAGGGACGGGGTTACTTATAGTCATACATGCATACATATAAAATCATGGCAGCGGAAACAGTTATTTATTTGTTTTTTCCTACACTAATCATCATGCTTATCATATTGAACATGTAGACATACTAGTATTCATGCATACAACTTAATTAATATTAACTACTTGAAACATGATTCATGATATCATAAGCATACTAGCGTGAAACATGGAGAACATAAGTGCATATCTATCCATACTAGTTCAAGTACTATCAAAGCATAAAGACAACACATGGTTCATATGCAAACTTAGAACATAAAAGCATAAAGCAGTTTTCTTCTACCGTGCCACTACCACACACACTCTTGCCCTTCCTGCTACTCCTCTTAGTTTAGCCATTCCTTTTCTTTTTCTGCAGTACAAGGAAACATAAAAACTATAAGCCCATAGGCTTAGTAAGTCCCTTTCCTACTCACAAAATCCATGAATCATGCATGAACATAAAGTGGTAACATGTTTATTTGGTAAATCATAACATAACATGTGAGAGCATAAGTATAAAGTCATATCATGACATGTGAGAGCATGAACATAAATTCATATCATATCATGTGAGAGTATAAACATAAAGTCATATCATATCATGTGAGAGCATAAACATAAAGTCATATCATATCATGTGAGAGCATAAACGTAAAGTAGTAACATGATCATATAAGCATCATAGATATATTTTCAAGAGCATCTTAAGTAAGCATAAAGGAAACAATATAACATAAACTTGTAGATGCAAGATGTTCTTTTGAAAACATGTATCATGAAATGAGTATATGCAAGATGTTCTTTTTGAAAACATATATCGTATACATACTTAAACATAATCTCAACATGAGGGCCTGGCTTATACCACATACATACATAAATGCGCGCATCCTAAATAGATCCAAGGTAGCTAATCTTGAACCTACTTGGAACTAGGCCTGTTTCATAGATCATTGACCTAAGGGCAACTTAGGAGCTCATCCCTTTTACTAGGCCCGTTTCATAGACCATCGACCTAGGGGAGCTTGTGGAGCCCACCCTTGGTACAAGTCATAAAAAAATAAAATAGCATATCATGTTTTTTATCATATCATAGCATATCATGTTTCTTGTCATATCATGCCGTATCATATTTTTGTCATATCATGAAGAGAGCTCTTAATCCCAACTTAAGGGAAGCATCTCTTTGTCATATCATGAAGAGTGCTCTTGATCCCAACTTAAGGTAAGCATCCCTTAGGCTTTTCATCTTACATAAGCTTTCATAAACATATCATGATAGCATGAGGTGCACATAACATAAGCATATCATAAGGAATCATAACATGATGGCATAAATGCACATAACATAAGCATATCATAAGGAATCATAACATGATGGCATAAGTTCACATAACATTTAGCATATAACATACAACATTGTGACCTAAAGCCCATAGCACATCATAAGGAGTCATTTTCATGCATGGTTGGGGTATTGATCTTCCTACAAACCCTAACACATTCTTGGCCGAAACCTAAAGGTGAGGTTCCAACTTTTCAATACAACTTGTAGCATGGAAACTTAAACTAACAATATGTAAAAGATCATACATCATGAAGAAGCATAAACAAGCATTGTTAGATTTCAAAACATTGCTCTAAGTCTCAAATTCAACCTTGGCCGAAACCTAAAGGTGAGGTTTTAAACTTTTAAATACAACGTGAAGCATGAAACTTAAACCAACCATATATTAAAGATCATACATAATAAGGAAGCATATACAAGCATAGTTAGATTTCAAAACTTTGCTCTAAGTCTCAAATTCAACCTTGGCCGAAACCTAGAGGTGAGGTTTTAAACTTTTAAATATAACATGAAGCATGAAACTTAAACCAACCATATATTAAAGATCATACATCATAAGGAAGCATATACAAGCATAGTTGGATTTCAAAACTTTGCTCTAAGTCTCAAATTCAACCTTGGCCAAAACCTAGAGGTGAGGTTTTAAACTTTTAAATACAACATGAAGCATGAAACTTAAACCAACCATATATTAAAGATCATACATCATAAAGAAGCATATACAAGCATGATTAGATTTCAAAACCTTGTCCTAGACCTTGTATCTCAACATGGCCGAAACTTCAAGGTAGGGTTTTTAAACTTTTAATACCACATAAAGCATAAAACTCTTAACTAAGAACATATAAGAGATCATGTATCATGAAGGAGCATAAACAAGCATGTTTTTATTTCAAAACTTTGCCCTAGACTTGTATCTCAACTTGGCCGAAACTTCAAGGTAGGGTTTCTAAACTTTTAATACCACATAAAGCATAAAGCTCTTAACTAACAACATATAAGATATCATGTATCATGAAGGAGCATAAACAAACATTTTTTTCATTTCAAAACTTTGCCCTAGACCTTGTATCTCAACTTGGCCGAAACTTCAAGGTAGGGTTTCTAAACTTTTAATACCACATAATGCATAAAACTCTTAACTAACAATATATAAGAGATCATGTATCATGAAGGAGCATAAACAAGCATGTTTTCATTTCAAAACTTATCATGGCCAAACCCTAAGTTTCTTTTCAAAACATTTTAAGCATAAAAACGTAGGAGGCTACTTGTACTGCAGGTGAGGGGGAATACTTACTTCCTCTCGCTTAATTCTCTAAGAGAAGTAACCTTGCTTGTGAAGCTTTCCTAGAGAAGAATTCTTTTAGCTTGGTCTCGTCAATGGTGAGAAGAGGGAGCTTGGTTTCGGTGGAGAGGAGGAGGGAGGAGGAAGAGAGAAGAAAATAAAATTTTCTCTTTCTTTTTCTCCTTTTATTCCAAATGAAAGGAAGAAGGAAAAATGAATTTTTCCTTCCCTTTTCTTTTAGTCATCCTAAATGAAGGTAGAAAGCAAAACTCTCTTTTCATTGTAAGAAGAAGAAGGAAACTTGGACTTCTTCTTCTTAGTGAAGAGAGCCTTCCCTTTTCTTACCTTTAACCATAATTTCCCTCTCTTCATAACAGCACACCCCTATTGGGGCTACTGGTTATAACATGGAACCACTTACTAAGGGGTCCAAGGTTCAATCCTTGGTCATGCCTCTTTTTGGTTCTTTTTTTTTAAAAAAGAGTCCACATGAAACCTATTTAACCATGCATAAATTCATGTAAAATTGCTAGGGATCCTATGGGTGTTACAGTCCCCCATACCTCATAAAAGTTCATCCTTGAACTTAAAATAGCTCCGGGTAACTAAGGTTTCATATCGTCTTCGCGTTCCCAAGTGGCTTCTTCGAACTGTTGATTTTGCCACAGGACCTTTACTAAGGGTACCTCTTTGTTTCTTAGTCTTTTGACATCTCGGTCTAATATTTGAACCGGTCGGCTCTCATAACTTAGGTCCTCTTGAACTTGTACTATCTGTGGCTCGATCACTTGGTACATGCTCGGAATACATTTCTTTATCATCGAAACGTGGAACACGTTGTGGATAGCTGACATCTCTTGAGGCAGCTCTATCTCATAAGCTACCTTGCCGACCCTTTTCTGAATCTGATATGGTCTCACGTAGCGCGGACTCAGCTTTCCCTTCTTTCCAAACCTCATCACTCCTTTCATGGGAGCTACCTTGAGAAATATCGAATCCTCGACACTAAATTCCAACGGCCTTCGTCGCTTATCTACATAATTCTTTTGTCGACTCTGAGCAGTTTCTATTCTTTGGCAGATGTTCTGTATAGCATGGGTGGTGTTGTCAATGAAATCTGTTCGGAATCCCATCTCCTTCTTTTCACCGCCTTCATACCAACATATAGGGGATCTACATTTCCTCCCGTACAAAGCCTTGTAAAGTGTCATTCCAATAGTAGCTTGGTAACTATTGTTGTAGGAGAATTCCGCTAAGCATAGATATCGGCACCAGCTCCCCTTGAAGTCTAAGGCGCAAGCTCATAACATATCTTCTAGTACTTGGTTCACCCTTTCTGTTTGTCCGTCGATTTGAGGGTGGAAGGCAGTACTGAACAATAGCTTTGTGCCAAGAGTCTTCTGAACACATTCCCAAAAATGTGAAATAAAGCGACCATCTCTATCAGAAAGAATGGTCTTAGGAATCCCATGTAATCTAATAATTTCCTTGACATATAATTGAGCCAGTTGCTCAATCGAATAGGTCCTCTTGATTGCTAGGAAGTGGGCGGATTTTGTTAATCTGTCCACGATTACCCATATAGCGTCGTAGCCACTTGTCGTTTTGGGTAATCCTGAAACAAAGTCCATAGAGATATCTTCTCATTTCTATTCCGGAATTTGGATTGGCTGTAGTATTCCTCCAGGTCTCTGGTGTTCTGTTTTAACCCTCTGGCAGGTCAGACAAGCACTGACATACTGAGCCACGTCTCTTTTCATACCGAACCACCAGAATTTCTTTTTCAGGTCTTGGTACATCTTGGTGGATCCAGGATGCATCGCATAGGGTGTTGCATGCCTTCTTCCAGTATCTTCTTTCGCAACTCTGGGTCGTTGGGAATACATAAGCGATCCTTGAGGTATAATATTCCATTGTCAGTGATACGGAATCCATCATTCTTTCCCTCTAAGACTCCTTGCTTGATCCTTTGGATGCTTGGGTCACGGGTTTGCTTCCCCAATATATCATCGAACAGCGTCGGTGCTATAGTCAGGGTAGAGAGCTATCCGGATACATTTTCGACCCCGTAGCACCAAATTTCTCTTGGTTTCCCAATAAATTCAAACATCGGTTCTGCTTCAAGCCGAAAAATCACTTTTCTCTTATGGCACTCTATCGAAGCACCGTACTTGCTCAGGAAATCCATGCCCAATATAATATCATAGTCCAGCATGTCAAACACTATCAGACCACAGTAGAGTTCTCTGTCTGTGATTCTGATGGGCGTGGCTCGCAACATATGAGTAGATGGCATTACTTCTCCCGACGGTAGGGTCGTTAAGAACTTGCAATCTAAGGCTTGGGGTGGCATGTCTATCTTTCTTGTGAACGGTGTAGAGACGAATGAGTGCGTTGCCCCAGTATCAAATAATACAGTAGCATGCTGACTGGAAATAAATATCTGACCTGTGACAATGGTAGAAGCATTCGCCACATCTTCCTTGGTGAGGGAGAAAATTCTGGCATTCATCGTAACTGGCGGGGCCTCCAATCTCCCTTGGCTTATTTGAGGACCTTCTATCGCAGCTTGCATCAGCTATAGCTGTGGGGGAGCACCTATGTTCTGGACATACTGCTGAGTAGGTGTCTGACTCTGGGTAGGACAGTTTCTGGCCATATGTCCTTCCAATCCACAATTTTAGAACTTATTTGTGCCCATACGACATTTTCCCGGATGCTTCTTCCAACATGTGGTACACTGAGGGAACGTAGGTTGCTTGCTTGCTGGACCACCCTTAGAGTCGTTCCATTGCTTTCTCTTGCCACTGTGGTTTCCTTTCCAGTTGGCTTTGGTGTTTTGATCTTTCTGTCCTCCCGGCTGGGCTTGACTTTTGCCCTCGTTAAGCGCCTTCAAGTAGTGTTCAGTGCTGATTAGTTCTTCGGCAGTCTGCGGTCTATTAACTCCGCCGGCCACATTCAGAGCTATCTCGGGTCTGAGCATCTTCAGCATAAGCCTGATCCTTTCTCTTTCTGTGCTGACCAACTCTGGGCATAGGCGCGCTAGACGGTTGAATCTCTTCACAGCTTCATTAACTGAGAGGTCACCTTGTCGGAACTCGGTGAGCTCATCGTAGTGCTTGTTTGTCACACGCATGTGGAAGAATTTAGTCTTGAAGTCCGTCCATCTCATTTGGTTTACTTGTCTCTTTGCTTTAACTCGGTCCCACCACATTTTGGCATCGCCCGTAAGGCAGAACGATGCACACTTGACTTTCTCGTGTTCAGGCCAGTCCAATAGCTCCACTATGCTCTCCACAGTTTTGAACGAGGCTTGGGCGTCCCATGGCTCATAGTTACCGGAGAAAACTTTCGGCTTCAGCCTCTACCACTGAATTAGATACGCCTCCTGGCGAACCACTAGGCTGGGCCTACCGGTGGTGCAGGTGCCGGTGGCACTGGTGCAGCCGCAGGTATGACTAGCATCGCATTCTGATTCCCTGGTGGGGTAGCAGGGTTCCCTTACTGATTCATCAGAGTATTTATTATTTGTTGTTGTTCTGTGACCAGACGCTAAAGTTCAGTGACTACATGCATTAGATAGGTGGAGGTACTATCTCATCGGCTCTAGTATTGCGTCTTCTAACCATGCTTATCTTCATGAATGACAACAAGGCTAGCATAAGTTATTATTATTCCTAATCTACCATCATTCATACTTAACTAAAACTATAACTTATCATAATTAAAAATGGAGTAGACATGCATACTTAAATTAAAGCATTCCTTATCATACATAAAAAATAGAGTAGGCATAGAAATTCTTACTTGGAGTGGCAGGATGTAAGCTTGATGTGTGTGTGTAGTGGAAAGGCAGACCTGCTCTGATACCAAACTGCCACGCTCGCCCTCCCACTGCTTAGGAGGGACGGGGTTACTTACAGTCATACGTGCATACATATAAAATCATGGCAGCGGAAATATTTATTTTTTTGTTTTTTTTTGTACACTAATCATCATGCTTATCATATTGAACATGTAGACATACTAGTATTCATGCATACAACTTAATTAATATTAACTACTTGAAACATGATTCATGATATCATAAGCATACTAGCATGAAACATGGAGAACATAAGTGCATATCTATCCATACTAGTTCAAGTACTATCAAAGCATAAAGACAACACATGGTTCATATGCAAACTTAGAACATAAAAGCATAAAGCAGTTTTCTTCCACCGTACCACTGCCACATGCACTCTTGCCCTTCCTGCTGCTGCTCTTAGTTTAGTCATTCCTTTCCTTTTTCTACAGTACAAGGAAACATAAAAACTATAAGCCCATAGGCTTAGTAAGTCCCTTTCCTACTCACAAAAACCATGAATCATGCATGAACATAAAGTGGTAACATGTTCATTTGGTAAATCATAACATAACATGTGAGAGCATAAGTATAAAGTCATATCATGACATGTGAGAGCATAAACATAAAGTCATATCATATCATGTGAGAGTATAAACATAAAGTCATATCATATCATGTGAGAGCATAAGATCATATCATAGCATGTGAGAGCATAAACTTAAAGTAGTAACATGATCATATAAGCATCATAGACATATTTTCAAGAGAATCTTAAGTAAGCATAAAGGAAACCATATAACATGAACTTGTAGATGCAAGGTGTTCTTTTGAAAACATGTATCATGAAATGAGTATATGCAAGATGTCCTTTTTGAAAACATATATCGTATACATACTTAAACATAATCTTAACATGAGGGTCCGGCTTGTACCACATACATACATAAATGCGCGCATCCTAAATAGATCCAAGGTAGCTAATCTTGAACCTACTAGGAACTAGGCCCGTTTCATAGACCATCGACCTAGGGACAACTTAGGAGCTCATCCCTTTTACTAGGCTCGTTTCATAGACCATCGACCTAGGGGCGCTTGTGGAGCCCACCCTTGGTACAAGCCATACAAAAGTAAAATAGCATATCATGTTTTTTATCATATCATAACATATCATGTTTCTTGTCATATCATAGCGTATCATATTTTTGTCATATCATGAAGAAAACTCTTAATCCCAACTTAAGGGAAGCATCTCTTTGTCATATCATGAAGAGTGCTCTTGATCCCAACTTAAGGGAAGCATCTCTTAGGCTTTTCATCTTACATAAGCCTTTCATAAAAGTATCATGATAGCATGAGATGCACATAACATAAACATATCATAAGGAATCATAACATGATGGCATAAGTGCACATAACATAAGCATATCATAAGGAATCATAACATGATGGCATAAGTGCACATAACATTTAGCATATAACATACAACATGGTGACCTAAAGCCCATAGCACATCATAATGACTCATTATCATGCATGGTTGGGGTTTTGATCTTCCTACAAACCCTAACTCATTCTTCGACGAAACCTAAAGGTGAGGTTCCAACTTTTCAATACAACATGTAGCATGGAAACTTAAACTAACAACATGTAAAAGATCATACATCATGAAGAAGCATAAACAAGCATCGTTAGATTTCAAAACATTGCTCTAAGTCTCAAATTCAACCTTGGCCGAAACCTAAAGGTGAGGTTTTAAATTTTTAAATACAACATGAAGCATGAAACTTAAACCAACCATATATTAAAGATCATACATCATAAGGAAGCATATACAAGCATAGTTAGATTTCAAAACTTTGCTCTAAGTCTCAAATTCAACCTTGGCCGAAACCTAGAGGTGAGGTTTTAAACTTTTAAATACAACATGAAGCATGAAACTTAAACCAACCATATATTAAAGATCATACATCATAAAGAAGCATATACAAGCATAGTTGGATTTCAAAACTTTGCTCTAAGTCTCAAATTCAACCTTGGCCGAAACCTAGAGGTGAGGTTTTAAACTTTTAAATACAAAATGAAGCATGAAACTTAAACCAACCATATATTAAAGATCATACATATAAGAGATCAAAACCATACATACAACAGGAAGCATATACAAGCATGATTAGATTTCAAAACCTTGCCCTAGACCTTGTATCTCAACTTGGCTGAAACTTCAAGATAGGGTTTCTAAACTTTTAATATCACATAAAGCATAAAACTCTTAACTAACAACATATAAGTGATCATGTATCATGATGGAGCATAAACAAGCATGTTTTCATTTCAAAACTTTGCCCTAGACCTTGTATCTCAACTTGCCCGACACTTCAAGGTAGGGTTTCTAAACTTTTAATACCACATAAAGCATAAAACTCTTAACTAACAACATATAAGAGATCATGTATCATGAAGGAGCATAAACAAGCATGTTTTCATTTCAAAACTTTGCCCTAGACCTTGTATCTCAACTTGGCCGAAACTTCAAGGTAGGGTTTCTAAACTTTTAATACCACATAAAGCATAAAACTCTTAACTAACAACATATAAGAGATCATGTATCATGAAGGAGCATAAACAAGCATGTTTTCATTTCAAAACTTATCATGGCCGAACCCTAAGTTTCTTTTCAAAACATTTTAAGCATAAAAATGTAGGAGGCTACTTGTACTGCAGGTGAGGGGGAATACTTACTTCCTCTCGCTTAATTCTCTAAGAGAAGTAACCTTGCTTGTGAAGCTTTCCTAGAGAAGAATTCTTTTAGCTTCGTCTCGGCAATGGTGAGAAGAGGGAGCTTGGTTTCGGTGGAGAGGAGGAGGGAGGAGGAAGAGAGAAGAAAATGAAATTTTCTCTTTCCTTTTCTCCTTTTATTCCAAATGAAAGGAAGAAGGAAAAATGAGCTTTTCCTTCCCTTTTCTTTTACTCATCCTAAATGAAGGGAGAAAGCAAAACTCTCTTTTCATTGTAAGAAGATGAAGGAAACTTGGACTTCTCCTTCTTAGTGAAGAGAGCCTTCACTTTCGTTACCTTTAACCATAATTTCCCTCTCTTCATAACACCACACCCCTGCTGGGGCTACTGGTTATAACATGGAACCACTTACTAAGAGGTCCAATGTTCAATCCTTGGTCATGCCTCTTTTTGGTTCTTTTTTTTAAAAGAAGAGTCCACATGAAACCTATTTAACCATGCATAAATTCATGTAAAATTTCTTGGGATCCTATGGGTGTTACAAGATTAGCTTAGATTTCATTATTTGCATTGTCTTTCATTCATTAGGATTAGATTTCATTACTTACATATTATCTTTCATTGCTTAGACAAAAAAAAACCCCCCTCATTTAACCTCAAAATACCAAATAATAACATTTGAATTTAGATTTATCATACATTACCTACATCCCTTATGAGAGATGACCTGAGTCATCTCTATGCTACATCGGTATAGAGGGGTTCAGTACTTTATTATTTGATACCAATTTCATGATAAAATCGGGTTTATCAATCATCTTCTAAAGAATTAATCTTTGATTGTGTCTTCTTTATCTTGGTATTCTTCTAGGCCCAATTCCTCGTAAAGTCTCATTAAAGTCTCAAGGCCATTATCATAAAGTACCTCTTCATCAAAATATTTTTGGATGTCGAAGCTATTATCCTCTATGACAAAACCTAGTTGTCTTTGGGACAAATTTTGAGTGTAGCCAAAACGAAGAAATTGACCTTTCATCTTCTTCATCTTCTTCCAATCCTTGATCTTGGCCTTGCCTTGTCAGTCTTGTGACTATTGCAAGTGCTCCTACCATGCCGATGCTAGACCTTTAAGCTTGATGACGATTAACTTCACCTTCATCAAATCCAGAACTTGTTTATGGTTGAAAAACTGCTCTACTTTATTGATCCAATCAACAATATTCTTTATTTGTGACGTACCATAAAATTCGGATAGATCAACTTGAAATCTAAAGTCTCCATGTTGATCCTTTCATCCATGTATGTCACAATCTTCAAGTTTTCGCATAGTCGTCGTTACACACTGGATTAAATCTGCAACTTATCTCTGTAAATTTTTAATTCTCAATTGTCTTTCATGGTGTCAACTTCCTCCATCGGAACTTGTCGACCATGACCACGACTATGATGTCCTCTCATGGGATCTAATGCTTGGCTTCCTCAATCGAACACTGCCAACTCTGATACTAACTGACGCCCGGAAGGATAGTGATTATCCTGCGGGCTTGATGAGGAGGTAGAATTGAGAAGAAGGTAAGAAGAGGAACCTCCAAAAATAAAGAGAAAACTAATCAGATTTACCAATAAAGAAAACTTTATTAATAAAAGAGCAATTAATTTTTCATACAGTTAAACATATGCTTATATAGACTCTCCCTAGGACTCAAAGAAAGAAAAGAAATTCCTATACATAGATTCTCCTTAGGACTTAGTATCAGTTTAACTTTGATACTAATTGACGTCGGGAAGAATAGGGATTATCCTACGGGCTTAACGAGGAGGCAGAATTGAGGAGAAGGCAAGAAGAGGAACCTCCAAAAATAAAGAGAAAATTCATCGGATTTACCAAAAAAGGAAATTTTATTAATAAAAGAGGAATTAATTCTTTGTATAGTTAAACATATGTTTATATAGACTCTCCCTAAGAAATTTTTATACATGGACTATAATTTCTATCTTATAAAAAAAAAGGAAAAATTTATTAATAGACTCACTGATGTGAATCCAAAGAGAAAGATATCTCAAGAACCCACAACGAATGGAAGAAAAAAGAAAGAAAGAACTAAATCGATAAGATTGATGAAAAGAACCTCAACCTAATGCTTAGGAAAGCATGAACCTTGGTATAGAAGATGGTAGATGTCACAACCTTGGGATGAAGGTTGATAAGTCTTCGAACGCCATAACAAAATGCCTTGATAATTCAATGAAGAACCAACAAGTGAGAGCCTCACCATGCTTTAGATTGAAAAATATGTCAAAGATACATATGTGGCCATGACCCCCTTTATTTATAGCTATAAGGTGACCAAAAAATCCTAAAAGGCCAAAAGAAAACTCATTTAGTAAATGCCTATGTAGACTACTTAGTCATTTTAAGCATATAGCTTTATTACAACTCAAATAAAAATATAAATTGAGTCTAAATTAAGCCTACATATCCCTACTGCATAGACATGAGACTTAAGTGCTAATTAAGCTCATCTAAGTCTTGAATTAGGTTGACTATGCCGAATAACTTGCTCTTGGTCAAACCTTCTTCAATGGTAGTTTTAGCCTTCACATCTTCAATTAGTACATTAAATGCCTCCTTCATCTTTCTAGTCTTAACCCTTGTAATTGGGCCTCCATTGATGCATAATGGATCATCATTAACATCTAAAGTGGGTTAACCATGATCTATATCATTAGCTTGTTGCTCTCTTTCTTTGACTCCATCATTCCCCATTTCCCCAAAAGGATATGCCCTCGAATCTTGATCACCTACATCAAAGGGAGAAACATCAGAAACATTAAATGTAGCACTCACATTATACTCACCTGATAAGTCAAGCTTGTATGCATTATCATTGATTCTAGCAATGACTTGAAATGGACCATCTCCTCATGGATGCAACTTAGTATGGAAATCTTTCCTTCCTCATATGAACCCAAACCCAATCTCCGGGTTCTTTCATCCCCTGTTGACTTGTGTAGCATATTATTCAGTCCTCTTTTCAATTTGCAATCAAACCTTTTCATGCAGTTGCCTCACAAACTCAGCTTTTCTGGTACCATCTAAATTGCAATGCTCAAAGATAGGCAAAGGTGACAAATCTAAAGGAGTAAAGGGTTGAACCCATATATCACTTCAAAAGGTGAAAAATTAGTAGTAGAATGCACAGATCTATTATAAGCAAATTTAACATGTGGTAAACAATCTTCCTAACCTTTTAAATTCTTTTGAATGATAGCTCTCAATAAAGTAGATAAAGTTGGATTTACTACCTCAGTTTTTCCAAGTGTTTGGGGAAAACAAAAGCTTTGTTCTCAATTTTCCCCATAGTGTCTTCCAAAAGTAGCTTAGGAACTTTGCATCATGATCTGAAACTATGCTCCTCGATACTCCATGAAGTCGCACACTCTCCTTAAAAAATAGATTCGCAATATGGTTAACATCATCTATTTTCCTACAAGGAATAAAATGAGTCATTTTAGAAAATCTGTCCACAATGACAAAAATAGAATTCATACCTTGTTTACACCTTGGTAGTCCTACAACAAAGTCCATGAAAATATCAACCCAAGGTTCACTAGGAATTGGTAAAGGTGTATACAATCCATGAGGTAAAGATCTAGATTTTGCTTGCTTACATGTAATACACTTCTCACAAAACTTGATTGCATCTCGTTTCATGTGTGGCCAAAAGAAATGCTCTACCAACACTTCTAGAGTTTTTCTTACTCCAAAATGTCCCATTAGTCCCCCACCATGAGCTTCTTGGATTAATAATTCCCTTAATGAACAATTAGAGACACACAACCTATTCACTATAAAAAAGAAATCCCTCATGCCTATAAAACTTCCCAAATGCAGCATGTTCACAAACATCAAACATATTTCCAAAGTCAGGATCATTAGAATATAGATCTTTAATGTATTCAAATCTTAACAATTTAGTGTTCAAAGTAGAGATTAAGGTATACCCTCGAGACAAAGCATCTGCAACAATATTTTCCATACCTAGTTTATATTTGATCATATAAGGGAATGATTCAATAAACTCCATCCATTTTGCATGACGTCTATTCAACTTACTTTGGCTCATCAAATGCTTCAACGATTCATGGTCAGTGTGAATGAACTCTTTGGGCCACAAGTAATGCTGCCAAGTCTCTAAAGCCCTCACTAATGCATACATCTTCTTGTCATAAGTTGGATAGTTCAAAGCTGTTCCGCTGAGTTTCTCACTAAAATAAACAAGAGGTCAACCTTCTTGTATTAGCATAGCTCCAATACCTATTCCTGATGCATCACACTCAATTTCGAAAGCTTTAGCAAAGTTAGGTAATGCAAGTAATGATGCAGAACTTAGGTTCTCCTTAAGTAAGTTGAAAGCTGAAACTTGTTCACTATCCCAATGAAACCCAACATTCTTTTTTACAACTTTAGTTAAGGGTGCAGCTATAGAACTAAAATTTTTAACAAACCTCCTATAGAAACATGCCAACCCATGAAAGCTACGTACCTTAGTTACCATTTTTGGTGTTGGCCACTCACAAATTGTCTTAACCTTTTCTTCATCAACTGTTATTCCCTTAGCACTAACAATATAACCAAAAAAACTCTATTTGACTAGTGTAAAAAGAACATTTTTGAAGTTAGCATACAATTTTTCATTTTGCAAAGCAAGTACAACTTTTTGTAAATGATTAACACGCTATCTAAATTCTTACAATACATCAAGATGTCATCAAAATATACTACAACAAAGTTCCCAATATAAGCACGCAAAATATTGTTCATTAATCTCATGAAAGTACTAGGTGCATTAGTTAACCCAAATGGCATGACTAACCATTCATACAAACCATACCTAGTCTTAAAAGTAGTTTTCCATTCATCTCCCTCACGCATGTGAATTTGATGATAGCCAGACTTCAAATCAATTTTAGAGAAAATGCAACATATAGTTCATCTAGCATATCATCTAATCTTGGAATAGGATGATGATACTTTACTGTAATTTTGTTGATAGCCCTGCAATCAACGCACATTCTCCAAGTTCCATCCTTCTTAGGCACAAGCAAAACAGGAACTGAACAAGGACTCAAACTTTCTCGGACATATCCTTTTCTCATCAACTCTTCAACTTGCTTTTTAAGCTCCTTCATTGCTCCTATAGGCTGGTCGATTAGGAATGGTTGCTTCTGGGATGAAGTCAATTTGGTGCTCTATTCCCCTAAGTGGTGGCAATCCATCAGGAACTTCTTTAGGAAAGACATCACCAAATTCCTGCAAAAGAGATTTAACAACACTAGGTAAAGAAGGATTAAGATTGTTAGTGTTGAAATAAGCCTCCTTGTACAAAAGTACAATCATCGGCTGTTGAGAATAAAAAGCTCTCTTAACCTCTCTTTCTTTTGCATAAAAGCTCACTTTTTTACTCTCTTGCTCTAGATTTTTTTTCTTTTTCATTCTTTTTTTCACTCCTCTCATCCTCACTTTTTCTTTCTCACACTCTTTTTCTTTTTCATTTTTTTTCTCTCACAATCTTTTCTTTTTTCACTCTCTTTTTTAATCCTCAATTGATCTTCATATACTTGCTTAGGAGTTAATGGTACAAGAGTTACAAGTTTACTATGCATCTTAAAAGAATATTTATTTGTGAGGCCATCGTGCATGACCCTCCTATCAAATTGTCATGGTTTACCTAAAAGCAAATGACTTGCATGCATTGGTACTACATCACAAAGAACATCGTCATAATACCTACCAATGGATAATGAAACCAACACTTGTTTAGTGACCTAAACTTCCCCACAATCATTCAACCATTATAGTTTATAAGGTCTAGGATGTTTAGTGGTAGGTAAGCATAATTTCTTAACCAAGATAGTACTAGCTATATTAGGGCAACTTCCCCCATCTATAATCATACTACATACCTTGTCAATGATGTGGCAACGGGTATGAAATATATTGTCTCGTTGTTCTTCATCTTCTTCCTTCACTTGCTCATTTAAAGCATGCCTAGTGACAAGAGATTCACCTTTAATGGGATACTCTTCTACATCACTTCCCATCAATAGTGGCAAGGCATTATCATCTTCGAACTCACTCTCAGTTTCAATATCACCATTTTCTTTTAAAAGCATGATTCTTTTGTTTGGATATTGTGAAGCAATATGTCCTCTTCCCAAACACTTGAAGCATTTAATATCTCTATTTCTTGAAGATTTGATAGGTTCTTTACCTTTGACTAATGGAGAACCAGCATCTTTATTCTTCAAAAACTCGGTCTTACTCTTTGATGCAACTTTATCATCTCTTTTGTTTCAACTAGATTTCCAAGTGGATGAATTAGAATTTTGACCATGCTTGATTGAACCCTTCCTTTTGAATTGCCTTTCAACTTTCATAGACATATGCACCATGTCTTCCTACTCCACATAATCTTGCAACTCTACTATATTTGCAATTTCTGAGTTCAAACCTTGTAAAAATCTTACCATGATTGTTTCTCGGTCCTCCTCCACATTGGCTTGAATTATGGCAATCTCTATCTCCTTATGATATTCCTCCATAGTCTTGGATCCTTGGGTTAGACTTTGTAGTCGTTGGTACAAATCTTGATAGTAATGTGATGGAACGAACCTCTTTCTTATAGTAGATTTCATCTCTTCCCAAGTGACAATGGGTCACTCGTGATTTCTTCTCCTATTTAGAATAATTTGATCCACCAAATAATAGCATAATCAATAAATTCAACAGCAGCAAGTTTTATCTTCTTCTCTTCAGAGTAGCTGTGACAATCAAACACTGATTCCACTTTCTTTTTCCACTCCAAATATATGTCTGGATCACTTTTGCCTTGAAATGAAGGAATCTTCATCTTAATATTTCGCAAGTTTCTATCAACATAATCATTCATCTTTCTTCTACCATCAATTCTAGCATGACCAGATCTGCCACTAGAAACTCTATCATCAATTTCCTTAGATACGCCATCATCATCATCATTATTGTCATCATGGTTATATCACCTTGAATTTCATGTAGGAACTCTACCAGCTTGGCTATTTTGTAATCCAGAAATTATAGCATCTTGTCTCTTTAATCTGTCGAGGATTTAATTGAATCTGATTTCCATGCATTTCAAGTGTTGTCTCAAAGTACGTTGTTCAAGTGTTTCTCTAGGTCTTGCTTCCTCTCCACTTGTCACCATTAATGCAATCTGTTGTCACTCAATCACTCAACTCATTAATGTTAGCTCTTTAAAGAACTTAGAATTGTGGCAATTCCCTTATAAGCATTCGTTAACTAATTGAAAATCTCAAGGGTATTAGGATAAAAGATAGGGATTGATAGAAGAATACAAATTGCAAAATTGAAAACTTAGATTAAGGGTTGAAAGGAAAGTTGCCAAAATTAAATCTTGGTAAAAGCTTAAAGGGAAATGTGGAATTGAAATAAATGCAAGTATACTAGGCAAAACTTTAAAGAAATTGTAGAGTATACTAGGCAAGGCTTTAAAGGAAATACGGAATTGAAAAATACAAGTATTCTAGGCAAGACCTTAAAAGAAATGCGGAATTGGAAACTGCAAGAATACTAGGCAAAACTTTTAAAGGAAATGCGGAATTGGAAAATGCAAGTATAGAAATAACAATTCTCTACACCCACCTTTTCTTTTCTTGTTTCCATTTTTCAAACTTCGTCTTTTTTGTACTGAAAAATATTTTTTTAATTTCGGCCTATTTTTTTGCCAAAAATATTTTTTTTAATTTCGACCTCTTTTTTTTTGCTGATTTTTTTTTGATAGCAACAAGACGAGTGAAACTCACTAAGATTGAGATGATAACAATAAGTAGACAATGTTGAACAAAATAGACAAAGATCACAAAAGAAAAAGGATAACCAAATCGATTTAGAAAAAGAACCGTGCTCTGATACTAAATGATGTGAACCCAATGAGAAAGATATCTTAAGAACCCACAACAAATTGAAAAAGAAAGAAAGAAAGATCTAAATCGATAAGATTGATGAAAAGAACCTCGACCCAATGCTTAGAAAAGCACGAACCTTGGTATAGAAGATAGAAGATGCCAGAACCTTGGGATAGAGGTTGATAAGTCTTTAAACGCCACAAGAGAATGCCTTGATAAGTTCTAGTTCAATGAAGAATCAACAAGTGAGAGTCTCACCGTGCTTTAGATTGAAAATATGTCAAAAGATACATGTAGTCATCACCCCCTTTATTTGTAGCTATAGGATGACCAAAAAATCCTAAAAGACCAAAACAAAGCTCATTTAGTAAAGGCCTATGTAGATTACTTAGCCATTTTAAGCTTATGGTATTATTACAACCCAAATAAAAGTAGAAATTAAGTCTAAATTGAGTCTACATATCCCTACTACATAGACATGAGATATAAGTGCTAATTAGGGTCATCTAAGGCTTGAATTAGGTTGACTAAGCAGGATGACTTGCTTTTGGTCAAACCTTCTTCAATGGTAGCTTTGGCCTTCACATCTTCAATTAGCACATTAAGTGCTTCCTTCATCTTTCTAGCCTTAGCCCTTGTAATTGGGCCTCCATTGATGCATAATGGATGGATCATCATTAATATCTAGAGTGGGTTGAGCATAATCCATATCATTAGCTTATTGGGCAACCTGTTGTTCTCTTTCTTTGACTCCATCACTGAAGCATCAATCCAGTCTGTATTGCAGAGGCTCTAAGCTATCGTTCTTCCCTGCTTACTACCATGAGCATTAGGGTTGTCACTTTGGATCTTTTTCAGATATGTATGTTGTTGATCCCTCCTTTGACATGATATTTCAAGAGGTAACAAATGGGCTTCGCAATGATTTTATTTTACACAATGATATCTATTTCATGGACTACGATTATGCATTCCAGACTATTCTTTAAGGTAGCACATTATCATTGAATTGCATAACGAAGGACAATTTGGCTGAGGTAAGACATTAGCTCTCATCTCTTCCAACTGTTATTGGCCCAAGCTAACTAGTGATGTAGCTCATTTCGTGGATCGTTGCTTTGTCTGTCAACAATCTAAGGGAACCCTTACCAATGCTGGTTTGTATACTCCCTTACCAATTCCTGAAGCCCCTTAGTGCGAGGTTAGCATGGATTTGGTTTTGGATTTACCCTGCACCCAACGGACTGTAGATTCTATTCTAGTTGTTGTGGACCGATTCTCCAAGATGGCTCACTTTATGGCATGTAGAACAATCATGGATGTTGTTCGGATTGTCACCCTCTTTTCCCAAGAGATTGTGCGTTTACACGGTATTCCTCAAATTATTACTTTAGATCATAATACTAAATTTGTCAGTCAATTTTAAAAGATTTTATGAGGAAAGCTAGGGACGAAGCTAAACTTTAGTAGCGCCTATCACCCTCAGACGGATGGTCAAACCGAGATAGTGAATCTGAGCTTAGGAAATTTTATGAGATGTCTCACAAGAACCAAACTGGAGCAAAGGGATCTAATTTTACCTCAAGCAGAATTCGCATGCAATAGATCAAAGAACATGACCATTGGTTTGAGTCCTTTCGAAGTTGTTTATGGACGAAACTCATCCAAGGCACTGGATTTAGTCCCTATTTCGTGTCCAGGATAAGCTAACCCCAAGGATGAGGAGATGGCCGAGTATATTCGGGTTATTCATGAGCAAGTTAAGCAGGATATTCAAGAAAGCAACACCGAATACAAGATCAGGGCAAATAGGCATCGACGTCAAGTTCTTTTGACGTTGGTAATATGGTTTCGGCTATATTAACTTGTGACTGTTTCCCTATTGGTGAATACAACAAGATCAAAGATTAAAAGATTGGACCTTATGAGTGTTGGGACTTTCGGTCTGCAAAACCCGCTTTTTGCGTTGCGGAAACCCCGAAGTTCCATGCAACTGGATCCGTGCGAAAATTAAATTTTTCGTGTACATGTTTTCTAATTCTAGATCTACATTAGATCTACATGGTAGAGAAGTTACACCTTTGATGCGAAGCCCTTCGCTTATCCCGCTCGTCCAAGGTTCGCCGGATCTCAAGGGTGTCAAGTGAACACACCCCTATGTGTATCCACATGAACAAAAAGGTGGAGAAAAACCTCTTAAGTATGCTAGCACTCAAGGAGGTTTCGGCCAAGGTGGAGGAGAGGGAGAGAAGAAGAAAGCAAGGTGGAAGAAGATGGAGTTACAAAACAAAATGAAACTCTCTCTATGAGTTAAGTGGTCGGCCACTTCAAGGAAAGGTTTTAAACCTCCATG
This sequence comes from Zingiber officinale, assembly GCF_018446385.1. Lineage (NCBI taxonomy): Eukaryota > Viridiplantae > Streptophyta > Magnoliopsida > Zingiberales > Zingiberaceae > Zingiber > Zingiber officinale. Next base: position 63,392,876 of record NC_055998.1, read on the forward strand.
GGATATCAAGAGTCACAACTCTTGATCTCTCTCATGATGTGGCACACACATAAGCCAACCTTGATGATGTGGAACATCATCATTGGCCCACTTAATGCCAACTCACAAATGAGGTGGCAATGGTCAAGTCAAACTTGACCTTTCATCTTCTCTCTTAAGTCAAGTCAAACTTGACCACTTCTCTCCCATGGTTGATCAAATCTAACCATTTGATTCAAATCAATTTAAAATAATGAATCTCTATTCATTGATTAAATTGACTCAATGAGTCTAAGTCCAAATTAGATCCATTGAACACATGAATCAAATCGAGTCTAACTCAATTAGTTTAATTTGGATTACCCTTAATCCAATTTGGTTCATCACATGAACCTAATCCTCTTGGTTCATCAAATGAACCTAATCTCCATCTAATTGTCCTTTGTGTGTGACCCTATAGGTTCTTGTAACGTTAGCAATGCTCCTAAACCTATTTAGAAGCATAAGTAATGAGCGGTATCTAGCAACACATCATTACTTCCCAAGTTACAAGAATGTTGAGATCCAACATCAACTTGTGACTACTAATTATGACTCTTCACAATATATGACAAGTGTCCTTCTATCCTTGACATCTAGATTGATCAATTTGAGGCATAGACGGTGTCATCCTCTGATCAATCTAAATCTTGAACTCCAAGTAGACTCACTCTAATCAAATGAGCTCAATATCTCATATTGACTCACTTGGGCATGGCCATGCACTTAGTGGTCTCACTCTATCAAGAATAACGATGTCACTCCCGTTATATAGGAGGGATAGATCTCATCTACATCACTCACATCCCTCCGCATAATTTGTTACATACCCAGTAATCGCCTTTATAGTCCACCCAGTTACGGGTGACGTTTGCCGAAGTCAAAGTATGCAACTCCTTATGTAGGGAACCATGGTGACTTCAGGTCCAAGGACTAATAGTCATACTAATAGCTACATGAGAAAGTATATGACACTCATATAGCATTCCATGATACTTTCTTATGGCGGGTCATTCAGTATACATTCTCCAATGCATACCCATGTGTCAACTTGATGTCTCTATATCCATGACTTGTGAGATCAAGTCATCAAGTTGGCCTACATGCTAGTCTCATCGCATTAACATTGTCCCTGAATGTTAATACTTGACTAGGAATGATTATGAGTAGTGTTCCCTATATCATCTCACTATCGATTCAATCAATCGATTGATATAAGTAAGAACCTTCTACTCAAGGACACTATTATACTTAGTTATTTGGCATCAATACAAGTAAGTATAATAACCAAAATAAATGCCTTTATATACATAGAAATATGATACAATGAGTCCATATAACAATCATCATACGATTGGCTCTAGGGCTCTAATTAACAATCTCCCACTAGCACTAGTGCCAATCAGTGTAGGCTCTAAGGCCCAATGACCTAGTGTGATCATCATGCTTTCTCTGTGCCAAAGCCTTGGTCAAGGGATCTGCGATGTTAGCCTCTGTGGGTACTCTGCAAATCTTCACATCTCCTCTATCGATGATCTCTCGAATGAGATGGAAGCATCGTAGTATGTGTTTGGTCCGTTGGTATGAGCGAGGTTCCTTAGCCTGTGCAATTACTCCATTGTTGTCACAATAGAGCTCTATCGGATCGGCTATGCTAGGAACCACCCCAAGCTCTGTAATGAACTTGCGGATCCAAACTGTCTCCTTTGCTCCTTCTGATGCAGCAATATACTCAACCTCTGTTGTAGAATCAGCAACTGTGTCCTGCTTCGAACTCTTCCAGCTCACAGCACCACCATTTATACAATACACGAACCCAGACTGCATCGATAATCATCCTGGTCAGTTTGGAAGCTAGCATCACTATAACCCTTTACAGCTAGCTCGTCATCGCCTCCATATATCAAGAAATAGTCTTTAGTCCTTCTCAAGTACTTAAGAATATTCTTAACCGCTATCCAGTGACTTTCACCTGGATCTGACTGGTATCTGCTCGTCCTGCTCAAAGCATACGAGACATCAGGACGAGTACATAGCATGGCATACATGATAGATCCTATGGCTGAAGCATAAGGGATATGATCCATGCAGTCTCTCTCCTTTCTAGAAGAGGGACTTTGAGTCTTTGAAAGACTCACACCATGTGACATCGGCAGAAATCCTTTCTTGGAATTCTGCATAGCAAACCGTAGTAATACCTTGTCAATATATGTACTCTGACTTAGGCCAAGCAATCTCTTAGATCTATCTCTAAAGATCTGTATGCCTAGAATACAGGTTGATTCACCTAAGTCATTCATTGAGAAACAATTCCCTAGCCAAGTCTTTACAGACTACAGCAAAGGGATGTCGTTCCCAATGAGTAGTATGTCATCCACATACAATACAAGGAAAATAACTGTGTTCCCTACAACCTTGTAGACACAGGGTTCATCTTCATTCTTGATAAAACCAAACTATTTAATCGCATCATCGAATTGAAGATTCCATCTCCAAGAAGCTTGCTTTAGTCCATAAATGGACTTATGCAGCTTGCATACTTTGCTAGTATGCTGTGGATCTACAAAACCCTCAGGTTGTATCATGTACACATCCTCGAGCAGGTTTCCATTCAGAAACGTGGTTTTGACATCCATCTGCCAGATCTCATAATCATGGTATACTACAATAGCAAGCATGATCCGAATGGACTTAAACATCACTACTGGAGAAAAGGTTTCATCATAGTCAATAACATAAATTTGCTTGAAACCTTTAGCTACCAGACAACCCTTATATATAAGTCCATCCATGTCAGTCTTTCTCTTAAAGACCCACTTACACCCAATGGGTTTAACCCCTTTAGGTGGATCAACCAAAGTCCATACTTGGTTGGTGTACATGGATTCCATTTCGGATCTCATGGCCTCTAGTCATTTCTCAGAATCTGGTCTCATCACAGCTTCCTGATAAGAGGTAGGCTCATTCTCAATGAGCATAGCGTCATCATGGTCAGACAAGAGAAATGAGTATCTCTCAGGCTGACGACGTACCCTATCAGACATGCGAAGAGGTATGTCTACTTGAACTGGTTGTTGTTCCTCAACTCCTTGTGGAACAATCTCATCATCCACAACACTTTGTGGTTCTAGTTCAACTTCCATCAAGGCTTCAGTGCTATGGTCCATATCCTGAACTTCTTCAAGATTGAACATACTCTCACTAGTTTTTCTAGAAACAAAGTCCCTTTCAAGAAAAGCCCCAGTCTTAGCCATTGTTGGTGCAAGCCGCACCAGAATCAAACCTGAGTTTTGATATTGTCAAAGGTTCAAGTTAAGTCTTGTTATGATCTAACAAGTTGACTGAGTGTGCAGGATGTTTACTCAACCAAGAAAGACCTAGTTGGAGGCTAGGTAGGGGAAATCTTAGCAGATCGTGGAATCCAGGTGCAAGTCCAAGGAGGTCAAGAGGACCTGAAGCTTGGCAGTATGATCGAGAGGTCTGGAGGACCTAAGATCAAGGGAAAAGTCCTGGCGAGCCGATCAAAGCTAAGTGAAAAGTCCAAACTAGATCTGGAGGATTTAAGTTTGGCGGGTAGGTTGAGGTAAACAATTGGAGGAGCGACAGTGAGGTCAGGTTCCCGATGGGAACAACCTTAGGTCGCTGATCCAACTGAAGAAATCGGGAAGGTTTCCAAGTTGAGATCACGACAGTTATGCTGTCTTTCATATTATTAATCTTGCATTATATTACTACTGTTCTAACATCTGTTTTGCAGGAAATACTTTTTGCTTAACTTTCTGTTGCAGGACCGACTGGATATGTCGACCGAACATGTGGTTCAGTCGACCGAACAAGATCAATACAAAGCAGCTAACATCTCAAAACAGATCATATCAGTGTCCGATCAAAGACTGATCGGTCAACCGAACAGTAAGATCGGTCGATCGAACCTTAGTGACTCAGCATGGGACAGATTATCAGCATCGATCAGCAGCAAAGGAAATAAGCTGATCGGTCGACCGAACCTGGGGATCGGTCGACCGATCCAATCACATTTATTCAGCATTAAAGGATGATCTCGGCAGAATCACGACGAACTGGGAAGGAAGCTGTTCGGTCGACCGAAAGGCATGATCGGTCGATCGAATACTTAAACACAAATTAATGCCAGAGATTCGAGCCAGCGTCAGATTCCAACTGGAGGGGATCGAAGCTTGTTCGGTCGACCAAAAAGAAGGATCGGTAGGCCGAACCTTCATTCTCCTATAAATTAAGGCTCGAAGTAAGAGGCAATAAGAACTTTTCTGATCGACTCCTGTGTACTTCTGCAAGCTGCTCACGCGACAAGTCATCATCAACTTTGTAAGCAACTTCAAACGATTGTCGACTGAGCTACACTTTACTACTACTTTTGTCGGTATAAGCTTTACTTTTTTCACTGCACTTTAATTCTGTAAGATAGTAGAAGTGTTACTATCTTATATATCTGTACTTGTACGATTCACTTCTTTCCGAGGAGTTCGAAAAGAAGGATTATAGTGTTTTGCCCATCGGTGCGGTCAAGGGCCGCGGGCCTTCGAGTAGGAGTCGAGCTAGGCTCCGAACGAAGTAAAAAACCTTGTCTCTTTTCTTATTTCCGCTGCACGACTTTGGTTTCAAAAGATTAAAAGAATAGTTTTTAAACGCGCGATATTCACCCCCCCCCTCTATCGCTTAAATCGATCTATCATTAGCCACAACTACTTTGTGTTGACTAGGAATGTAGAAGTAATATCCCTTCGTTTCCTTGGGATATCCTATAAAATAGCACTTATCAGATTTGGGTCCTAGTTTGTCTGAGACTTGATGTCGAACGTAAACCTCACAACTCCAAATCCTCATAAAAGACACCTGGGCATCTCCCCAGTCCATATCCTATATGGTATTTTTATCACAGCCTTGGATGGAACACGGTTGAGTATGAAGGCTGCTGTGTCCAGAGCATAGCCCCAAAGAGATATAGGAAGATCTGTGTGACTCATTATAGACTGTACCATATCTAATAGGGTATGATTCCTCATTTCGGATACATCATTCCATTGTGGTGTTCCAGGAGGAGTGAGTTGGGATAGAATCCCACACTTAGCAAGATAGTCATGAAACTCAAGGCTAAGGTATTCTCCACCTCGATCTGATCGAAGTATCTTAATACTCTTGTCAAGCTGAGTTTGTACTTCATTCTTGAATGCTTTGAACTTTTCAAAGGATTCTGACTTATGTGTCATCAAATATATCTACTGAAGTCATCAGTAAATGTAATGAAGTACCTATAACCACCTCTAGCAATAACATTGAAAGGGCGACATACATCCTAATAAGTCAGTCGCTCTCTCGTTGTGTCCACTAAAAGGAGTCTTGGTCATCTTGCCTAGTAGGCATGACTCGCATGTCTCATATGATTCAAAATCAAATGAGCCCAGCAAACCATCTTTATGGAGCTGGGATAAGCGTTTGTCATTTATATGACCTAAGCGACAGTACCAGAGATAGGTTTGGTTCATTTCATTTGATTTGAACATTTTGATATTTATGTTATAGATGGGGTTCTCTAAATCTAAAATATAGAGTCCGTTCATCAGAGGTGCACTACAATAGAACATATCATTTAAATAAACTGAACAACATTTGTTCTTTATTATAAATGAAAAACCTTTCTTGTCCAAACAAGAAACTGAAATTATGTTCTTAGTAAGAGCAGGCACATAACAGCATTCATCTAGTTCTAGTACAAGCCCAGAGGGCATAGATAGAAAATAAGTCCCTACAGCTACAGCATCAACCCGTGCTCCATTGCCTACTCGTAGGTCCACCTCGTCCTTCGTCAATGCCCTGCTATTTCTCAACGCCTGCACATTAGTACAAATATGAGAAGCACATCCGGTATCTAATACCCATGATGAAGAAATAGAGAGATTAACTTCTATAACATATATACCTGAAGTAGAAGTCTCACTTCTCTTCATCTTAAGATCTTCCAGGTAGACTTTGCAGTTCCTCTTCCAGTGCCCGGTCTGACCGCAGTGGAAGCAGGTAGCATCCTTGGCGACCCCTCCTTTGGGTTTCAGTGCCTTGCCTTTGCCCTTGGCTTGGGACTTTCCCTTACCTTTAGGCTTGCCCTTACCTTTGCCCTTCTGTACCATCAAAATGGAGTTGGGCTTAACCTTCTTAAGGTTGATCTAGCAGTTCTCAACATTCTCAGAAGCTCAAGCAGTGGCTTGTCAATTTCATTCATGTTGTAGTTCATGACGAATTGATTGTACTATCTGGCAAGGATTGCAAGACCAAATCAGTGGCCAGCTCTTGGCCAAGGGGGAATCCCAACCTCTGTAGGTTTTCTATGTACCCAATCATCTTGAGTACATATGGACCTATGGGAGTCCCATCTTGCATCTTGCACTGAAACAGTGCCTTAGAGATCTTGAATCTCTCGTGCCTAGCTTGTCCTTGATATAGTTGACGAAGATGTTCAACCATATCATAAGCACCCATCAACTCATGTTGCTTCTAAAGCTCAAAGTTCATGGTCGCGAGCATGAGACAGGACACATCTAATGCGTCATCTTGATGCTTCTTATAAGCACCACGGTCAGCTCGCATGGCAATGGCAGGAGGTGCCTCGGGAATGGGTTTCTCTAGGACGTAAAGTTTTCGTTCCTGTGTGAGAATAATTCTCAGGTTCCTGTACTAGTCCAGGAAGTTAGCTCCATTAAGCTTGTCCTTATCAAGGACAGAACGCAGGGAGAAGGTGTTCGTGTTTGACGTCATGGCAATCTACAACAGAAAATGCAGAAAATAAATATCATATTCCACTAATCATTTAATTAGGCCTTTAATTAATTGATACTCTCACTGAATTATAGAACTTTTGTAGAATCAAGACATGGATGTGGTCAAACCACACCTACTAGATTCTAACCAACTAGCTATAATTCTTGCGGGACAAGATCCACATCATACTTCGCCTTGAGTTAGCTTTGGCTAAATCGCCCAAGACTTAGTATAATCGGTAGGAAACTAATTACCAATTACATCTCTATGAAACTCTTGTTTATAGGATCAAGATCCGCATGTATATTAAAACTTGAGTTAGCTTTGGCTAAATCACCCAAGAGTTAATATAAATGTGATTTTGACCTATCTACCAACCATTGGAAAATGCCTATAGTTAAACCCGATCCAATTGAGTTTAACTAATTTTACTCAATCTAATTGAGTTTGTACTCACCCATGCGTTGATAGGCGGGACCAAGATTGTCCCTCCGCACCCTACCAAGATAATATGCGTTGCTCTACTTTGGCAGATTCAACAACAACATGTGATCGAGGTAGTGGTGGGTATCACGACATGGTAGGCATTTCGAGTTGACACGATTTAGATCTAATCTAATCATTGATGTGTATCATATACTCGATTTAGATCTAATCTAATCGTGGTGCATCATATACGCGATTTAGATATAATCTAATCGTTAAAGCACTAATTAATTACCCTACACTAGCATGCATCACATACACACATAAGTAATTAATTAAATTTTGTTAGGTCATGGCCCTACTACGATCTTCTCAAGCCAATGAGAAGATTGGATGGTCAACCTAGGGTCAACAGCTTCTCCAAGCTCCTCCCTTTGACCGCCATGTGTTGCTCGCACCCTCCTCATAACTCCTCGAGTGAACCTTCCACCGCTTCAATTTTTGTACATTACAAATTTGAAATTCGAGTTACATTCGAGTTTAAACTATTTACAACAGGAATATAAAATAAAGGAAGGCACGACGCGCAGGTCTCGATCATATACAACACGCACAAACACACAAAATGGCACGTAGATCATATTATGAATTACAACACAATTTTTCCAATCTAATTGGGGTTTTGGGCCATGACCATCACAAAATTATACATAATACTAAATTATGTATTTTTCATAAATTTCTATAATTTTTACTACTATTTTTACAATTTTATGAGTCAAAATTTTCCGACGGTCTCGTTTAGCGATTTTCGGGCGTGATCGCGGAACAATACCCCTTGCGGGGTTAGGGGCAGCGCCCCTTCTCGTGAAATGAATATCACGAGTGTCCTACGACGATCTTACAGCACCTTTAGCCGCTATCCCAAGATGATTTGGGCGAAACCTTGCCGTTTCAGAAAGGTTTTCTCGGTAGTCAAAGCCTACAAGTGTCCAAACACTTGTTGCTTCGCCTAAACAAAAAAATACCCATAAAATCTATAAAAAATTGTAAATATACAGAAACTTACAGATCTGAATGTTTTTCATAAAAATGAAAATGAAACTCGTACACGCTTCGCACGTGGCTTTGATACCACTATTGGGACTTTCGGTCCGCAAAACCCGCTTTTTGCGTTGCGGAAATCCTGAAGTTCCATGCCACTGGATCCGTGCGAAAATTAAATTTTTCGTGTACATGTTTTCTAATTCTAGATCTACATTAGATCTACATGGTAGAGAAGTTATACCTTTGATGCGAAGCCCTTCGCTTATCGCGCTCGTCCAAGGTTCGCCGGATCTCAAGGGTGTCAAGTGAACACCCCTCTATGTGTATCCACATGAACAAAAAGGTGGAGAAAAACCTCTTAAGTGTGCTAGCACTCAAGGAGGTTTCGGCCAAGGTGGAGGAGAGGGAGAGAAGAAGAAAGCAAGGAGGAAGAAGATGGAGTTACAAAACAAAATGAAACTCTCTCTATGAGTTAAGTGGTCGGCCACTTCAAGGAGAGGTTTTAAACCTCCATGGGATATCAAGAGTCACAACTCTTGATCTCCCTCATGATGTGGCACACACATAAGCCAACCTTGATGATGTGGAACATCATCATTGGCCAACTTAATGTCAACTTACAAATGAGGTGGCAATGGTCAAGTCAAACTTGACCTTTCATCTTCTCTCTCAAGTCAAGTCAAACTTGACCACTTCTCTCCCATGGTTGATCAAATCTAACCATTTGATTCAAATCAATTTAATATAATGAATCTCTATTCATTGATTAAATTGATTCAATGAAACATAATCTAAATTATATCCATTGAACACATGAATCAAATCGAGTCCAACTCAATTAGTTTAATTTGGATTACTCTTAATCCAATTTGGTTCATCACATGAACCTAATCCTCTTGGTTCATCAAATGAACCTAATCTCCATCTAATTGCCCTTTGTGTGTGACCCTATAGGTTCTTGTAACGTTGGCAATGCTCCTAAACTCATTTAAAAGCATAAGTAATGAGCGGTATCTAGCAACACATCATTACTACCCAAGTTACAAGAATGTTGAGATCCAACATCACCTTGTGACTACTAATTATGACTCTTCACAATATATGACAAGTGTCCTTCTATCCTTGACATCTAGATTGATCAATTTGAGGCATAGATGGTGTCATCCTCTAATCAATCTAAATCTTGAACTCCAAGTAGACTCACTCTAATCAAATGAGCTCAATATCTCATATTGACTCACTTGGGCATGGCCATGCACTTAGTGGTCTCATTCTATCAAGAATAACGATGTCACTCCCATTATATAGCAGGGATAGATCGTATCTACATCACTCACATCCCTCTGCATAATTTGTTACATACCCAGTAATTGCCTTTATAGTCCACCCAGTTACAGGTGATGTTTGACGAAGCCAAAGTATATGAGTGATGTAGGGAACCCTGGTAGGGAACCCTGGTGACTTCAGGTCCACTCTTTATGTAGGGAACCCTGGTGACTTCAGGTCCAAGGACTAATAGTCATACTAACTAATAGCCACATGAGAAAGTATATGACACTCATATAACGATCCATGATACTTTCTCATGGCGGGTCATTCAGTATACATTCTCCAATGCATACCCATGTGTCAACTTGATATCTCTATATCCTTGACTTGTGAGATCAAGTCATCGAGTTGACCTACATGCTAGTCTCATCGCATTAACATTGTCCCTGAATGTTAATACTTGACTAGGAATGATTATGAGTAGTGTTCCCTATATCATCTCACTATCGATTCAATTAATCGATTGATATAGGTAAGAACCTTCTACTCAAGGACGTTATTATACTTAGTCATTTGGCATCAATACAAGTAAGTATAATAACCAAAACAAATGCCTTTATATACATAGGAATATGATACAATGAGTTCATACAACAATCATCATATAATTGGCTCTAGGGCTCTAACTAACAGTGAGATACTAGAAATGATTAATAACAATGCCTACAGGTTGAGACTTCCTAGTCATTTAAAATTTATGATGTTTTTAATATAAAATACCTAAGTTATTGTGCTCTAGAGCCGGATACATCCACCCTAAACTTGAGGACGAGTTCTCTTCAACTCTAGGCAACTGATACAGGAGGGGATCCAAAATTAGATTTTTTTAAGTAGTTATCTGTTAATTAAGTTTAGTTTATTTTTTTCTTGATTATATTTAATTTTGTGTTAAATCTTAGGGACCAAGTATTGTTAGTTAAATTATCCTAAATCTTAAGGAATAAGTCTAATTGGTTATTTTTTTCCTAAACTTTAGGGAATAAGTCTAGTTAGTTATTTTTTCCGTTTAGATTTTTTTGAAGGTTTTAAAAGTTATATATACCTATGCTTAGATCATATTTAGAACAAATTATTTTAATATTGAATCAATTGGTTTCGTTTAAGCCACATTACGACTACGTCTCTTTTTCTTTGCGCTCTTGATTACATAATAGGTTTAAGCCTAATTTAGGCTATTCTTTTTTTTGGTGTTACTTCTATCTTGTTTTCTTGTTAACCCCTCTGCAACTTCACGCTCCAGAATAATATACATATTCTGCTCGACATCAGAGTTACTATTGAAGAAATGTGAAGAAAAGAAGAAATTGTTGTCATCGTCAAAGTTGTTGTCGTCTATGCACGTGCTACGGCTAAAAAAAAGATATTATGACTCTGATACCATAAAAGAAAGAGGAAAGGTGACAATCATTTTGGATGATTTTATTGATGAAGCCATGAGACTTATTTATACAAGTTATCTAAACAATAATAAAAATATTAAACATGGAATACGATCATAATAATTATAATCGTAGCAATGAACATACTAAATTTAGAAATATTATCTTTTGTTATTGATTAATGTCAATCTTAATTATAATGTCAAATATCATCAATCTCGATTGATTGAAATCAATTTGAAATTATTATCTATTATTGGCATTAATAGGAGGATGAGGCATCCAAAGGGAGGATGAGGCATCCAAAGGGTGGATGAGATAGGTGAGCACTAGCACCACTAGCATCAACAGGTGAGCAATCCCTTGGTCGACGGATACCCCATCACTGGTCGGCGCGGGTGTGGGAGCTGGGGAATTTGCCTAGACGACCGACATTAGCGCGATGTCAAATGCCAATGCCATGACGACCGCCATCAAACCAAGAGGAAGTGCCCGAGCCATCTTTCTCCCTCAATTGACTCAAAGCCTTTTCTCTTTCTTTCAACTTGCACATGGGCTCTTGATTTATTGTATAGAAGCAAGTTGATTATCGACAGATTCATCTCTATCACGCTTGATGATTCCATCAAGCCCGTCCTTTACCAGGGCCTCACCATCAATAAAAACGAGATCACATTCACCATTCGCCATCATGGCTTTCATGGTCTAGTACGGTAGCCGCCTCATCATGTATAATTGCGTCGAGGGCAACAACGTCTTCACCATCAACACCTCCATCATTCTGGTGGCCTAGCACTTAGCTTGAGCTTTCCAACATGAAGTACTTCTCCAAGGCAAGCTCTGTCAGCAACCAGATCATGGAGATGATCTGGCGAGCGCTAAAAATTAACTCTAGCAGCTCAAAGGGACAAGCTCTAGAGAACGTGTTTGGGAATGTTAAATTCAAGGACTTCAACCTCAATGTGATAGTAGGGCGGACTGTAGTGTTGGTGGCCGACATTAACGTCAAGGGTTTGCTCTCCTTGTTGGTCTCCATGTTTGATTTTGTGCCCTGAACACGGGACAACCCAAGAGCTCCACAAGCTAGTCGTGGTAAGTGCCACGGTCATGTCACACGCATGGAGAGGTTTAAAAATCCTGAATATCTCATGCCTTCGACATCTCTTCTCTCCATGCACTAACTTCCTTTCCTTCATATCTATATTTTCCTCTCTTCTAAGCAATAACAATAGCAATAGCCAACGACAACTACAACAACAGACACAATTACTAGTAACCCGACATCGCTCAGCAAAACTTAATTCCTCCTCTTTATTCTTCTCTCCAACGGCAGCCGTTTTATAGTTGTCTTTCCTCCATCAAGTGTTGTCTCTTTTTAGCTATCTTCTAGTCAACTAAAACTTTTTCCCTAAGTTTTGCTCAGCATATAATAGTATATTTTCTTTCTTCCTCTTATCCAGCATATTCAGCCACCAAAACTGTAGCCTTCTTTCTATGTTCTTTCTTATAACACAGATCAGTTCCAGCATTCAAATAGTCCTCATCTCCTCCTAGTTGTTGTCCTCTTCCATTAATGACAACATAGTCATGAATGATCTTCCTAGTTCATCCTACCATCCCTGCTTCCATGCATTGAATTGTTGTACATTGACTCAATCAGATAATAATTTTGCTTGCTGGACCGGCTTAGTTTCTGAGGTTGTGTTGACTATGTTGTTGCGATATATGACGTTGCAGTATATGTAAAATACCGGAAAAATGACGATTTTTAATAAGGGGATTTTCCGGAATTTTTGGACATTTTTCGGGAATTTTTCGGAGCTCGTATGGACAAGTTAACGGGGACAAAAATAGGGTCCGGGAAAGCCCTGTTTAGGTTACCCTGTTTTAATGAGGAAAAGATTTATTTTCTTTTCCTTTTCCTTTTCTTTTTCTTTTTCTTTATATTTTTCTTTATTTCCTCTCCGTTTCTTCCCCTCGCGCACCCGATGCCTTTCTTCCCCGTGCCCTCACCCGCGCCTCTCTTCTCCCTCATTCTCGACCCCGGCGCCGAAAAGCCCTAACCGCTCGGCTGCGGTTTCCTTCTCTTCTCTTTTCTCCCGACGCCGATCCCACCTCTTCTCCTTCCTCTCGGCGCCGACCACCTATTCCTCTTCTTCCCGAGGCCGATCGATTTCCTCTCCTCTGCCCGACGCCAACTCGAGCCATTCTTCATCGAGCGACCGCCGACCGAGCCTGCTTCCATCTCTTTGCGGACACCAGGGGCCGTCGGAAATCGAGCATCTGAACCCTAGGTCTGGTTCCTGGGCGTCGGCCGAAGATTTCCTTCCTCCTCCGGCCGTGCGAGCACAAGGGATGCAGATCCCTTGCCGACAGCCGATTTCCCTTCATCTTCCGGCCACTGCTTTGCACTCCTCAGCCTTGTTGCCGGTCACCGTGTTGTTCCTCTGTGCTGTGCCCTAGATTTTCTTGTTCTGCCGGATTCAAACCAGACAGTGGTGAGGTGAGCAGCTTGTCTTTGTTGTTCCTATGTATTAGATCACTGATTGTAGTACTCTTCCGAGTTGAGGTTGGGTTACAGATTCAATCAGTAGCACTTGAACCTCTTGGATTACGGGAAGTGCTGATTTTTGGGTATTTTGATTTAGGGATCAGTTATCAGCGGCTGAGGGAAAACGATTGGCACTATTGTAGGTACGGCAGATTTGGGTATGTACTGTTCGTATCATATGTCATGCTAGTTGGATCATTTTTAGCTTCGGACAACATTGATTTTGAGTGATCCACAGTTCCGATGATCCCGCTTCGGCGGTGACGCCCTCGGAACGTATCCCACCAGCGGTCACTTGATTGTGAATTGAGGTAAGGAGTATGTAACTGGTTTTGGATGTAGATCAAAATAAATTTGGATTATTTGATTGGTTGATATATGTGTCGAATTAGGACTAAATCGGGTAAGATGCTATGATTAACCATGTTTATTACAAGTCCTAATTCGAATGGATTAGAAACGATTGAGGAGTTAAATGATTCAATTAGGGTTTATAATTGAATCTGAGTTTATATTAACTTCTTGAGGATTTGATTTAGCTAATTTATTTATATGTATTTAGCTAAATTTGGATACCATGTGTTACAGGACTTTGATTCGAGACGGTATCTCGACGAGGATTTATTCGGATACGATCTTTCTTATTGGAGGCGGGTACTTTGACTTATGTCTTTTGATATGCATGATAATATGTTTAACATATAACAATAATTGTGTTATCTGTTTGTTTCGGTTGGTCGCTACATGATTAGTTACATGTTTGTTTGTTTATTTATGCTGCACTGCATGATATCTACCTGATCACATATGCTTTAGGTAGTGAACCAACCACATGCTATGATATGTTCTGGATCTAGGGTTTATTTGATACCCTATTTGATTGGTGTACCTTCTATTTGATACTTCTTCCAGTGGTACACACTTGTATCTAGTTATATGGACTATGCCATGTTTTTAGTGTCATGCATCATGATTGCATGCTGTGCGATTGTCGGCTCCACTTTGGTTGAGCCCATCGCCAGTTACATGTACTGCACACACCACCCATGGATTAGTTGTATATCTGGCTGGTGTGTGGCGGTTCTGCTGTTTGGCTCCGTTGGTCTGAGGACTCAGCGTGATAGCCGGCAGTCAGTTCCGCTCTGTTTGGCTCCGTTGGCATTTAGGGTAGCAGCGTGGTAGCCGGTAGATGGTGGACTCTGTTTGGCTCCGTTGGTCAGGAGACTCAGCGTGGTAGCCGGCAGAGATTTCCTCCCCGTCGTCGTGTACCGGGAGATGAGAGCATTGAGCTCCCCCATTTATGATTTGGGGCCAGAGGACAGGAGTACTCCGACAGTCCACTCAGTCACTGTCAGGAGCAGTGATGTCCGAGTGCACGGTCACCATATGCATTTATTGCATTTTATTGTTGTGATTGCTGCACTTATATGCTGCATTTGTATGGATGCATTTGATTGACATGCATACAGGATTATGATTTCTTCGGTCTGACGACTTGTTACCTTTGTACCTTGATCCCGGTTAGTACAGTTATCTCCTGATTTCGTTTCAGTTGCATTTATTCCTTCTCGTATTCAGGAGACTGTACGCATGATTAGTGTTGTCTGTTATTTATTTTATTATGCATATCAGTTGTACCTGCTGAGTGTTGGACTCACCCCGCCTCCATTGTTGATATTTTCAGGTTGAGGCTGTTCGGAGCAGTTCCAGTCGCTGGCCCCCCATATGCATGTAGAGCTAGTTCTCTACTAGTTCGTTATTGGTTTTATTTTGGCCTTTTTCTATATCAGACTTTCTTTTAGTATTGTCTTTGGATTTTTCCTATAGATATTGTATGGATTGACACCTTTTTATGGATTTTTGATATGGTATTGGATTTCATTCTACTACGTACCTGCCTGGACGGCAGAAGAGGTGAGTTCGTTGGATTTGAGCTTTACGAGTGTAGTGGAGTAGGGTTGATTTTGAGTCAGAGTCCTATTGTTATTGATTACTATTATTAACTGTGTGGTTGTGACAGCCAGAGGCTGAATATCTTTATAAACTGCGTGGTGTTTGTTTTTATTTATTGTTATCATTCCAGCCGCCTGTGGCTGATGTATATGTGATATGTAGAAAGTTTCATATTGTCCGCCGTACAGGGGAGATGCTGCCGAAATTTCTTCGGACAGAGACTCCTCTGGGGCGTGACAGTATATGTTTATCTTGTGTGCCTGAAATTTGCTAATTTATCCCTTAACTTCTTATAATTATAACAAGAATTTTGAAGTAGTAATATTGTACTTTGTCTTTGTAGCTCCTGAAATTTTCTTTGACTCTGGAATACTTGTTTCATGTTGATATTATCATAACCCTGAATGATTTGTTCTTGCACATTCTGATTGTGTTGTGATTACTGCTGTTCAGATTCAAAACTTAATCCCTCCTTTTTATTCTTCTCTCCAACATCAACCGTTTGCAGTTATATTGCCTTCCACCATAACAAAAAATTAAAAAATAACGATTAAAAATCATTGTCAATGACCTCAAAAAATTATTATAAATTTACGCGTTGAAAAAGATAGTGACATACAAAAATAATTGTTAAAAATTATTATCTTTTCACTTAAAACATAACCATTTTTCACCATTATGTTTCAAAAGAACCATTATATTTCAAGTGAAAAGACAATGATTATTTCCTTAAAATGAAAATAATTTTTCACTATTATATTTCAATTAAAAAAATAATTATTTTTAACCGTTATCTTTAGACATCCCTATCTTTCTCAATGTGTCAATTTATAATAATTTTTTTACCCCTACCTTTCTCAACGCGTCAATTTATTTTTTATCTTAAACAACGATTTTTAACTATTTTGTTTCAAGTACATAAACAACCGATTATAATCGTTATCTTTGAGCGCTCTATCTTTCTCAATGCGTCAATTTACCATGATTTTCTTAAGTTTTAGATAATAATTTTTAATCATTGTCATTTGTATTAAAAATATTATAATTTAACCATTATATTTTTAACCATTATTATTTCTCAACACACATTGAAGATCAATAAAATATCATCTATATAATAATTTACTAGTGTTATACTTTTAATATACATCATTCAACAACATCAAAATTATAGAAAACATATATACAAGTGCACTTGTAACAATATTAAGTACAAATTTATATCATCTCATTTAAATTGATCACTCCTTATATCCCATTTTAAATGATCACTCCTTATAGACATATACTAAATTTGTGACATTTACGTACACTGAAAAAGTTCATACAAACATCATAGGAACACTAGGAGTTGATGTTGTTGGTTCAAGTGGACCTTCAATAAATGATGAGGTGAGTACAACTTCAAGCTCCTCGAACTCGCTGTTACAAGGAGAAAAAAAATTATCCCAAAAGTCATGTAAACGAAATTATCATCATCTATGCAAAATGCAAACAATTGAAACAATAAGAGTTTATCAAATAATTGACGAGCAATAAAACACATTAAATTCAAATTCATGCTAGCAACCTTAAAAAAACATGTTGACATCAGTGAATCACTCAAACTGCACATCATAAAAGCCAACATTTTGGCATCAAGAGAAAATAACAAATAAATACCATGGTCAACCACAGAAATTTCCGTTCACTTAACTGTGTTGATAGAAACATTAAAGGCTGAGTATCGCCTAGATTGTCATTGACTCTATCATTTGTTTAGGAACCATTCATTAGCATATATGGCCCAACATTTTGTCAAAAATCTTATCAAAAAACACCTAAAGAATATCAGTCGATGTTCTCAAGCAATCTAAAGGAAACACAGTTAATATTGTCATGGATAGTATATGAAAAGAATATTATGATCACTCTGAAAAATAAAAAAAAAAATACAAGAAACTATGTGCCGTTAAGAATGAATGACAAAAGGAAATGACAAATACCTTTTAGAAGATACCTAAGGTTTTGGAGGTACTTTTGAATAGGCATTCAATATCCTGAATATAATAAATTATTTCAATACAAAGAATCATAATAAACAACAATGAGGAAAGTAGCTAATGTTGGATGCATGATAAACTTACTTCTTCAATGGTGCATACATAAATAGAGATATAATAGGAAAAATCATGGAACAGCATATGGTACTACTTATCATTCAACCATTATAGTTTATAAGGTCTAGGATGTTTAGTAGTAGGTAAGCATAATTTCTTAACCAAGATAGTACTAACTATATTAGGGCAACTTCCCCCATCTATAATCATACTACATACCTTGTCTTTGATGTGGCAACGGGTATGAAATATATTGTCTCGTTGTTCTTCATCTTCTTCCTTCACTTGCTCATTTAGAGCACGCCTAGTGACATGGGCTTCACCTTCAACGGGATACTCTGCTACATCACTTTCCATCAATGGTGGCACGACATTATCATCTCCGGACTCACTCTTAGTTTCAATATCACCATTATCTTTCAAAAGCATAATTCTTTTGTTTGGACATTGTGAAGCAATATGTCCTCTTCCCAAACATTTAAAGCATTTAATATCTCTATTTCTTGAAGATTGGTTAGGTTCTTTACCTTTGACCAATGGAGAATCAGCATCTTTATTCTTCAAAAACTCGGTTTTACTCTTTGATGCAAATTTATCATCTCTTTTGTTCCTACTAGATTTTCAAGTGGATGAATTTTGACCATGCTTGATTGAACTCTTCCTTTTGAGTTGCCTTTCAACTTTCATGGACATATCAACATACCTTCCAGCTCCACATAATGTTGCAACTCCACTACATTTGCAATTTCTGAATTCAAACCTTGTAAAAATCTTGCCATGGTTGCTTCTCGGTCCTCCTCCACATTGGCTCAAATCATGGCAATCTCCATCTCCTTGTGATATTCTTCCACAGTTTTGGATCCTTGGGTAAGACTTTGTAGTCATTGGTACAAATCTCGATAGTAATGTGATGGCACGATGCTCTTTCTCATAATAGATTTCATTTCTTCCCAAGTGCCAATGGGTCTCTCATTGTTTCTTCTCCTGCTTAGAATAATTTGATCCCACCAAATAATAGCATAATCAATAAATTCAACAGCAGCTAGTTTTACCTTCTTCTCTTCAGAATAGTTGTGACAATCAAACACTAATTCAACTTTCTTTTCCCACTCCAAATATACGTCTGGATCGCTTTTGCCTTTAAATGAAGGAATCTTCATCTTGATATTTTCCAAGTTTCTATCAACATAATCATTCATTCTTTCTCTTCTACCACCAATTCTAGCATGACCAGATCTGCCACTAGAAACTCTATCATCAATGTCCTCAGATATTCCATTATCATCATCATCATCATTGTTGTCATCACGTTTATATTACCTTAAATTTCTTGTAGGAACTCTACTCGCTTGGCTATTTTGTAATCCCAAAATTACAACATCTTTTCTCTCTAATCTGTCGAGAATTTGATTGAATTTGATTTCTGTTAGGGTTAAAAAGTAGCTAGAGGGGGGTGAATAGCTCGGCGCGATCCCGTGCTCGTCGTTGCTTGCCTCTTATGATGATGTGCAGCGAAAATACAAGAAAACAAACACACAACGCTAACTCTAGGGATTTACTTGGTATCCACCTCAAGACGAGGTGACTAATCCAACGATTCACACACTCACGCACCCTTCACTATAAAAACACTCGTTCTCGGTAACTACCGAAGGCGGAGAAGGCGTACAACCTCACAATATAACAATGAGAAAGAAAGAAAGAAGCAAAATACAAATGAATCTTACAAGATTACACTCCTTCTCTGACTCGCTCTTGCTCTCGATGATCTGGTCCCGGGCCATCAGTGCGAGTAGACTCGTCTGATCGAGTTCGTCATTGTCGTCCTCCGAAGAAGATTCATCCCAGGTTGCCTTCAGGGCCTTCTTTCTTCTTTGCTTTTTGGCTTCCTTTTGGTTGGGGCAGTTGGCTTTGATGTGCCCTTTCTGGTTACACCCGTAGAAGGTGACTTCAAACTTTACCTTCAAGTTCGGTTGGGCCTCCTTGGATTGAACTGCCTTCTTCAGATCTTTCTTGTTGAAGCCCTTCTTCTTCTTGTAGAGCTTCTTCACGAGATTCACTAGTTCGTTGGTCAGTTCATCTTCTGAATCTTTTGAGTCGGGTTCGTCTTCTGATTCCGGTTCAATTTTTTGTCGGGATCTTTGTTCGCGTGTTCGACTAGTACCTGCAACCAAAGCAATACCCTTCTCGGTCAGCTGTGCATTAGTTTATTCATGAAGTTCAAATTCACTAAATAATTCATCTAATTTTAAGGAAGACAAATCCTTGGAGACTTTGTAGGCATCTACCATCGATGCCCACAATGTACTCCTAGGAAACGAGTTAAGAACATACCTTATAATGTCCCTATTTTCTACCTTCTGCCCGATTCCATGAAGGGAGTTCAGAATATCTTGAATTCGAGCGTGTAACGAACTTGCCATCTCGCCTTCCTGCATTTTTAAATTGTATAGTTTATTAAGTAATAAATCACGCTTACTTACCTTGGTTTCCGAGGTGCCTTCGTGAAGTTCGATCAGTTTCTCCCACAGCTCCTTTGCGGAAGAGAACGGACCGACTCTGTTGAGCTCTTCCTTGGTAAGACCGCACTGGATGGTGCAGGTGGCTTTAGCGTCGACTTCCACCTTTTTGATAAAGGCTGGCTCCCAGTTCTCACAGCATGTAGGCTTGTCGTCTGCATCAGTTGGTAGTTGCAGTCCTGTCTTGACTATCATCCAGGTGTCGAACTGGATCTTCAGATATATCTCCATTCGCCCTTTCCAATATCCGAAGTCTTCTTCGGAAAATAGTGGGGGATGACCAGTGTTATATCCTTCTTGTTGGGCCATTTAGATCTAAAAAAAACACAAACAAGAAGATCTATTCCAAGACTGCGTCTTGGATTAGTAGTGCGGGAAGAAGAGGAAAAAATAACGAGCTCAAGTGGTATTGACCAACTTTGAGCAACACCGATTTAAAAAGAATTAGAATTTTAGCTACTTAGCTAATTTCTAATTGAGTCCGAAAGAAAAATAAACAAAATACCACGAAAAAAAACTGTTTTGAATGGTGGTTGCACCAATTCAAAACAACCCCGCTCTGATACCAATTATTGGATCGAGACCGCGCTAGAGGGGGGTGAATAGCGCTCGTGGCTATTTCGTTCAATTATCAGAATCGTAAAACGTTCGTCGAGTAATTAAAGCAGCGGAATAAAGGAAACAAACACAAGAACACGGTCGTTTACTTCGTTCGGAGCCTAGGTTGACTCCTACTCGAAGGCCCGCGATCCTTGATCACTTTCCGTGGGCAACAACTATAAGCTCGTATGAATATTACAAACTAATTACAAATGTAACTGCAATTAAAATTATACCGACAACAGTAGTAGAAAAGAAATCTGAGCTCCGGGTCGTCGGAATGTTGCAACAGCACTTCGGAAGCAATACTTGAGCAGAACACAACAGAAAGCTTGGGAGTTGTTGTTCTTCAATGCTGCTCGAAGTCCCCTTATAAAGGGCATCCAAGGCGCCTTGGAAGCCTCCGAAGGCGCCTTCATAGCTCCGAGTCCACCGTGTAGATGAGCGCTGACCAGTTTGCGCTTATCACCTTTGAGAGCGCCTTCAAGGGTCTTCAAGGTGCCTTCCAAGGCGCCTCCAGAGCCAGCTGAGGCGCCTTCAACCCTGTTTTGCGGCCAGGTCAGCTTTTGTGCCCGAGGCGTCTCCAAGCTCCATGGAGGCGCCTCGGACACTGTTCAGCCGAGGAAAAGCTTCGTTATTTTGTACCTGCAAGACATGTTAGTCCCAAACAATATCCTGCAACACAAAGTCAGCACAAAACAACAGTATGGATAGTAAAGAATGTTATGACAGTCTCCGGACTGTCCGGGTCTGACTTCGGATTACCAATCGGAACCCTAGGTCGACCCGACGCCTACTGTTCCCTCTACGGAGAACGCGTCCTCACCTACTCCACTTAGGAGATTTACCTGCTGCCAGTGCGATCCTGCAGATCAACTGGACTTTTGCTCAACACTCGATGCTTGCGGACTTTCTGCTGGACATCCGCTTCCCGGCTAGTCCAGTCTTTCACCTGGTTCGCAACACCAGGACTTTTCACCTAGGGTTACCACCCCCTAGGACTTTTGCCAAAGCCATCGACCTGCAAAGACGTTCCGTATAGGGTTACCACCCCCTATGACCTAGGGTTACCACCTCCTAGGGTTTTCCCTTTGCCTAACCGCAGCTAGGACTTTCCTTAAATGCTCAAGCAGACTTGTTAGATCACAAAGACATCTTAACTTTGAATCTTTTGTCATTATCAAAACACGAGTTCGATCGTCGGATGCTTCCCGCATCAACATAAATTAAGCCTACATATCCCTACTACATAGACATGAGACTTAAGTGCTAATTAAGCTCATCTAAAACTTGAATTAGGTTGACTATGCCGAATAACTTGCTCTTGATCAAACCTTCTTCAATGGTAGCTTTGGCCTTCACATCTTCAATTAGTACATTAAGTGCTTCCGTCATCTTTCTAGCCTTAGCCCTTATAATTGGGCCTCCATTGATGCATAATGGATCATCATTATCATCTAGAGTGGATTGACCATGATCCATATCATTACCTTGTTGCTCTCTTTCTTGACTCCATCACTCGCAATCCTAAAATCCTAAACGAACTTAAAGTAAAAAAAAATACAAAAAGATAAAAAATACCAAAAATACAAAAATGACTTAAATACCTAAAATATAATAATTACCAAAAATAATAATAATAATCTGCTGATCATGGAAGGTGACTTTGTAGATGATACACTCAAGTATTTACTTTGTCTCACTCTAAGTCACATACAAACATTTCATTCAACATATTGCACTATACTCTTATGCTCAAAAGTAATCTTTCTATTTGCCATATTAACTTTTAATTAACAAAAGGAAACAAAGAAACATCTTTTGATTTAATTAGACTATGATTAATCAATTTTTGTGGTTTACACTGAGAAAGTTATTGATTATCAACTATTACATTCATACTTTCAACCTAACCTAATTTCTCAAAACTATCATTTTCCATTAGGTTTGAGAGTTACGGTCCGTTTACTTTAGACCGCGGATGATACAAAGAATGGATTACACATTAATGGATACATTTTCCGTTGTTTATAATAAAAAACATGGACCGATGGATTTTAGATACATCCGTGGATCAAATTTGACATGTTTTTTCAGCCACCCAAAAATGGACGAAAACAACTTTCCATCCGTCCTTTACTTCTAGGTTATTCGATAGCTACAGCGAGGATGACAGGCGTGGCATTGTTCGTCATGCCGCGAGGTCACAGGTGAAATAGGACATCTATGTGGGGTCGCAGGCAAGCGCAACCTCGCTGGCGATGACCTTCCCTAGTGCGCGCTCGTCGCACTGCGAGGTCAAGGGCGAGACGAGACCTCTCTGCGAGGTCACAGGAGAACACAACCTCGTCACTGACGACCTTTCCTAGGGTCGCGAGGTCAAGGGTGAGATGGGACTTCTCTATAAGTTCAAGGTCGAAACAAGACCTCTCTGCAAGGTCGCGAGCGAGCACAACCTAGCCGGCAACGGCATCACGCCACGAGGTCGAGGGCGAGAAGGGACCTCTCTGTGAGGTCGTGGGTGAACGCATCTCACCAGCTACGACCTTGCTTGGCGCGCGCTTATCGTGCAACGAGGCTGCGGGGAGATAAGCAACTTCCCTCGTGTTTGCGAGCAATGCGCGACCTCACCCAAGGCCACGGGCGAGGCACGATCTCTCTGAAAGGTCGCAGCCGCGACCTCACACCTCGTTTGCGACCTTGCACCGAGGCAGCGATCATGACCTCGCCACAAGAAGTCAGACAATGAAGAGGTCATGGCATCACTCACCTTTCCTTCCTCCACTTCCCATTGTTGGTTGCTACTCGGAAAACCTAATGGTTCCACTGTACAAAAATTTTGTACAAAGGTCTGAACCTTTTCCTAGCTACCATGTGTTCTTTTTAAATTAAACTTGGATCACCTGCGGAACTTAACACGTTTGATCCAAAGTTTAATCTATTTGTTCTTTTAGGTTTAGACTCGGATCTCCTGCGAAACTTAACACGTTTGATCCAAATCACCTAAGTTATTAATTTCATTAAATATTAGTTTCCAAAATTGGCTCCCAGTACTGACGTGGCGAGGCACATGGCCTTCTTGGATATGGGAACAACCACCACCGCCTAGACAAAGCCTTTTAAAGAAAGTTAATATTTAATTTCCTTAAATAACTTTAGGTCAACCGAAAAGAACAATCAAATAACAAGGAAAAGAAAAATCAAAAGAACACAACATCGAAAACAAATTCGAAATACTAGAATCGCATGCCTCTTTTATTTGGTATTATTTCCTAAAATAACTAGTATGATGCGGAAAGGAAAAATACTAGTTATACCTTTTAGAAAGACCTCTTGATCTTCTACCGTATTCCTCTTCTAACTTCGGACGTTGTGTGGGCAAAAATCTTCCGAGATGAGGACCACCTAGCACCTTCTTCTTCTTCCTTCAAGTTTCGGCCAAGCACCAAAATCCAAGGATGAAGAACTTTTTCCACCAACCAAGCTCCAAGGGATGTAAGCTTTCTCTCCTTCTTCTTCTTCTTCTCCAAGTAGTATCCGGCCACCACAAGAGCTCCAAGCAAAGAAGGGTTTCGGCCACAACAAAGAGGAAGAGAGGGAGAGAGGATGGCCGGCCACAACACCAAGGAAAAGAGGGAGAGAATAATAGAGGTTGTGTCTCATGAAGGCACCCCAACCCCCTCTTTTATATTCCTTAGCTTTGGTAAATAAGGAAATTTAATTACAATAAAATTTCCTTAACTTTCCTTGGCATGAATTAATTAAGAAAAATAAAACAAAATTTCTTAACTTATTATGTCATGGCCGGCCACCATAATAAAAGCAAACAAGGCAATTTCAATCAACAATTAAAATTCCTTATTTGTCTTCGAAAATTTAAAAAAATAAAATTTCCTTTAAAATCCCTTCATGGTTGATAAAAATAAATTTCTATAATTTTAATTTTTCTACATGTGAATAATTTATAAAGAAGAAAAAAATAAAACATCTTTCCAATCTACAAATAAGGAAAGAGATCTAATCTCTTTCTTTAATCTTTTGTAGATCCTTTTAAAAGAGATATTTTAATTTTTAATCTTTCCAATAAATTATATCTTTCACATAAGAAAATTTTAAAATTAAAATTCTTTTTAATTTAATTGGGGTCGGCCACCTAAGCTTGGGTTCAAGCTAGGGCCGACCACCCATGAACCAAGGTTTGGCCGGCCCTAGCTTGAACCACAAGCTAGCTTGGCCGGCCCCTACATCATGGGTACGAAGGTGGGTATAGGTGGGTATAGTATTCTATAAATAAGAGGCTACAATAGGGACCGAGAGGAGGAATTGGTTTTGGTCTCCCGATAAAATTAAGCATCCCGTGTTCGCCCT
Organism: Zingiber officinale; assembly: GCF_018446385.1. NCBI lineage: Eukaryota > Viridiplantae > Streptophyta > Magnoliopsida > Zingiberales > Zingiberaceae > Zingiber > Zingiber officinale. The sequence goes on from NC_055998.1 coordinate 63,417,954, forward strand.
GAACACACAACTTAATTTTATTAATAATAATTCATTCCACTAGAGAACTATTATTGAACTACCGCACCAATCCCAAATTATATTTTTTGGGCTCCTTCTTATTATGAGTGTGTTAGTCTCCCTGTGTTTAAGATATCGAATGTCCACTAATTAAGTGAGTTACTGACAACTCATTTAATTAATATCTTAATCCAAGAATAGTACCACTCAACCTTATCGTCATGTCGGACTAAGTCCACCTACAGGGTTTAACATGACAATCCTTATGAGCTCATCTTGGGGACATTATCAACCTAGATTACTAGGACACAGTTTCCTTCTATAATCAACAACACACACTATAAGTGATATCATTTTCCAACTTATCGGGCTTATTGATTCATCGAACTAAATCTCACTCATTGATAAATTAAAGAAATAAATATCAAATATATGTGCTTGTTATTATATTAGGATTAAGAGCACACACTTCCATAATAGCTGAGGTCTTTGTTCCTTTATAAAGTCAGTATAAAAGAAACGACCTCGAATGGTCCTACTCAATACACTCTAAGTGTACTAGTGTAATTATATAGTTAAGATAAACTAATTCCTAATTACACTACGACCTTCCAATGGTTTGTTCCTTTCCATTTTGGTCATGAGCTACTGTTTATAATTTATAAGGTACTGATAACATCATCTTCTCTATGTGGCACCACATACTATGTTATCTACAATATAAATTAATTGAACAACTACAACTAAATGTAGACAATTTGACCAAATGTGATTCTTTATTCAAAATAAATGTTTACAAAAGCTTAGACTTTCAGTATACACTCTAACACCCATCCCTTTCTCTTATGTAGTTTTCTTTTATTTTTTTTCTTTCTTTTGTCTTTCCATTCCCTCCTCTGAGGATATATTTCCATAGTAGATTCCTTTCCCTTGTTGATCCAGGCCTTCGGGTAAACAGAGCATTAAGCTCTTTGGCAAACAGAGGAATATTGTAAAATATCGAAAAAAATGGCGAATAATGATAAGAGAATTTTCTAGAATTTTTAGAAATTTTTCTGGAATTTTTCGGAGACCGTATGGACGAGTTTCGGGGATAAAAACTGGACCACGGGAAAGTTTGTTTAGGCTACCCCTTTTAAGGGAGGAAATGTTGATTTTCTTTTTATTTCTTTTTTCTTTTATTCTTTTCTTTCCTTCATTTTCTTTTCCTCCCCGCGTGCCCGAGCCCCTTACTCGATGCCTCCTCGCGCCGAGCCGTCCCCTATGCCCTAACCGCCGCACGCGATGGTTTCTCGCGGTTAAAGCCGAGTCGCGACGCTGGCCAAGCTCCTGTTTTCCCTTCCCCTCACGTTGCCACCACTCCGACCCGGAGCCGAGCCCTAGCTCTATTCATTGCACCGCCGTCCGCCTACCTCTCATCACTACCCGACGACGCCACCGGCGCCCGTCGCCCCTCGCCGTGGAGGTCCTAGTGGCGCCGCCGACCTCCCCTGTGCCCTAGCGCTACTGTTTCCCTCTGCCCTAGCGACGACAGCAGGCGCCCTCCTTCCTTCCGAACAGTGTAGATTGGCCTAGGGCTCGAGTTTCACCTGCACACCTCTCCGTCATGCCTAACAGTGATCCTTAAGGTAGGTGATCTAACTAGTTGTGAAATTAGGGATTTTGGTTGATTGATTTCCCTTGTTGTGACTTTCTTCTTGTTCTTGACTAGGAGGAAGATCTCGGATCAGTTCATACTGTATTTCCAGATCAGTGCTTGGATCTTCTCCTCTGTTTTTGATCATCCCTTCCTTGTGGTGGACTTAGGTCACGGTTGAGGTAAGTTTAATTTGCTGGTTTTGGATCTTCTGTTCTTGATCCGAACAGTGTAGTTGTTCCCAGCCATGAGTTGTTTCGTTATGTGATCTGGAATCTGTGCTTACTTATTTTCTAGCAGCAAAGTTTTAAACTCCATCAGGAAGCATTCTTCTTTGTGGATTTTTCTTGGTCCAGCAATTTAATCCAGTAGCTGCTCACATTAGGTCTAGCAGCAATGATCCTTGCTGTTGAGCAACAGCGACTGTGGTTTAGGTATAGTGTAGGAATTGATCTTCGTTGTAGATGATTTGCTAGTTGTGTTAGCAATAATTGTTAACTTAGGTTTAGAATTAACCTAATGGTGTAATTAGGGTTAATGAAGCTAACCCTAGATGGTTGGTGGATTAGGAATTTATTTATCTATTTGGTTATAATTAATTTAGCTAAACTATACGATTTACTATAGGACTTTGACGCGAGACGAGTATCTCGACGTCGGATTTGGACTGGATACGATCCTTTCTATTCGAGGCGGGTACTTTGACTTTATGTCATTTGATATGCATAGTAATGTTTTTAACAAATAGCAATGATTGTGTTTCTTATTTGCTTCAGTTGATCACTACCCGATCTGTTAGATGCTTGTTTGTTTATTTGTTATGCACATCATGTTAGTATTTATCTGATTATACATGCTTATAGGGGTAGTGACACAATCATGTTATATATTATGTTCAGGACCTAGGGTTTTTGATACCTTATCTGATCTATGTACCTTTGATTTGGCTCATTGTTCTATGGTACACATTTTATATTTATACATAGATATTGCTATGCTGCTCAATATTGTGTCATGCTTAATGTCATGCACCATTCACATGATTGCATGCTGCGCGATAGTCTGCTCCATTATTGTTGAGCACATCGTCAGTTTCATCTCTGCCGGTGCTTCGTTGGTCCGCTCATGGGTAGCGTGACGCAGCGTGGTAGCACGTCAGTTTGGCTCTATCGATGCTCCGTTGGTCCACCCATGGATAGTGTAACGCAACATGGTAGCACGTCAGGGATCCCTCTCGGTCATTGTGTACCGGGAGATGAGAGCATTGAGCTCCCCCATTTATGATTTGGGGTAGGAGGATAGGTATACTCCGACAGCATCCCGTCCACTCGGTCACTCATCAGGAGCAGTGATGGCAGAGTGCACGGTTGTCACAGCCCTACCCACTCGGTCTCACCATTGTGTGTGAGATGGCTGACTGGCGTCAGGGGTGACCATGACATTGGCATCATATGCATGATGCATTTATTGCTTGTGTTTGCTGCATTTACTTGTTGCATTTATATGGATGCATATGATTGACATGCATACAGAATTTATGACACTCTCGGTCTGACGACCCTATTGTACTTATACCTTGGTCTTGGTTAGTACAGTTTTCTCCTACTTGTTTCAGTTGCATTTATCCTTCCTATATTAGGAGACTGTACGCATGATTAGTGCTAGTTGTTTTTTCTTTATTATGCATATCAGTTGATACCTGCTGAGTGTTGGACTCACACCCTCCTCCGTTGCTATTTTCAGGTTGATGCTGTCCGGAGAGTTCCAGTCGCTAGTCCCCTGAAGACCCAGAGTTATTTGATCTTTTTGTTATGTCTCTTATTGCACTATCTGGACTTGTATTAGTTTACCGTATGGATACTGTCGATGAACTTATTTGGATTTGTTTTACTACACGCCTGCCTAGACGGCAGAAGAGGTAAGTTTATTTTATCGTCGGATTTGACCTTTTTGAGTGTCGTGGAGTAGGACATCAGTTTTGTAATTTATGAGTGTAGTTGAGTAGGGTTGTTTTTGAGTCTTCTTATCATTGCTTCTTAATTGTTCACTATTAAACTGCGTGGATGTTGGATGTGTGATTGTTGCTTATTTATTATTGTTATTGTTTCGGCCGTGTTGGCCGATGTATGTGTGGCCCTAGGGGCGATGTAGAAAGTTTCAGATTGTCCGCCGTACAAGGGAGATGCTACCGAAATTTCTTTGGACAGGGACTCCCCCGGGGAGTGACAATTTATTTGGTATCAGAGCACAGGTATACGATCCTTTATTTTCGTATTTTGGATATTTGGGATAACCTGATACCAATTTAATGTAAAATACCGAAAAAATGGTGAATAATGATATGGGAATTTTCCAGAATTTTTAGAAAATTTTCTGGAATTTTTCGGAGACCGTATGGACGAGTTTATGAGGATAAAAACTGGACCCCGGGAAAGCCTGTTTAGACTACCCTTTTAAGGGAGGAAATGTTGATTTTCTATTTATTTCATTTTTCTTTTATTCTTTTCTTTCCTTCGTTTTCTTTTCCTCCCCGTGTGCCTCGCGTGCCCGAGCCCCTCACTCGATGCCTCCTCGCACCGAGCCGTCCCCGATGCCGATCTGTCCTAACTGCCACACGTGACGGTTTCTCGCGATTAAAGCCGAGTCGCGACGCCGGCCAAGCTCCTGTTTTCCCTTCCCCTCGTGTCGCCGCCACTCCAACCCGGAGCCGACCCCTAGCTCGATTCATCACACCGCCGTCCGCCTACCTCTCATCACTGCCCAACGACGCCACCGGTGCCCGTCGCCCCTCGCCGTGGAGGTCCCAGTGGCGCCGCCGACCTCCCCTGTGCCCTAGCGCTACTGTTTCCCTCTGACCTAGCGACGACAGTCGGCGCCGACGCCCCTTTCCGGTGCCCTCCTTCCTTCCGAACAGTGTAGATTGGCCTAGGGCTCGAGTTTCACCTGCACACCTCTCCGCCGTGCCTAGCAGTGATCCTTAAGGTAGGCGATCTAACTAGCTATGAAATTAGGGATTTCGGTTGATTGATTTCCCTTGTTGTGACTTTCTTCTTGTTCTGGACTAGGAGGAAGATCTCGGATCAGTTCATACTGTATTTCCAGATCAGAGCTTGGATCTTCTCCTCTGTTTTTGATCATCCCTTCCTTGTGGTGGACTTAGGTCACGGTTGAGGTAAGTTTAATTTGCTAGTTTTGGATCTTCTGTTCTTGATTCGAACAGTGTAGTTGTTCCCAGCCATGAGTTGTTTCGTTATGTGATCTGGAATCTGTGCTTACTTATTTTCTAGCAGCAAAGTTTTAAACTCCATCAGGAAGCATTCTTCTTTGTGGGGTTTTCTTGGTCCAGCAATTTAATCCAGTAGTTGCTCACATTAGGTCTAGCAGCAACGATCCTTGCTGTTGAGCAACAACGACTGTGGTTAAGGTATAGTGTAGGAATTGATCTTCGTTGTAGATGATTTTCTAGATGTGTTAGCAATAATTGTTAACTTAGGTTTAGAATTAACCTAATGGTGTAATTAGGGTTAATGAAGCTAACCCTAGATGGTTGTGCTATGATGTATACTAAAAGTCTAGCTTTTGGTATAAATATTTATCTAGAAATAAGAATCACATTGGTCAAATGTCTACATTTATGATAAATTTAGTTGTTCAATTAATTTATATTGTAGATAACATGGTGTGTGGTGTCACACACAGAGGATCAAGTTATCAATACCTTATAAATTATAAACAGTAGCTTATGACCAAGATGGAAAGGAACAAACGGTCCAGTTTTTATCAATGGGTGAGATTTAATTAGTTTATCTTGACTATATAATTACACTAGTACACTTAGAGTGTATTGAGTAGGATCATTAGAGGTCGTTTCATTTTATACTGACTTTATAAAGGAACAAAGACCTCAGTTATTATGGAAGTGTGTACTCTTAATCCTAATATAATAATAAGCACATATATTTGATATTTATTTCTTTAATTTATCAATGGGTGAGATTTAGTTCGATAAATCAATAAGCCCAATAAGTTAGGAAATGATATCACTTATAGTGTGTGTTGTTGATTATAGAAGAAAACTGTATCCTAGTAATCAAGGTTGAGAATGTCCCCAAGAGGAGCTCATAAGGATTGTCATGTTAAACCCTGCAGGTGGACTTAGTCCGACATGACGATGAAGTTGAGTGGTACTACTCTTGGAGCTAGATATTAATTAAGTGATATGTCAGTAACTTACTTAATTAGTGGACATTTGTTATCTTAAACACAGGGAGACTAACACACTCATAATAAAAAGGAGCCCAAAATGTAATTTGGGAATGGTGCGGTAGTTCAATAATAGTTCTTTAGTGGAATGAATTATTATTGATGAAATTAAGTTGTGTGTTCGGGGCGAACACGGGATGCTTAATTTCATCGGGAGACCAAAATCAATTCCTCCTCTCGGTCCCTATCGTAGCCTCTTATATATAGAGATTTATACCCACCACATACCCACCTTCTTACCCATCCAATGGGGCTGGCCAAGCTAGCTTGGAACCCAAACTAGGGCCGGCCAAGACCAAGTGGATGAGCCAAATTGGTGGCCGGCCAAAGCATAGGTCCCAAGCTTAGGTGGCCGGCCACTAAAATATTAAAAAGGATTTTTATTAAAACTGTTTCTTATGTGGATATCATGGTTTTAAAAGAGAGTTTAAAAATTAAAAATTAAAAATTTCCTTTTATAACTTTCTACAAAAGATTAAGAGAAGAGATTAATCTCTTTCCTTATTTGTAGATTAAAAGGATGGTTTTAATTTTTGGTAAAAACTTTCCTTATTTGTAAATCATCTACATGTTTAAAAGAGAGTTTAAAATTTGAAATCTTTCCTTATTTGTTGATTAAAAGGTGGATTTTAAATTTTAAGAAAACTTTCCTTTTTAACCATGTTCATGTTTTAAAAGAGAGTTTAAAAATTAAATATTCTCTTTTATAAGTTTCTACAAGAGATTAAGAAAAGATTTGATATTTTTCCTTATTTGTAGATTAAAAGAGATTTTAATTTTTAGAGATAACTTTCTTTTTATCCACATGTTTAAAAGAAAGATTTTAATTTATAAAATTTCCTTTTTATTAACCAATTATGAAGGGATTAAAATTATTGGAGAAATTTTTATAAATTTCCGGAAACAAATTAGGAAGTTTTAATTCTTGTTTTAATTAAAACTTTCCTTGATATTGGGGCTTAAGGTGGTCGACCATTGTTATTAAGAAAAGAAAATTATTTTTAATTAAATAATTTTTCTTTTTCATGGCAAAAGAATTAAGGAAGTTTTTTATTAAATTTCCTTATTTGCGAAGACCAAGGATTATAAAAGAGGGGGTAGAGGTGCCTTCATAGCTAACATCTCTATTCTATTTTTCCTCTCTTTTCTCCTTGGGTGTGGCCGGCCCTTCTTTTTCCTCTCCTCTCCTTTGTGTTGCCAAAACCTTCTCTTGGTGGAGATAGCTTTGGTGGCCGGATCTAAGAAGGAGAAGAAGGAGAGAAAAGAAGTCTCTTTTATAGCATCCCTTGGAGCATTGGTGGTGGTTGAATCTCTTCATCCTTGGAGGTGCTCTTTGTGTGGCCGAACCTTGCAAGGAGGAGAAGAAGGTGCTTTGGTGGTTTCTCATCTCGGAAGATCGTTGCCCACACAACGTCCAAGGTTAGAAGACGAATACGGTAGAAGACCTAGAGGATTTTTGCTTGCAAAAGAGAAGGTACACTAGTATTTAATTTCCGCATAATACTAGTTTTATTTCTTTGTAAAAATACCAAATACAAGAGGCATGTGATTCTAGATTTCGAATTAGTTTTCGATGTTGTGTTCTTTTGTTTTCTTTTCGAACTTGTGCTTCGATTATTCTTTTTGGTTAACCTAGAGTTATTTAAGGAAATTAAATATTAACTTTCCTTAAAAGGCTTTGTCTAGGTGGTGGTGGTTGTTCCCATATCCAAGAAGGTCATGTGCCTCGCCATGCAGTCCTGGAAGCCAAATTTGGAAATTAATATTTAATTAATTTTGTGACCTAGGTGATTTGGATCGAACGTGTTAAGTTCCGTAGGAGATCCAAGTCTAAACCTAAAAGAATATATAAGTTAAACTTGGGATCAAACGTGTTAAGTTCCGCAGGCGATCTAAGTTTAATTTAAAAGAACACATGGTAGCTAGGAAAGGTTCAGACCTTTGTACAAAATTTTTATACAGTGGAACCATTAGACTTTCCGAGTAGCAACCAACAATTGGTATCAGAGCTAGGGTTTTGCCTCTGTGTATTTGGTATTAGTTTAATTATGCACATGCCATACATAATTTAGGTAGGATAATAGTAGGATGTGCTAACTTTGTGGATGCAGGATCCAACTATTATGACTTATAGATATTGTGTGTGTGATTGGACCCTTGGACATGTCAAGGGCATTTTATTGTGTGTGCATGATTGTATTATAAAATACAACAGGAGCTATATTTAGTTTTATTAGGATTTTATTTTTTTGATCTAGATACATGTACATTCCTTCGAGAAATATAGGATCGAAAAATGTAAAATTCTATTTATATCGCGGATCAAATCTTAGAAGGCGTGGAACCTTTTGAGGATCAGAGGCGCAACGGAACAAGGAGCAAGATGGATGCGACAACTAGACCCGGTGGCGGTGGCCAAAGATGGCAGCAGCTAGGGTTGGCGACACACAAATGACAACAATAGATAAAAGCCATAATAGTTGAAAATTAGTTTTTCTATTTATTGCTTTTTATGTTGTGCTGTGTGTGCTTGTTAGTATGCATGTTAAGTAGGCTAGCATAGTCAAAATTCCTCACTTTAAATAACTAAGTGGGAGAGGGATTTATTTTTAAATAAATTCCACGGTCTCCATTACTGGTTTATAAGTGATGCAACAAGCTTGCGGGTTGGCTCTGAGTGCCTTCCTCCATATCGGATGAGCTTGTTTGCGGATCACTAGATTAAACTTCCATTTTGGATGACTATAGGAAGTTAATTAAAAGCGTGTGATCTTCCCCATCGGAAGGGGCACAATCTTATTAATGAACTTAATGTCAAGCAATGGTATACACTTAGGCACGTCTAATAGTATCCTCCCCATCGGAGTCACTGCTATTATTTGTGTGACCGAAGAAAACCAACTATTAATTTGTCAAATAAATAGGTTGACAAGATAATAAAATTAAAAACCCCTCTTACAAATGTTTGATTTTGTATACATCCACACTATTGTGGCATACAAAATTCACGGTGTTTGAGGTAATTTTATTTGTCATAAAGATTTATTGACAAGATAATTAATGGGTAAACCCGTCCTCTTACAAATGTTTAATTTTGTATACGTCCACACTATCGTGGCATGCAAAATTCACGGTGTTTGAGGTGTTGGTGAATTTAAATAATATTGTTTGAGGAATCAATGTTATTTTAAATTCAAAAGTTTTAACCAAATATTTGATCAAAGAAAGATCAACTATTAATTTTATTCATCATAAAGTAAAGTTGACGAGATAATAAAATTAATAGATAAAATCTCTTCTTTGATTTTGTATACGTCCACACTATCGTGGCATACAAAATTCTTGGGGATTTTAAGGAATTGATCTTGACCAAATATTTTTGTGATTCTTAGGATTTAAAATTTTTGTCAATTCCTTAGTTGTTATACTATAGAAAAGACTTAGTAGTCTCAACTGTAATGATTGGAAATAGGACTTGGACATTAAGGTAGTTTGTCTTCTTAGAACTAAGAATAATATAGGTGTATTTAATTCATTAGTTGAAACATGTTTAGTGGTGTTATCTACTAGAACTTGGAGTGTAGATACAGATGCCATTAATCATGTCCGCAATTCATTACAGGGTTCCAGGAAACTTGACAACTAAATGAAAATAAAAACACCGTCCACATGGGCACTGCTATAAAAATGGCAGTTGTTGCAGTGGGAGATGTTTATCCTTTGATAAGAATAAAATATAGATTTTAAGTAATTGTCTTTACGTACCAAGTTTAGAAAGAACTAGTTTTTAGTTTCTAAACTATTCAAAGAACTTGATATTCTTCTTTTTTTTAATAACAAAGTTGTTATTAAGAAAAAGAGGGAAGTTATCTGTTCTGGTACGTTGGTTGGCAATTTATAAATCCAATAACTCCCATGATGCAACAAATGGAAATTAATAACACATCTTCTAACTTTAAGAGAAAGCAACATTCGGAAATGAACCAATTATATCTTTGGCATCTAAGGCTAGGTTATATTAACTTGAGTAGGATTCATTGGTAGCTGATGAACTTTTGGGTTCATTGGTAGTGGAAATCTTTCCAACCTGCGAGTCTTACTAGGAAGGAAAAATAACTGAGAAACTTTTAAGTATAAGGGGTATGGAGCCAAAGATACATTGGAATAGGTTCATTCTAATTTGTGTGATCATATGACAAGAGTTAGTATCGAATATTTCGTCTATTTTATAGACAACTATTCAAGATACAAATACATTTACTTGATGTGCCGCAAGACTAAGTGCTTTGATTAGTTCAAAGAGTACAAGGCTGATGCAGAGAAATGTTAAAGTAAAAGTATCAAGTCACTATGGTAATATCGTAGTGGCAAGTACCTCTTGGGACAATTTAGGAGTCACTTATCAGAAGTTGGGACTCAATCCCAACTAACTGCATCTAGTACACCCCAACAGAATGGTGTAGTAGAAAGAAGGTATAGGACTCTTATGGAAATAAGTAGATTGATGATGAATTAATTACCAAATTCATTTTAAGGATATACACTAGAAATAAAAGTGAACATAATACCTTCTAAAGTCAGAACTCTCTACTCCCATAGAATTGCAGAATGGGCGTAAGCCTAGTCTGAAGCATATTCGGATTTGGGTGGTCTAGTACATGAGAGACACTGATAAGTTGGGCAGGAGTTCACTTGTTTGTGAGTTATCTTAAAGAAACGAAAGTAGGTTTATAGTCTTAAAAAATCAGAAGGTCATTGTTAGAATCAATGACCGATTTTTAGAAAAGGACTATGTAATAAACCACAAGCCTATAAGTAAATTTGTTCTTAAAGAAATTATAAAGGACATGTCTAATCTAGTACCAACTGTACAAGATGAAATATCACAAGAAACTGCAATATGTATCATAAATGATACACAGACAGTGGCTCATCGTAGTGGGAGGGTTGTCAAGCAAATCTAAAAGATTCATGTTTTGGGAGAGTTTTTGGACTTGATCCCAAATGAACATGAGTCTGATCCCGGACATATGATGAAGCACTCCAAGATAAAGATGCAGCATCTTGGCAAAGAACAATGAATACAGAATTAGAATATATGTATTCTAATAAAATCTGGAAGCTTGTAGAACCACCAGATGGTGTAAAAGTCATTAGGTAAAAATAGGTCTACAATAGGAAAAGATGGATAGACAGGAAGGTGGAAACTTTCAAAGCAAGGCTTGATGAAAAAGGAAACTTTTTTACTGGTAGCCATGCTTAAGTCTATCTGGATTCTTTTATCTATTTGGCAAGTGGATGTCAAGACAGCATTCCTTAATGGAAGTCTTGAAGAAAGCATCCATATAAAGTAACCAGAAGAGTTCATTGCAAAGGGCAAAGAGCATCTTATGTGCAAGCTCAATCAGTCTATGTACTAAGGCAAAGCTTCAAGGTCTTGGAACATCCAGTTTATCAAAATAATCTAGACCTATGGATTTATTTAGTAACCGGATAAGTCTTGTGTATACAAAAAGTGTGATGGAAATGTGGTGGTATTTCTTGTACTATACGTAGATATCATTTTTGGTTGTTGGAAACAATATCAAAATGTTGTTAGAAGTAAGGGTATGGTTGTCCAAACGGTTCGATATGAAGGACTTGGGAGAATGTATATATTCTTGGGATCAAAGTAATAAGGGATCGTAAGAAAAGAATATTTTACTTATCCCAAGCTTCATATATCGAAAAAATCCTTTATCTAAAGAAATGTCTCCGTAGACATCAAAGGAGATAGAGGAAATGAAGGCAGTTCTTTATGTTTCGGCTGTCGGAAGCCTAATGTATGCTATGCACGAGATCAGAAATCTTTTTTGCCAAGGGCATAGTTAGCAGATATCAAAGTAACCCTGGACAAGGACATTGAACTGCAGTAAAGCATATATTGAAGTACCTTATAGGCACTAGAGATTATATGCTAGCTTACAAGGCAGTTAATTTGGTCCTTGTGGGTTGCACGGATTTTGACTTCCAGTCGGATAGGGACAATAGTAAGTCAACCTCGGGGTTTTGTGTTTACTTTAGGAGGTAAAGTCATAACTATGGAAGAGTGATAAGCATAGGTGTTTTTCTGGACTCCACCATATAAGCTGAGTATATGGCAAACCTCTGAGGTAGTCATAAAAGCTGAATGACTTAATAACCTCAAGCTGGACTTAGATATGATTTCTGGTTTGTCCAAAGATTATTACAATTTATTGTAATAATAGTGGTGCAGTAGCAAACTCGAAGAAACCATGAGTCTATAAGGCAAGTAAATACAATAGAGTGCAAGTACCACCCAATACGAGAAATCGTATAAACGAGGAGAAGTTGTTGCTGCCTAGATTGCATCAGATGATGACCTATAGATCTTTTCACTAAGGCCCTTAAGGCAAGAGCTTTTGATGGGCATGTTGAAGGGTTGGGAATCAGATGTATTGCAGGAGATATAGCTGCTTAGTCTTTTAGTATAAGTGGGAGATTGTTATGATGTATACTAAATGTCTAGCTTTTGGTATAAACATTTATCTAGAAATAAGAATCACATTGGTCAAATGTCTACATTTATGATAAATGTAGTTGTTCAATTAATTTATATTGTAGATAACATGGTGTGTGGTGTCACACACAGAGGATCATGTTATCAATACCTTATAAATTATAAACAGTAGCTCACGACCAAGATGGAAAGGAACAAACCATTGGAAGGTCGTAGTGTAATTAGGTATTAGTTTATCTTAACTATAATTACACTACTACACTTAGAGTGTATTGAGTAGGACCATTAGAGGTCGTTTCTTTTTATACTGACTTTATAAAAGAACAAAGACCTCAGTTATTATGGAAGTGTGTTCTCTTAATCCTAATATAATAAAAAGCACATATATTTGATATTTATTTCTTTAATTTATCAATGGGTGAGATTTAGTTTGATAAATCAATAAGCCCCATAAGTTGGGAAATGATATCACTAATAGTGTGTGTTGTTGATTATAGAAGGAAACTGTGTCCTAGTAATCTAGGTTGAGAATGTCCCCAAGAGGAGCTCATAAGGATTGTCATGTTAAGCCCTGCAGGTGGACTTAGTCCGACATGACGATGAAGTTGAGTGGTACTACTCTTGGAGCTAGATATTAATTAAGTGAGTTGTCAGTAACTTACTTAATTAGTGGACATTTGTTATCTTAAACACAGGGAGACTAACACACTCATAATAAAAAGGAGCCCAAAATGTAATTTGGGATTGGTGCGGTAGTTCAATAATAGTTCTTTAGTGGAATGAATTATTATTGATGAAATTAAGTTGTGCGTTCGGGGCAAACACGGGATGCTTAATGTAACACCCACGAAATGATAAGCTATACCTATGAGTATTTTTTTTCTTTTAGAATAAAAGAAGAAGAAAAATGGAATAGAAACCAAAAAAAAAATGGAAAGAAAGGGTGAGGTCAAGGATTGAACCTTGAACCTTCCACAAATGATATCATTAAGTTGGTGTATGGTAACCACTAGAGTAATGAATAATATGTGAATAGAAAAGAATGGAAATGTTAGTTAAGAGTGAGAAGATGGTTAAGTAAAGGAACAAGAGAAAACCAAGTAGCTTACCTCCTCTTCTCTTGATTAAGAAAAGAATAAGCAAAAGACAAGTTGCCTTCTCCTTGTGTTCTTTTCTTTTCTTTTCTTTCTTTCTTCTATTTTCGTGGGAGTTAATGAGGAGAGGGATTTGAGAAATCAAGGGGGATGTATAGGGACATTTTCCCTTTATTTTATCATTAAGGATAAATAAGAAAGGAGAGTACCATTTTTATTCCTTTCTTCTTCCTCCTTCCTCACTTTTGCCGAAACCTAGGAAGTCCCTAAGAAAACTAAGTAGAGCCTCCCCTCTCCCAAATTCCAAAATCCAACTAAGTTTGCTCCCTAAGAAAACTAAACCACAAGAAGAAGTCCTCAAGATCTACTTCTTACAAGCAAGAAGGGCAAAAAGGAATACTAGAAGGAGGAGCTCTCTTCTTCTTCTCCACAAGGGTACCTTCTCTTAAGAAAAGACCAAGCAAAAGGAAGTGAGTATCCCCTCACCTGTGGTACAAGTGGTTTATGGTTTTTCTATAAACTTGAATGGTTAGAAAAAAAAAACCTTAGGGATGTCCTGGTAGGATTCGGCTATGAGAAGTTTTAAAGCATAGGAAAGCTTAAACTCAAAACTAACTTGCTTATGAATTTTCTTATGATACGATATGCATATTTCCTTGGTGTTTCATACTTGCATGTTGCTTAGAATTAGATAGACCCCACCTTAGGGTTTCGGCCATCACAAGTTTAAAGGTATAGGAAAGTTTAAACTCAAAACTAACATGCTTATGATTTTTCTTATGATATGATATGAATATTTCCTTAGAGTTCATGCTTGTATGTTGCTTGGAATTAGATAAACCCCATCTTAGGGTTTCGTCCAAGATAGGTTTGAAGGCCTAGGCAAGCTTAAACTCAACTCTAACATGCTCATATTCTTCCTTATGATATGATGAGAAGATAACTTGATGTACTTACGATTTCATGTTGTTTAGAACTAGGTTTTCATGTTTGAACTTTCAGCCAAGATAGGTTTGAAGGCCTAGGCAAGCTTAAACTCAACTCTAACATGCTCATGTTCTTCCTTATGATATGATAAGAAGATAACTTGATGTACTTATGATTTCATGTTGTTTAGAACTAGGTTTTCATGTTTGAACTTTCGGCCAAGATAGGTTTGAAGGCCTAGGCAAGCTTAAACTCAACTCTAACATGCTCATGTTCTTCCCTATGATATGATATGAAGTTACCATGATCTTCTTATGCTTGTGGTTGGTTTAGAATTTAATTCCACTCTTCATGACTTTCGGACACATCATGAGTTTAGACTTAGGAAACTTAGTACCTAAATTAAATATGCTTATGATGTTCCTTATGATAAATGTTATGAAATTGGTTTAGGGTTCATATGTTTATATGATTGCTTGTAACCTAGGTTTAGACCTTTGCATGTTTCGGCCACATCATAAATTGTGGACCTAGGAAGCTTAGAACCTAAACTAAATATGCTTATGATGTTCCTTATGATAAATGTTATGAAATTGGTTTAGGGTTCATATGTTTCTATGATTGCTTGCAACTTAGGAGATCCCTTGCATGTTTCGGCCACCAATGAGGGAATGATGATTGAGACCCAATTATGATCCTTTATGTGCTTCACATGCCATGATATGATTTAGGAGATGTTAACTTATGTGTCATGCATGATTATGTTCCCATGATATGATATATGCTCATTTATGTATGCTTATGAATCATGCATTTAAAAGATCTCCTATGATGTGCTATATGCTCAAGTATGTATGCTTATGAAATGACAATGTAAAGGCCTAAGAGTTGCTTCCCTATCAAGTGGGACTAAGAGCACTCTTTATGATATGCTAAGTGAAAGGCCTAAGAGTTGCTTCCCTATCAAGTGGGACTAAGAGCACTCTTCATGCTAAGTTAAGTTATGAATGACATGAACATGATGAATTATGAATTACTTGAACATGATATGCTATGGATGACATGTACATGATATGCTATGAATGACATGAACATGATATGCTATGATTATATGACATGTTATTTTACTTTGTATGGCTTGTACCAAAAAGGGTGGGCTCCTTATGCGCCCCTAGGTCGAAGTACGGGCCTAGTAAAGGGTGGGCTCCTTACGTGCCCCTAGGTCGAGCTACGGGCCTAGTTTCCTAGTAGGTTCAAGACTAGCTACCTTGGGTCTACTTAGGATGCACACATTTATGTATGTATGTGGTACTAAGCCGGGCCCCCTCATGTTGAGATTATTTTTAAGTACTATATTATATTATTTTTAAGACATCTTGCACCATGACATGAAGCATGTTTTTGAAAGGCATCTTGCACATGACATTACCCATGTTTTAAAGGACATCTTGCATGTATGGTTATGAAATGATATGATATGATGCTTACATTTATGCTATGATATGATGTTCTTTATGCTATGATAGGATACGTCATGATGCTTATTTCCTTTTATGATATGATATGATATGACCTGATGCTTTCACATGTCATGTTATGATGCTCCTTTATGCTATGATGTTTCCTTTATGCTATGATATGATTTTCATTTATGCCATGATATGATTTCCATTTATGCTATGGTATGAGTTCCATTTACATTCGTACTATGATATGATGTTCATGTATGCTATGATATGTGATATGATTACTCTTACAAAATATGTGGTTTAGATGTTCTGTATGTCCATGCTATCTATATTATGTTGAATGATTATGTTATGACATATGGTTTTTGTGAGTAGGAAAGGATCTCACTAAGGCTTGTGTGCTTATAGTTACTTTCCTTGTACCATAGATAAAGGTAAAGGATGGATAAACTAAAGGAGCAGCAGGAGGGGCAGGAGATGTGTGTGGTGGTGGCTTGGCTAAGAAAGAAAGACCTGCTTATGTTGATTTAGGATTGATATGAACTATGCTTATTTTATGTTGATGACTTGCATGATCACTTTACTTATGCCGATGTTAAGATATGGATATTATGACTCTTTAAGTTTGTAACTATGCTGAGCATGCTAGTATGATTAGTCGAAAAAAAAAATAAACGATTACTTCCGCTATTTAGAAATTCATGTATGTACGTTATGTATGTAGAAAGTAACACCGCCTCCACTAGCAGGAGGGGGCGGGCTATTACACTTAATTCCATCGGGAGACCAAAACCAATTCCTCCTCTCGGTCCCTATCGTAGCCTCTTGTATATAGAGATTTATACCCACCACATACCCACCTTCTTACCCATCTAATGGGGCCGGACAAGCTAGCTTGGAACCCAAGCTAGGGCCGGCCAAGACCAAGTGGATGAGCCAAGTTGGTGGCCGGCCAAAGCTTGGTCCCAAGCTTAGGTGGCCGGCCACTAAAATATTAAAAAGGATTTTTATTAAAATTGTTTCTTATGTAGATATCATGGTTTTAAAAGAGAGTTTAAAAATTAAAAATTTCCTTTTATAGCTTTCTACAAAAGATTAAGAGAAGAGATTAATCTCTTTCCTTATTTGTAGATTAAAAGGATGGTTTTAATTTTTGGTAAAAACTTTCCTTATTTGTAAATCATCTACATATTTAAAAGAGAGTTTAAAATTTAAAATGTTTCCTTATTTGTTGATTAAAATGTGGATTTTAAATTTTAAGAAAACTTTCCTTTTTAACCATGTTCATGTTTTAAAAGAGAGTTTAAAAATTAAATATTTTCTTTTATAAGTTTCTACAAGAGATTAAGAAAAAATTTGATATTTTTCCTTATTTGTAGATTAAAAGAGATTTTAATTTTTAGAGATAACTTTCTTTTTATCCACATGTTTAAAAGAAAGATTTTAATTTATAAAATTTCCTTTTTATTAACCAGTCATGAAGGGATTAAAATTATTGGAGAAATTTTTATAAATTTCCGGAAACAAATTAGGAAGTTTTAATTCTTGTTTTAATTAAAACTTTTCTTGATTTGGGGCTTGAGGTGGCCGGCCATTGTTATTAAGAAAAGAAAATTATTTTTAATTAAATAATTTTTCTTTTTCATGGCAAAAGAATTAAGGAAGTTTTTTTATTAAATTTCCTTATTTGCCAAGACCAAGGATTATAAAAGAGGGGGTAGAGGTGCCTTCATAGCTAACATCTCTATTCTATTTTTCCTCTCTTTTCTCCTTGGGTGTGGCCAGCCCTTCTTTTTTCTCTCCTCTCCTTTGTGTGGCCGAAACCTTCTCTTGGTGGAGATAGCTTTGGTGGCCGGATCTAAGAAGGAGAAGAAGAAGAGAAAAGAAGTCTCTTTTATAGCATCCCTTGGAGCATTGGTGGTGGTTGAATCTCTTCATCCTTGGAGGTGCTCTTTTTGTGGCCAAACCTTGCAAGGAGGAGAAGAAGGTGCTTTGGTGGTTTCTCATCTCGGAAGATCATTGCCCACACAACGTCCGAGGTTAGAAGAGGAATACGGTAGAAGACCTAGAGGATTTTGTTTTGCAAAAGAGAAGGTACACTAGTATTTAATTTCCGCATAATACTAGTTTTATTTCTTTGTAAAAATACCAAATACAAGAGGCATGTGATTCTAGATTTCGAATTAGTTTTCGATATTGTGTTCTTTTGTTTTCTTTTCTAACTTGTGCTTCGATTATTATTTTTGGTTAACCTAGAGTTATTTAAGGAAATTAAATATTAACTTTCCTTAAAAGGCTTTGTCTAGGCGGTGGTGGTTGTTCCCATATCCAAGAAAGCCATGTGCCTCGCCATGCAGTCCTGGAAGCCAAATTTGGAAATTAATATTTAACTAATTTTGTGACCTAGGTGATTTGGATCGAACGTGTTAAGTTCCATAGGAGATCCAAGTCTAAACCTAAAAGAATATATAAGTTAAACTTGGGATCAAACGTATTAAGTTCCGCAGGTGATCCAAGTTTAATTTAAAAGAACACATGGTAGCTAGGAAAGGTTCAGACCTTTGTACAAAATTTTTGTACAGTGGAACCATTAGGCTTTCCGAGTAGCAACCAACAGGTTGGTGGATTAGGAATTTGTTTAGCTATTTGTTTATAATTAATTTAGCTAAACTGTACGATTTACTACAGGACTTTGACTTGAGAGGAGTATCTCGACGTCGGATTTGGACCGGATACGATCCTTTCTATTGGAGGCGGGTACTTTGACTTTATGTCATTTGATATGCATAGTAATATTTTTAACAAATAGCAATGATTGTGTTTCTTATTTTCTTCGGTTGATCACTACCCGATCTATTACATGCTTGTTTGTTTATTTGTTATGCACATCATGTTAGTATTTATCTGATTATACATGCTTATAGGGGTAGTGACACAATTATGTTATATATTATGTTCTGGACCTAGGGTTTTTGATACCTTATCTGATCTGTGTACCTTTGATTTGGCTCATTGTTCTATGGTACACATTTTATATTTATACATGGATATTGCTATGCTGCTCAGTATTGTGTCATACTTAGTGTCATGTACCATTCGCATGATTGCATGCTGCGCGATAGTCTGCTCCATTATTGTTGAGCGCATCACCAGTTTCATCTCTGTCGGTGCACCGTTGGTCTGCTCGTGGGTAGCGTGACGCAGCGTGGTAGCACGTCAGTTTGGCTCTGTCGGTGCTCCGTTGGTCCGCTCATGGGTAGTGTGACGTAGCATGGTAGCACGTCTGGGATCCCTCCCCGTCATTGTGTACCGGGAGATGAGAGCATTGAGCTCCCCCATTTATGATTTGGGGTAGGAGGATAGATGTACTCCGACAGCATCCCGTCCACTCGATCACTCATCAGGAGCAGTGATGGCAGAGTGCACGGTTGTCACAACCCTACCCACTCGGTCTCACCATTGTGTGTGAGATGGCTGACTGGCGTCAGGGATGACCATAACATTGGCATCATATGCATGATGCATTTATTGCTTGTGTTTGCTGCATTTACTTGCTGCATTTATATGGACGCATATGATTGACATGCATACAGGATTTATGACACTCTCGGTCTGATGACCCTATTGTATTTATACCTTGGTCCTGGTTAGTACAGTTTTCTCCTGCTTGTTTCAGTTGCATTTACCCTTCTTGTATCAGGAGACTATGCGCATGATTAGTGCTGGTTGTTATTTTCTTTATTATGCATATCAATTGTTACCCGCTGAGTGTTGGACTCACACCCTCCTCCGTTGCTATTTTCAGGTTGATGCTGTCCGGAGAGTTCTAGTCGCTAGTCCCCTGAAGACCCAGAGTTATTTGATCTTTTTGTTATGTCTCTTATTGCACTATCTGGACTTGTATTAGTTTACCATATAGATACTGTCGATGAGCTTATTTGGATTTATTTTACTACACGCCTGCCTAGACGGCAGAAGAGGTAAGTTTATTTTATCATCGGATTTGAGCTTTATGAGTGTAGTGGAGTAGGACATCAGTTTTGTGCTTTATGAGTCTAGTTGAGTAGGGTTGTTTTTGAGTCTTCTTATCATTGCTTATTAGTTGTTCATTATTAAACTGCGTGGATGTTGGATGTGTGATTGTTGCTTATTTATTATTGTTATTGTTCCGGCCGTGTTGGCCGATGTATGTGTGGCCCTGGGGGCGATGTAGAAAGTTTCAGATTGTCCGTCGTACAGGGGAGATGCTGCCGAAATTTCTTTGGACAGAAACTCCCCCGGGGCGTGACAAATATAACTACAAATAAGTTATATTGATCCAATTCCGTAAGCATAAGCAAGGGAAGTGTGGCTTTTGGATAGTAGTATAAGCTTTTAGGAATGTTAAATGTCCCTGCAAGTATGCATTGTCTTTAACACACTTAATTATATTCTGTAAGCACCTTCTATGATTTTTCGGTTATGTTAACGTGGTTATTCCTTCTCTATTAAGTCATCTACTGTATTTTAGACATCCACACATGGGAGAAGTATGATCCTTAAAATATTATCTTCTTGTTGCATAATATACTCCAGAAAATCCCAAAATTGTAGGAAATTGCTCTCATCATTTTTATCTGAGTTGTACATTTTGGTGGCAGAAAAAGGTGAATACGTTCGTCCCCAGCGCCCCCGTCAATCTGTCCCAGGGCCAACACGGAGGAGGTAAATCACGGGCGGCTACTAGCCTTTGGAATAGTGACTAGCACATAAGGGAAGCATTTACCTCGATTTTGTCGAGATTCGAACCCCAGACCTCATTGATGGCAACACCTCATGTGCTAAGCATTAGATCCATCCGAAGGGACTATCTGAGCTGTACATATGAAAGGAGGGAAAGAAGTGAAACTTGCCCAGTTTGCGGAAAGGTACTTGTAATGATTTGTGACTGTTGGTGCGGGAAGCATCCGACGATCGAACGTATGTTTTGATTATGTCAAAGGGTTCAAAGTTAAGGTGTTTTGGTTTCTAATATGTTGAACAAGTTTGCAGGAAAGTCCTAAGTGGTACTTAGGCATAAGTCCTAGCTGCGGTTAGACAAATGGAAAACCCTAGGGGGTGGTAACCCTAGGTCCTAGGGGGTGGTAACCCTAGGTAGAGGAAAACCCTAGGGGGTGGTAACCCTAGGTCATAGGGGGAGGTAACCCTATGAGGTAAATCTCCTGAGTGGAGTAGGTGAGGACGCGTTCCCCGTAGAGGGAACAGTAAGCGTCAGGTCAACCTAGGGTTTCCGGTTGGAAATCCGAAGTCAGACTTGGATAGTCCGAAGACTGTCATTATCACATCTATTATGTTTTATGTGCTAACTTTGTGTTGTAGGGTATATTTGGGACTAATGTATCTTGCAGGGACCAAAGTGCAAAGATCAACCTCGGATGAACAGTGTCCGAGGCACCTCCATGGAGCTTGGAGGCGCCTCGGGTGGAAAACCTGAGCTGGCTGCGAAGCAAGCTTGGAGGCGCCTTGAAGGAATCCAAGGCGCCTTGGACAGCTTGATGAAGGTGCCTTGGAGAGGTTGGAGGCGCCTTGAACCTGATAAGGTTCGACCAGTTCAGCACTTATCTCCGCGGCTGACTCGGCTCATTCAAGGCGCCTTGGTGAACAGTAGAAGGCGCCTTGAATACCCTTTATAAGGGGTCTCGACCAGCAGCTCAAATAAGAATTTCCAAGTCTTCTGTCTCCAATGTGCTGCTCTGAAAGACGCCCGAACGTGCTGCTACAAGTTTACGACGACCCGAAGCTTCGAGATTCTATTCTTGTCGTCGGTATAATTAGTTTTTACATTTAATTGTACTTCATCTTGTAATCCTTTTATCGAGCTTATAGTTGTTGCCCACGCAAAGCGATCAAGGATCGCGGGCCTTCGAGTAGGAGTCGATCAAGGCTCCGAACGAAGTAAAAAATTTCTTGCGTCTTTGTATGTTTGTTTTTATTCCGCTGCATTAACTCTTACGCTTTTTACGATTCCGATAATCGAAAAGAAATAGCCGCGAGCGCTATTCACTCCCCCCTCTAGCGCGTCTCGATCCAACAATTGGTATCACAGCGGGGTTGTTTTGAATTGGTGCAACCACCATTCAAAACATTTTTTTTCGTGGTATTTTTTGTTTTTCTTTTGGAGTCAATTAGAAATTAGCTAAGTAGCTAAAATTCTAATTCTTTTCAAAATCGGTGTTGCTCAAAGTTGGTCAAAACCACTTGAGCTCGTTTTTTTTATTCCTCCCGCATTACTAATCCAAGACTCAGTCTTGGAATAGATCTTTTTGTTTTTGTTTTTGTTTTTGTAAAGATTTAGATGGCCCATCAAGAAGGATTCTGCACCGTCCGACCGCCGCTCTTTTCTGGCGAGGACTTTGGATACTGGAAGAACCGGATGGAATACCACCTCAAGACGCAAGTCGAGATGTGGATCATCATCCAGACTGGACTCGAATTTCCACGTGACGACACCGGAGAACTTTTCTCATGCATCAACTGGGATTCTAGCACAATGAAAAAAGTTGAAGCCGATGCCAAAGCAACCTGCATGCTACAATGTGGCCTAACCAATGAAGAACTGAACCGCATCGGCCCCTTCGCAAGTGCAAAAGAGTTGTGGCAAAAGTTGATGGAACTACACGAGGGCACTTCTGACGCTCAAGTAAGTAAGCATAATTTAATAAATGATTTATTTGAATTAGATGAGCAGAATAATACTACTTCGGCCGAGGAAGGTATTACGATGGAAACCGTGGCGGAAAAGATATGGTCCGAGTCTTCAGATGAATCCGGGTCCGACAAAGAAGAACCGACGAGATTCCTCGCTCTACCAGTACTAGCAACCGTGGCGGAAACTGAGTCCGAGTATGAGTCAGAAATCGAGAGCGAATCCGAGACTGAGTCTGATCAAAGCCACGAATCCGCATTCGTTTCCAAAGGACCAAAACCCACTGTAAGTTCACTACTCGTAGAATTTCAATTAGATAACTTTCATGAATTATTACCTTACTTAGTAAAAAAGTTGGCTAAATCCAACGTCCGGGTTAAGTCGCTCCAAAAGGAGGTAACAACCCTTAAGGAAGCGACTGACTCGAGCTCTTTAACTGAGTCAGTTCAAATTGGAAGTTCAACTCAAGTCCAACAATTTGAGGAAGAAAATTCCAATTTGAAAGCTCAAATTAAAGAACTCAAGGACACATTGGTGTTAGGATCGTCGTACTCGGCTAGAGAGGGGGGGTGTGAATAGCCGCCCCAAATTCTTCGCGTTTCTTCCTACGATTAGGGTTAGCGCAGCGGAAATGAAACCGTAGAAACGAAAAGGAAAAAGACAAACCTCAAACTCGATGGATATAACGAGGTTCAGAGGTGATACTCCTACTCCTCGGCGTGTCCGTAAGGTGGACGAGCCCTATCAATCCGTCGGTGGATGAGTCCCCGGAGAACCGGCTAATAAATACTCCTTGTGGGTGGAGAAACCTCGCCACAATAGCTTGCAACAGCAATATGGAAATACAAAGAAGAGCAAGAACAAAATACACAATGAATGTACAAATACTCGCTTGCCTTCTCGTCGACTGAAGTCCCGGATGAAGCACCAACCTCACGGACGAATGCCAACAAGCAACTCAGTCAAAGAAGCTCACCCGAAGCTTCAGAGCTCAGCAAAGCTCAAGAGCACAGCTTTCAGAAGAACAGCAGCTCGAGGAGGAAGAAGAAGTAAGAACTTGGTCGTAGCAACCCTCGATCTCCTCTTATAACCTCTGATCTCCTGAGCCAACCTGCGAACCTGCAAGCAAAAAGGCCAGAACACAGAAGCCCGAAATAACCTAGCCGTTGAGTCACAACGGCTAGTCCTGGACCGATCAGGCTCCACCCTGATCGGTCCAGGGTTCTTCTGATCGGTCATGGAGATCGATCAGGCTCTATGCTGATCGGTACCCAGACCGATCAGAATGCTTTGATCAGTCCCGGGGACCGATCAGGCTTCCTACTGATCGGTCCCAGACCAATCAGTAAGCTCACAGAGGCACACTGATCGCTTTCTGATCGGTCTCCAGACCGATCAGGAAACCACAGTATCAGTGGATCGGTCACCAGACCGATCCAGGTCTTGGTTTTTGCCCAAACCAAGTCCAAACCAATATCCGGTCAACCTTGACCTCTTGGTACATCATGCTTAGCATCCGGTCACTCCCTTGACCTGCTAAGACTCCCCACCAAGTGTCCGGTCAATCCCTTTGACCCACTTGGACTTTTCTCTTCGTGTCAAGTATCCGGTCACTCCCTTGACCTACTTGACCTTCTCAACACCAGATGTCCGATCACCCTTGATCCATCTGGATTTTCCCTTGCCCGGCTTCACTCACCAGGACTTTCACCTACTTCACTCACTAGGATTTTCACCTGGCTTCACTCACCAGGATTTTCAATCTGCCCGGCTTCACTCACCAGGACTTTCTCCAACTGCCTGGCTTCACTCACCAGGACTTTCACTTTCACCTAGCTTCACTCACTAGCATTTTCACCTGTCTTCACTCACCAGGATTTCCCGACTGCCTGGCTTCACTCACCAGGACTTTCCGAACTGTCTGGCTTCACTCACCAGGACTTTCCGAACTGCCTGGTTTCACTCACCAGGACTTTCCGAACTACCTGGCTTCACTCACCAGGACTTTCCGAACTGCCTGGTTTCACTCACCATAACTTTCCGAACTGCCTAACATCCCAGTTAGGACTTCCCAGTCAAGTATCCGGTCAACCTTGACCTACTTGACTCTTCTTCATCCAACCTGATCAGACCCTGATCAGTATCTCTCCGCATGGACAACTGCACCTGCATTGTCCATGTCTACATGTCTTTCTGTATTGTCAAACATCGAAACCATGACCAAGGTTTACGCTTGGTCAACTAGGTCAACCTTGACCTACTGGAAATTGCACCAACAATCTCCCCCTTTTTGATGTTTGACAATACCTTTAAGTTAGGCTAATCCAATAGCCTCAACTTTCTTCATGCCACTAGGTAATGAAACATAAGTTACAACCTTACATTCTCCTTCTAAGAAGGCGACCTCCTTCTTAGATAATGAACGTCTAACTTAAACCCTTCATTCTCCCCCTATTGGCACACATCAACAAACTCTCCCCCTGAAGAGTAAGTTATCGTTGTTCACAACTTCACTCGTTGTGATCAACAAACTCTCCCACTAACTCCAATGTTCTTCCTTGAACATTCTCTAGACATTCTCCATTCTCCCCCTTTTTGACACACATCAAAAAGAGTGAATCAAGGTCAAGAGTTTTTTCCTAATGAAAGTCTCATACCTTTCATTGAAACCCTTAATTTCCCCCTTGATACTAATGTCAATAGTCAATTTAGTGATAATCCCATATCACTCATGACAACTCCCCCTAAAGGTCAACTCCCCTTGACCAATAGGTAAAACTCCCCCTAAAGGTCAACTCCCCCTTGACCATTGCATCAACAATGTCTTGGAGAGTTTCAAACCTTTATAACTCTAAAACACCAATTCCCGAGCTGAAATTTCAGACAACCAGTCGAATTTCAGCAACTTGGCACGCCCTGATCGGTCACTAGACCGATCAGAAGTCCCCTGGATCGGTCACCAGACCGATCCAGCCTTCCCTGGATCGGTCCAGTGACCAATCCAGGTACTGATAGGTTCTGATTTCTGATTTTCCTTCAGCGAAATTCAAAAACCCCTAATAAATTACAGAAAATTCTAAAAATTGTGAAATTTTGAGAATACATTCCTCATAACATATACTATCATGGAAAAATAGTTTTCTTTGAAAATAACTTCCATTTTCAAATCTTGATACAAAGTTCAAAAGTCTTTGAAATAGCTCAAAGTTAATTACTCTTTGTATCACTTGTTCAATGATGAATGCTATCACTAGAAAAGCTTCATCAAGGTTTTTCAAATCAATTTTAAAATGATTTTAAACCCTTTAATTTGGGACCACAATCTTAGGGCTAAATGTACATGACTTGTACACAAGCTTTCCCTATGATCCCCAATTTAGAATTAGGCTCATCTAGGTACAAGAACTATGCACCTTGATCCTAACTCATCATCATAATATCTCACACACATCTAAGGTGTATCAAACACATTCAAGTCAATTTTGATGTGAGATATGGGTTTAGGTCATCTTAAGCTAAGTTCTCATGCATTTTCTAAACAACAATTTGATTTCCATATCAAATTATGTTTTTGTCCTTAAATCAAATTAATTGATTATAAATGCAAAAGATGATGACATGGCATAAAATAGTATCATAAATGAAAACATGTGCCAATGTCATGATGTCATGGCATAAAGTGTGAAACTTAACTAGAGCATGACATATAAATAACTTAAGCATTATCATGACATTTCAAATGATGATAAATTAAGTATGATGTCATGACATGACATATGGCAAGCAATATATGGCAAATAACATGTAAAGGTATAGAAAATACCTACCTCTAGCCTTAGTTGTCATTTTTGATCATTTTGCCATAAAATCCATATTCCTAAGTGTATTAGACCTAAAATCATAAACTAAGGATTTTTAGATCACTATGTGCCAATTAGATTGACCCTAGAAAACTCTTCAATTGTGATTGGCACATCCTAAACACCTTAGGAATAATTTTTTATTTCATTTCCAAGGCTTGATTACACCTTGAAAATTCCTAAAGTGTCACCTTTTGCCATGATTAGGTTAACTACCTATTTAAGTAAGGTTGGCACACCCTAACTCATCTAGCGTGATGAAATCACGCTCCTAGGAACCCAATACCTATTGGAGCTCATTGGGTTCACTAAATATTCACTAGGGATGACTTCCCTAGCAACCCTCCTAATGACCCTCCTAGGCTTTAAAGCCTTGGTCATTTGGGACTCATCAAGATCCACTCTAGGGGTGACTCCCCTTGTGACCTTGGTGATGGTCTTCCTAGCCCTAGATTTTGTTCCATAATCGAATGGAACATTGTGATAAGTGGGCTTGACCACTTGGGACTTAGGTTTGTGACCCAAACCTTTCATGTCCTTGGATTTGGGTTTTTGACCCTTAGACCCTAGAGTTGACTTCTCTAAATTTTTAAGGGTCTTTTCTAAAGTGTCAAGTCTTGACCTCAAGACTTGATTCTCCTTTTCTAATACCTCAAGTTTTAATTTATCATTGTTCTTTGAGGTACTCCTAGGCATATGTCTAGTAGTTTTGGGATTCCTATCTAGGTTTCCCTTAACCTTA
The DNA here is from genome assembly GCF_018446385.1 of Zingiber officinale. NCBI lineage: Eukaryota > Viridiplantae > Streptophyta > Magnoliopsida > Zingiberales > Zingiberaceae > Zingiber > Zingiber officinale. The sequence goes on from NC_055998.1 coordinate 63,445,150, forward strand.
GATGAGTTAATTCTAGGGTTAGCATTTCTAGAATTGTTCTTACCTAGGCTAACATGTTTGGCACCTAAGCACGTGTATCGGTTACTATAGTTATCATGCTTATTGTTATTGACAATAGCAATAAGGCTACTAGCATGCATCCTACTAGAATTGCAAGAATGTGCCTTAGAGATTACCTTAGGGTTTGCCTTAGCTCCCCCTATAGACGTGCTCGATCTCTTGTCCTTGTGAGATTGCCACCCCCTCGGACATTGGCTCCTATAGTGTCCCCTTCGCTTGCATTGGAAGCACACCACATGCTCCTTGCTCTTGCGTTTCGGGACTCCGGCTTCCTTGACCTTTGGTGCCGGTGGAGTCTCCCTAATCCTCTTTGGACACTTACTCTTGTAATGCCCAAATTCCCTACACTCAAAGCACATTATGTGTAATTTGCTAGAAATTAAAATGCTTGAGTTACCTAGGTTTAAGGATGGATGAAAGCTCTCTTCTTCATCCCTTCCGGAGGTAGAAGCTTCTTCTTCTTCTTACTCCGAACTTGAAAAGGAGCTCTCCTCCACTTCATCCTTAGATGTTGAGTGGCCCTCAACTTCTAATTCGACACTTCCATGATGTGAGCTACTTGGCTCACTTGACTCCTCTTCATGGCTTGAATTGGAGCTCTCCTCATGAAACTTTGCCAAGTTGTTCCACAACTCCTTGGCATCGTTGTAACCACCTATCTCACACAAGACATCATTCGGTAATGAAACTTCCAGAATATTCGTTACCTCGTCATTGATTCCGGATCGGTGGATTTGATCCTTCGTCCACTTTTTCTTCTCGATAGGTTTTCCTTCTTCATCCATTGGAGGAGCGAAACCTACTTGGACACAACTCCAATTCTCAAGATTAGTCATAAGAAAATATTTCATTCTTACCTTCCAAAACGCGAAGTCGTCGCGATCGTAGAAGGGCGGGGTGACGTCTTCTCCAAAACGATCCATTCTCTAGCTCGTTCTCTCCCGGGTGTTGATCCGACGAAGAGCAACCTCGCTCTGATACCACTTGTTAGGATCGTCGTACTCGGCTAGAGAGGGGGGGTGTGAATAGCCGCCCCAAATTCTTCGCGTTTCTTCCTACGATTAGGGTTGTAAAATACCGTAAAATAGGCGAATATTAATAAGGGATTTTTCTGGAATTTTTGGATATTTTTCGGGAATTTTTCAGAGCTCGTACGGACGAGTTGACGGGGATAAAAATGGGGTCCGGAAAAGCCTGTTTAGGCTACCCCAATTAAACGAGGAAATGTTGATTTGTTTTCTTTATTCCTTTTTCTTTTCTTTTGTTTTTATTTCCTCTTTTTGTTTTATTTTACCCCCGCGTGTCCGAGTTCTTCCCCAACTCCCCCGACGCCGATTTCCTCTCAGCCTCTCCTTGCCCTAACCGGCGCCGGCGCCGACAGTTTCTTCTCCACTGCCGCACCGAAGCCCTCTCCGATCTCCTCACGGCGCCACCTTTTCTCTGCCCTAGCCTCTCCACCGTCGCCCCTCGCCCTCGCAGTGGAGAGCCCTAAGATTCCAGTCGCCGACTAGCCACGTGCCCTAGTTTTGGGTTCACAGCCGTCGACACCGAAGACTCCCTTCTCCTCTCCTTCTCCTGACGCCGAGCAGCGCCGAGCCTAGCCTCCCCGCAGTCCCCAGCGCCGACCACCGCAGTGCCGCGGCCCTTTTTCCTCTTTGGAGCTGTGCGCCGACGCCGACCCTCTTCCGCCGGCCACCAGGTCTGACCCTCAGGCGCCTCCGACTCCATTGATCACCAGGTGCTGTCGCGCAACCGATGGGCCTAGTCGTGCCCTAGTTCTCGCCGCCGCAGCCACCTAGCCTCTGTGCTGTTTGCTGCCACAGAAGAGGTAATGCTTTCAGATTTGGGTGCTTAGTATGGATAGGGAAGATTGCTGATTAGGGTTTCTTTGTTCAGCAGGGAGGTTCTTGGTTGTGGGTTGAGGTAGGGGAAGCTAGGTTGAGGTTAAATTGTAGTGGTGTATTGATATTTTGGTTGAGCCTCAATTTTACATGTGATCCGGGCAGTGTGTAGGGTTTCCAGCAACAGTTACTTCATCCAACGGTAACTTTCCTTGCCTGTGGTGTAACAGGAGCAGCTGAGAAGTAAGGTACGGTGTAGAGTATTTGATATATGCTATAGGTCATGATTTTGATTCAATTATTTTAGATAGATGATCATGTGTAGACTATTTCTTGTGGGAAGAATGATGGTCATATGATTAGGGTTTTGTCCTAATTTAGGATTAGAGATTTTATTTAGCTATTTGGAAGAGTTGCAGCTAAATAAAATATATTTCTACTTATGACACAGGACTTTGACGCGAGACGCGCATCTTGACTACCAGTTTGGACCTTTCTTATTGGAGGCGGGTACTTTTGACTTATTGTCTTTGATATGCTTAGTAATTTAATTAACAAGATGCATTAATTGTGTTTCTTACTTGTTCCGGTTAATCACTGCCCAATACATACTACCTGTTGATTGATTGTTTGTTTACATCTTGTATGGATATGTACCTGATTCCACATGCTCATGGGTAGTGATATAACCATATTTTTACCATGTCAGGACCTACGTTTGATACCTTATATGATCAGATATCTTGATATGATTCATTCGCTTTGGTGCACATTATGATATGTCCAGAGATTGGTTTAGTATATTACCATGTTTAGTGACATGCACCATTCGCATGATTGCATGCTGAGTGATTGATTGCTCCTTTATTGTCGAGCACTTTGCCAGTTTCATCACTGTTCGGTGCTCCGTTGTGACGCTCATGGGTAGCGGGACACAGCGTGGTAGCACGTCAGTTTGACTCTTCCGGTGCTCCGTTGATCCGCTCATGGGTAGTGTGACGCAGCGTGTAGCACGTTAGAGATTCCTCCCCGTCATAGCGTACCGGGAGATGAGAGCATTGCGCTCCCCCATTTATGATTTGGGGTAGGAGTACGTATGTACTCCGACAGCATCCCGTCCACTCGATCACTCATCAGGAGTAGTGTTGCAGAGTGCACGGTTGTCACAGCCCTACCCACTCGGTCCCACTGTTGTTGTGAGTCGGCTGACTGGCGTCAGGGGTGACCATGACATTGGCATCATATGCATGATGCATTTATTGTTTGTGTTTGTGTTTGTTGCACTTATATGCTGCACATTGCTTGGATACCTTGATTGACATGCATACAGGTCTTCTATACCTTTCGGACTGTTTGTCCTTTTACCGGGTCCTGGTTAGTACAGATTCTCTCCTGTCTTCTTCAGTTTGTAGTTACCTTTATCTTTATCAGGAGACTGTACGCATGATTAGTGCTAGGTGTTATTTCTTTACTTTGCATATCAACTGTACCTGCTGAGTATTGGACTCACCCCGCCTCCATTGTTGTTATTTTCAGGTTGATGCTGTCAGGAGGGAGTTCCAGTTGCTAGTCCCCTGCAGACCTCCAGCTATTTGCTATCGTTTGTATTGTTTTTGATTCTCACTTGACTATATTTGGATTTGGATGTTGAATACTTAGATATTATATAATTTGTCTCGTTGATGGATTTGTTTTCGATTTTATACTACTACATTCCTGCCTGGATGACAGAAGAGGTAAGAAAAATCGGATTTGGGCTTTACGAGTGTAGTTGAGTAGGGTTGATTTCGAGTCAGAGTATTACTATGTTGTTTATTTTATTAACTGCGTGGTTGTGACAGCCAGAGGCTGAATACATATATAAACTGCTTGGTGATTGATTTTATTTACTGTTATTATTCCAGCCGCCTGTGGCTGAGGTATATGAGATGTAGAAAAGTTTCAGATTGTCCACCATACAGGGGAGATGCTGCCGAAATTTTCTCGGACAGGGACTCCTCTGGGCGTGTGACAATTTAGTGGTATCAGAGCACAGTATACGATCTTTTGTTTTCGTATTTTTGATGTTTGGGATTACCTGATACCAATTTATTTACTTGGTATCAGAGCGCCAAGTTTGGCGATACTTGTTGGATTTTTGTATTTTGGATTTTTGTGATTTATTTGATACCAATTTATTGGTATCAGGGCAGGTTAAGGATACTTGCTTTTGGTGTTCTGGAGATTTATCGGATACCTGTTGTTCGTATTCTGGATTATTTTTGGGTTAGCCAGGTTTGCGAGTCAAACTGGGCATTTTCAGATTTTCGATATGGTTATGTTTCGGATTTCCGTTTCTGATTTATTGGGATTTCCGGCGATGTTTCTCGTTCGGAGTTTGAGGTCAAAGGTTGGGGACAGGACAGCGACAGAACATCTCCAGACGGCATATAGGTATGATGTTTAATTTTATAGTTTATGACATGTATTAGCATTCTTTATGTAATACCTGTCTGGTTGCTGTAGCACATATTACTTGTAATGAGTTAGCCATTGAGGATGGTTGACCTTAATAGAGATAAAGGATTATAATCTCTGGTGATTTTTCTTATCATACCATCAGTAGTGTTAGCTTCTGTTACTATTATTAGGAGATGGAGGCACATACTAGCCTCTGCTATTGTTAGCTCGGTAGTGGATGATACCTACATATTCCTGTTGACTTAGCCAGGAGAGTTTTATACTCATATCTTTTGGATATTAGGGTACCAGGTACAATGGAAATTGGTCATTGGGGGTTACCATGTTTTGATCATTGTTGAGAATGGTTTGAGGTTGAGGGATATTGTGATATAAGATATTATGATATGTTGATTTCTAATGATTTATGAGAGTAAATGTTATGTGGTTGTCTGATGATTAATTACTAGATATTTGTTTTGATGATCTATTAGTTGATAACTATTTTGATGATTTATATTTGGGTTGTCATTGATGGTGACATAGTGAGTGTCATTTATGATATTCACAGGTTTGATGATTATGGTTGGTGATCAGATTATAAATTGGGTGCTGGAGAGTTTACGGTTGAGTGTACTTATGGATTTTAATAAAATCTGGTTAGTTGTGATTAGTTTAACAGGATGATAAAGTTGATATTTGCTATCTCTGATATTGGACTATGTGGATAAATAATGATTTGATGTTTTGAATACTAACTTGCCCTCATGGGGAGTAGAGATTTATTTATCTGATATAGTGTGGGCTGATGTTTTTGAGGATGAAGATGAGAGTGTCTTGATGTTCCTAAATTCTGACTTTTTCTTTTGGGTCGTACATATTTATACATATGATATTATGTGGTTGGATATACTTTAGATGCTTGTGGAGGATTAAAGTATTCTTGATTAGTTAGTAGATGAATGATTTAGTTTTGTTGGTTGATCAGTAGAGGATTGTCATACTCTATTTTTAGAGGTTTGAACCTTTAGGTTATTTGTGCTTAGTTATGTATCTAGAGCACCTTTGAGTACATGTTTTGTACTGACGTGGGAAGGACTGATTTAGTCAGAAATCATTTTCAGCTTGGATAGTTTATAAAGGATCGATGTATCCTATTCCATGAAGACTTTGACCGTGGACTGTATATATCTGGTGGGATAACTTAGAGGGTGCGTTGGGATATGTGACCCCGCTGATGTAAGGAAGTGTAGAGCTAATTGCTTAACACTTATGGGATACAATCGTTACTAGTGTATACTGGAAGAGTACATTTGGATTTATGATGATAAAATTTTCCCCATTAGATATAGTCTTGGTAGTGTATGACATTGACTTGCAATGTTACACCATGGTGTGTATATCTTTCTTGTTCGATACTAGTTCCTTTGAACCTATAGCAGGGTTGTTATTGGATGGTTAGGCTGCTTTATTTTGGGTTGCTTTTGATTGATGTATTCATGCTTGATACATATGCATGAATTTTGTTTAGATATACCGGTAACCCATGAGTGTTGGTAGCATAAGGTTGGTTTCTTTGATTGAGCTGGTGTGCTGATTTTGCATGTCTATGTTACATGTAATTATGATTGTTATGTGTTGTAGGAGTCATGTGGTAGACTGTCCATTTGCAAGTAGTATAGTTATCCATGTTCTGATATGGTTTGAAGTTTCCTTGTGGATCATAGCTATGTAGTTCGGTGTATGTATCTGGATGTATTATTGAAGATATCTTGTTGATTAAATCCGAGATGTAGTATAAGTACATCGGTGGTGTTTTGATGGAGGCATTTTGTCGATTTAATCTGAGTTGTGATATGTACATATGTGTTTGGTGTGGTATCTGAGGCATCTTTTTGATTATGTTTGATATGTGAGTGCACCTGGGTTTAGTATGCTTTATTGAAAGTATATGTTGGTTATACTCTTGGCATAGGTGTATATATGCCATGTGATGTTGTTTGAGGTGTATTTTCGATTATACCTATATTGATTTTGCACACGTGTTCGGTATGTATTGTTAGAGGTATCATACTGAATATACCTGAGTTGTATGTTTGGTGTATAATAATTGGAGGATTTTGTTGATCATACATATGTTGTGTGAGCATGTGTGCTAGGTGTATACATTGGTAGTAGTATGATGATTCTACTTATACTGAATGCAGAATGTGGAGTGACTGCATTATGTTATTTGTTGAATTAACCCATCAACTAATTTTCCTATCAGTGGATGACCTACTAGGATGCTGATAGAGTTGATGATGGATTTGATTAGTTACTAGGTTGTTATATCCTAGGCTAACCACAGCGAATTGTGGTAGAGAGATCTTGTACAGTCTCTAGTTGGATAGTTAGGTGCCTTGGGGTACTTAAGTATTGTTTTGTGGTGGAGCGTTGCTCCCACATATCACGGATTGCTGGTAGCGGAGCATTGCTCCTATATTTAATGCAGATACATATTTCAGATTATTTGTGGTGGAGTGTTGCTCCCACATATTGAGGATTTCTTGTGGTAGAGCGTTGCTCCCACATATGTGGTGTTTCCTGTGATGGAGCGTTGCTCTCACCCTGGAGGATTTATTCTTTGGTGATTTATGTTATTGATGATCAAATTTTTCGATCTATTACCGGAGATCTTATGGATAGGAATGTCTGTGATACGGACATTATGTGTATTGGTTTTTGCCATATAGGCTTACAGTGCCTTAGATGTTTTCAGGGACTCGATGATCCTGGTATGTCGAGGATGTTTGGATAGGTGTCCATTATCTTTGTCGACGATGTTGTGATCTATTACGGATCCGAGGTGAGTCACGTACACTACCTTTGCATAGATCTAGAGATGATTCGACAAGAACATCTATATGTGATTTTTAGTAGTGCTGGTTTGGATTGTCTTTTGTTATGATGTTTGGGACACACGGTCACCAGTAGGAGTGTACCGTGGTTCCACAGGAGATCGATGTTGTTATCGTTGGGAGTAGACGGAGTCTATAGAAGAGGCTTGTAACTTCCTTTGTTTGGCTTGATATTTCCAGAGATACGTTGAGGGTTTCTCACGGATTGCCATGCTACTTTCACGCGTGACCATGAAAGGCGTGAAGTTTACTTGGACTGAGGATTGTAAGACCAGCTTCTAGGAGCTGAAGCGGAGACTAGGGTCGGCTTTGATTTTTGGTTTTTACCTTCGGAAGAGGACGAATTTGTCCTCTACACCGACGCGTCTCTACAGGGTATGAGTGCTGTTCTGAGGTAGCACGGTAGAGTATTCTTATATGCTTCTCGATAGTTGAGGGAGCCTGAGAAGAAAATACTCAGTTCATGATCTGGAGTTGGCCGCTATTATTTTTGCCCTGAAGATTTGGCGGCAGTACCTGTATGATATTACATTGAGATTCTCACTGACCATCGGAGTCTCAAATATCTGTTCACTCAGAAGGAACTTAATCTTTGACCGAGGACATAGATGGAGTTCCTGAAGGATTATGATTGTACCATTAGCTATCATCGGGGAAAAGCTAATGTAGTTGTCGATGCACTTAGCTAGAAGTCCAGAGGGACTTTAGCTTGCCACCGAGTTATGGTCACAGACTTGATTCAGGGTTTCTCCGAGTTAGACATTGAGGAGCAGGGACAGACAGAGCAGGATATTCTTGTTACGATGGTTGCTCAGTCGTCGATCAGGAAAAGAATCCGAGAGACCCAGTTGTTGAGACCTCATGGAGCTCAACGTGAGGCAAAGTGGTCCATATTATCAGCAGAGGATGTCAGAGGCATAAGACTGCCAGAAGTGTTATGCTGACCGGAGTCGGAGACCCTTAGAGTTCTCCATTTGCGACCAGGTATTTCTGCGAGTTTCACCCACGAAAGGGGTGAAGAGATTGGCCTCAGAGGTAAGGTAGCTTCGCGATACGTTGGATCTTTCCAGATCTCGGAAAGGATTGGAGCAGTAGCTTATCGGTTGGCACTATTGACGTCCTTGTCAGGCGTTTACGCCGTATTCCACGTATTTACGCTGAGGAGATACGTACCTGATCTGATACATGTGTTGATAGATAATCTCAGTTCTCCTTTCAGCCTGACGTCACTTACGAGGAGGTTCCGGTACTGATTCTCGACCAGAAGGAGCGTCAGTTGCGGAATAAGACTATCCGGCTGGTTAAAGTCGGATAGCAGCATCATTCGGATGAGGAGGCTACTTGGGAGCTCGAGGATAATATCCAAGCTCGATATCCCCATCTTTTCACTTGAGGTTTGTGATTTGTTTACCGTTCAGCATTTATGCTTTATATCTGTTGTTGATACTTGCTGATGGTAGATAATGAAATTTGGGGACCAAATTTTTATTAGTGGGGGAGAATGTAAAATACCGGAAAATAGGCGAATATTAATAAGGGATTTTTCCGGAATTTTTGGATATTTTTCGGGAATTTTTCAGAGCTCGTACAGACAAGTTGACGGGGATAAAAATGGGGTCCGGAAAAGCCTGTTTAGGCTACCCCAATTAAACGAGGAAATGTTGATTTTTTTTCTTTATTCCTTTTTCTTTTCTTTTGTTTTTATTTCCTCTTTTTGTTTTATTTTACCCCCGCGTGTCCGAGTTCTTCCCCAACTCCCCCGACGCCGATTTCCTCTCAGCCTCTCCTTGCCCTAACCGGCGCCGGCGCCGACAGTTTCTTCTCCACTGCCGCACCGACGCCCTCTCCGATCTCCTCACGGCGCCACCTTTTCTCTGCCCTAGCCTCTCCACCGTCGCCCCTCGCCCTCGCAGTGGAGAGCCCTAAGATTCCAGTCACCGACTAGCCACGTGCCCTAGTTTTGGGTTCACAGCCGTCGACACCGAAGACTCCCTTCTCCTCTCCTTCTCCTGACGCCGAGCAGCGCCGAGCCTAGCCTCCCCGCAGTCCCCAGCGTCGACCACCGCAGTGCCGCGGCCCTTTTTCCTCTTTGGAGCTGTGCGCCGACGCCGACCCTCTTCCGCCGGCCACCAGGTCCGACCCTCAGGCGCCTCCGACTCCATTGATCACCAGGTGCTATCGCGCAACCGATGGGCCTAGTCGTGCCCTAGTTCTCGCCGCCGCAGCCACCTAGCCTCTGTGCTGTTTGCTGCCACAGAAGAGGTAATGCTTTCAGATTTGGGTGCTTAGTATGGATAGGGAAGATTGCTGATTAGGGTTTCTTTGTTCAGCAGGGAGGTTCTTGGTTGTGGGTTGAGGTAGGGGAAGCTAGGTTGAGGTTAAATTGTAGTGGTGTATTGATATTTTGGTTGAGCCTCAATTTTACATGTGATCCGGGCAGTGTGTAGGGTTTCCAGCAACAGTTACTTCATCCAACGGTAACTTTCCTTGCCTGTGGTGTAACAGGAGCAGCTGAGAAGTAAGGTACGGTGTAGAGTATTTGATATATGCTATAGGTCATGATTTTGATTCAATTATTTTAGATAGATGATCATGTGTAGACTATTTCTTGTGGGAAGAATGATGGTCATATGATTAGGGTTTTGTCCTAATTTAGGATTAGAGATTTTATTTAGCTATTTGGAAGAGTTGCAGCTAAATAAAATATATTTCTACTTATGACACAGGACTTTGACGCGAGACGCGCATCTTGACTACCAGTTTGGACCTTTCTTATTGGAGGCGGGTACTTTTGACTTATTGTCTTTGATATGCTTAGTAATTAAATTAACAAGATGCATTAATTGTGTTTCTTACTTGTTCCGGTTAATCACTGCCCAATACATGCTACCTGTTGATTGATTGTTTGTTTACATCTTGTATGGATATGTACCTGATTCCACATGCTCATGGGTAGTGATATAACCATATTTTTACCATGTCAGGACATACGTTTGATACCTTATATGATCAGATATCTTGATATGATTCATTCGCTTTGGTGCACATTATGATATGTCCAGAGATTGGTTTAGTATATTACCATGTTTAGTGACATGCACCATTCGCATGATTGCATGCTGAGTGATTGATTGCTCCTTTATTGTCGAGTACTTGGCCAGTTTCATCACTGTTCGGTGCTCCGTTGTGACGCTCATGGGTAGCGGGACACAGTGTGGTAGCACGTCAGTTTGACTCTTCCGGTGCTCCGTTGATCCGCTCATGGGTAGTGTGACGCAGTGTGTAGCACGTTAGAGATTCCTCTCCGTCATAGCGTACCGGGAGATGAGAGCATTGCGCTCCCCCATTTATGACTTGGGGTAGGAGTACGTATGTACTCCGACAGCATCCCGTCCACTCGATCACTCATCAGGAGTAGTGTTGCAGAGTGCACGGTTGTCACAGCCCTACCCACTCGGTCCCACTGTTGTTGTGACTGGCGTCAGGGGTGACCATGACATTGGCATCATATGCATGATGCATTTATTGTTTGTGTTTGTGTTTGTTGCACTTATATGCTGCACATTGCTTGGATACCTTGATTGACATGCATACAGGTCTTCTATACCTTTCGGACTGTTTGTCCTTTTACCGCGTCCTGGTTAGTACAGATTTTCTCCTGTCTTCTTCAGTTTGTAGTTACCTTTATCTTTATCAGGAGACTGTACGCATGATTAGTGCTAGGTGTTATTTCTTTACTTTGCATATCAACTGTACCTGCTGAGTATTGGACTCACCCCGCCTCCATTGTTGTTATTTTCAGGTTGATGCTGTCAGGAGGGAGTTCCAGTTGCTAGTCCACTGCAGACCTCCAGCTATTTGCTATCGTTTGTATTGTTTTTGATTCTCACTTGACTATATTTGGATTTGGATGTTGAATACTTAGATATTATATAATTTGTCTCGTTGATGGATTTGTTTTCGATTTTATACTACTACATTCCTGCCTGGACGACAGAAGAGGTAAGAAAAATCGGATTTGGGCTTTACGAGTGTAGTTGAGTAGGGTTGATTTCGAGTCAGAGTATTACTATGTTGTTTATTTTATTAACTGCGTGGTTGTGACAGCCAGAGGCTGAATACATATATAAACTGCGTGGTGATTGATTTTATTTACTGTTATTATTCCAGCCGCCTGTGGCTGAGGTATATGAGATGTAGAAAAGTTTCAGATTGTCCACCATACAGGGGAGATGCTGCCGAAATTTTCTCGGACAGGGACTCCTCTGGGGGCGTGACAAGGGTTAGCGCAGCGGAAATGAAACCATAGAAACGAAAAGGAAAAAGACAAACCTCAAACTCGATGGATGTAACGAGGTTCGGAGGTGATACTCCTACTCCTCGGCGTGTTCGTAAGGTGGACGAGCCCTATCAATCCGTCGGTGGATGAGTCCCTGGAGAACCGGCTAATAAATACTCCTTGTGGGTGGAGAAACCTCGCCACAATAGCTTGCAACAGCAATATGGAAATACAAAGAAGAGCAAGAACAAAATACACAATGAATGTACAAATACTCGCTTGCCTTCTCGTCGATTGAAGTCCCGGATGAAGCACCAACTTCACGGATGAATGCCAACAAGCAACTCAGTCAAAGAAGCTCACACGAAGCTTCGGAGCTCAGCAAAGCTCAAGAGCACAGCTTTCAGAAGAACAGCAGCTCAGTTCAGAGGAGGAAGAAGAAGAAAGAAGTTGCAGCCCTCGATCTCCTTTTATAACCTCTGATATCCTGAGCCGACCTGCGAACCTGCAAGCAAAAAGGCCAGAACACAGAAGCCCAAAATAACCTAGCCGTTGAGTCACAACGGCTAGTCCTGGACCGATCAGGCTCCACCCTGATCGGTCCAGGGTTCTTCTGATCGGTCATGGAGACCGATCAGGCTCTATGCTGATCGGTCCCCAGACCGATTAGAATGCTTTCACAGAGAGTTTCCCAACTCTCTGTGCGTACCCTGATCGGTCCCGGGGACCGATCAGGCTTCCTGCTGATCGGTCCCCAGACCGATCAGTAAGCTCACAAAGGCACACTGATCGCTTTCTGATCGGTCTCCAGACCGATCAGGAAATCACAGTATCAGTGGATCGGTCACCAGACCGATCCAGGTCTTGGTTTTTGCCCAAACCAAGTCCAAACCAATATCCGGTCAACCTTGACCTCTTGGTACATCATGCTTAGCATCCGATCACTCCCTTGACCTGCTAAGACTCCCCACCAAGTGTCTGGTCAATCCCTTTGACCCACTTGGACTTTTCTCTTCGTGTCAAGTATCCGGTCACTCCCTTGACCTACTTGACCTTCTCAACACCAGATGTCCGATCACCCTTGATCCATCTGGATTTTCCCTTGCCTGGCTTCACTCACTAGGACTTTCACCTAGCTTCACTCACTAGGATTTTCACCTAGCTTCACTCACCAGGATTTCCAATCTGCCCGGCTTCACTCACCAGGACTTTCTCCAACTGCCTGGCTTCACTCACCAGGACTTTCACTTTCACCTAGCTTCACTCACTAGGATTTTCACCTGGCTTCACTCACCAGGATTTCCCGACTGCCTGGCTTCACTCACCAGGACTTTCCGAACTGCCTGGCTTCACTCACCAGGACTTTCCGAACTACCTAGTTTCACTCACCAGGACTTTCCGAACTGCCTGGCTTTACTCACCAGGACTTTCTGAACTGCCTGGTTTCACTCACCAGAACTTTCCGAACTGCCTAACATCCCAGTTAGGACTTCCCAGTCAAGTATCCGGTCAACCTTGACCTACTTGACTCTTCTTCATCCAACCTGATCAGACCCTGATCAGTATCTCTTCGCATGGGCAACTGCACCTGCATTGTCCATGTCTACATGTCTTTCTGTATTGTCAAACATCGAAACTATGACCAAGGTTTACGCTTGGTCAACTAGGTCAACCTTGACCTACTGGAAATTGCACCAACAATTGGAACGGTTCACCTTGGGCTCCAAGAATCTGGATCTGATTCTTGGAAAACAGCGAGCCGTTTACAACAAAACTGGACTTGGATTTAAAACTAAAATAAAATATAAATCATATTTATCGCTAGTTAATAGAAATAATAGAAAAATTATCCAAGCATGGGTGCCAAAATCCAACTTGGTTAATCAAGTTGGAACTGGTCACTATTGGGTCCCCAAGGATCAAGTCTATTACCTTGATAGACCATATCGAGGCTATGATCCAGGGGAGCTAATAGAAAAACAATATTAAGAACATAATTCAAATTAATATTCAAATTAAATTTAAATTAAAAATTAAATTCAAAATTCAATTAAAAATTTGAAATTAAATTAAAAACTCAAAATTTTAAATTCAATTCGAAATTAATTCAAAATTAAAAGTAAATTTCAACTTAAGTTAAATAAAAATAGAAGGAGGATCCAGAATAACTGGCGCCCCCAAATTAATCTACCCGACAGGGTAACCGAACTTTACATACCCGGGAGGGTAAATAGGGTTAGATTAAAATGGGCTAGGTTTAACTTGACCCACGGTAATGGTGAAGTATTGGATGATAGTACGTTGGGGAAACTTAGTCATCGCATGTCTAGGAAGATATGGCTTCGACCTGGTGCATTTGGCTAAGTGGAACTGACCGAAGCTACCCTTTATGGATCCTAACTAGTTAGACCAAGGTTTTGTACTAAGTTCAGTGGGTAGGACTATTTGAAAAACCTCGAAGGCATGGTTACTTTAATAATGTCCTTGTGACTCACCATAGCCCAGAAGTTTATCCAAAGAATGCCTACTTGTTGAACCCAAAGCTCAACCTTAATTTAACACAAAGTTAAACTAAACCTTTAAATTGAACCTCAATTCATCTCACAACAATCGTAGGATTACCTGATTGAAAATTTAGATCAGGTGAGATGACTAAGGAATTTAAAATTCAAATTCAGAATTAAACTCGTAACTATAATTAATTCAAAATTAGATTAAGAATAAATATTATTTTTCAAATAAAACTAAATTTCATTATTTGAAAAATCTTTTCAAAATTATTTGAAAAATCTTTTCAAAATTATTTGAAAAATCTTTCAAAATCATTTTAAAAATCATTTCAAAACTTAATTTTAAAAATCATTTGAAAAATCTTTTAAAAATTATTTGAAAAATTATTTTAAAAATCTTTTAAACCTTAATTTCAAAATTATTTGAAAAATCTTTTAAAAATCATTTTAAAAATCTTTTAAAACATAATTTTAAAATTATTTGAAAAATCTTTTAAAAATCATTTGAAAAATCTTTTAAAAATCTTTTTAATAAACTTTTAAACCTTAATTTCAAAATTATTTGAAAAATATTTTTAAAAATCTTTTAAACCTTAATTTCAAAATTATTTGAAAAATCTTTTTAAAAATCTTTTAAACCTTAATTTCAAAATTATTTGAAAAATATTTTTAAAAATCTTTTAAACCTTAATTTCAAAATTATTTGAAAAATCTTTAAAAATCATTTTAAAAACCTTTTAACCTTAATTTCAAAATTATTTGAAAAATCTTTTAAAAATCATTTTAAAAATCCTTTAAAACTTAATTTCAAAATTATTTGATAAATATTTTAAAAATCATTTTTAAAATGTTTTAGACCATAATTACAAAATTATTTTTAAAATCATTTTTAAAAATCTTTTAAACCTTAATTTCAAAATTATTTGAAAAATCTTTCAAAATCATTTTAAAAATCTTTTAAACCTTAATTTCAAAATTATTTGAAAAATATTTTAAAAATCTTTTAAAATTTAATTTCAAAATTATTTGAAAAATCATTTAAAAATCATTTTAAAAATCTTTTAAAAATCTTTTAAACCTTAATTTCAAAATTATTTGAAAAATCTTTTAAAAATCTTTTAAACCTTAATTTCAAAATTATTTGAAAAATCTTTTTTATAATCTTCTAAACCTTAATTTCAAAAATATTTGAAAAATATTTTAAAAATATTTTTAAAAATCATTTAAACCATAATTTCAAAATTATTTGAAAAATCTTTTAAAAATCTTTTTAAAAATATTTTAAACCTTAATTTCATAATTATTTGAAAAATCTTTTTAGAAATCTTTTAAACCTTAATTTCAAAATTATTTGAAAAATCTTTTAAACCTTAATTTCAAAATTATTAGAAAAATCTTTAAAAATCTTTTTAAAAATCTTTTAAACCTTAATTTCAAAATTATTGGAAAAATTTTAAAAATCATTTTAAAAATCTTTTAAACCTTAATTTCAAAATTATTTGAAAAATCTTTTAAACCTTAATTTCAAAATTATTTGAAAAATCTTTTAAAAATCATTTTAAAAATCTTTTAAAACTTAATTTGAAAATTATTTGAAAAATCTTTTAAAAATCATTTGAAAAATCTTTTAAAAAACTTAATTATTTGAAAAATCGTTTAAAAATCTTTTTAAAAATCTTTTAAACCTTAATTTCAAAATTATTTGAAAAATCTTTTTAAAAATCTTTTAAACCTTAATTTCAAAATTATTTGAAAAATCTTTAAAAATCATTTTAAAAATCTTTCAAAACTTAATTTCAAAATTATTTGAAATTTTTTTTAAAAATCATTTGAAAAATCTTTTAAACCTTAATTTCAAAATTATTTGAAAAATCTTTTAAAAATCATTTTTAAAAATCTTTTAAACCTTAATTTCAAAATTATTTGAAAAATCTTTCAAAATCATTTTTAAAAATCTTTTAGACCTTAGTTTCAAAATTATGTAAAAAATTTTTCAAAATCATTTTAAAAATCTTTTAAACCTTAAATTCAAAATTATTTTAAAAATCATTTTTAAAAATTTTTTAAACCTTAATTTCAAAATTATTTGAAAAATCTTTTAAAATTATTTTAAAAATCTTTTAAACCTTAATTTCAAAATTATTTGAAAAATATTTTAAAAATAATTTTAAAAATCTTTTAAAACTTAATTTCAATATTATTTGAAAAATATTTCAAAAATCATTTTAAAAATCTTTTAAAAATCATTTTAAATATCTTTTAAACCTTAATTTCAAAATCATTTGAAAAATCTTTTTAAAATCTTTTAAACCTTAATTTTAAAATTATTTGAAAAATATTTTCAAAATCATTTTTACAAATCTTTAAAACCTTAATTTCAAAATTATTTGAAAAATCTTTTAAAAATCTTTTAAACCTTAATTTCAGAATTATTTGAAAAATCTTTTAAAAATCATTTTAAAAATATTTTAAACCTTAATTTCAAAATTATTTGAAAAATCTTTTAAAAGTCATTTGAAAAATCTTTCAAAAATCTTTTAAACCTTAATTTCAAAATTATTTGAAAAATCTTTTAAAAATCTTTTTAAAAATCTTTTAAACCTTAATTTCAAAATTATTTGAAAAATCTTTTTAAAAATCTTTGAAACCTTAATTTCAAAATTATTTGAAAAATCTTTAAAAATCATTTTAAAAATCTTTTAAACCTTAATTTCAAAATTTTTGAAAAATCTTTTAAAAATCATTTTAAAAATCTTTTAAACCTTAATTTCAAAATTATTTGAAAAATCATTCAGAATCTTTTTAAAAATCTTTTAAACCTTAATTTCTAAATTATTTGAAAAATCTTTTTAAAAATCTTTTAAACCTTAATTTGAAAATTATTTGAAAAATCTTTTTAAAAATCTTTTAAACCTTAATTTGAAAATTATTTGAAAAATCTTTTTAAAAATCTTTTAAACCTTAATTTGAAAATTATTTGAAAAATCTTTTTAAAAATCTTTTAAGCCTTAATTTCAAAATTATTTGAAAAATATTTCAAAATCTTTTTAATGATCTTTTAAACCTTAATTTCAAAATTTTTGAAAAATCTTTTTAAAAATCTTTTAAACCTTAATTTCAAAATTATTTGAAAAATCTTTCAAAATCATTTTAAAAATCTTTAAACTTTAGGGCTCTGATACCTGATCAACACCAATTAAATAATTTGATTGTTATTTAACTTGACTTAGGCTTGGACTTAAGGACCAACTGAATAAATAACCTAAATTTTAGCTACTCTCTCTCTTCAACCTAAAAATTAACAAGTTCTTTTTCAAAATTTATTTTATTCAAAATTAAGATAAGTCCCTTTTTTCACTTAAGCTATATTTTTAAAATTTAATGTTTGCAAAAGGCTTAGCTAATTGACTCATATAGCAACTTTCAAACTTAGCCATCTTTATGAATTCTTGCTGAGTTACCTATTAGATTCATTCTATACTTAGCTAAAAGTATTAAAAGCATATTCCTTGCAAAATTTAACTCATGGCTTTCAAAAATTTTTTTGCCAAGTAAAAAGAGCCTTCAAAATAATTTGCCTCCAAAATTCATTAAAATCTAGCTAAGTTTTTCTAAACTTAGTTACATATTTTTTTCTCTTTCCCTCTAAAACCAACTAAGTTTACAAAGAGGCTAAAGTCATCCTTCAAGTCATCCATAAATTAGCCTTTTTAACTTAGTAGAAAAATAACTAACAAATTTTTCAATTACTAACTAAGTGTTTCACAAGCATTTTTTCAAAGACTAAAACTATTTTTTCTAAAAACTTAAAACATGCTTTCCAACTGGCTTATTCTTTGATATATGGCAAAGGGGGAGAGTAGGAAATTTAAAATCAAAAGTAAAAAGTGTTTTATTAAGGGGGAGAGAGTAGGTAATTCAAAAGTCAAAAGTAAAAATTCAAAAATGCTACCCTTTAGGGGGAGCTTAAAATTACATAGACTATTTTTCTCTTTTCCTAGGTTTCTTTTTGATTTATGTCAAAGGAGAAGAGAGAAAAGTTAAGTAAAGAGTAAACTTAAACATAATCAAAGGGAAAGTTTCTATGTTTCTGTTTAAGTTTCTGTACTTACTGTCTTATTTTTTACTTAACTTCGAACTGTATTGCCATAATCAAAAAGGGGGAGATTGTTGGTGCGGGAAGCATCCGACGATCGAACCTATGTTTTGATTATGTCAAAGGGTTCAAAGTTAAGGTGTTTTGGTTTCTAATATGTTGAACAAGTTTGCAGGAAAGTCCTAAGTGGTACTTAGGCATAAGTCCTAGCTGCGGTTAGGCAAATGGAAAACCCTAGGGGGTGGTAACCCTAGGTCCTAAGGGGTGGTAACCCTAGGTAGAGGAAAACCCTAGGGGGTGGTAACCCTAGGTCATAGGGGGAGGTAACCCTATGCGGAAAGACTTGGCAGGTCGATGGCTTCAGGCAAAAGTCCTAGGGGGTGGTAATCCTAGGTGGAAAGTCCTGGTGTCGCGAACCAGGTGAAAGACTGGACTAGCCGGGAAGCGGATGTCCAACAGAAAGTCCGGAAGCGTCGAGTGTTGAGCAAAAGTCCAGTCGATCTGGAGGATCGCACTGGCAACAAGTAAATCTCCTGAGTGGAGTAGGTGAGGACGCATTCCCCGTAGAGGGAACAGTAGGCGTCGGGTCGACCTAGGGTTTCCGGTTGGAAATCTGAAGTCAGACTTGGATAGTCCGAAGACTGTCATTATCACATCTATTATGTTTTATGTGCTAACTTTGTGCTGTAGGGTATATTTGGGACTAATGTATCTTGCAGGGACCAAAGTGCAAAGATCAACCTCGGATGAACAGTGTCCGAGGCACCTCCATGGAGCTTGGAGGTGCCTCGGGTGCAAAACCTGAGCTGGCTGCGAAGCAAGCTTGGAGGCACCTTGAAGGAATCCAAGGCGCCTTGGACAGCTTGATGAAGGCGCCTTGGAGAGGTTGGAGGCGCCTTGAACCTGATAAGGTTCGACCAGTTCAGCACTTATCTCCGCGGCTGACTCGGCTCATTCAAGGCGCCTTGGTGAACAGTAGAAGGCGCCTTGAATACCCTTTATAAGGGGTCTCGACCAGCAGCTCAAATAAGAATTTCCAAGTCTTCTGTCTCCAATGTGCTGCTCTGAAAGATGTCCGAAAGTGCTGCTACAAGTTTACGATGACCCGAAGCTTCGAGATTCTATTCTTGTCGTCGGTATAATTAGTTTTTACATTTAATTGTACTTCATCTTGTAATCCTTTTATCGAGCTTATAGTTGTTACCCACGCAAAGCGATCAAGGATCGCGAGCCTTCGAGTAGGAGTCGATCAAGGCTCCGAACGAAGTAAAAAATCTCTTGAATCTTTGTATGTTTGTTTTTATTCCGCTGCATTAACTCTTACGCTTTTTACGATTCCGATAATCGAAAAGAAATAGCTGCGAGCGCTATTCACCCCCCCTAGCACGTCTCGATCCAACAGTGACTTCCGTAAATGATTCTATTTTTGTAAGAAATTAATTGTCATGGTTTGAAAATTTTCATGGTTTATCTTTTGCACTTGGAACTTCATACCATTCTATATTCCATAGATTTGATTGATTTCATATATTAAATTCAAATAGCTGGAAGATCATTACTTGATTATAGAGGGCAAGTTTATTCCAATGTTGAATTCATAACCATCAATTGAAACTTAAAATTCAAATATGAGAATGCAGGATTTTACTTGATTCACCATCTCCTAAACTTTTTTAACATTGGTCATAAATCAGGAGATACAATTATGTGAGAGCCCCTTGTTAGTTAGAGCCCTAGAGCCAATCATTTGATGATTGTATATTGGACTTATTGTATCATATTCTATATAAATAAAGGCATTTGGATTTTGGTTATACTTACTTGTATTGGTGCCAAATAAACTAAGTATAATAATGTCCTTGAGTAGACGGTTCTCACCTATATCAATCGGTTAGTTGAACCGATAGTGAGATGATATAGGGAACACTACTCTTAATCATTCCTAGTCGAGTATTAACATTCAGGGACAATGTTAATGCAATAAGACTAGCATGTAGGTCAACTCGATGACTTGATCTCACAAGTCATGGATATAAAGATATCAAGTTGACACATGAGTATACATTAGAGAATGTATACTGAATGACCCACCATGAGAAAGTATCATGGATCGTTATATGAGTGTCATATACTTTCTCATGTGTCTATTAGTATGACTACTAGTCCTTAGACCTGAAGTCACCATAGATCCCTACATAGGAGTTATGTACTTTGGTTTCGTCAAACGTCACTCGTAACTGGGTGGACTATAAAGGCGATTACTGGGTAGATAACAAATTATGCAGAGGGATGTGAGTGATGTAGATGTGATCTATCCCTCCTATATGACGGGAGAGACATCGGTATTCTTGATAGAGTGAGACCACGAAGTGCATGGGCATGCCCAAATGAGTCAATATAGGATATTGAGCTCATTTGATTTAGTGAGTCTACTTGGAGTTCAAGATTTAGATTGGTCAGAGGATGACACGGTCTATGCCTCACATTGACCAATCTAGATGTCTAGGATAGAAGGACACTTGTCATATATTGTGAGTAGTCACAATTAGTAGTCACAAGGTGATGTTGGATCTCAACATTCTTGTAACTTGGGTAGTAATGATGTGTTACTAGATACCGCTCATTACTTATGCTCCTAAATGGGTTTAGGGCATTGCCAATGTTACAAGAACCTATAGGGTCACACACTAAGGACAATTAGATGGAGATTAGGTTCATATGATGAACCAAGAGGATTAGATTAATTTGATGAATCAAATTGGATTAAGAGTAATCCTAATTGGGCTAACTTGAGTTGGACTCAAGTTGATTCATGTGTTCAATGAGTCTAATTTAGATTATGACTCATTGAATCAATTTAATTAAATAAATTAGATTCATTATATTAAATTGGCTTAAATTAAATGGTTGGATTAGATCAACCATGAGAGAGATTAAGTCAAGTTTGACTTGACTTGTGAGGAAGAGGAAGAGTCAAGTTTGACTTGACTTTATGCCACATCATATGTGACTTGGCATTAAGTGGACAATGATGATGTGCCACATCATCAAGGCACATGTGTGTGCCACCTCATGGAGGTTACATATTCCCTCTTTGATGGCCACTTAATGCATTAATGAGGGGAGTTACACAAATGATAGTGGCCGGCCACTTGATGGGATGATGAGGAGTTTTTCATTTGGTAAGTAATTCACATTCACTCCTTCTTCCTTGAGTTCTTCTTGCTCTCTCCCTCTCTTCTTCTTGCCGTGACCTATCAAGGTGCTAGCACACCTTTGTTTAGGTCTTCTCCACCTAAGTTGTCCGTGTGGATACTTCTAGAGGACCGTACGCTTGACGGTCTAGTGATCCGGCATTTTGGACGAGCGGGATTCGCGTAGGGCGCGCATCAAGGGTATATACATCTTAGCCTTTGTAGATTTAGTGTAAATCGAAGTTTTCTAACTCGTACTCGAAATTTTTCGAATTTATCCTTTGCACGGATTCGGTGGCATGGGTGATTCGGGATTTCCGCGATGCGAAAAGCGGTTTTCGTGGCCCGAAAAATCCAACACCCCTAATGAAGAGTTTCAGTGCAGGGCAAGGATCCTTTTGTCCTGGATTCCTGGATCAATCCTGGTCCTTTGTTCATTCATTGATTGGATGGACTGGATCCCACTTGTTTAATAGGTAGAGTCTAGTCCACCCATCCAATGAATGAATAGGGCCTTTCTAGTTTAGAAAATTCTGGACCAGAGGATCTGACCTCTCAGTGCAAAGATTGCTGAGCACTTGTTACTTGAGGAAGTACCAACAAACGAGCAGCAATCCATCGTCAATATGTTCCGGCAATCTCTTGCAAGAATTGTTGCAGCCCTGTTGTTGTATTGATGCACTCTATTGTTGAGATGAACAACAAAAATATCACAGATAAGAACAATTAACATTTTTTAAAATTGTTCATAATCATAGGCCTTACTTCCAATGTCTTAAACGTATTGGTTGTTTGCTTTTTCTTTCAGGTAATATATAATATTTTTATAAACAAAGTGCAAAAGCTGGTCCATATCTTGTTTATTGCGTATCCACGCCCTGCAATGGCAGTTTCATCTAATAGACTTGTAATTTGATATTAATTTTCACCATGGTTGATTGGGGCAAAATCCTTGTGGTTAGTGGGATTTCATGCATCCTTCATTTTCTTCTCAACTGTGTGGATTTACCTAATGTTCTAATAGCATAATGCTGGCGGTTGAATCAACAGTACACCAATCTCATCTGTCCTTTGATACCGTTTCCTTATTGTGTTACCTGCAGAGATCCAATCACAATACCCAAAGAAAAGAGATATGTTTCATGCTCTGATTTTGTGATGATTTCGGCTACATCTTCCAACTTTTGCGTCTAGACTGATGGAGACAGTGCACTTGCTGGGAACCACAAATGGAGGAAATTGAACACATTCGCCTGCCTATCCTTTGCGTTGCTTGGTCTTGTGTAGAAAGATTGTTCGACAAAGCAGTATATAATATGTCCAATACCAAAAGATGGCTCGAGGACTGGAGTGAAAACCCATTGATATTCTTTCTTCTCCAAGCCAACTGAAACCATGTTTTTCTTGATAGAAACATGGAAATCCACTTCATTTTTTTTCTCGAGCTTCCTTTTTAAACTCATAGCTGCCTTCTTCTGTGGGCGTTTGGTGAGGTAAAAACCCCTTTCTCAGCAAGTGAAGCATCAATTTGGTGGGCAGTTTGTTTTAAAAGCAAGGGCAGCAAAGAAGGATGGAACCCTTGCAATACTCATGATGGACTGTCCCTGACACTGAAATGAGGTTCACGTCGCACACAAAAGACACAATATGGCACTCGTGGATGGCTACTCCACTAACATGATATGCGCATCGGTGTAGTTTTGAGTCATGTGCCATGACCAACTCATTCAATGGTTTTGAGTGAATTGGTATGATGTGAATTGTTCAAGCCACCCAAAGGCTCAAGAGAAACCTAAATAGGTCCAACCAACCAAAAGGTACAAACTAGTTCATTCTGATCCGAATTCCAATTCCATTGGGAATTCACAACCAGTGAGTCCTCTCTCTCCTTTGAGCAATCTTTTTTAATTGTAGTTACATGAGATTTTGGAGTTAAAATTCGGTGCATCTGAGTTCATCTCCCCATGTCTTGACCGTCTATATTAATGGTTAATAGACATCCGTAATTTATCTTTTTTGTATTGACTTGAACGGATTAGTAGGGACGCTAGGATAAGTGAATCCCCTTTTACCATTTGATTGTAGATGAATATTCAGCCAACATATTTTTGCAACATAGTCGGTGGACTCCATCAACCCTTACTAGTTGTGTGGGCCTCATACTCTTCCTTGGAAATGCAAGCCACAAGGCATCATGCAATACACTAGCAAGTCAGCAAGGCCATCATCACCTGTTCAGGTAGAGCAATAAATTGTGTAACATAAAAATCCTATTCCCTAATTTTGCTAGATTCTCAAACAAATGTGCTGCAGCTGAATAACTAGAATTCGCTCCTTCAAGCTAAGCATCCTCGTGCACTTCTTCACAAATTTTACAATGCAATGCAGCTGCCCGAGGGAATCCAACAAACATAAATCCACAAATACAAACTCAACGATGCTTCAAAATTTATGTTCAGATTTATCTACACATCATACAATTCTCACACAAAAGAAAGATACCGACTTCTCTACATTTGGCTGCTATGTGAAAAAATGAAAATTAGGAAGAAGAAAGAACTCAGCTCCTCCTATCAAATGGCAGCAACTGAATAGGACCATGTCGAATTCTTGAGCTGCCCACATCTTTGCACACTCTATCTAGCATGCAAAGGAAGTCCCTCACAATTACAAAAATTCTTAGTGGGTTCGATTCATCCTTGCTCACATCTCCATGATAGTACTCTGTGATGCCTCTCACTTGAAGCAACACTTGCTTCTCATCACCTTTCAGCTCTTCTATTATCCTTTCGGCATCACTCAGAAATAACTTCATAGCAAGCACAAATTTCTTACTTCTTTCACTGACAATCTTGTCTTTCTCTACTAAATGCTTCAATTGGCACAATCCGATTGAAAGATTTGTGACAGAGGTCACCAAGACATCCAAGTCAATAGTTGCTGTCTTCTTAACATTAGTGAGTTCAGTGCTTAGTCCTGAAACAAGCTTTAGACAAGTTCCCTTGTAGTCATCATCTCTTTCTTCAGCTGTCTTTAGCTTACACTTGGTGTTATTGATCTCCATTCCGTTCACATTTAGACCTTCTAATCGAACTATTTCCTGCACAACAAAATGTAGCAAGGTAGTTTTTCCATCAGTTCCTTTCACGTCTGCTAGTTTCAAGAGAGCATCGAGTTTGAAAGCTCTTGCACCGCCTCTAATGGTTCCAACATTCATCCTGTTTCCGGTTTTAAGCACAGCTTCCAACAACCTGAAGAAAATCCTACTGGATCTGAACTCTTTGCAAGCTTCCTAGAAAAAGATCAATAAGATTAGCAAAGGAGCAAAGTCACCAGTTAATAGCATCACATATATTCTAGATGGTGAAAATTTTCCCATTAGAGTGCTTACTTTGATCATTGCAAAAGAGCTTCGAAGATGAGCTACTTCATCCTCGAATGTTTCTTTGAACAGCATGACTTCACTTCTTGGGAATGCAAAGGGTATGCGAAGCATTGTCTTAAGAAACTTCTCCGAAGGGTCTAACTCGTCAAGGTTGCCATCAAACTTGGAGAGCTCTTCTTCTTCTTCCTGTGTTGGTGCCATCTTCACCAATGCTTCCAACTGTTGCGCAGTCAGTCCTTCACCTAATGAAAGTAGAAAACCAACCGATCATTTCGTTTCTATCAAGCTGAAAAAAGTCGTTCAACCACTATTCAATCAGTTGATCCCTTTTCTTTCCCAGTTCTAGACACAGTGATAACTTACATTCTTCTTACATATTTAGATCTTGTATTTGTTTTAAGGTCAAGTTTCCGCTCATAATCCAAGTATTACTAGCGAGATAACCTTGCATATACTTGATTCAACTCATTTTGTTGTCGTTGATATTACTAGTAGCAAGATAACCTTGCATACAGTTGGATTGTGTTGTGACGACTCACTGTGTTGTGATTGTTATTGTATTTTCTAAATCAACTTGCAAAAATTATGAAATTATGAACTAAATGTAAATTGAAGGGGAGCATTAATGCAGCAGTAATGTTTACTACCATGTGTTCTTGTGGTCACAAACTCGAGTCATAGAAATAATCTCTTGCGATGCAGGATAAGATTGTGTATAATAAACCTAATATGATCTAATCCTTTTTTTAGACTTTGCATTGGCAAGAGCTTCATATACCAGGCTTCCCTTTTACGAACTAAATGTAAATTGAATTTCTTAGTTTACCTATCATCAAAGCATTGCAAACTTGCTCAGCAGTAGAATTCAAGGCCTTCATCAGTATGGTGACGTTCTGTAGCCTCTTGTGCTCCAAGACATGCTTTCCAGGAGAAGGTGTCTTGCTCTTCCCTTCCTCGGGCTTCTTCGCTGAACTTTGTAAATTGTACCCGAAAAGAGACTCGATCATTTTCTCGTCGAATCTGGTTTGAAGCAAAAGGTTGAGTTAACAATTTTATGGTATGATACGAAACAAAGAAGATATCGCTTTCTTGCTTTCTTACTCAAATGAGCTCGATCTTATCTTGTCCCATACCATCAAACGATCAGGCGCTGCTCTGACTTTGTCCCAGTGAAGAGGCTTCAACTTGGGAAGTGGAGTGCCATCGTTGCCTACTGGTTTAGATAGCAGCATTGGACATGGTGGCGCTGGTGGTGGTGGAGGACGAGCTGAGCTGCTCCTGGGCAACAGAATTGGCCTAATAGGCGGAGGTGGAGGCGGCGGTGGAGGTGGTTTTTTGGAACTATGGCCGTTACTGATACCTAACATTGGAGAAAAGACCACTGCTTCATTGCTATCGCTTGTACTCCTTGCGGTAGAAGAAGACGCTCTCTCTGTCATTATTGGAGAAGCATTATCCTCCATGGAAAAGTAAGAAGAAGCTGCTCTCTCTGCCATTATTGGAGAAACATTAACCTCCATGGAAAAGGGACAAGAAGATGCTATCTCTGCCATTAATGGAGAAACATTATCCTCCAGGGAAAGTGAAGAAGGTGCTTGAAATCTCCTTCCGCTGAAACTTTGTGAGGAAGAAGAGAGGAAGGATTGAGTTGGAGTCGAGACCTTCTGCGGAGTCACCAAGGTTCTTGAAGTTGGATTCCGAACCGGTGAAGTGGACTTGTAGGAACTCACCGGAGAAAAGTTCTCCTCCAATGAACTCAGAGCTGAGTGATTCAATGGCTGAGAAGAAACTGAGTGGAAGGAATCGTCGTCGTCATCCTGATGCCCATTTTTTGGTGATTGGCAATTAGGAATGGCCTCCCCCGGTGCGGCATCCTTCATATTGAAGTCATTCTCCAGATATTTGGCTAAAGAATTTAGATAGAACTGGTCGGAGGTGGGGTCAAAGCTCACGTTGTCGGCTCTGCCGGAGGGAGCGCGAAGGATGGGTCTCCGGCGAGAGATCGACACCAGCCTTTCGGACCTTTTCTTGGAGTTCCTTCTTCTTGAACTCTTGCAGAGTAGAAAGATGGCAGTGCCCGAGAGGACGACTACTCCGGCGGCACCAACGAGCACTGCTACGATCACTACAACTCTTTTGTGCCTCTTCTTTGCTCCATTGCCACTCCCGTACTCCAGACTCTGCTCCGGAGCAATGTGGCGGTGCACCGGCGACGCCGGGTGGCGATGGGGCCTGGAGAAGTGAAACTGAGGTGGTTTCCCGGCGAAGAATGAAGGAGCTGGCGCAGGGGAGTGCGTCTCCCTCGCACGCCTGGTAATCTTGACGCCAAGGAGGAACCTGAGCCTCGTGAGCATCCGGGCGGCCATGTCGTCGCCGGCATTGTCTTCCCCCGACGACATACGGATTTCTCCGACTTCCCGAGCTCCACCGTCGAACCGCTGCAGAGCTCTGCTCTCATCTGGAACATCCCACGGAGAGATTCCGAACAGGGTATAATACAAGAAGAGGAAGGCGGCGGCGACGACGACGAGAATACAGAGGAATTTGGAAGCTAACACCATGTCTGTTCCTCTTTTGGTGCCGTCGTGGAGGAATGAGGGAGGGGGAATGAGAAAAGCTAAAAAAGGAGGAGAAAACGTCGAGTTGGGTTGGGTGGTGGATTGGATCTGAGAAGCCAAGGCTTTAATGCTACTCCAAGGAATCCCTGAGCACGGCAGTTGTGAGCAGTCAAGGCCCTCTGCCTCTTTGGCATCATTAGCTATGTCTCATTAGTAATGGTAGTCTCGTAGTAGTAGCAGCAGTGTTTACAAAACTCTTCTCATTTAACTCTTTGGTCCTTCCTGTTAGGTGGGTGGGAAATCACTGCATATGATTCCAAGTATAGTATATCTGGTAGGATCTAAACAAATTTAAATATCTTCATAGTTTTATGATATTATCCATTGTGAACCTAAATCTTCATGATTTTACTTTTGGGCTCTCTTCAAAAGACCTCATATCAATAGAGATATCTTTTCTCTTTATAAACTCATGATCTTTCCCATGTGTTTTATAATGTGGGACTATGTTTGCAACCTTGCAAACCTAACAATCACCCCTCAAACAAAGGACCACATGCTTCCCAAGTTCAATCCATCGACCCACCAAGTCTTCCTGCCCTTCGGTCCACCCGACCTACTAGGATTTCCTTTTCTAGTGTCTGGTCCTCTTAATTCGAACATAGGAGCCCCCCACTTTCTTTGTTCGAGGTAATATTGTACTCATATGGCTTAATCAGACCATGACTGTTGTGCACAGTTGGTGGTTAAAACTTCTGACAATCCAGGCTCTGATACCACTTATAGGATCGAAAAAAATTTAGATATCTCCACATTTGCATGATATTGTCCCTTATGGTTTTGCTCTTGGGCTCTCCCCAAAAGGCCTCATGCCAATGGAGATATCTTTTCTCTTTATAAACCCATGATCTTTCCCATGTGTTTTACAATGTAAGACTATATTTGCAACCTTGCAAACCCAACAATTCCCCCCCTCAAACAAAGGACCACATGCTTCCCAAGTTCGATTCATCGACCCACCAGGTCTTCTTGCCCTTCGGTCCACCCGACCTACTAGAATTTCCTTATCTGGTGTCTGGTCATCTTAATTCGAACATAGGAGCTCCCACTTTCTTTGTTCGAGGTAATATTGTATCCACATGGCTTAATCAAACCATGGCTGTTGTGCACAGTTGGTGGTTAAACCTTCTGGCAATTCGGGCTCTGATACCACCTATAGGATCGAAAAGAATTTAGATATCTCCACATTTGCATGATATTGTCCACTTTGGACCTAAGCCCTCATGATTTTACTCTTGGATTCTCCCCAAAAGTCCTCATGCCAATGGAGATATCTTTTCTCTTTATAAACCTATGATCTTTCTTTCCCATGTGTTTTACAATGTAGGAATATATTTGCAATCTTGCAAACCCAACAATCTGATACCAATTGAAAGTTCTCGTAAAACCTAAGCCGCATGAATTCTAAACAACCGAAATAAGAATTCAAATAGGAAAAAACAAGAATATATAAGCATGGATCTTGGTTTCGTCGAGAACATGACATAAGAAACTTATAATACATAAACATAATGACAAAAAACATGATTGAAGAGTCATATCTTTGTCATTTAGCGTCGTCCAGAAGATCCTATGGAAGAAGAAGCAGCGGAAAGAAAAGATAGGTCTTCAAGGGACTTAGGGGATAATAGCGCCGAAAAGCTTTAGGTCAATGGAGAACCAAAAGCTATATCAAAATCGTCCTAAGCCCTTGGAGACCAACCCTATATATAGTGGACATCTATTATCTGTCCATCGATAATAATAGATGTGGGACTATAAGTCCATATATACTGAATACTATTATCATCATATAGATGATAATAGATGTGGGACTAAAGGTTCTATACATATGAAATCCACATTCAATTACCCGAAACCCACTGGACATAAGTTAGATCACTTTAAAGAGTTCGGATCGTATTCACATGTGTAACTTACAAATAAGCCCACCTAATAGGGATAATTATATCCAACAATCTCCCACTTGGGCTATATGTGAGTTGTACGTGAAATACAAGTAAAACTTTAGTTGATATCAAATTTTATTGGTAGATAATACCCCTGTAAACAATCTGGTCAATTAACTTTATTGGTATAGGACTAAAGAGGTCATAGCTACTGTATATGATTGTAATAAGGCCCAACAGTAATCACGATACCAATATCATTAATGACATAGATCAAGATGTGGATGTGTAGAGTGGAAATTACATGAAATGTGATCAATACATGTCAATTTCCAACTTGTCCTAAGATGACCTCAAAAGAAGTCAGATCATATTTGTAAAATACTTTATGCTAAACTGCAATAGAAAATCATGATCCATACTGTATGATTCCAAAAATAATCTATATCATATTTACAAACACCAAATACTAAACAACAGTAGTAAATATGATATCATAGTCAGAGTGTCAAACAAACATATAAATTCCCATTAATATTTTGAACTTTAAGTACGTACAATAATCAAAACAAAATGTTTGTCTTTATTATTAAATGTAGAACAATAAAAATAAATACAGACTCCCACTAGATGACTTCTTCTTCCATAAGAAGGACTCCTATATCCACAACATGCGCAAGAAATACCTTAGGCACCAAGCCTTTGGTGAGTGGATCGACCAACATGGAATCTGTTCTGATGTGCTCTACCATAATCTGACAATTCTGAACTCTTTGTTTAACTGCTAGAAACTTGATGCCGATATGTTTAGACTTCGACGAACTGCGATTGTTCTTGGCATAAAATTCTGCGGTTTTCTTATCACAGTAGATCCTCAGTGGTCTGTCAATGCCATCAACGATCTGTAATGCTGTGATGAAGTTCCGCAACCAAATCCTGTGATTAGACGCTTCATAGCATGCTATCAACTCTACCTCCATAGTAGAAGTGGCTATTAGCGTCTGCTTGACGCTCTTCCAAGATATAGCCCCTCCAGCAAGCATAAAAATATAGCCTGAAGTAGATCTTCTACTATCCAAGCATCCAGCAAAATCGGAGTCTGAATATCCAATCACCTCCAGATGATCTGATCTCCGATACGTGAGCATATGTCCTTTAGCTCTTTGCAAATACCGCATCACTCTCTTTACCGCTTTCTAGTGTTATGGTCCTGGGTTACTAACATATCTGCCTAACATCTCCACTATAAATGCTATATCTGGTCGAGTACAAACTTGTGCATACATGAGACTCCCCACTGCTGATGCATATGGGAATTGCTCCATCTCCTTTATTTCAAGTTCAAGCCGTGGACACTGATGCAAGCTGAACTTGTCACCTCTTGACACAAGTGTATCACCAGGTGTACAGTTCTGCATACCATACCTTATAAGCACCTTTTCAATATAGGCCTGTTGTGAAAGTCCAAGAATGCCTCTTGAACGATCACGATAGATTTGCATGCCTAAAACAAAGGATGCTTCACCAAGATCTTTCATTTCAAAATTACCAAATAGGAATAACTTGGTTTGTTACAACATACCCTTATTATTGCTTGCAAGCAGATAGTCCGCATACAAAACAAGTATAACAAACTTGCTCCCACTGAACTTGACATATATGCACTGATCAACGGGGTTCTCTTTAAATCCAAATGAGATAACCACTTGATCAAATTTCTGATACCACTGACAGGATGTCTGTTTTAAACCATAAATGAACTTCTTTAATCTATATACTAGGTGCTTTGAGTCGTTAGACTCAAAGTTCTCTGGTTGTACTATATATCGACTCCTCTATGTCTCCATTGAGGAATGCAATCTTTACGTCCATTTGATATAACTTCAAATCATAATGAGCTACAAGTGCCATGATTACCCTAAGGGAGTCTTTCGTCGACACAGGTGAGAAAGTCTCCTTGTAATCAATGTTTTCTTTTTAAGTGAATCCCTTGGCAACAAGACGAGCCTTATACTTTTCGACATTGCCCCTTGAATTCCGCTTGGTTTTATATATCCATTTACAGCCAACGGACTTCTTTCCTTCAAGCAATTCGACAAGTTCCCAAATGTCATTGTCCGCCATACACTTTAGCTCTTCTTGCATGGCGTTAATCCACCTTTCAGGGTTAGAGCATTGTTTGACTTCTTTGGAAAGATGTAGGATCACTCTCCAACCCTATGTCAAAATCATGCTCTTGGATATAAACATAATTATGAGAATTCGTGGTTCTCCGTTCCCTTATGGATCACCTTAAAAGCACATGTGTTTTAGGTGGTTGAGGTACTTGCTCATCAATATGAGGCAATACTTCAATTTGAGTGGCAAGTTCCCCCAATTGCATTGGAGATGTCATGGAAATATCTTGGTTCACTACGCTTACTGGATGTGTGATACCCATAATGTGCGGTATGGTAACCATACTGCTACTAATCGCACTAGTAGTAGCCATAGGAGGATTGCCAATGCTTTTCTCAAAAGATACTTCCCTGATTTTTATTACTCCTACTGTCCTCAATAAAGTTGACATTTCCCGTTTCGAAGAAGGATCTATTAGAGGGATAATAAAATTTATACCCTCTTGACTTCTCAGAGTATCTTATAAAATTACAGCTAACCATTCTTGAGTCCAGTTTCCTTTAATTAGGCTTGTAAGGCCTAGCTTCAGCTGGACAACCCCAGACGTGTAAGTGTCTAATGCTAGGCTTCTTACCCGTCCACATCTCGAATGAGATTTTAGTTATTGCCTTACTAGGTACTCTATTAAGTAGGTAAACTGCAGTCTTTAGTGCTTCACTCCACAAGAACTTTGGTAGAGAAGTGAAAGTCATCATACTTCTTACCATGTCTTTCAGGGTTCGATTGCGACGCTTAGCTACACCATTCTGACTGGGTGTACCAGACATGGTATACTGAGGTATAATTCCACACTCAGCAAGGTAGTTCGCAAAAGGTCCTGAACATTGTTCACCTGATCCATCATATCGACCGTAATATTCACCTACACGATCGGATCAGACAGCTTTAATTTTCTTATCTAGTTGAAGTTCAACTTCGGCTTTGAAAATTTTGAACATGTTCAAAGATTGCGATTTCTCATGAATAAGGTACAGATAGCCAAATTTGGAATAGTCATCTATGAAGCTAATAAAATATATGTGTCCATTCCATGATGTCTTAGGGAATGACCCATAAATATCCGTATGTATTAGCTCCAAAACATCACTACAACGGCTAGCCCCCTTATTCCTTTTGTTAGTGGTCTTCCCCTTGATACACTCTATGCAGACATCAAAGTCTGACATATAAAGGGAATCGAGAATTCCATGTGACATTAACCTTTCTAGGCGTTGTTTGGATATATGTCCTAAATGCCTATGCCACAACATGGAAGAATTCTCGTTAGTCAATTTACGTTTTGTACCTATACTATGCATTATCACGTTGTCAACTGTAGGAGTAAAGGTGTTCAATTTATAAAGCTTATCAACCAAGGAACCATTGCCAACCAACACTGAATTAAAGAAAATACTAAAAATTTTATTTCTAAATGAACAAGAATAACCTGATTTGTCCAAACAAGGAATTGAAATTAAATTCCGTTAAAAAGATGGTACAATAAATGTATTTTCTAAATCTAAAAAAATATTAATTTCTAAACAAAGCCTAAAAACACCAATCGACTCGACTTTAGCCTTCTTTCCATTTCCTGTATAGTTATATCTTTCACCATCAAGTGGAAGTCAGTTCCTGAGACAATCTTGCATAGTGACACTTATGTGAGTAGTAGCACCTGTATCTATCTACCAAGTATCAGTGGTACAATAGCTAGATTGACTTCCGAACTAACAAAGTTGAGAAGTTTACCTTTCTTTACACGCCAGTTAGCGTACTTGAGCCAGTCTTTCTTCATATGACCTTTCTTCTTGTAAAAGAAACAAGTGGATTCCTTATCCTGCTTCTTGTGCTTCTTATGGACATTGTCTCCAGAATCTGCAGTTTGTTTCCCTTTTCCTTTCTTATTGATCCTCTTTCATTTCTTGCTCATACTTTGAGAACCAGATGCTAAGTGAGCACTCTCAGATGTCTCAATATTTAGTCTCTCCTCCCCTTGCACGCATTGGGCAATAAGCTCATTCAATATTCACTTTTCCTTTTGAGTATTATATGATATCTTAAAAGGGGTGAACCTTGCAGGCAGAGACATCAAGACGAAATGCACTAACATACCCTCAAACATATCGAGTTTTAGTGCTTTCAGACTTGTCGCTATATTGGACATCTCTATAATGTACTCCCTTATATTTGCTTTACCATTATACTGCATGGTTACCAACTTTGTAAGAAGTGTGGTAGTCTCGACCTTTTCATTTGAGGTGAATCGGTCTGCTAATTGGTCCAGGAAACTCTTAGCATCTTCTCCCTCTGTTATTGAGCCATTTATTGGTACCGGTATAGAAAGCTTCATGATACTTAGACACATACGATTTGATTTCTCCCACAGCTGAAATTCAGCCCTTTGCTCTATAGTGCTAGCACTGGTCAAAGGTGTGGGGCGATCATTCCTTAATGCATGCATAGTCTAAGTCCATGCAGCCTAAGACTACGGTCACATATTCTTTCCATTCAGTAAAATTCGAACTAGTTAGTGTTGGGATATTATTAATGCTGGCAGTTACAGATTGCACTGAAATTAAAAAGAGAAATTTATTTAAGCTCACGATTTAACTAAAGTCAAGAATATATAAGTAATATAAAATTATACAAATAAAATAAAATTTTAAATGCATATAAATAGGCTCTTTATGAGAACCAAGTACAACATAATGTGTCTTCCTTTGGGCCGACACATTATTTGTTAGCGATACTCTCTAATATAACTCAAACTTTTATTGGCCACACAATGTGTCTTCCTTTGGGCCGACCCATTGTGCGTATAATATTATGATACTTTATATGAGTTATATTTTGGTCCATAGCTTACAACAACCTTAATCGGCCACAAAATATGTCTTCCTTTGAGCCGACATATTTTGTGCATGACCTGAACAAAATAATATTTTGTTCTATAGTTGTAAGCTACCTTATGCATATATCTGGTATAAAAGTAACCTTCCTTTGGGATGATTACTTTTAGCATAGATATACGTCTACCAACACAAAATGCACTAAACCTACATAAGGTGTCTTCCTTTGGGTCAACACATTAGTTCAACTTAGTAGTACGTTGTATAGATAGACCCAAGAAAATACTAGGAACTTAATTTTGAACAGAAATATTTGAAATTTAAATAATTAATAGCCTTAAACTCGTGACTACGTCAATTTTAATCGATTAAGTTTGATTTTAATCGATTAATATTATTTTTTTATTAATTAAGTTTTTTTTATGTTTCTTCGTAAAAAAATCGAAAAAAAAAATTCTATTTCGTTGAAACATAATTCGAGAAAAAAGATGCTACTGTTTCATTGAAACTGTTGTGCACAGTTGGTGGTTAAACCTTTTGGCAATCCGGGCTCTAATACCACTTGTAGGATCGAAAAAAATTTAGATATCTCCACATTTGCATGATATTGTCCATTTTGAGCCTAAACCCTCATGGTTTTGCTCTTGGGCTCTCTCCAAAAGGCCTCATGTCAATGGAGATATCTTTTCTCTTTATAAACTCATGATTTTTCCCATGTGTTTTATAATGTGGGACTATGTTTGCAACCTTGCAAACCCAACAATCTGATACCAATTGAAAGTTCTCGTAAAACCTAAACCGCATGAATTCTAAACAACCGAAATAAGAATTCAAATAGGAAAAAATAAGAATATATAAGCATGGATCCTGGTTTCGTCGAGAACATGGCATAAGAAACTAATAATACATAAACATAATGACAAAGAACCTGATTAAAGAACCATATCTTTGTCCTTTAGCGTTGTCCAGAAGATTTGTGGAAGAAGAAGCAGCGAAAAGAAAAGATAGGTCTTCCAAGGGACTTAGGGGATGACGGCGCCGAAAAGCTTTAGGTCAATGGGGAACCGAAAGCTACATCAAGATCATCCTAAGCCCTTGGGGACCAACCCTATATATAGTGGGCATCTATTATCAGCCCATCGATAATAATAGATGTGGGACTATAAGTCCATATATACTGAATATCTATTATCAGCATATAGATAATAATAGATGCGAGACTAAAGGTTCTACACATATGAAATCCACATCCAATTACCTGAAACCCACTGGACATAAGTTAGATCACTTTAAAGGATTCGGATCGTATTCACGTGTGCAACTTACAAATAAGCCCACCTAATAGGGATAATTATATCCAACATATTTATGCTTCCCTTCATCTTCTGCGTCATCGTCGCATCATGTTCTCGTTACATAATCAACAATTTTCTTAAATAAATGATAGAATGAGAAGGAAGTTAAACGAGTATCAGCGATGAGAGCCACATAGTGAATGGGAAAACCTTAAGGTGTATGAGGGACCATCTTCTTACAATATGATTAAGTCTATAAACTAAATTCAATTAAGTTCATCAATGAACTTAATCTTGATAAGATAGATTTATATTTGATTAATATATACATAACTAATTGTTATTAAAAAATCCTAATTAAATGATCTAATGTTTAATTGTATATAAAGGAGGTTTAGATTAAATGAATCTGAATTCAATGTGTAGATCTAATAACTTAGTTCATTAACATTAATGGACTGTTAATGATGGATGAACTTTGTTGATCATCCCTACAGGATGGACTTAGTATATAAGAAAATATGTTTATGAATTAGGATATGTTTCTGAGCTTCCTCATTGGCCTCCTCTCTTTCCTATTGAGAAAGAATATGAATTGCTACCACCCACTCTCATAGAAGATCAATTTACGTTTGTAGGAACTTAGGCAACAAGTAAGAAGAATCAATAATGCTTAGCAATAGATTCAGGTAAGCTATTTGCAAACTATTATTTTGGTTTTCAATATTGCTTTAAAGATTGATAATAGCTAGATCTTGTCATTATTGATGCATATTAATTAAGTTTCATGTATCTCAATGTCTATCAATTGGTCAGAGAGTTAAAGATTAGTTTATTATTAATTTTTAAGGCGTAAGAATTATTTCTCAACAGTTTGACACATATACAGTAATTTTTTGTATTTGATTCCATATGAATGAGCAAAATTGATGTGTATTCGTTGAATCTATCATAGATAGGTTAGGATTTAACCTATGAATCAAGTTTTTCGTATTATATGTGAAGAACACAATTAACAGCGAGATTTTAGGATTTTTTAGATGAAAAAAAATCACAATCAGAAATTAAGTTTTTCAGTTACCAATCGATTGAGTAATTGATTGGTGTTCACTAATCGATTACCATATAGGTTTAATCAATTAAGATGTCCAAAATTGTGAACAGAGAGTTTTCGAATCAATTGGTGTTTACCAATCGATTAGCCTAAGGGTCAATCAATTGAGATTGCCAGATCGTGATAGGATTCCAAATCGACTAGGTTGATCGATTGGTGTATACCAATTAATTGAGCCAATCGATTACTTGAACCTGATTTGTGAATAGAGAGATTCCAAATCGATTGAGTGATCAATTGACGTTTATCAATAGATTATCATGAGGAACCAATTGATTAAGGAATCGGAGGACACCCACAGAGAGTTTTCTAATCGATCAGTTGATCGATTGGTTTTTACCAATCGATTAGGCAATCAATTACAATTATTTGGGTTGTCCACAGAGAGTTTCCTAATCGATTGGTTGATCGATTGATTCTCACCAATTGATTGGTCTTCACCAATCGATTGGGAAATCGATTATAGTTATTTGGGTTGTCCACAAAGAGTTTCCTAATTGATTGGCTGATCTATTGGTTTTCACTAATCGATTGGACAATCAATTATGGTTATTTGGGTTGTCCACAGAGAGTTTCTAAATCAATCAGCTGATCGATTGGTGCTTGTCGGTTATGCCAATCTATTAAAGTGGATGAACTACAAACAGTGACCTTGGGAATCTATCAGGGATTGATTGTTACGTACTAATTGATTACCAATGTTGGTAATCGATTAGTGCACGTGTGAATTGATTCCCATCTATTCTTAATCGATTAAGAAGGGTGTCAATCAATTAGTATTTGATATCAATCGATTGATAACTAAATTTAGCTTAGTTTTCAACATTTTTTTCCTAAATTCTTCTTATCTCTTGCTACTTAGTCAAATCTATACTATCGCCAAAGCAAAAACTATTTGGGAGACTAGGAGTATTAGTGTAGAGGGATATATATCCAAGCTAAGGGTGATTGGCTCAAAGGAAAAGCATTCTTATGTCGGATGTATGTTTAACCAAGATCATGAATTAAGTTAAACTTCTAACTAATGCACATAGTATATTGGTTCAAAGGAAGGGACACTATATGATTAGAAGTATTGTGAGTGATAGTTGAAAATATAAACTAACTAAGGAAACTCATAAATAAAGTATTATGCACATAATGTGTTAGCCTAAAGGAAGGCGAGTTATATAGTAGGTAATTATGAGTTATTCAGAGAATATTAATAGCAAGTTACGATTTAGTACAAAGACTTGATATAATATTGCACTAGGTATCTCTATTAATGCCTATATAGTAGTATGTTTTATTTGTTGTATTTTATTATTAAACAACAATAAAGATACATGCCTTATTTGTTAAATTGAGTTATGTTCTTTACTTTTGTTTATATAGTACTCTCAATATCTGCTAATTTGAACAATATCCATGAGCATATTATAGTTTTGTTGGGCTGCATGGATCTAGACTTTGTATTTCAGCATAATCGCCTTGCACCTTTAACTAATGATTCTACTGCAGATCAAAAGGTGAGAGCGATCAAATCGCATGAGTTTAATGATCATGAGAATATCTATTCCAAAATCACTTAAAGGTTCAATTACTAAAAATGAGGATGCTAAAACTTTCCTTAATGAATTAACGAATCAATTCACCTTAAACGAAAAAGTCGAGACTACTATATTTCTCACAAAGTTAGTGTCGATGTGGTACAACGAGAAGGGTAACATTAGGGAGTACATTATGAAGATGTCCAACTTAGTTACAAGGCTTAAAATACTAAAGCTAGACATATCTAAAAGTGTCCTTGTGAACCTTATCCTAATCTCTCTGCCTACACAATTCACTCCTTTTAAAATTAGCTATAATACTCAAAAAGAGAAATTGACACTAAATGAGCTTATAGCTCAGTGTGTACAGAAAGAAGAGAGATTGAAAGGTGGCACATCTTATAGTGCTCACTATGCATCCTCATCTCAGTATTCGAACAAGAAGAAGAAGAAGGGTAACGGTAAGAGTAAGGGTAAACAATTTGCAGTGACTGGGGCTTCAGGCATAAGGTGTAAAAGTAATAAGATCTTGACCCAACTTATTTCTTTTGTTAAATGAAAGGCCAACTGAAGAAGGGTTGCCCCAGATATGTCAACTGACATTTCAAGAAAGATACACTTTTCAACTTTGTTAGTTCAGAAGTTAACATACATATTGTACCTAATAACACTTGATGGATAGATACTGATGCAACTACTCACATAAGTTTAACTATACAGAGTTATCTCATGAGTTGAATGTCAATTGATGTTCAAAGATTCATCTATATGAGAACGGGTAAGAAAGCAAAAGTAGAGGCGATAGGTGTCTTTAGAATTTATTTGGGAGATAATGTACTTTTGAATTTCAAAAATATATTTGTAGTATCATCTTTTGTCACACCCCGGAGGAGTCCCTGTCCGAAGAAATTTCGGCAGCATCTCCCCTGTACGGCGGACAATCTGAAACTTTCTATATATCCACATACCTCAGCCACATGCGGCTGGAATAATAGCAGAAATAAAATACAATCACAGACATTCCACGCAGTTTATATAACAAGTAAACAGAACAATAATACTCTGACTAGAAATCAACCCTACTCAACTACACTCGTAAAGCTCAAATCCGATTTTTTTCCTACTCCACTACACTCATAAAACACAAATCCAACAAACTCACCTCTTCTGCCGTCCAGGCAGGCATGTAGTAAAACATATCGAATAAAAATCCATCAACAAGGACAATCCATACAATATCTAGGTATCAAACAAAACCGAGTGTAAACATGGTCAAATAAGAAGCAAAACAAAACCAAAAGATCCATAAGTCTTCGGGGTCTTCAGGGGACCAACAACTAGAACTCTCTCCTGACAGCATCATCCTGAAATATAACAACAATGGAGGCGGGGTGAGTCCAACACTCAGCAGGTACAATTGATATGCAAAGTAAGGAAATAACACCTAGCACTAATCATGCGTACAGTCTCCTGATAAAAAAAAGGTAAATGCAAACCGAAGTAAAACAAGAGAGAAACTGTACTAACCAGGACCTGGGTATCAGGACAAACAGTCCGAGTGGTATAGAAATCCTGTATGCATGTCAAAGTTATCGTAAATCCTTTTTCGAGACGAAACATGTCAATTTTATTGAGGATGGTTGGAGTGACAAAGTTAAGAAAAAATCATTTGAGGAGAACAATGATGATCCTAATATGGTAACTATTTATATAGTTAATAGTGAAATGATTTTCATTCCATATATAGTTGAAGTTGAACAATCAGAATGGGTAGTTGACCATGGTATTCTCATGTCACCTCCAATTTAATTAGAAGGTACTCATCTCAAATTGAGGTATTCTCTCTTGTGGTTGAGAATGACTCCCAACCACCTCAAGATTAAATGCCACTAAGGAGATCCATTAGAGAAAGGAGATTTACGATATCTCGTGATTATATATATCTCTAAGAGGATAAGTTTGGCATTAGGTTAGGAGATGTTCCCACATCATTCCAAGAAGTTAAACAATGCCCTCATCTAAAAAAATAGATCGATGTCATGAGGGAAGAGATAAAGTCTATGACAAACAATAAAGTTTGGGAACTTATAGAATTGCCTGAACGTGTGAAATGGAGGACATTGATTACAAGGAAACCTTTTCGTCAGTTTCGACGAAAAACTCCTCTAGAGTAATCATGACACTTGTAGCTCATTATGACATAGTGCTACACTAAATGAACATTAAGACTGCTTGTCTTAATGGAAACATTGAGGAAACTATATACATGGTGCAACCGGAGAACTTTTAGTCAAGATATTCAAAACGCCTAGTATGTAAACTAAGGAAATCTATTTATAGTTTAAACCAAACATCTCATCAATGGTACTGGAAGTTTGATCAAGTGATTTCTTAATACAGTTTTAAGGAGAATTCAGTTGATCAATGTTTGTATATCAAATTTAGTGGGAGTAAGTTTATCATACTTATTCTCTATATGGATGATATATTGCTTGCATGCAATGACAACAGTCTACTACTAGAAACCAAGTTATTTCTATTCGATGAATTTAAAATAAAGGATCTTGATGATACATCCTTTGTCTTAGGCATATAGATTGTACGTGATCATTCAAAGTATATACTTGGACTATCACAAAAGGCTTATATAGAAAAGATGTTCATTTGGTATGACATGCAGAATTATGCTCCCAGTGACACTCTGGTGGCAAAGGGTGATAAACTTAGTTTGCAACAATATTCACATCATTAACTTGAGATCATGGAAATGCTGCAATTCCCTTATGCATCTGCAGTAGGGGATTTAATGTATGCTCAAGTATGTACACGTTCGGATCTTGCGTACATTGTGGGGATGTTGGACAGATATTTGAGTAACCCTGACTAGAGCATTGGAAAGCTATAAAGAGAGTTATGCGGTATTTACAAAGAATGAGGGATTACATGCTCACATATTGGAGATTAGATCATTTGGAGATCATTGGATATTCAGACTCTGATTTTATTGGATGCTTAAATAGCAGGAGGTCCACTTCAAGTTATGTCTTCATGATGGAAGGAGGGGTTGTATCATGGAAAAGCATCAAATAGATGCTTATAGCCACTTCCACTATAGAAGCAGAGTTCATATCCTGCTATAAAGCTTCCAACCATGGGATATAAATAGATGTGGAATCTTATCACAGGTTTATAGATCATTGGGAGCATTGACAAGCCATTGAGGATCAAGTGTGATAATAAAACTATAGAATTGTATTCCAAGAATAATCACAGCTCATTGAAGTCTAAACATATAGACATAAAGTTTCTAGAAGTTAAAGAAAGAATTCAAAATAGTCAAATAATGATAGAGCATATAAGGACATATTTCATGTTAGCGGATCCACTCACCAAAGGCTTATCGCCCAAAGTGTTTTATCAGCATGAACTGAACATGAGGGTTCTTCCTTATGATGAAGTACTCATTATGTATGAACATGAGGGTATTCATTATGTATGAACATTATGTATTTTGTACTCAATATTCATGAACGCATATTTTGGCTCATTGTATATATTGCAAATTTTTTATATGTGTGCATGCTTTTGACTTTCTTTGACATATGGATATCATATTTACTATTGTAGTTTTACATTTGGTTGTTGTAAAATATGATGTGGACTCCATTTGAAGTCATAAAGTTGAATCATGATTTACCACTATGGTTTAACTAAAGATTTTGATAAATACAATTTGGACCCCGTTTGGGCATAAAGAGGACTTATTGAGAGTAAACACTTACAGATCACATTTCGTGTCATTCTTGTAGTACACATCCACATTTGATTTATGTCGTTAATAATATTAGTATTGTGATTACTGTTGGGTCTCTTTACAGTTCTTGTAGTTATGACTTTTTTAGTCTTGTACTGATTGATTTAATGAACCAGATTGTTTAAAGGAGTATTTAACACATAAAATTTGACACGTTGAGCCTAATTAAGGGGTTATGTGGTGTATAAAGAATCAAGTATAGTCCAAGTGGGAGATTGTAGGATTAAATACACATGGGTGGATTAAATCCAATTAAGTCCACATTAGTAGACTTAATTGTTATAAGGTAAGCTTACACTTGATTAACACATACAACTAATTGCTATTAAAGAAAATAAATTTCAATTAAGTAATCTAATGTTTAATTGCATATAAAAGGGGTTTGAATTAAATGGTATGGATTTAATGTGTAGATCAAATAACCCAGTTTATTAATATTAATAAGCTATTAATGATGGACGAGTTTAAAGGTGGATGATCTCTATATGATGAGCTTGATATATAAGAGAAGATGCTCATGGATTAGGACATGTCCTTGAGTTTCTTCATTGACCTCCTCTCTTTTCCATTGAGAAAGAATACGGATTGTCATCCTCCACTTCTATAGAAGATTATTCCGCACTTGTAGAACTTAGACGATAAGTGAGAAGTAATAGTCCTTAGCGATAGATTCAAATTAGCTCTTCGCTAACTATTATTTTAATTTTCTATATTGCTTTAAAGATTATTAGTAGTTAGATCTTATCATTATTGATGCATAATGATTAAGTTCCATGTATCTCATGTCTATCACTTTGTTTGGTTCCGTTTCGCTTGATAGTTAGAGCCCTAGAGCCAATCATTTGATGATTGTATGGACTCATGTATATCATATTCTTGTATATTAATAAAGGCATTTGTTTGGTTATTATACTTATTTATATTAGTGCCAAATAGACTAAGTATAATAGCGTCCTTGAGTAGAAGGTTCATACCTATATCAATCGATTAGTTGAATCGATAGTGAGATGATATAGGGAACACTACTCTAAATCATTCCTAGTCGAGTATTAGCATTCAGGGACAATGTTAATACAATAAGACTAGCATGTAGGTCAGCTCGATGACTTGATCTCACAAGTCATGGATATAGAGATATCAAGCTGACACATGGGTATGCATTAGAGAATGTATACTGAATGACCCGCCATGAGAAAGTATCATGGATCGTTATATGAGTGTCATATACTTTCTCATGTGGCTATTAGTATGACTATTAGTCCTTAGACCTGAAGTCACCATGGATCCTACATAAGGAGTTATGTACTTTAGTTTCGTCAAACGTCACCCGTAACGGGGTGGAGTATAAAGGCGAGTGCTGGGTATATGATGAAGTATGTAGAGGGATGTGAGTGATGTAGATGGAATCTATCCCTCCCATATGACGGGAGCGACATCGGTATTCT
Source organism: Zingiber officinale (assembly GCF_018446385.1). Lineage (NCBI taxonomy): Eukaryota > Viridiplantae > Streptophyta > Magnoliopsida > Zingiberales > Zingiberaceae > Zingiber > Zingiber officinale. The sequence continues at coordinate 63,488,564 of NC_055998.1, forward strand.
TGATAGAGTGAGACCACTAAGTGCATGGCCATGCCCAAATGAGTCAACATTAGATGTTGAGCTCATTTGATCGAGTGAGTCTAACTTGGAGTTCAAGATTTAGATTGATTAGAGGATGACACGGTCTATGCCTCATATTGATCAATCTAGATGTCTAGGATAGAAGGACACGTGTCATTATTTTGTGAGTAGTCACAATTGGTAGTCACAAGGTGATGTCGGATCTCGACATTCTTGTAACTTGGGTAGTAATGATATGTTGCTAGATACCGCTCATTACTTATGCTCCTAAATGGGTTTAGGGCATTGCCAACGTTACAAGAACCTATAGGGTCACACACTTAGGACAATTAGGTGGAGATTAGGTTCATATGATGAACCAAGAGGATTAGATTCATTTGATGAATCAAATTGGATTAAAAGTAATCCTAATTGGGCTAACTTGAGTTCGACTCAAGTTGATTCATGTGTTAAATGAGTCTAATTTAGATTTTGACTCATTGAATCAATTTAATTTAATGAATTAGATTCATTATATTAAGTTGGCTCGAATCAAATAGTTGGATTAGATCCACCATGGTAGAGATGGAGTCAAGTTTGACTTGACTTGAGAAGGAAGACCAAAGGTCAATTTTGACTTGACCTTTTTGCCACCTCATTGGTGAGTTGGCATTAGGTGGACCAATAATGATGTTCCACATCATCATGGGTGCCACCTCATGGAAGTAACAAAGCCACTCTCTTAATGGTTTCATATTAATTGTAATTAATGCAATTAATGTGATTTTATGGTTTCATATTAATTGCAATTAATGCAATTAATGTGAATTTTGAAATGTGGCCGGCCACTTGGTTTTTGGGTGGAAAAATTCATTTTTCATTCACTTGTGTGCATATTCCTCCTTCTCCCTCTCAAGCTCTCCCTCTCCCTCTTCTCCCTTGGCCGAACCACATAGGTGCTAGCACACCTTGGTTTTTGGTCATCTCCATCTAGTGTGTCCGTGTGGATACTTCTAGAGGACCGGCGCTTGACAGTCTTGAGATCCGGCATCATTTGGACGAGCGGGAACGCGAAGGGCATCGCATCAAGGGTAAACATTTTTTCTTCATAGATCTAAGTAGTAGATCAGTTTTTGAACTCGTACAAGAAATAGTTTTTTCAAATTTTTTATACGAATCTTTGCACGGATCTACGGCTTTGGGTCCTTCGGGGTTTCCGCGACGCGAAAAAGCGGTTTTCGCGGCTCGAAGAACCCAACAGTGGTATCAGAGCCACGTGCAAAGACTTGTACGAGTTAGTTTTTGGTTTTTGGAAAACAAAAAACTTCTGTGATTTTCTGTAAAAATTCAATTTTTATGTTTTTATGGGTAATTTTTCCTTATAGGCGAAGCACAAGTGTCTCGGCACTTGTAGGCTTCGGCTATCGGGAAGAATTTTCCCAAACGGCTTCGTTTCGACCCAAAATCTTTTGGGACAGCGGACTCGGGTGCCTTTAGATCGCAACGGAGCAACTCACGATGGTTAGATCGTGGGTAGGGGCGCTGCCCCTAACCCCGCAAGGGGATTTGCTCCGCGATCGCACCCGAAATCGCTAAAAACGAACCCGTCGGGAAGATTTTTCCGAAACGGTAATGTCTCGGCCCAAATCGTTTTGGGACAGCGGGTTTAGGCGCTGTTGGATCGCAAAGGAACCCTCGCGATGGTTAGATCACGGGTAGGGGCGCTGCCCCTGGGCCCCGCAAGGGGATCCGTTCCGCGATTGCGCCCGAAACCGCTAAACGGGACCGCCGGGAAATTTTACTTGTAAAAATTGTAAAAATTAATTTTAAAATTATAGAAAATTATGAAAATATATAATTTTGAATTATATATATTAATTTGTGATAGTCATGGCCCAAAGCCCAATATGATTGGTTGTGTTGTAATTCATAATACGGCCTGCGTGCCGTGATTTATTTTATTATTCGCGACCTGCGTGTCGTGCCTCGTCTTTTATTCTTGTTGTAAATTAGATTTAGACACGAATGTAACTCGAGTTTCAAATTGTAATGTACAAATTGGAGCGGTGGAGGGTCCACACGAGACGGAGTTCCGAGGCAGGCACGAGCAACAAGGAGGCTTGGAGAAGCTGTTGACCCTAGGTTGACCAATCGATCTTCTCATTGGCTTGAGAAGATCGTAGTAGGGCCATGACTAAATCACAAATAGATTAATTAATTAATTATTATGTATTTGATGCATGTTTAATAATTAATTAATTAGTGCCTTAACGATTAGATTAGATCTAAGTCATGCACATGATGCACCCTTGCGATTAGATTAGATCTAAGTCGTGCACAAGATGCATTCTTCTCGATTAGATTAGATCTAGATCGAACCAACTCTAAAATGCCTAACCGTGCCGTGATACCTATCACTACCTCGATCACATGTATTGTTGAATCTGCCAAAGCAGAGCAATACATATTATCTTGGTAGGGTACGGAGGGACAATCTTGGTCCCGCCTATCAACGCATGGGTGAATACAAACTCAATTAGATTGAGTATTCCTAGTTACTCGGTTGGATCGAGTCAACTATAGGCATTATTCCAACGGTTGGAAAAGATAGATCAAAATCACATCTATATTAACTCTCGGGCGTATTAGCCAAAGCTAACTCGAGTTTTAATATAAATGCGGATATTGATTTTATAAACAAGAGTTGCATAGAGATGTAATTGGTAATCGTTACCTACCGATCATTGGGCGTATTAGCCAAAGCTAACTCAAGGGTTAGTATGATGTGGATCTTATCCCACAAGAATTATAGTATTCAGTGGGAGTATCATTTAATTAAAGGCCTAATTAAATGATTTTTAAAGAATATGATATTTATTTCTGCAAATTTTCTGTTGTAGATAACCATGACGTCAAATACAAACATTTTCTCTCTGCGATCTGCCCTTAAGAAGGACAAGCTCAACGGAGCAAATTTCCTGGACTGGTACAGGAACCTGAGAATAGTTCTCACCCAAGAACGTAAACTGTACGTTCTGGAGCAGCCCATTCCGGAGGCTCCTCCTGCCACTGCCACGCGAGCAGACCGAGATGCTTACAAGAAGCATCAAGATGACGCATTAGATGTGTCTTGTCTTATGCTCGCAACCATGAACTCTGAGCTTCAGAAGCAACATGAGTTGATGAGCGCTTACGATATGGTTGAACATCTTTGTCACCTATATCAAGGACAAGCAAGGCACTGGAAGAGGAACTCCAAAGAATACCTGGAAGATCTTAAGAAGAATAGAAATAAGATTTCTACTTCAGGTATAAATGTTATAGAAGTCAACCTCTCTATTTCTTCATCGTGGGTATTAGATACCGGATGTGCTTCGCACATTTGTACTAATGTACAAGCGCTGAGGAATAGCAGGGCATTGACGAAGGGTGAGATAGACCTACGAGTAGGCAATGGAGCACGGGTTGCTGCTGTTGCTGTAGGAACTTATCAGCTATCTCTGCCCTCTGGGCTTGTACTAGATTTAGATGATTGTTGTTATGTGCCTGCTCTTACTAAGAACATAGTTTCAGTTTCTTGTTTAGACAAGAAAGGATACTCTTTTATAATAAAAGACAAATGTTGTTCTGTTTAATTGAAAGATATGTTCTATTGTAGTGCACCACTAATAAACAGACTCTATATTCTAAACCTTGAGAGCCCTATCTATAACATTAGTACCAAGAGGTTCAAGTCAAATGACATGAACCAAACATACCTCTGGCACTGTCGCTTAGGTCATATAAATGACAAGCGCTTATCCCAGCTCCATAAGGATGGTTTGCTGGACTCATTTGATTTAGAATCATATGAGATATGCGAGTCATGCCTACGAGGCAAGATGACCAAGACCCCCTTTAGTGGGCATAGCGAGAGAGCAACTGATTTGTTAGGACTCATACATAGTGATGTATGTAGCCCTTTCAATGTTGCTGCTAGAGGCGGTTATAGATACTTCATCACATTTACTGATGATTTTAGTAGATACGGTTATGTGTACTTGATGACACATAAGTCTGAATCCTTTGAAAAGTTCAAAGAATTCAAGAATGAAGTACAGAACCAGCTTGGCAAGAGTATTAAGGTACTTCGATCAGATCGAGGTGGTGAATACTTAAGCCATGAGTTTCGTGACTACTTAGCTGAGTGTGGGATTTTATCTTAACTCACTCCTCCTGGAACACCACAGTGGAATGGTGTATCCGAAAGGAGGAATCGTACCTTATTAGATATGGTACGATCTATGATGAGTCACACAGATCTTCCGACATATCTATGGGGATATGCTCTAGACACGGCAGCTTTCATACTCAACCGAGTTCCATCAAAGGCCGTGATAAAGACACCATATAGGATATGGACTGGGAGAGATGCCCAGGTGTCTTTCATGAGGATTTGGGGTTGTGAGGCTTACGTACGACGTCAAGTCTCAGACAAATTAGGACTCAAATCCGACAAGTGCTATTTCATCGGATATCCCAAGGAAACTAAGGGATATTACTTCTACATTCCCAGTCAGCACAAGGTAGTTGTGGCAAAGACTGGGGTCTTTCTAGAAAGGGACTTTGTTTCTAGAAAGACTAGTGGGAGCGCGTTCGATCTTGAAGAAGTTCAAGATGCGAACAATAGCACTGATGCCTCGATGAAAATTGAACTGGAACCACAAAGTGTTGTGGATGATGTTGTTCCACAAGGAGTTGAGGAACAACAACCAGTTCAAGTAGACATACCTCTTCGCAGGTCTGATAGGGTACGTCGTCAGCCTGAGAGATACTCATTTCTCTTGTCTGACCATGATGACATTGTGCTCATAAAGGATGAGCCTACCACCTATCAAGAAGCTGTGATGAGACCAGATTCTGAGAAATGGCTAGAAGCCATGAGATCCGAGATAGAATCCATGTACACCAACCAAGTATGGACTTTGGTTGATCCACCTGAAGGGGTAAAACCCATTGGGTGCAAGTGGGTCTTTAAGAGAAAGACTGACATGGATGGACTTATCTATAAGGGTCGCTTGGTAGCTAAAGGTTTCAAGCAGATTCATGGTATTGACTATGATGAGACCTTTTCTCCAGTAGCGATTTTTAAGTCCATTCGGATCATGCTTGCTATTGCAGCCTACCATGACTATGAAATATGGCAGATGGATGTCAAAACCGCGTTTCTGAATGGAAACCTGCTCGAGGATGTGTACATGACACAACCTGAGGGTTTTGTAGATCCACAGCATACTAGTAGAGTATGCAAGCTGCATAGGTCCATTTATGGACTAAAGCAAGCTTCTCGGAGCTGGAATATTCGATTCGATGATGCGATCAAACAGTTTGGTTTCATCAAGAATGAAAATGCGCCTTGTGTCTACAAGAAGGTTGTAGGGGACATAGTTGTCTTCCTCATATTGTATATGGATGACATACTACTCATTGGGAAGGACATCCCTATGCTTCAGTCTGTCAAGACCTGACTAGGGAGTTGCTTCTCAATGAAGGACTTAGGTGAGGCATCCCGCATTCTTGGGATTCAGATCTATAGAGATAGATCTAAGAAATTGCTTGGCCTAAGTCAGAGTACATACATTGACAAGGTACTCCTTCGGTGTGCCAAGGGATTTCTGCCGATGTCACATGGCGTGAGTCTTTCGAAGACTCAAGGTCCCTCTTCTAGAGAGGAGAGAGACCGCATGGATCAGATCCCTTATGCCTCAGCCATAGGATCGATCATGTACGCCATCTTGTGTACTCGACCTGATGTCTCGTATGCTTTGAGCATGACGAGCAGATACCAGTCAGATCCAGGTGAAAGTCACTGGATAGCGGTCAAGAATATTCTTAAGTACTTACGAAGGACTAAAGAATATTTTTTGATATATGGAGGCAATGATGAGCTAACTGTAAAGGGTTACAGTGATGCCGGCTTGTTTTGCATTAATGGTGGTGCTGTCATTTGGAAGAGTTGAAGCAGGATACAGTGGCTGATTCTACAATGAGCCGAGTATATTGCTGCATCAGAGGCAGCAAAGGAGGCTGTTTGGATCCGCAAGTTCATCACTGAACTTGGGGTGGTTCCTAGCATCGCTGACCCAGTTGAGCTCTATTGTGACAACAATGGAGCTATAGCACAGGCGAAGGAACCTCGCTCACACTAGTGGACCAAGCACATACTACGGCGCTTCCATCTCATTCGAGAGATTATCGATAGAGGAGATGTGAAGATTTGCAGAGTACCTACAGAGGCTAACATCGCAGATCCCTTGACCAAGGCTTTGGCACAAAGGAAGCATGATGGTCACACTAGGTCTTTAGGCCTTAGAGCCTATACTGATTGGCACTAGTGCCAGTGGGAGATTGTTAGTTAAAGCCCTAGAGCCAATCATTTGATGATTGTATGGACTCATGTATATCATATTCTTGTATATTAATAAAGGCATTTGTTTGGTTATTATACTTATTTATATTAGTGCCAAATAGACTAAGTATAATAGCGTCCTTGAGTAGAAGGTTCATACCTATATCAATCGATTAGTTGAATCGATAGTGAGATGATATAGGGAACACTACTCTAAATCATTCCTAGTCGAGTATTAGCATTCAGGGACAATGTTAATACAATAAGACTAGCATGTAGGTCATCTCGATGACTTGATCTCACAAGTCATGGATATAGAGATATCAAGCTGACACATGGGTATGCATTAGAGAATGTATACTGAATGACCCGCCATGAGAAAGTATCATGGATCGTTATATGAGTGTCATATACTTTCTCATGTGGCTATTAGTATGACTATTAGTCCTTAGACCTGAAGTCACCATGGATCCCTACATAAGGAGTTATGTACTTTAGTTTCGTCAAACGTCACCCGTAACTGGGTGGACTATAAAGGCGATTACTGGGTATGTAACGAATTATGCAGAGGGATGTGAGTGATGTAGATGGAATCTATCCCTCCCATATGACGGGAGCGACATCTGTATTCTTGATAGAGTGAGACCACTAAGTGCATGGCCATGCCCAAATGAGTCAACATTAGATGTTGAGCTCATTTGATCGAGTGAGTCTAACTTGGAGTTCAAGATTTAGATTGATTAGAGGATGACACGGTCTATGCCTCATATTGATTAATCTAGATGTCTAGGATAGAAGGACACTTGTCATTATTTTGTGAGTAGTCACAATTGGTAGTCACAAGGTGATGTCGGATCTCGACATTCTTGTAACTTGGGTAGTAATGATGTGTTGCTAGATACCGCTCATTACTTATGCTCCTAAATGGGTTTAGGGCATTGCCAACGTTACAAGAACCTATAGGGTCACACACTTAGGACAATTTGGTGGAGATTAGGTTCATATGATGAACCAAGATGATTAGATTCATTTGATGAATCAAATTGGATTAAGAGTAATCTTAATTGGGCTAACTTGAGTTCGACTCAAGTTGATTCATGTGTTAAATGAGTCTAATTTAGATTTTGACTCATTGAATCAATTTAATTTAATGAATTAGATTCATTATATTAGGTTGGCTCGAATCAAATGGTTGGATTAGATCCACCATGGTAGAGATGGAGTCAAGTTTGACTTGACTTGAGAAGGAAGACCAAAGGTCAATTTTGACTTGACCTTTTTGCCACCTCATTGGTGAGTTGGCATTAGGTGGACCAATAATGATGTTCCACATCATCATGGGTGCCACCTCATGGAAGTAACAAAGCCACTCTCTTAATGGTTTCATATTAATTGCAATTAATGCAATTAATGTGATTTTATGGTTTCATATTAATTGCAATTAATGCAATTAATGTGAATTTTGAAATGTGGCCGGCCACTTGATTTTTGGGTGGAAAAATTCATTTTTCATTCACTTGTGTGCATATTCCTCCTTCTCCCTCTCAAGCTCTCCCTCTCCCTCTCCTCCCTTGGCCGAACCACATAGGTGCTAGCACACCTTGGTTTTTGGTCATCTCCATCTAGTGTGTCCGTGTGGATACTTCTAGAGGACCGGCGCTTGACGGTCTTGAGATCCGGCATCATTTGGACGAGCGGGAACGCGAAGGGCATCACATCAAGGGTAAACATTTTTTCTTCATAGATCTAAGTAGTAGATCAGTTTTTGAACTCGTACAAGAAATAGTTTTTTCGAATTTTTTATACGAATCTTTGCACGGATCTACGGCTTTAGGTCCTTCGGGGTTTCCGTGACGCGAAAAAGCGATTTTCGCGGCTCGAAGAACCCAACATCGCTTACATTGCCTCTCCCAAGATTATTCGCTTTGATAGTCAACTTGGAAAAGTTGATGATGAATTTGCAGAGATGAGATGGAGGATGGATTTCATCAGTTGTTAGTTGATAACAGAGGAACTTAGCTTTCGTAATGAGAAATATGTGGAATGGGTCAATAGACCATAAAGAAGGATCAAGGGTCTGCACTATATTAAATTTTCTTCTTTACATCATTATCACTTGTTTTTATTATTCTAGCTGTATTTATATCTCCCATTTTAACTAGTCCTTGATAATGTAATATTTATTTTGGTTAGAGGATGGTAGAGTTTTTATCGTGGATAAGAGATCAATTTCGTATATTATTTTCTCAGGAAAAAAATTTCTTTCATCCCCTAGTTAATTTAGCTGTCGATTATAAGTTGACTTTGTGATTTTTATCTTTTCACATAATTTATGGACGGACTATATAAACTATCTAAGGTGAACATAATTATCTTTTACTATAATATTTATTTTAACATCGCGCACTTGACACAAGAACCAAAAGATAAAGAGATTATGATTGAGCGATAAACAGTTTAGAAGGCAAAAGAGGAATTGGGTAAGCTCGTGAATCACTAAAAGATAAAAGGTGCAAGAGGAAACACTTTAGTATTAGGTAAAATGAGGAGAATATATACTAAATTTAAAATTTACTGTCGACGTTGCTATCAAGATGTGAATGTGCTTGTAGGAATTCACTATAACCTTGGCGGCAATGCTTGTGATCAGTGACAGGGACGCACTCTACAGTTGTTTCTAAAAATATGACAAACTCTATAGTAATTTCATTTTATCATTTTGATCTTAATTAAGAAAAATATTTTTGATGTATTTCAATATCTAAAATTAAAAAGTAAGTAATGGATTCCTTAAATGCTAAGAACATCTTGATAACTTACTATTGTTATTTTAAAAAACATCATAAATGACTTTCCTTTTATAAGAAAAGGTCATTCATCTATATTTTTTAAGAAAATTTAGCCCTCTAAATCGACCTTAGTCACTGCTCCCATACTCAACACCTCCAAACAAATCTATGGCCCATCCGTTAAAATGACACATGCATTAATTACAATCATCAACAACAATAATAATAACCAAACATTATTCTATTAGATGGAATCAACTATATAGTTCATTTTATATCATTAAAATTATCGTCTATTATATTATCATCTATATTTAAATAAATTTTATCTTATTAAAATTTTATCTAAGTTTTTTTTGGATGAAGAGTTCAATTTTACTTAGAGATTCATAGTAGTTTCCTCTTAATTTATAAGACTCTAATATTAAAAAAAATAGATATTTATTGGAAATTGAAAAAAAAATTAACCCTCAATTTGTTCATACAATTAATAGATGAGATCTAACACTTTCTAGACACAACTTATTCTTCCTAATAAAATTTATAATAAAATTAATCAAATATATCTAAAAAAATAATTTGACTTTTTTGAATAATATAAAGAACTCTACACTATTGTTACACTTTCTAAAAATACAATAAAAAATTATTGAATATTTTAACATTCTCCTCAAGTCGGTGAATCAAAAGCTTTTTACAATAAAATATTCAAACTTTTATTTTAATAGTTTAGCACACTTATATATGCAGTTTTGTCTACAAAAGGAAATATAAAAATGATCAAGCACGCAGGTCACAGAAGAAAAAATTAATCAGAAAAGAATAAATGGAGAAATAAATTATTATTCCAAACTAGAGCGATTTGCTACATTAATAAATATTCTACTAGATATTCGATACATATAGTATTGTAGAGAACGATATCATCAAGTAATAAAAATTATCATTCACTAGGATTATGTATTGAGTATCAAAATATAAGTATTTTATGGAAATTTTGATATGATCAACTAAGTTAAGTTAGATCCTATTGTCTTTTGATACCTTATGTCTAAGTGTGCAGGATTTAGGAGCACAGGAAGTCAAGCGAAAGATGCAGCTAGCGAGAAAGACAGCACGTAATAGATTCGACGGGCTCAGTACGTCTGAGAGACGGAACGCTACAGAAGAGTACCTTGGCGGATGAGAAAGAAGAGCGCGACGTTTTCGAGGGACGAGAAGTCTGAGCGGAAGGTTACTCGAAAAAGTCAAAAAATAGGTTCGGATGAGCTTGATGGCCGAAATCACCCAAACGAACAGAGCCGGAATGGGAGAAACCAGACAATCAACATGTTGTTGACTGTCCAACCCTGTCTAGGTGCCCAGACCCTTGGAGGCAGCCAGGGCGCCCCGGGCTCGTGTCCTGGTCTAGCTGTTTCAGCCCGGTCCGGGCGTTCGGACTTGGTCTAAGCGTTTGGACCACAAAGTTTATCTTTTGCCAAGCTATCTGATCCATTGTATTGTGGATAAAATTTTATCCACCTCAAAGCGCCCGAATCAGTGCTATAAATAGAGCCCTGATTTCATTAGTTGAAGAACAACACTTATAAATAATTTCTCTTTCTGATATACTGTGTGATCTTCATAGCTAGCTTCATCTGCTTTGGATTAGCAATCCTCTGATTGCAAATCAAGTAAATCTTTTCTGGCCTATTTCTTTTAATTAATTAACTTCTTAATTCTTTTTGTACAAGTGTCTGTTTTAATCAAGCTATAAGATCAACAAAGGTTTGAGTTTGCCGCCCAGAGCCAACCGTCAGGGGACCAATAATTGGTATCAAAGCAAGGATGCTTCAGAAGGACTAATTGTCGACCGAAGCAAAGAAATCAATGGTCAAACCAAGCCTCATCCCGCCAAAATTCGAGGGGGAGTTCACACACTAGAAACGCCGAATGGAGGTATTCCTAAAAACCCACTTTGAAATTTTTTTAATAATTAAGTACAATTTTGTAGTTCCTAAAAATCAGTAAGGTGTAGAGAAAAAAGGGTACCTCTAGATAAAGAAGGAGCAAAGTAATTTCGTAACTAACAACAGAGCAGAATATCACTTATTAAGTGTATCACTATCTCATGAAGTAAATCGTATCAAAAGCTACACATCGGCAAAAGATCTCTGGGAGAAGTTCCTGGAACTATACGAAGAACATCCGAAGTGAAGCTTGCATCATGGGACATTCTTGGAAGCAAGCTAACAAACATCCGTCTGGAAAAAGGTGAGAAGATAGCCCAACTACACGCGAAGATCAAGGAGCTGATCACCGGACTGGTCAACCTCGATGAAACGGTAACCAATCGGAACTCAGTAGGCTATGCACTCAACACTTTTCCTAGAACTCTAGAATGGACTTCGATCATAGACGCCTACTATATTTCAAAGGACTTGAAGGTAAGTACCCTAGAGGAACTTTTTTCAACTTTAAAATTACATAAAACTCGATATGCAAGTATAACAAAAGAGTCAAGCCAGAATTTGACATTAAAAGCCACTAAAAAGGACGAACCCGAGTCAGACTCAGATCTGGAAGGAGACCAAGAAACTTACATGGTAAGGAAATTTAGAAAAAATTTTAGATCTAACAAATTTAAAGAAATACGGAATAAAAAAAATCCAAGAAATAGAAAAAAAGTTCGATGTTGCCAGTGTCAAAAAGGACACATAAAGGAGGACTACCCGGAACTCAAAAAGGAAAAAAGACAAGAGGCCCAAGCAAAACGAGCACAAGAATCTCAAGGCCACTTGGGACGAAAGCTCATCATCTAAGTCAACAATAAAAGCATATGCCGGACTAGCACTGATGGCTAGCCACAAAGAACAAAGCACCTCAAAAACCAGCATCGATGAAGGGGGAGCTACTTCAGACGAATACAGTGAAGCAAGAGGAGAATCAAGCTTTAGATCCGATATGATAAGTGAGATATGTCTCTTACCACCAGATCAACTGTATTTCGGTATTAAATCAATGGCAAAATCAATGTGTAAATTTAAAACTAAAATAAAAATTTAAAAAAGGATAATTTAGAAATAAAAAGAATCTTGGCAAATTTTTGCTTAATAGAGGATCTTGAAAAATTAAAAATTGAAAATGTTAATTTAAAGGAACAAATTAAAAAATTAAAAAATTCTACATGCTCAAATTTTAGATATTCTCAAGAATTAAATTAGTATTACAGATTTCATAAGGGTCAAATCAAAAAATTAACAAAAATATACATTCCTAGAAAAATACTTGATCAATCCAGTAAGAAGGAACCTATATTAAATTTTAAAGTCGTGTTAGTTTAATTTGTACATATTTCTAATTTTACTTTGATTTAATATTTTCCTTTTAATTGCTTAATGTACTAAAATAAATTTCTTCGTATACTTTCTATTTAAAATTAATTAGGTATTACTTTTTTCAAAAAAGAAGATTTCATTTCCTATATGTAGAAAAAAAATTTAAATTTGTGATTGTTGTATTATTTTTTATGACTTATTTTTTAAAATTATAGTTTTTAAATTTAAAAATATTTCGCAAAGTTATTTTTACAAATTTATTTTTAGTAAAAACTTATAATATTATCTGTCCACCAAAATAATTTTGAAGTATTTTAACTAATATTTAATTTTTTATAAATTATTTATCCAAATATTAATTTTTAATATTAAAAATTCTCAAACACTTAATTTTTAAAAATTTAATTTTAATACAAAAATACTTACTCTACTACATTCTTAGAAAATTTCTCAATACTTTTCGAACCTCAAATCCATTTTTAAATATTTTTAAGAAAAATTCATTTTTCTATAGTAAATAATTTATTACTGCTTAAATATATTTTATTTTCTAATGAAAATTTTACTTTGGATATATCTACTTAACATTTATAAAAATTCTTAAAATTATTCAACAAATAAAATAATTTTTAAATTTTTTTATTGAAAATTGCTTTTTAATCATAGAAATTAGACTTTCAAGAATAAATTCTAAATTTTTTTCTTAAGTATTACTCACTGTCCGTGTCTTTCTTGGACTTTAATTTCAATTTGATTTAGCAACTCCCCTATTTTTTATGTGATCAAAGGGAGAGAGTTAGAAGTTAAGTTTAAGGAGGAGGTCTAATGTTTTTCATGTTTTAAAACTTGCATAGTAATTTAATTTGATATCTTGTTTTACTCTAATTTAACTTAGACTGATCTATATCAAAAAGAGGAAGATTTTAAGTACCCCATGGAGGGTTTGATGTAATCAACCAAGTCAAATTAGGTCATGTTGTCTTTTGATACCTTGTGTCTAAGTATGTAGGAACTTAGGAGTACAGGAAGTCGAGCGAAAAACGCAGCTAGCGAGAAGGACGACATGAAAGAGAGTCGATGGACTCGATGCGTCCGAGGGATGAGGTGCTGCGGAAGAGTATGATGGCGAGCGAGAAGGAATCGCATGGTATTACTTTCGAGGGACGAGAAGCCGGAGCGAAAGATTGTTCGAGAAGGCTGGAAAATGAGTTCGAATGAGTCCTATTCTGGATGGCTAAAATCACCCAAGAGAGCGGAGCTGGAACGGGAGAAACTAGACAGTCAACAGGCTGTTGACTATCTAGCCCGGTCTGGGAGCCCGAACCCCCGAGGGCAGCCAGGGTGCCCCGAACTACTACCCTAGTTGAGTTGGTTCAGTCCGATCCGGTTGCTCGGACCTGGTCCTGGCACCCAAACCACAAAGTTTATCTTTTGCTGAGTTATCACAATCTATTGTATCATGGATAAAATTTTATCCATCCCTAGGCACCCGGAATCCTTCCAAGCGTCCGGATCAGCGCTATAAATGCAGCTCTAATTTCAGTAGTTGAAAAACAACACTTATAAATAATTTCTCTTTCTGGTCTACTACTACGTGAGTTGTCTACATTGTAAGAGGTTACTCCGCCCAAAGGAGATCTTCATAGTGAGTTTCATTTGCCTTGAATTAGCAATCCTCTAATTGCAAATCAAGTAAATCTTTTCTGACCTATTTCTTTTAATTAATTAGCTTCTTAATTCTTTTTGAAGTGTTTATTTTAATCAAGCTATAAGATCGAGAAAGGTTTGAGTTTGCATTTTCAAGGTTATTCACCCCTCTCCCCCTCTAGTCGGCCGCTAGGGGACCAACATAAAATGCTCATGAAACATATATCTAGAAAATCAAAAAACAAATGTGTTGTGGCAAAGAACCAAAAATGATGGAAAGGAAACATTTGAGAAAATTGCTTAGAAAGTCAATTATAGGTGTTTTAGTTTCACTATGATGAATGTAAATGCATGATTATGAAGACGCTCATCCTAAGATAATTGATGTGTCGATGAGATAAAGGAAAGAATGAATATACTAATGTGTCCACCCACCCTAAGGATTAGGGTGGACTCTTTAAGTTTTGTGACATCATGAAAGTCTTGAGAGAGAAAATTACTTTTGAGGTAGTCATGCTAGAGATCACTTTTAGGGAATACTCTTGTCACTAAGGCTCCACAAACTTCTAGACGCTAACTCTATTTTATGATACTCAATCTACTTTTGTTGGTCATCCTTATCGACCTCCTTCTTGTTGGAATCAGAGTGTAGTGGAATACACATATTAAAATCAGATTTTTCATTAAATCATAGATTTCTTCATGATACGTATAGTTTTAAATAAAATAATATGAAATGAAACATACCTCATAGCGCTCAATAGATGTGAACGATATCACAAACAAATGACAATCTCACGTGTGACTCCTCTAGCAGTATCCACATGCATTAGATCATAAACTTGACACGATTCATTAGGTGCTCACCTCTTGGATGGACAAAACCTTTTGAAAGTTCTATAAATATGAAGATGTGTCTCCGAGGAGTAGGTTGCCAAAATTTTCAAATAAGAAGCTGAGAGTGAGTTCCTTTTTTTTTAAAGAATTTTCCAAGAATGACTACTTATAGCCTCCAAGGAAGATGATGAGATATGACTCTTTAGATTCCCCATTGTTCATCATTATTATGACTATTCAAATTCTCTATTAATTATCATGATTGTGGCTATTCGAAGTCTCCATTAAGCATCATGATTGTAGCTATTCGAATTTTTCATTAATCATCATGAGTGTGGCTACCACTAACTCTACTATTCCTTCTTTGGATCAAATAAATCTATATTTGATCTTGATATGTTCTAACTTTCAAGATTTTATAATTAATTAATAATTTAATTAATTCTAATTTAGAAATAATAAATTGATTAATTTTAGTAATCCACTAAAATAATCAATTATAGATAATGTTCATTCTATGTGCTATGAGTGCGATCCTCTAGGTTTTATATATAAAAACAATGTAAATCCATACACAGACTAAGGTAACCATTTAGCAACAATTTTTTGTCACCCAACGTTATAAAATATTAGTCATAAACTATAAACTACCATGAATCAATTACTGTGTAATTTAATCTCTTCATCTAGCCTACATCCCAATTAATTCGATATATTATGCATCATCACCAAATTAATTATTTTACTTGATTTCTAAGATATAATAGATTTCTCTTGAATGATAAATCATTCATCTCATGACCATAGATTTCGAGTCATTAATATCTTTATTAAGCAGCCAGGATATTAACTCCTAACCTAAGAGAACGATGAATCCTCTATTGACTCAATATTATTCTCTTTATGCTTTATCATATGTCTAACTATCATATTAATCATAATCCGATTAAAGACTGCTTTTAATGACATCAACGTATATAACTCCACATATAAAATAAATGAAAGTCTCAAGTTCAAAGATCTATATTTGTTCATAAGAGGAATGACCAATAACGCTTAATATATAGTCTCCTCTCAAGCAGGTCGTATCCATTGTATCTCTAAACTCAAGACACCCCCAAGTACAATTTGTTGGTCCAGGTAGGCCGGCTGGAGAGGGTTGAGTTGCCTGAAACACTAAAACTGAACACCTTTCTCGTCCTTCAACATAGATTAGCAGCAATAGCATAAAAATAAACAATACGAAACTAAAAGAAAGAGACTCAGAATTTACTTGATTATAACCGGGGTGGTTGTTAATCCAATACAGATGAAAGCTCACTAAGAATCTCCTTCGATGAAGGCAGAGAAGCCTCTTATACTCGTTAACAGCTCAGATTATTACTAAGAAATAAATACTCAAGTTGTTATATTTTTTTAGGTCCAAGGGTCTTTTTATACACCCTGGAAAAACTTATCCGCAGGTTGAAGGCGCCTTCCATATGGGTGGAAGGCGCCTCCAGCAAGGTGCCGATAGATAAAGTTTTATCCACTGGAATGGCTCGAACTAGCCTGGTTGAAGGCGCCTTCCATGATAAGTTGAAGGCGCCTTCCATGATAAGTTGAAGGCGCCTTCGAAACATAAGGAAGGCGCCTTCCATGAAGGCTTGAAGGCGCCTTCTATGCACAGTGAAGGTGTCTTCCAGCAGAAGGCTTCAGCTTCTTTTTCTCTTCCTCTCGCTCTTCCGCTTGGGTGATTTTGGCTAACCGAAATAAGGCTCACCCGAACCCAATTTCAGCCTTCTCTTTGAGCAGTCTTCCTCCCCGTCTTCTCGTCCCTCGGATCGCCGCGTGTATCATTTTCGTCCACCAGTGTACTCTTCCGTAGCATCTCGTCCCTCGGATGCACCGAGCTCGTTGGCTCTCTCTCATGCCGTTCTTCTCACTAGCCGCATCTTCCGCTCGACTTCCTGTGCTCCTAAGCTCCTGCACACTTAGACACAAGGATCAAAATATAACAGGACCTAATCCTAACTTAGTTGATCACACCAAAAATAACCTTGGGGTTCCAACAATCTCTCCTTTTTTGATATGAGCAACCCAAGTTAAGTTAGGATAAACTAACCATAAAGTAAAGATAATAAAATTGCAATATCAAGTAAAGATAATAAAATTACAATTATGCAATAAAGTATAAAAAAATTTCAAATTTAATTTTAATTTAAAATTTGAGTTTAGTTATTACCTCCCCCTAGACTTAATCTTCTCTTCTCTCCTTTTGATCACATAAAAAATTGGAATACAAAAAAAAAAAAAAATCTAAGGGTAACTTGTTCAGAAAAGATTCAGATTTTTCAAAAAATTAAAAAAAAACTTATTAAGTTTTTTTGACAAAATTTTGAAAATAATTTTGAAGTTTTTGACAAACTTTGAAAATAATTTTTAAAGAAAATTGCAACGTCAATATTTTTAGAAACTTTAAGTTTTGAAAAAAAAAAATTCTAAGTTATGAAATTGACAAAGATTGAAAATATTATTTTAATTAACTATTACATGCTTATCAGTTTGTTAATTAAATATTCAATTCAGTAATTGGCTTCCAGGCTATGGCGAGGCATTAGACCTTCTTTGTTATTGGATCATCAACCACTTCTAGACAAAGCCTCTTAAAAAATTTAAACATTTAATTTTACTTTCTAAAAGCCTAACGGAAATTTCAATTCAAATATTCTTTAGGAACCCAATATAGGTTCCTTTCTACTAGTTAGTTAGAAATTTAAGGGGTACATAAATTTTTGGAACTTTTCTAATTTGACCCCTATGAAATCTAAGATATCAGCTTAGTTTTTTAAAATTTTGCGCTTGAACAGATAAACATGTATGGTTTTCTAAGTTTTCTACTTGTGCCCTCAATTTATCATTTTTCAATTTTTAATTTTTTAAAATCTTCTAACAGACAAGATTTGGCTAAAATTATTTTTAATTCTTTGTTTTCTTTTTCAAGTTTGCAATAGTCTTTAGTTAATAATTTAACAAATTTAAACAACTTGTCAGGTGGAAGATATCGTACCTGACTTATCTTGTCGATCTCGTCATCTGTAGCTCCCCCTGAATTGCTACTTTCTTCTGATGTAGCTACCCCTTCATCGATGCTTATTTCGGATGAGCATGCTTTGTGTTCATCTTCTTGATGACTTGTCATCAACGCAAGTCTATAAAAGGCTTCGATCTCTAATTCAGACGACGTTTCGTCCCATGCCACCTTAAGGGTCCTGTATTTGTTTGTTTAGACGCACTTCTTGTCCTTGCCTTTTACATGTCCTTCTTCATTACATTGGTAGCATCTGATTGTTCTTCTTTTTCTACCCTACAGATGATTAGATTTTCTAGATTTAAATAACTTTTTAAATTATCTTACCATCATTACCATTTCGTTGTCATCGAGAGAGGACTCTAAATCTTGTTCGTCCATCTTTACCTTGAGGGCAATGTCTCCTTCTTTGTATCTGCACATCTCAATTCATGGACTTCAAAAGTTAAAAATAACTCTTCTAAGATAATAGATTCTAAATCCTTAGAGATATAGTAAGCATCTACTAATGAAGCTCATTTCGTATTTCTAGGTGTAACCACCCAATTTTCCCTATTTCAAGTTCTAAATGTCCTTAAAAATATTTGGAAATGCTTTTAAAATATTCTAGAGATTTTTAGAGTATTTTTATGCAATTTTTGGAGGTCGTTTGGTATTTTTACTAAACGAAAGAAGTTTCGACAAAAAAACATTCAAGCCGAGATTCGAACCGTGGACCTCAAGACCTGAACCGAACCTTAACCGAATCCGGCCAACCAACTGGTCCACACCCATTTTGTGAACATATATGGAACGAAATATATATAAGTAGTAGTTAGGAACATTTTAAATAAAATGGGAATAAAACGCTCAGCTGAGGATTTGAAACCTCGAAACCACGACCTTTGACTTGGCCAAATCGTGATTGACCAAGTGTGCTAGCGAGGGTTTCTTATTAATGAAGGAGAAATATTCTATTTAAGCAGTAGTTAATGAATAGAGAATAAATAGGAAGAAAAATGATTACAGCTGAGACTCGAACCCGCAAGCTGCGCCTTAAGCAGAACGCAGCCAACCAACTGTGCCAGCGACTGTTGTTAATTAAGGAAAGAACGGATTATATTTAAGGTATAGCTAGTAATAGAAAACCTAGTTATAAAGGGATTAGGTTTTCTCTCTCGCCGAAAACTCGATTCTTCCTTCCCCTTCTCTCCCGACGGCGCAGCTCTTCATGGGCGAAAACGTTGGGAGCGTTTAGGTGTCTCCGGTGGCCGGCGAGGGGCTTTTCCGAGAGGTCCTCACACCATCGAGCTCCTCTCGTCAAGAAGAGACGCGGGCACAAAGGAATCGCCGAGGTTTCAAGCTCCACCTGAAACCCTAGATCTTCCTCCTTTGGTTGTAAGTCCAAGAATGTAGGGCCCAAAAATTCTCAAAAATTATTTTAGAAATATTCTATGATTTTTTGGAATTTTAGGATATTTTTACAGAATTTTTAGAGTAGTAGAAGTAGTAAAAATAAATAGAATCGTAAAATAGCCTACGCGGGAATTGAACCCGAGACCTATTGGGTCCTACGACTTAAGGTGAACTCTAATAACCAGGAGAACCCAATAGGGCCGTGCTGAAAGAAAAGGGAATAAATTATATTTATATTCAAGTAGGGTCGAATTACCCACTTAATATAAATAGGGAATTAAGTGAGGAGTTTTAATTTTTATTTGTAACCTTTCCTCTCCCAAAACCCTTGCACGCCGCCCCTCTCTTCTCCCGTTCCTCTTCTCGGCGCCAACCACAAGCACGCCTAGGGCTTCATCCCTAGAGTCCCAAGGGCTCCTTCCGGCGACATCTAGGATACGGGGACGCTCCCCTCCGCGAGAGGAACGCATAGACGCGAGAAGATTGTCGAAAGGATCGTCTTCTCCGGAAATCTAGCGATTTGAATCGTAAGAAATCTAGCATAGGAGGTAAGAAACCCCTCACCTGCAGTATAAGTAGCTAGTCGTATGTTTGGATGCATTGTTTTAACCGTATACAGATTTTCAGTGATAGGGTGCGAATTAGCGCACACCAAGCGTTTGATTAAATGCTTAGCTCGGTTAAATGCCACCATAGGCATTTTAATAGCTTAGATAAATGCAATAGAAGTATTTTTACAGCTTAATTAGTCTTGCTACAGTTTTATGGATAAAACATCCAATGGGTGGGCTCCCACAGTTGCCCCTAGGTTCAGATAACTTAGTTCTAGGTTTAGACAACCTAGTAAGAGCAAGACAAGAATTATTAGCTTATCTTCAGTATTTTATTTTTCAGTGGCACTGTACTAGATTAGATATCCATTGGGTTGGGCTCCCATAGTCGTCCCTAGGTTTAGATAACCTAGTAACCCTGCTAAATTTGGGACTTGCAAACCCGGGTCTAGTTAGGGATGCGCGCATAGCAAGTACAGTTGCCGGGCCCAAACAACAACATGATTATTATTTTAATCTACTTATGAATATAGTTTCCAAAACTTCACCACATAGTTATGTGAATTCAGTACTGCTTTAGCACCAGTTTAGTACTAGCTTAGCTCTGTTTCTATATCAGTTTAGTTTTCTATTGATACAACATGATAGTTTATGACTAGCATTTATTGCCATGATCAGCTTCTTAGTTATATGTTTTGTTTGTCATGCCATGCTTTAGCATATTCAGTGCATTTTTCAAATAGCATGTTTTCAAAGCATAAGTCGTATCGTATGCATGTTTTGTGAGGTAGATGGTTTCTTACTAAGCGAAAGCTTACAGATACTTTTTCCTTATATTGCAGACAAAGGTAAACGAAAGATGGACTAACGGAGGCTGGAGGTCAATGCAAGGAAGATGTGTGTGGATGGAACCTAGAATAAAGACCTTGGAAGAATTAGAATGTTTAAGAACTTAGTGCTTCTTATTATGTTACTCTTTGCCTATTTAGTTATATAAATGCATGAAATTATAGAAAATCTGCTTAGCTTGTTAGTAACCATGTTTAGAATATTAGTCGTTTGCTAATAGAATGTTTTCTAGTTATTTTTGAACTTGTGTATGTGAGTTGGCACGAAACAGTGCTGAAATCAGAGTTTATTGCGTAATCAGAAACCCCAATCGATCAGTAGATCGATTGGGGGCCCTCAATCGATCAGTGGATCGATTGGGAGCCTGGTTCCGCGAACAGTAAGCCTCTGGATCGATCAGCCGATCGATCCAGTCACATTCTGTCGCGAACAGTAAGCTTCTGGATCGATCAGCCGATCGATCCAGTCGCGTTCTGTCGCGAACAGAGAGTTTGGGGATCGATGCTCGATCGATCGGGAAATCGCTCCTGCGAACAGAGAGCTCTGGAATCGATCATTGTATCGATTGGCCAGTCTGGATCGATCAGCCGATCGATCCAGAATATTAACCCGAGCACAGTAGCCATCGGAATCGATCCGTGAATCGATCCGAACGTCCCAATCGATCAGCCAATCGATTGGAATGCCTGTTTCGGGTGAAAGTACCTAAGTTCAGTCCTTAATCATATGTGAAGGTTAGATCCTCTCTTTGAGTATAGGTACAACCTTTAAAAAGGTACTTTTCAGCATAAGATCAGATTTAGTAGCAATTGGCATGAGTTTAGCAAAATTTTAAATTAGATCACGTTTCCGCACCTTAAAAACATAGCCTAGCACAGCATATTGTGACGGTCCGTCCTTACAGCCTAGTTAGTAGAAGGCGGGTCGTTACAAAGAAAGCATTGTAAGTACTATTCACCTGTGGTAGGAGTTGCTCCGAATTTGTTTGGATGTTTTCTTGTATCTCTTGAATTTGAAGCATGCTGTACAGATTTTTCCTACTTGTGCTTGCTGCCGTGAGGTTGTTCTGTGCCATGTAGTGCTATTCGGTTTTAATTTAGGGGTACCTGTGAGTTTATGTCCCCTTTCCTATTGTTTAGCAGTTATCATTGGTATTTAAGGCTTAAAACAATAAAGTTTTGGTGCTTCCTGTGCTTGCTGCCGTGAACCTTAAAGAAAGGAGGAGAGGGATTGGTTTTGTGGTCACTGGAATGGATGCTGTTGGGTAGCCTTTTGGTTTCTTTTGCTTGCTTACCGTGGCACTGAACAGGAGGATGTTTGGCTTTCGGTTTGTAATGCAGTGGCATGAATAACCTATGTCTTAGGAGAAGTTTTGCAGATTCTAGTTTTTGTTCGTGCTAAGAATTTGGAATGAAAATAAGTTTTATATGGGATTTAAAACTCTATAAGGTTTAAATTTCAGATTTGTTAATCATCCAGTTTCAGTTGTTAAAGTATTCAATTCCAATTAGTTGATTTCGACAATTTAGATAATTTCAGTCATAGTTTTCTTGCTATGCGATGGGTACGAACAGCTGTACATAGTGACCCTTGTAGCTTAGCTTTCCTTGTTAATTCCATGAACATGATTAGCTTTAAGTTTAGTATTTTAACCTTGGATTTCCATGAGTTCCGAATAGGAACAGCTTCTGTTCCTTTTAGCATGCAGTTTGTAGTTTTCCTTGTTGTACCATGTTATTTTTAGGTACTTTAATTTAGTATGGCATGCAGATTTTATTTAGTTAGGATGAGTTTAGCATTTTCCTTGCTACTCAGAAGGGCAAGAACAACCCTTTATTTAGTTAGAATGGGTTTAACATTTTCCTTCCTACTTAGAAAGGCAAGAACAACCTTCATTTAAAGTATGTAGTGTTAGTTTCTTGAATTTCTTGAACATGAACAGCTATTAAGCTTATCTTGTAGTTTGATTTGCTTGCTTTACTTTTATAGCATGCTCAGTTAGTTGCAATTCTCTACTTGTTAGATACACTTGCAGTATTCAAATAGCCTGAGCAGTATTGAATTATAATTCAGTTTCTAGTTTCCTGTTTGATACATATGCATATATATGTGCTAGTTATCTTTTAATAGCTCTTTAATCTGAAGTATATAGTTAGCTGTTTTTGCTATTTTAATAAGATAAATAGCCATGTATTTTAGTGGAATAATTATGTGCCCTATTAAACCTTTTGAGGATTATGGGTAACTACAAGTAAGAAAAAGACCAAGGTCTAATTAGAAAAGATAACAAGAAATTTAAAGTAAGAGGCTAGTCCCCGACTTCCAAGGTTGTCGTTAAACAAATCCAGGTGACCAATTCTAAGGTCTTGGCCCTGGTAAGACTAAGGTCTTTATCCTCATAGGACTGGAGGCTCGCTACCTCAGTCACTATTAGAGAGTGCGCATAAGATGGTACTAAGCCTGGGCCCAAGAAAGAAAGAAAGAAAAGAAGAAAGTTAAAGATTAATTTCAAGTATAAGGCTATAAATAAATGAAACGACTATCACCTATGTTTAGAACTAGCAAAGTTTAACTCTTTTAATTCTAAGCATAACGTGTTAGTTTTCATTTGCTTTCCTTATGAGTTTATTGAGCATGATTAGTTTTATTTTTAGCATGCAGATTTATGTTTGTATATCATGAGTATGCATATTTATTCTTATATCATGAGTATGCAGATGATTTTAGTGCTTTGCTATAGATGAGCATGTGTAGCTTTTCTTTTTAGCATTTCAGTTTCAGTATCCTTTGCATCTTATGCACTTTCGAGTTTTTGTGAGATAGATTAGTACTTACTAAGCGTTTCGCTTATAGATTTATTTTTCCTCCTACTGCAGATAAAGGAAAAGCTAAAGTATAAAGAGGAAGGCGACAAGGAGATGCGTGATGGATGGTGTGTGATGTTGGACTATGAGATTGATCTGGGAACATTATTAAGTTATTTTGAGTTTTGATGAAAACATTTGAGACTGTATCATTTATTTTAGCTCCTTGAGATTATCTTTGGTTCTAGATTGCATGCTATAATGTAATTGTTAGTAAGTTAGTACTTTGATGCTTTCTTGAGTTATAGTTTTGATATGTTTCTGTTAGTATAGTTATGTTATAAATGCATGTGATGTATGTATTGGATTTTAGTCCGCTGAACAGCAGATACTCTGCCGAAATTTTAAGTTTTCTAGAAACAATTAGTACAGCTTACTACACTAGTTGTTTTAAAATTACTGCGTGAGTTGTTTGGTATATGTTCC
Organism: Zingiber officinale; assembly: GCF_018446385.1. Lineage (NCBI taxonomy): Eukaryota > Viridiplantae > Streptophyta > Magnoliopsida > Zingiberales > Zingiberaceae > Zingiber > Zingiber officinale. Next base: position 63,512,697 of record NC_055998.1, read on the forward strand.
AGCCGCCTGTGGCTGATGTATATAGTGTTTGTATCTCAGTTTAAGGTCACCGGTACAGGGAAGACTCTGTCGAAATTTTTCGGTAGGGATTCCTCATGGTTTCGATCACACCGGTTAAGTAGAGTTAGTAGTTAAGTAACGGTCATCATTAGAGTGTAGTAGTAGTAAGAAGGGTGGTCGTTACAGTTGGTATCAGAGCAGGTCTCATTCTCTAGCATCACACACACATCAGCATCATTCTTGCCGTCTTCAAGTAAGAAAGTATTTAAGTTCTTTCTTTATTGCTTTCTTTTATTATTATTTGCAGTATAGAGTAATTGTTTATAAGTGCTTAAGTTAGATAAGAGTTTTTGCTATTTTCTTTATTCATATACAAATATGTATGTTTAGAAAGGGTAGAGAAAATATCAAGTCTTCTTCTTTGCATAATTTGATGGCAAGAAGAGAACATCCCCATACCGTTCGTACTGAGAACCAAGATTAGGAGAACGAAGAGCTTAGATCAACTGAGCCCAATCTCTTTGAAGTTGTTTCCCAACTCCAGAGACAAGTAGTAGAGCAGCAACAAGTGATTGCCAACTTGATGACCAATCAACAGCCAGTTCCTCCCACTTCCCCAACCATCAATGTGGAGACTCCAGTGGTGACTGAAGTCCCATCAGCTGCCCTGGAAGTCGCCACAGCACCTAGGAGACAAGAAGCATACCTGATACAGTGGCTGAAGCTAAAGCCAGAAAGTTTCTCAGGCACGACTGAGCCCTGGGATGCTCAGGCTTGGTTCAAGACACTGGAGAGCACAATGGAGCTTCTTAACTGGCCAGAAGTCGAGAAGGTTAAGTGTGACTCTTTCTGCCTATCTGGAGATGCTCGTATGTAGTGGGAGCAAGTTAAAAGTAAGAGAGAAGTCAACCAGATGAGCTGGGTTGACTTCGAGATAGAGCTTTACGAAGAATTTTTCCGTCAACGGATCACCAATAAACATTATGAAGAGCTTATAGAATTCAGACAAGGTGACCTACCAGTAGAAGAAGTGGTCAAAAGGTTCAACAGGCTAGCTCGCCTTTGCCTAGAGTTGTTAGTAAGTACAGTAAAATAATGAGTCAGACTGATGCTCCGAATGCTGAGACCAGAAATAACACTTAATGTGAGTAATGAAAAACTCACCGACCACAGATTGGTGAAGAGCTAGTCAACAGGGTATTAGTGAGCACTATCTGAACAGCATCAAGACACAACAAACATAACACAATTTAGTCAAGATCGAAGAACAAGAAAGACCCAAGTAGGAGAAAGTTCGGATAGTCTGCGAGTATCTAGAGGTATGTCCAGAAGAGCTACCTGGCCTACCTCCCAACAGAGAAGTGGAGCCAATTTCAAAAGCTCTATACCGCATGTCTCTAGCGGAGCTGAAAGAGTTGCAAGAGCAACTTCAGGAGCTACTTGACAAAGGCTTCATCCGCCCTAGTCACTCGCCTTGGGGAGCTCCTGTGTTGTTCGTTAAGAAGATAGACGGATCCATGCTAATGTGCATAGATTTGAGAGCGCTGAGCAAAGTAGCAGTTAAGGACAAGTACCCTCATTCCAGAATAGATTGTCACGCCCCGGTGGAGTATCTGTCCGAAGAATTTCGGCAGCATCTCCCCTGTACGGCGGACAATCTGAAACTTTTCTACAAGCACTATATACCTCAGCCACATGCGGCTGGAATAATAACAATAAAAGAAAACAAACACCACGCAGTTAATAATAAAGCAGCCCACTCGGCTGTACCAAAATCAAAACACAAAACTGCTAGCCGGCTAGGCTTACACAACCAATAACAAATACAAAACACCACATAACAACATCAACTCTCAAAAAATAAAACCAGAGTACCGAGCTAAACAAACTGATACATAAAAACAAGCAAAACATACGTGAAACCGATAAGTCCTCTGATGTGACGTGGGGACCAGCAGACAGGATGCTCCAAGCGACACCATAAATAACCTGGTACCTGAAAAATATAGAGTCCACGGGGGTGAGTTCAACAACTCAGCGAATACCAATAGACATGCCTAGTAAGATATATCTAACAGCAATAAACATGGAATACAACTTCCTAATCATATATCTAGGAAAGATGCAAAACTGAAAGGTAACTAAGGAAGTTGTACTCACCAGGAACTCCTATCCAAACAAAAGGGTCGTCAAACCGAAAGTGCCCTAAATCCTGTATGCATGTCAAACATATGCATCCAACCAAATGCAGCAAATAAATGCAGCAAACACAATCACAAGAAATAAATGCATCAATGCATATGATGTCAATGATGCGTCCTGGTCACCGCCAGCCAATCATCTCACACACAAATGGCGAGACCGAGTGGGTAGGGCGACACTCTGCCGTCACTGCTCTTGATGAGTGACCGAGTGGACGGAGCTGTCGGAGTACTCCTGTCCCGTGACCCCGAATCATAAATGGGGGAGCTCAATGCTCTCAACTCCCGGTACATGATGACGGGGAGGAATCCCTGCCGGCTAACACGTTGTGTCACACTACCCATGAGCGGACCAACGTAGCCAAACAAAGTCCCTGCTGCAACACACACTGCCTGAATCGACCACTAACCCATGAGTGGTGGTGTGTGCAGATCCATGTAACTGGCGATGTGCTCAACAACAATGGAGTCGACTATCGCACAGCATGCAATCATGATGCATGACACTAAGCATGGCAAAAACTGATCAACATAACCATATCCATACATACAAAATGGGTACTGTAAAAGCGATGGTCACATACCAAGATCTAGAGTACACAGGTCAGATAGAATATCAATAACCCTATGTCCTGAACATAATAAGTATGGAATATCCTGATCAGCATAGAAAAATCCATATATACACAATATGGGTACCACAGATCTAGGGTATACAAGTCCTCTAAGGTATAACAACCTAGACCCAAATCATATCCCTCTTCCATAGCATATGTACCAACAATATACACAGATCAAAGAATCAGGGTCTAAACACCCGAATCATATATGATATACAAATAGAGGTACACAAATCTGATATGGCACAAAAACCTAAGTATCAGATAATCTAGATACCCAGGCCAGAAACAACAATCCAAATCCTAGTCCTAACCTCAGTAAGCATGGTATGTCACTCTAAAAACTAAGATACTCATGGTAACAAGATAATCATGGCAACGAATCACGAGATATAATCACAGGTGACAAACCTAACATGCTATGGATATCAAACAGTGACATACCAAAGGCAAACATGTTCATTGCATGTAGTTATAAAATACTATACATATCCAATGACAATATCATAAAAGATAAGTCAAGAGGTACCCACCTCCAATAGGAAAGATCCAATCAGTCCAAATCCGGACGTTAAGAAACTTGTCTCGCGTCAAGGTCCTGTGATAAATAGTATAATTTAGCTAAGTATAAACAAATAGCTAAATAAATTTCTAATCCATCGACCATCTAAGGTTAGTTTTATTAACCCTAATTACACCAAAAATCAACCAACATATTTAATTGTATTCATTAAGCCTTACCTCTGGATCACACAAAAGGAAGATCACAGCGATTAGGGCTTTCTCCAACAATGTCTGCAAAGGAAATCACCATATAAGGTCTACACAGGATTTAATATAATTAACCCTATGCTTACATAACAAAAGTAATACCAATAGCTCAAACCATCGAAATCATCTAGTTCATCTTCCCATACTCACCTCAACAGTAATTAACTTAACACCAACCTTACCCATATTCCCTGATGCCTCAACACTGCTCAAATCCTATAGAACTTACTGCCAAGATCCGGAGAAGCTGCTGTGAGAAATCAGTGACAAATACCACTGTTATCAGCCAACAAATCCAACATAAGATCCGGAGAAGCAGCTGGTGGCGCAGTAGGAAAAATTACCAGTCGGGTAGGCTGACCACAACCCAACCCAGAGGAGTTAGGGTTCGGATCCAGCAACAAGAGGGAACCTAGGACAAAGGAAGGAGTCGGCTAGGCACTGCACAGTGGAGGAGTCGGCGTCGGCAGAGAGAGGACAGCCGGTTGCCGGTTGTGGTAGCGGTGACACTGTGCAAAACTAGGGCAGAGAGAAACGGGAGAAGGGCGTCGGCGGCGCTGGGATCCCCACGGCGACAGCGGCCTGGGTCGGTCCTGGTGGCCGGCAATGTCCCGTGCGGCGGCTAGGGCTGAGGAAGAGCGACAGTGCTCGGCGTCGACACCTGTGGGCATAGAGCAAGCTTTCAGCGATTTTAGGGCAGGGGAAAGCTTCGGCTCGGGTGGAGAAGAAGATGAAGAAAAGGTCTTCGGGTGTGCGGCTCGGGAGGAAGAAACCGCCGGCCGGCGGTTAGGGCCGGCGTCGGGCGCGAGAGAAGAAGAGTGGAGTGGATGAGGGCTCGGGCTCGGCACAGTAACGAGGAGAGAAAAAAAATATAAGGAAAAAGAGAAGGGAAAAGGAAAAGAAAAATAAAACTTTTCCTTATTAAAACTGGGTAGCCTAAACAGGCTTTTCCGGACCCCGTTTTTATCCCCGTTAACTGTTAGTGAGAGCCCTAGAGCCAATCATGTGATGGTTACTTTTTGGACTCTTTGTATCATATTCTTGTACATATATTTCTGATATATAAATAAAGGCATTGTGATTATTATACTTGTGTGTATTTGTGCTATATAAATAAGTATAATAATGTCCTAGGGTAGTAGGTTCATATCTATATCAATCGATTAGTTAAATCGATAGTGAGATGATATAGAGAACACTACACTTAATTATTCCTAGTCAAGTATTAACATAGAAGGACAATGTTAATGCATTGAGACTAGCATGTAGGTCAACATGATGACTTGATCTCACAAGTCATGGATATGAGATATCAAGTTGACACATGGGTATACATTGGAGAATGTATACTGAATGACCCGCCATGAGAAAGTATCATGGATCGTTATATGAGTGTCATATACTTTCTCAAGTGACTATTAGTATGACTTTAGTCCTTAGACCTGAAGTCACCATGGTTCCCTACATAAGGAGTTATGTACTTTGGTTTCATCAAACGTCACCCGTAATCGGGTGGACTATAAAGGCGATTACTGGGTATGTAACAAATTATGCGGAGGGATGTGAGTGATGTAGATGGGATCTATCCCTCCTATATTACAGGAGTGATATCATAGTCTTGATAGAGTGAGATCACTAAGTGCATGGCCATGCCCAAATAAGGCAATATGTGATATTGTGCTTATTTGATTATAGTGAGTCTACTTGAGTTCAAGACACTTAGATTGATTGGAGGATGACACGGTCTATGCCTCATATAAGATCAATCTAGATATCAAGGATAGAAGGACAATGTCACATATTGTGAGAGTCACAATTATTAGTCATATTGGTGATGTTGGATCTCAACATTCTTGTAACTTGGGTAGCAATGATGTGTTGCTAGATACCTCTCATTGCTTATGTCCCTAATTGGATTTAGGGACATTGCCAACGTTGACAAGAACCTATAGGGTCACACACATAGAGCAATAGATGGAGACTAGTTCATATGATGAACCAAGAGGAAAGATGAAGTCAAGTTTGACTTGGCTAAATATGGAAAGTCTATAAAAGGCAAGTTTGACTTGACCTAAATCCACAAGTTTGACTTGACTATGAGTTAGACTCAAGTATGATCCAAATGTTGGATAAATCAATTAAGGGAGTTAATTTGGTCATGTTTGACTTTGGCCAAATTAGGAAGGTTGAAAGTCAATATTGACTTGACTTGGATGCCACCACATTTGATGAGGTGGCATGGGAGAACCAATGGGGATGCTACACATCACCATGCCACCTCATGCTTGCCACCTCATGGGAGGTTACCCATGAGTGGCCGGCCACATTAAGGGGGCAATTAAGAGCATTAATTGCCCACTTAATGACATTTATGTGGCCGGCCACATGATATGGTGGATTGATTGAATTTTGAATTCAATTTTTTTGATTCTTCTTCTTCCTTGGTGCTCTTGGCAACTTCTCCCTCTCTTCCTCCTCTTCTTGGCCGAAAACCACATAGGTGCTAGCACACCTTGTTTCGGTCATCTTCTCCACCTAATTGCTTGTGTGGACACATATAGAGGGGCTCTACTTTGTGCCCTCTAGATCCAACTTCAACCTTAGTCGAGCGGGATAAGCGAAGGGCACGCATCAAAGGTAGTTTTTCTTTAAACTATAGATCTAGGAGTAGATCTAACATATTCGGGTATTAAGCATGATATAAATACGTGGAATTTTTCGAATCGGATTTTTCTTTGCACGAGATCCTTGGCTAGGGTGTTTCGGGGTTTCCGCGACGCGAAAAGCGGTTTTCGTGGCCCGAAAAACCTAACAGTGGTATCAGAGCCATCGTGCGAAGCACGTATTTATTTTTTTTGTATTAGATACAAAATTTAGATGCTTTTAAGTTTCTGTGATTTTTCTAAATTTTAGGAATTTTTGGGTATTTTTCTCGTAGAGGCGAAAGAACGAGTGCGAAGCACTTGTACACTTTTGTCACCGAGAAAAATTTCTCCGAAACGGCAAGTTTCACCCAAATAGATTTTGGGACAGCAGGTAAGGGCGCTGTATAATCGCAAGAGGACACTCGCGAAGGTTATTTCGCGAATAGGGGCGCTGCCCCTAACCCCGCAAGGGGCCTTGTCCCGCGATTACGCCCGAAACCCGCTTAGCGGGACCGCCGTGGAGAAGGGACTCAAAAATTCAGAAAAATCAGTAGAAAAATTTTAAATAAAAAAAATACACAATTCTGAATTATGTACAGTATGTGTTGGTCATGGCCCAAGTCCCAGAATTTTTATGAAAAATTATGCGTGTAATTCATAATACAACCTGCGTGCCGTCATGTGTTGTGTGTGCTGTATTGTGGATGCGACCTGCGTGTTGCCTTTTTCCATTATTTTATTTCTGTAAAAATTAGTTTTAAGACTCGAATGTAACTCGAGTATAAATTTTGTAATGTACAAAATTTGAAGATGACGAAATTCCGGAGAAGACGGACTCGCGGGAGCATGCCGGCAACACATGGGGATCGGAAGGAGGAGCTTGGAGAAGCTGCCACCTAGACCCTAGGATGACCATTGGATCTTCTCTTTGGCTAGAGAGGATCCTAGTAGGGCCATGACCAATCACATAATTTAAATGTATATATTTTATTTTTGCTTATGTGTATGTGATGCATGTTTGTGTAGAATAGAATATGCATGAGTGTATGTGATGCACATGTGATGTGGGAACCACATCTTGATGTGCACAATACACATTTAGGATTTAAATTAGATTTAATTTACGCCTAAATATGATGCACATCGTCGATTAGATTAGATCTAAATCGAAATCAACTCGTAAACGCCTACCGGGCCATGATACCCATCACTACCTCGATCATATGCGATTGTCGTATCTGCCAAAGCAGAGCAACGCATTTAATCTTGGTAGGATGCGGAGGGACAACCTTGGTCCCGCCTATCACGCTCGGGTTAGATTGAGCTCAATTAGATTGAGTAGCTAGCAAAGCTCAATTGGATCGAGTGAAGCTATAGGCGTATTCCAATAGTTGGAAAGGTAGGACAAGATCACGTTTATAAATAATCTTGGGCGATTTAGCCAAAGCTAACTCAAGATTATTTGTAAAAGTTAAATCTTGATCCTATAAACAAGAGTTGCATGGAGATGTAATTGGTAATTAGCTACCTACCGATCATACTAGGTCTTGGGCGATTCAGCCAAAGCTGACTCAAGATGTAGTATGATGTGGATCTTGTCCCACAAAATTCAGTGGGAGCATCATTTAATTAAAGGCCTAATTAGATGATAGAATATGATATTGATTCTCTGCATGTTTAATATGTTGTAGATTGCCATGTCACCAAACGCGAACACTCTCTCCCTACGATCTGTCCTTGAGAAGGACAAGCTCACAGGAGCTAACTTCCTGGACTGGTACAGGAACCTGAGGATAGTCCTCATGCAGGAACGTAAGCTGTACGTTCTGGAGCAAGCAGTTCCTGAAGCACCACCAGCCTCTGCCGCCCGTAGCATTAAGGATGCTCATCAGAAGCATCAAGACGATGCGTTAGACGTGTCGTGCCTAATGCTATGCTGCATGTCCTCCGAGCTTCAGAAGCAACACGAGAACATGAATGCCTTTGATATGATTGGCCATCTTAAGCAATTATATCAAGGGCAAGCCAGACATGAGAGGTTTGAAGTGACTCAGGCCCTCTTTTCATGTAAGATGAAAGAGGGAACCCCTGTAGGAACTCACGTACTCAAGATGATTGGGTACGTCGAGAACCTAGAGAGGTTGGGGTTCCCATTGGGCCAAGAGCTGGCCACTGACTTGATCCTGCAATCGTTGCCGGCAAGTTACCGTCAATTCGTCATGAACTATAACATGAACGAATTAGACAAACCACTGCCCGAGATGCTCAACATGTTGAGAACTGCTGAGCCCAATCTCACCACTACCAAGACCAGTACCGTCCTGATGGTACAAAAGGGCAAGGGTAAGGGCAAGTGGAAGCCCAAGGGTAAGGGTAAGACCCAGACCAAGGGCAAAGCCAGCTCTTCAGCACTCAAACCCAAGGGCGGGGTGCAAAAGGATGCTACCTGCTTCCACTGTGGTCAGACAGGGCACTGGAAGAGGAACTGCAAGATCTACCTGGAGGATCTTAAGAAGAAAAGAAGCGAGGCTTCTACTTCAGGTATAAATGTTATAGAAGTCAACCTTTCTATTTCTACATCATGGGTATTAGATACTGGATGTGCATCTCACATTTGTACTAATGTGCAGGCGCTGAGAAGTAGCAGGGCATTGGCAAAGGGCGAGGTGGACCTACGAGTAGGCAATGGAGCAAGGGTTGCTGTTGTTGCTGTAGGAACATATTTTCTATCTCTGCCCGCTGGGCTTGTATTGGAACTAGATAATTGTTGTTATGTCCCTGCACTAACAAAGAATATTATTTCAGTTTCCTGTTTAGATAATAAAGGTTTTTCATTCATAATAAAGGACAAATGTTGTTCTGTTTATTTGAAAGATATGTTCTATTGTAGTGCACATCTGATGAATGGCCTCTATATTCTAGATTTAGAGAGCCCTATCTATAACGTGAGTACCAAGAGGTTGAGATCAAATGAGTTGAACCCAACCTATCTCTGGCATTGCCGCCTAGGCCACATAAACGAGAGTCGCTTGTCCCAGCTCCATAAGGATGGTTTGCTGGACTCATTTGATTTTGAATCATATGAGACATGTGAGTCATGCCTTCTAGGCAAGATGACCAAGACTCCTTTAGTGGACATAGCGAGAGAGCGACAGACTTGCTAGGACTCATACATAGTGATGTATGTGGCCCTTTCAATATCACTGCTCGGGGTGGTTATAGGTACTTTATCACATTTACTGTCAGTAGATATGGTTATGTGTACTTGATGACACATAAGTCCGAATCCTTTGAAAAGTTCAAGGAATTCAGAAATGAAGTACAAAACCAGCTCGGCAAAAGTATTAAGATACTTCGATCAGATCGAGGTGGAGAATACTTAAGCCATGAGTTTAGTGACTATCTAGCAGAGTGTGGGATTCTATCCCAACTCACTCCTCGGAACACCACAGTGGAATGGTGTATCTGAAAGGAGGAATCGTACCTTATTAGATATGGTACGATCTATGATGAGTCACGCAGATCTTCCTATATCCTTTTGGGGATATGCACACGGCAGCGTTCACACTTAACCGTGTTCCATCAAAGGCGGTCATGAAGACACCATATACGATATGGACTGGGAGGAGTCCCAAGATGTCTTTCATGAGGGTTTGGGGTTGTGAGGCTTACGTTAGACGTCAAGTCTCAGACAAACTGGGACTCAAATCTGATAAGTGTTATTTTATAGGATATCCCAAGGAAACTAAGGGATATTACTTCTACATTCCTAGTCAGCACAAAGTGTTTGTTGCTAAGATTGGGGTCTTTCTAGAAAGGGACTTTGTTTCTAGAAAGGCTAGTGGAAGTTCGTTTGATCTTGAAGAAGTTCAAGACAACGACCAAAACACTGAGCCATTGATGGATACTGAACAGGAACCACAAAGAGTTGTGGATGATGAGATTGTTGCACAAGAAGTTGTGGAACAACAACCTGTTCATGTAGACCTACCTCTTCGCAGGTCTGATAGGGTACGTCGTCAGCCTGAGAGATACTCATTTCTCTTGCCTGACCAGGATGACGTTATGCTCATTGAGAATGAGCCTACCACCTATCAGGAAGCTGTGATGAGCCCAGATTCTGAGTCATGGCTAGAAGCCATGAGATCTGAAATGGATTCCATGTACACCAACCAAGTTTGGACCTTGGTTGATCCACCTGAAGGGGTCAAACCTATTGGGTGTAAGTGGGTCTTTAAGAGAAAGACTAACATGGACGGACTTACTCATACCTATAAAGGTAGATTGGTAGCTAAAGGTTTCAAGCAGATTCATGGTATTGACTATGATGAAACCTTCTCTCCAGTAGCGATGTTTAAGTCCATTCGGATTATGCTTGCTATTGCAGCCTACCATGATTATGAGATCTGGCAGATGGATGTCAAGACAGCGTTTCTGAATGGAAACCTCCTCGAGGATGTGTACATGACACAGCCTGAGGGTTTTGTAGATCCACAAAGATACTAGCAGAGTATGCAAGCTGCATAGGGCCATTTATGGTCTCAAGCAAGCCTCTCGGAGCTGGAATCTTCGATTCGATGATGCAATCAAACAGTTTGGTTTCATCAAGAACGAAGATGAACCCTGTGTCTACAAGAGGGTTAGTGGGAGCACAGTTGTCTTCCTCGTATTGTATGTGGATGACATACTTCTCATTGGGAACGACATTTCCTCGCTACAGTCTGTGAAGACTTGGCTAGGGAATTGTTTCTCAATGAAGGACTTAGGTGAAGCAGCCTGCATTCTAGGCATTAAGATCTATAGAGATAGATCTAAGAGATTGCTTGGCCTAAGTCAGAATACATACATTGACACGGTATTACTTCGGTTTGCCATGCAGAATTCCAAGAAGGGAAATCTGCCGATGTCACATGGTGTGAGTCTTTCGAAGACTCAAAGTCCCTCTTCTAGAGAGCAGAGGGACCGCATGGATAAGATCCCTATGCCTCGGCCATAGGATCTATCATGTACGCCATATGTGCTCGTCATGATGTCTCGTATGCTTTGAGCATGACGAGCAGATACCAGTCAGATCCAGGTGAGCATCACTGGATTGCGGTCAAGAATATCCTTAAGTACTTGAGAAGGACTAAGGATTATTTCTTGATATTTGGAGGTGATGAGCATCTAGTTGTAAAGGGTTACACCGATGCTAGCTTCCAAACCGGGATGATTACGGATCGCGATGTGGTTCGTGTTACGCTTGAATGGTGGAGCCGTGGTGGAAGAGTTCAAGGTGACACGATTGATTCTACAACGGAGGTGAGTATATTGCCGCATCGAGGCGAGAAGGAGGCGTTTGGATCCGCAAGTTCATTTCGAGCTTGGGGTGGTTCCTAGCATATCCGATCCCGTAGAGCTCTCTGCGACAACAATGGAGCTATTGCGCAGCTAAGGAACCTCGCTCACACCAGCGGACAAAGCATATACTACGGCGCTTCCATCTCATTCGAGAGATCATCGATCGAGGAGATGTGAAGATTTGCAGAGTACCCACAGAGGCTAACGTCGCAGATCCCTTGACCAAGGCTTTGGCACAGACTAAGCATGATGGTCACACTAGGTCATTGGGTATTAGATACTACAGCGATTGACACTAGTGCTAGTGGGAGATTGTTAGTGAGAGCCCTAGAGCCAATCATGTGATGGTTACTTTTTGGACTCTTTGTATCATATTCTTGTACATATATTTCTGATATATAAATAAAGGCATTGTGATTATTATACTTGTGTGTATTTGTGCTATATAAATAAGTATAATAATGTCCTAGGGTAGTAGGTTCATATCTATATCAATCGATTAGTTAAATTGATAGTGAGATGATATAGAGAACACTACACTTAATTATTCCTAGTCAAGTATTAACATAGAAGGACAATGTTAATGCATTGAGACTAGCATGTAGGTCAACATGATGACTTGATCTCACAAGTCATGGATATGAGATATCAAGTTGACACATGGGTATACATTGGAGAATGTATACTGAATGACCCGCCATGAGAAAGTATCATGGATCGTTATATGAGTGTCATATACTTTCTCAAGTGACTATTAGTATGACTTTAGTCCTTAGACCTGAAGTCACCATGGTTCCCTACATAAGGAGTTATGTACTTTGGTTTCGTCAAACGTTACCGTAACGGGTGGACTATAAAGGCGATTCTGGGTATGTAACAAATTATGCGGAGGGATGTGAGTGATGTAGATGGGATCTATCCCTCCTATATTACAGGAGTGATATCATAGTCTTGATAGAGTGAGATCACTAAGTGCATGGCCATGCCCAAATAAGGCAATATGTGATATTGTGCTTATTTGATTATAGTGAGTCTACTTGGAGTTCAAGACACTTAGATTGATTGGAGGATGACACGGTCTATGCCTCATATAAGATCAATCTAGATATCAAGGATAGAAGGACAATGTCACATATTGTGAGAGTCACAATTATTAGTCATATTGGTGATGTTGGATCTCAACATTCTTGTAACTTGGGTAGCAATGATGTGTTGCTAGATACCTCTCATTGCTTATGTCCCTAATTGGATTTAGGGACATTGCCAACGTTGACAAGAACCTATAGGGTCACACACATAGAGCAATAGATGGAGACTAGTTCATATGATGAACCAAGAGGAAAGATGAAGTCAAGTTTGACTTGGCTAAATATGGAAAGTCTATAAAAGGCAAGTTTGACTTGACCTAAATCCACAAGTTTGACTTGACTATGAGTTAGACTCAAGTATGATCCAAATGTTGGATAAATCAATTAAGGGAGTTAATTTGGTCATGTTTGACTTTGGCCAAATTAGGAAGGTTGAAAGTCAATATTGACTTGACTTGGATGCCACCACATTTGATGAGGTGGCATGGGAGAACCAATGGGGATGCTACACATCACCATGCCACCTCATGCTTGCCACCTCATGGGAGGTTACCCATGAGTGGCCGGCCACATTAAGGGGGCAATTAAGAGCATTAATTGCCCACTTAATGACATTTATGTGGCCGGCCACATGATATGGTGGATTGATTGAATTTTTGAATTCAATTTTTTTTGATTTCTTCTTCTTCCTTGGTGCTCTCGGCAACTTCTCCCTCTCTTCCTCCTCTTCTTGGCCGAAAACCACATAGGTGCTAGCACACCTTGTTTCGGTCATCTTCTCCACCTAATTGCTTGTGTGGACACATATAGAGGGGCTCTACTTTGTGCCCTCTAGATCCAACTTCAACCTTAGTCGAGCGGGATAAGCGAAGGGCACGCATCAAAGGTAGTTTTTCTTTAAACTATAGATCTAGGAGTAGATCTAACATATTCGGGTATTAAGCATGATATAAATACGTGAAATTTTTGAATCGGATTTTTCTTTGCACGAGATCCTTGGCTAGGGTGTTTCGGGGTTTCCGCGACGCGAAAAGCGGTTTTCGTGGTCCGAAAAATTCTAACATTAACTCGTCCGTACGAGCTCCGAAAAATTCTTGAAAAATGTCCAAAAATTTCGAAAAATTCCCTTATTAATATTCGTCATTTTTCCGGTATTTTACATTCTCCCCCACTAATAAAAATTTGGTCCCCAAATTTCAGTATCTACCGTCAGCAAGTACTAATAACAGATAATAATCATTAATGTTGAACGGTAAATAAACTCACATACCTCAAGTGAAAAGATGGGGATATCGAGCTCGAATCGTATCTTCAGGCTCCCAAGTAGCCTCCTCATAAGTAATGTCAGGATGAACTGGAACTGGAATATCTGTCAGCACATCCGTCTTGTCGGGCACGTATCTTCTCAGCATGGATACGTGGAATACATCATGCACGCCTGACAGGGACGGTGATAGTGCCAGTCGGTAAGCTACTGCTCCGATCCTCTCAAATATCTCGAAAGGGCCAATATACCGCGGAGCTAGCTTACCTCTGAGACCAAATCTCTTCACCCTTTTCGTGGATGAAACTCGCAGAAATACATGATCGCCAACAGAGAACTCTAGTGGTCTGCGTCTCCGATCAGCATAACACTTCTGGCGATCCTGCGCCTTTAACATTCTCCGTATGATAATACGGACCAACTCTGCCTCATGTTGTGCTCCATGAGGTCCCAACAGCTGGACCTCTCCAATCTCATCCCAAAGGACGGGTGTTCGTCAAGGTCTACCATACAACGCCTCAAACGGTGCCATCTGGATAGCCGAATGAAAGCTGTTGTTGTAGACGAATTCTACCAATGGCAAGCGGTCCTCCCAACTGCCTCGAAAAACCCAATACACCTGACCTTAACAAGTTCTCCAGAATCTGATTGGTCCGCTCTGACTATCCATCTGTCTGCGGATAAAAACTAGAGCTGAGTGACCAAGACCTACTGCAGACTCTGCCAGAATCGAGACGTGTACCGGGGTCTCTATCCGATATAATACTCAAAGGAACACCATGTAGTCTGATGATCTCTCGGCAGTACAGATCTGCCAATCGATCCAAGGAATCAGTCCTCTGAATCGTTAAGGAATGCACGGATTTGGTTAATCGATCTACGATTACCCAAATCGCGTTATGGCCTCATCGTGTCCTCGGTAAACTCAACACAAAGTCCATGATAATATGTTCCCATTTCCACTCGGGAATAGGAATCCACTGAAGTAAACCAGCTGGTCTCTGATGCTCGGATTTCACCTACTGACAGACAGACATCTCGCCACAAATTCTATGATGTCTTTATTCATACCATTCCACCAATAGGAACACCTCAAATCTTGGTACACACGGGTACCGCCTAGGTGGACAGCAAATTATGAGCGATGAGCCTCTGACAGTAACCCCTATAAGACCGGATGAGACTGAAGTACGCATAATCTGCCTCGGAAGTGTATAACACTCTCCTCGTCTCGTGTGAACTCGGTCTGTTGCCCGGAAGCTATCTGGCTGCAAATAAACTACAAATACCAACAGTCTAGGGCTTCCGGATCCTCGTCCTGATTGACGACTGAGCAACCATGATAACCAGAGTACCCTGCTCTGTCGGTCCCTGCTCCTCAAGGTCTAACTCAGAGAAACCCTGAATCAAGTCCGTGACTGAAGTCCGGTGGCAAGCCAAAGTCGCTCTAGACTTCCTGCTGAGTGCATCAGCATCCACATTAGTTTTCCCAGGGTGGTAGCTAATTGTACAATCGTAGTCCTTCAGGAACTTCATCCATCTCCTCTGTCGGAGATCAAGTTCATTCAGAGTGAACAGGTATTTGAGATTTTTATGATCAGTGAGAATCTCAAATATAATACCATATAAATAATATCGCCAAATCTTCAAGGCAAAAATAATGGCGGCCCACGACAAATCATGTACTGGGTAATTCTCCTCATGCTCCTTCAACTGCCGAGAAGTAGGAGACTACCCTATTGTGCTGCATCAGAACAGTGCTCAAACCCTGAATAGATGCGTCGGCGCAGAGGACATATCCGTTCTCTCCAGAAGGTAAAACCCAAAAATCGGAGCCGACACTAGTCTCCACTTCAGCTCCTAGGAGCTGGTCTTGTCATCCTCAGTCCAAGTGAACTTCACGCCTTTCTAGGTCAAGCGTGTAAGTAGCATAACTATGCGAAAGAAACCCTCGACGAAAGGTCTGTAATATCCTGTCAGTCCCAAGGACTGATTTCGGCTGCTCCCAACGATAACAACCTCTATCTCCTGTGGAACCACGGTACACTCCTACTGGTGATCGTGTGTCCCAAACATCATCTCATAAGACAATCCAAATCAGCACTATTGATAATCACATATAGATATTCTCGTCGAATCATCTCTAGATCTATGCAAAGGTGGTGCACGTGACTCACCTCGGATCCGAAATAGATCACCACATCGTCAACAAAGACAATGGAAACCAATCTAAACATCCTAGGAATACCCATATCATCGAGTCTATGATAACATCTAGGGCACCACAAGCACTAATGGTAAAACCAAGACACAAAATGTCCGTATCACAGACATTCCTAACCATGAGATCCTCAACAATAAATAGATCTAATCACCAACGATATATAATCATCAAAGAATAGAACCTCCAGTGTGAGAGCAATGCTCTATCACACGAAATATCATACATGTGGGAGCAACGCTCTACCACAAGAAATCCTCCATATGTGGGAGCAACGCTCCACCACAAATAATCCAGAATATATATATCCACAATAAATATGGGAGCAATGCTCCGCTACAAACAATCCGTAATATGTGGGAGCAACGCTCCACCACAAAACGATCCATAACATGTGGGAGCTACGCTCTACCACAACAATACATAAGTGCCCAAGCACCTAACTATCTAGCTAGAGACTGCACAAGATCTCTCTACCACAGATCAATGTGGGTAGCCTAGGGTATAACCACCCAGTAAGCAAATCTAATCCATAGTCAACTCTATCATCCTCCTAGTGGGTCGGTCACCCACTAATGGGAGAATTAGTTGACAGGGTATAACGACCAATATCATAATGTAGACATTTAATATTCTACATTTAACATAGGTAGAATTATCATGATGCTACCAACCATACATCTGACACACGTGCACACACAACATAGGTATGATCAACATAATCCTCTAATTAGTCCACACCCAACATACTCACAATATAGGTGTAAATCACCGTGATATCTCCAACAATACATACCGAACCCGTGTGCATATATCATCGTAGGTAAAATCAACAATACCCCCAAACAACACTCACATGACAAATATACACATATGCCAAGAGTATAATCAATATATACTTCCAATAAGGCATACTATAACCCAGGTGCATTTACAAATCGCACATAATCAACAAGATACCTCCAATATGTCAATCAGACACGTACAGCTAACTAAATAGCTATAATCCACAAGGAACCTACAATAACCATATCTAGATGGGAATACCCACACTATCCACAAATGAACTATCCATCATAGAACTCCTTCAACTCATAACAACCATATGTACACTTCATATATATGCATAATCAACATATTTAATCCAATCTATCACACAAATCATATACCACCTTCTAAGTTATCCAATCAGGTACATACAGTCTAAAATTAAAGTATCCATAGAATATGATACATCGATCCTCCATAGACTGACCAAAATCGACAATGATATACGATCAACTCTGTCTTTTCCACATCAGTACAAAACATGTACTCAAATGTACTTTAGATACCAAACTAAGCACAAACTACCCAAAGATTCAGATCGGACCAATAAAGCTAAATCGGTCATCTATTAACTAATCAAGAATACCTTAATCCTCCATAAGCTACTAAGGTATATCAATCTACGACTACCCAAGTCGACAAGCGTAAGTCAGTCTTTCACTGACCCATCTAACAAGAGTAAACCAGTTATCTACTGATGTAATTAATTAAGATAAAATGATATACTACTGGCTAGATCAACATGAAGATATAGATATTATCCACTACCCAGCTAATACTAGCAAAGGCTGGTATGTGCCTCAATCTGCTAAACAACTAGTAATAACAGAAGCTAAATACTACTGGTGTATGATATAATAAATCACCAGAAATTGTAATCCCTCACATGTAATATGGCTACAACATCAGACAGATACCAGATACAAAGTGTCATAACTCTCACAGTCAACAATGCATACTCTAACTAAATAGAAGGATAACAGTATACCAACATACCTCCTATAGCTTGGAGATGTCCTGCTGCTGCCAGGTCCCAAAATCCAAAAAGTCACATCGAGAAGACCAAAACACAAAATCCGAAACACCGGAAAAATAAGACACGTAAGTCGATCTCTGATACCAAATAAATTGATATCAGATAAATCTCGAAAATCCAGAACACATAGCAAGTATCGTATACCTGCTCTGATACCACTAAATTGTCACGCCCCGAGGGAGTCTCTGTCCGAAGAAATTTCAGCAGCATCTCCCCTGTACGGCGGACAATCTGAAACTTTTCTACAAGCACTATATACCTCAGCCACATGCGGCTGGAATAATAACAATAAAAGAAAACAAAACACCACGCAGTTAATATCAAATTCAGCCTCTGGCTGACACAACCACGCAGTTAAAAAAAATAAAGCAACCCACTCGGCTGTACCAAAACCGGCTAGGCTTACACAACCAATAACAAATACAAAACACCACATAACAACATCAACTCTCCAAAAATAAAAACCAGAGTACAGAGCTAAATAAACTGACACATAAAACAAACAAAACATACGTGAAACCGATAAGTCCTCTGATGAGACGTGGGGACCAGCAGACAGGATGCTCCAAGCGACACCATAAATAACCTGGTACCTGAAAAATATAGAGTCCACGGGGGTGAGTTCAACAACTCAGCGAATACCAATAGACATGCCTAGTAAGATATATCTAACAGCAATAAACATGGAATACAGCTTCCTAATCATATATCTAGGAAAGATGCAAAACTGAAAGGTAACTAAGGAAGCTGTACTCACCAGGAACTCCTATCCAAACAAAAGGGTCGTCAAACCGAAAGTGCCCTAAATCCTGTATGCATGTCAAACATATGCATCCAACCAAATGCAGCAAATAAATGCAGCAAACACAATCACAAGAAATAAATGCATCAATGCATATGATGTCAATGATGCGTCCTGGTCACCCCTGACGCCAGTCAGTCATCTCACACACAAATGGCGAGACCGAGTGGGTAGGGCTGTGACAACCGTGCACTCTGTCGTCACTGCTCCTGATGAGTGACCGAGTGGACGGGATGCTGTCGGAGTACTCCTGTCCTGTGACCCCAAATCATAAATGGGGGAGCTCAATGCTCTCAACTCCCGGTACACGATGACGGGGAGGAATCCCTGCCGGCTAACACGTTGTGTCACACTACCCATGAGCGGACCAACGTAGCCAAACAAAGTCCCTGCTGCAACACACACTGCCTGAATCGACCACTAACCCATGAGTGGTGGTGTGTGCAGATCCATGTAACTGGCGATGTGCTCAACAACAATGGAGTCGACTATCGCACAGCATGCAATCATGATGCATGACACTAAGCATGGCAAAAACTGATCAACATAACCATATCCATACATACAAAATGGGTACTGTAAAAGCGATGGTCACATACCAAGATCTAGAGTACACAGGTCAGATAGAATATCAATAACCCTATGTCCTGAACATAATAAGTATGAAATATCCTGATCAGCATAGAAAAATCCATATATACACAATATGGGTACCACAGTATCAGTAAGTCAAATCCACGGATCTAGGGTATACAAGTCCTCTAAGGTATAACAACCTAGACCCAAATCATATCCCTCTTCCATAGCATATGTACCAACAATATACACAGATCAAAGAATCAGGGTCTAAACACCCGAATCATATATGATATACAAATAGAGGTACACAAATCTAATATGGCACAAAAACCTAAGTATCAGATAATCTAGATACCCAGGCCAGAAACAACAATCCAAATCCTAGTCCTAACCTCAGTAAGCATGGTATGTCACTCTAGAAACTAAGATACTCATGGTAACAAGATAATCATGGCAACAAATCACGAGATATAATCACAGGTGACAAACCTAACATGCTATGGATATCAAACAGTGACATACCAAAGGCAAACATGTTCATTGCATGTAGTTATAAAATACTATACATATCCAATGACAATATCATAAAAGATAAGTCAAGAGGTACCCGCCTCCAATAGGAAAGATCCAATCAGTCCAAATCCGGACGTTAAGAAACTTGTCTCGCGTCAAGGTCCTGTGATAAATAGTATAATTTAGCTAAGTATAAACAAATAGCTAAATAAATTTCTAATCCATCGACCATCTAAGGTTAGTTTTATTAACCCTAATTACACCAAAAATCAACCAACATATTTAATTGTATTCATTAAGCCTTACCTCTGGATCACACAAAAGGAAGATCACAGCGATTAGGGCTTTCTCCAACAATGTCTGCAAAGGAAATCACCATATAAGGTCTACACAGGATTTAATATAATTAACCCTATGCTTACATAACAAAAGTAATACCAATAGCTCAAACCATCGAAATCATCTAGTTCATCTTCCCATACTCACCTCAACAGTAATTAACTTAACACCAACCTTACCCATATTCCCTGATGCCTCAACACTGCTCAAATCCTATAGAACTTACTGCCAAGATCCGGAGAAGCTGCTGTGAGAAATCAGTGACAAATACCACTGTTATCAGCCAACAAATCCAACATAAGATCCGGAGAAGCAGCTGGTGGCGCAGTAGGAAAAATTACCAGTCGGGTAGGCTGACCACAACCCAACCCAGAGGAGTTAGGGTTCGGATCCAGCAACAAGAGGGAACCTAGGACAAAGGAAGGAGTCCGCTAGGCACTGCACAGTGGAGGAGTCGGCGTCGGCAGAGGGAGGATAGCCGGTTGCCGGTTGTGGTAGCGGTGACACTGTGCAAAACTAGGGCAGAGAGAAACGGGAGAAGGGCGTCGGCGGCGCTGGGATCCCCACGGCGACAGTGGCCTGGGTCAGTCCTGGTGGCCGGCAATGTCCCGTGCGGCGGCTAGGGCTGAGGAAGAGCGACAGTGCTCGGCGTCGGCACCAGTGGGCATAGAGCAAGCTTTCGGCGATTTTAGGGCAGGGGAAAGCTTCGGCTCGGGTGGAGAAGAAGATGAAGAAAAGGTCTTCGGGTGTGCGGCTCGGGAGGAAGAAACCGCCGGCCGGCGGTTAGGGCCGGCGTCGGGCGCGAGAGAAGAAGAGTGGAGTGGATGAGGGCTCGGGCTCGGCACAGTAACGAGGAGAGAAAAAAAATATAAGGAAAAAGAGAAGGGAAAAGGAAAAGAAAAATAAAACTTTTCCTTATTAAAACTGGGTAGCCTAAACAGGCTTTTCCGGACCCCGTTTTTATCCCCGTTAACTCGTCCGTACGAGCTCCGAAAAATTCTTGAAAAATGTCCAAAAATTTTGAAAAATTCCCTTATTAATATTCATCATTTTTCCGGTATTTTACATAGATGATCTATATGATCAGCTAAAAAGGACAATAGTGTTCTCAAAAATAGACCTGCGCTCTGGGTATCATTAGTTGGAAGTGAAAGAAAGTGATACATCCAGAACAGTTTCCAGGACCAGATCTGGACACTACAAATTTGTAGTCATGCCTTTTGGAGTGACTAATGCACCTGCAGTCTTCAGGGACTTAATGAACAGAGTGTTCAGAGAATACCTTAATAAGTTTGTCATTGTGTGCATCGACGACAATCTAGTCTATTCCAGAACCCCAGAGGAGCATGACACGCACTTGAGAATAGTATTGCAGACCCTTCAGCAAAAGCTGTATGCTAAATTCTCAAAGTGCGAGTTCTGGTTAGAGAAGGTGGCATTTCTAGGTCACATAATTTCTAAAGAAGGTATTCAAGTATATCCAGCCAAAATAGAGGCGGTCAACAAATGGCATAGACCCAAGAACGCTAGGGAGATCATAAGTTTCCTTGGTTTAGCTGGGTACTACATAAAATTTGTGGAGGACTTTTCCAGGATAGCCTCTCCACTGACAGCCCTGACCAGAAAGAACAAGAAGTTTGAGTGCTCAGACAAATGTGAGCAGAGTTTCCAAGAGCTGAAGAGAAAACTGACCAGTGCTTCCATTCTAACTGTTCCAGAAAGTGACAAGAGCCTTGACATCTACAGTGATGCTTCCAAGATGGGCCTAGGAGCTGTACTCATGCAAGAAGGAAAAGTTATAGCTAATGCTTCCAGACAATTCAAAGATTATGAGAAGAACTACCCCACTCATGATCTTGAGCTGGCAGCTGTGGTCTTTGCACTGAAACTCTGGCGACACTACTTGTATGGAGTCCAGTGCAGAATCTTCACAGACCATCAAAGTCTTAAGTACTTCTTCACTCAGAAGGACTTAAACATGAGACATCGTAGGTGGCTAGAGTTGGTCAAAGATTATGACTGTGAAATCCTCTATGACCCAGGCAAAGCTAACAAAGTGGCAGATGCACTAAGCAGAAAATCCAGTGCATCCCTGATGTCCTTGTCATCATTAGCTCTACCACTACAGAAGGAGTTGCCAGACTTTGGAATGGAAATTATTTATGGGCAACTCTCTGCATTGACCTTAGAGTCTACCTTGCTAGAGGATATACAGAGAAAGCAAAGTGAAGATCCAGTTATCCAGAAGATCAAGCAAGGGATACAAAAAGAAGAAGATACAGAATTTCGAGTATCAGACAGTGGAATTCTTTATCAGGGGATTCAGTCTTTCTCAAGGTTGCTCCTATGAAGGGAGTGATGAGATTTGGCAAGAAGGGCAAATTAAGTCCTTTCTACGTAGGACCTTACCTGATCATAGAGAGGATTGGGAAACTAGCTTACAAGCTGGACTTACCACAAGACATGCCAGCAATACATAATATATTCCATGTCTCCATGTTAAAGAAGTGTCTCCACGACCCTAGCCAAGTGATTCAGCCTCAGACAGTGCAGATCCAAGAGGATCTTAGCTACGAGAGCAGACCTGCACAGATAGTGGACAGAGAAGTTAAGAGACTAAGGAATAAAGAAGTACCACTAGTGAAGGTCATCTGGCAGAACCAGAAACACGAGGAAGTCACTTGGGAGAGTGAGGACAGTATGAGACAAAAATATCCAGAACTATTCTAAGTTCGAGGACGAACTTTTTATTAGGTATGGTGGATTGTAACGACCCAATTTTTCCTATTTCAAGTTCTAAATGTCCTTAAAAATATTTGGAAATGCTTTTAAAATATTCTAAAGATTTTTAGAAATTTTTAGAGTATTTTTATACTATTTTTGGAGGTCGTTTGGTATTTTTACTAAACGAAAGAAGTTTCGACAAAAAAACGTTCAAGCCGAGATTCGAACCGTGGACCTCGAACCTGAACCGAACCTTAACCGAATCCGGCCAGCCAACTGGTCCACGCCCTTCTTGTGAACATATATGGAACGGAATATATATAAGTAGTAGTTAGGAACATTTTAAATAAAATGGGAATAAAACGCTCGGCTGAGGATTCGAAACCACAACCTTTGACTTGGCCAAATCGTGATTGACCAAGTGTGCTAGCGGGCGTTTCTTATAAAAGAAGGAGAAATATTCTATTTAAGCAGTAGTTAATGAATAGAGAATAAATAGGAAGAAAAATGGTTGCAGCCAAGACTCGAACCCGCGAGCCGCGCCTTAAGCAGAACGCAGCCAACCAACTGTGCCAGCGGCTGTTGTTAATTAAGGAAAGAACGGATTATATTTAAGGTATAGTTAGTAATAGAAAACCTAGTTATAAAGGGATTAGGTTTTCTCTCTCGCCGAAAACTTGATTCTTCCTTCCCCTTCTCTCCCGACAGCGCAGCTCTTCATGGGCGAAAACGCTGCGAGCGTCTAGGCGTCTTCGGTGGCCAGCGAGGGGCTTTTCCGAGAGGTCCTCACACCATCGAGCTCCTCTCGTCAAGAAGAGATGCGGGCACAAAGGAATCGTCGAGGTTTCAAGCTCCACCCGAAACCCTAGATCTTCCTCCTTCGGTTGTAAGTCCAAGAAAGCATTGTAAGTACTACTCACCTGTGGTAGGAGTTGCTCCGAATTTGTTTGGATGTTTTCTTGTATCTCTTGAATTTGAAGCATGCTGTACAGATTTTTCCTACTTGTGCTTGCTGCCGTGAGGTTGTTCTGTGCCATGTAGTGTTGTTCGGTTTTAATTTAGGGTTAGCTGTGAGTTTATGTCCCCTTTCCTATTGTTTAGCAGTGATCATTGGTATTTAAGGCTTAAAACAATGAAGTTTTGGTGCTTCCTGTGCTTGCTGCCGTGAACCTTAAAGAAAGGAGGAGAGGGATTAGTTTTGTGGTCACTGGAATGGATGTTGTTGGGTAGCCTTTTGGTTTCTTTTGCTTGCTTACCGTGGCACTGAACAGGAGGATGTTTGGCTTTTGGTTTGTAATGCAGTGGCATGAATAACCTATGTCTTAGGAGAAGTTTTGCGGATTCTAGTTTTTGTTCGTGCTAAGAATTTGGAATGAAAATAAGTTTTATATGGGATTTAAAACTCTATAAGGTTTAAATTTCAGATTTGTTAAGCATCCAGTTTCAGTTGTTAAAGTATTCAATTCCAATTAGTTGATTTCGACAATTTAGATAATTTCAGTCATAGTTTTCTTGCTATGCGATGGGTACGAACAGCTGTACATAGTGACCATTGTAGCTTAACTTTTCTTGTTAATTCCATGAACATGATTAGCTTTAAGTTTAGTATTTTAACCTTGGATTTCCATGAGTTCCGAATAGGAACAACTTCTGTTCCTTTTAGCATGCAGTTTGTAGTTTTCCTTGTTGTACCATGTTATTTTTAGGTACTTTAATTTAGTATGGCATGCAGATTTTATTTAGTTAGGATGAGTTTAGCATTTTCCTTGCTACTCAGAAGGGCAAGAACAACCCTTTATTTAGTTAGAATGGGTTTAACATTTTCCTTGCTACTTAGAAAGGCAAGAACAAACTTCATTTAAAGTATGTAGTGTTAGTTTCTTGAATTTCTTGAACATGAACAGCTATTAAGCTTATCTTGTAGTTTGATTTGCTTGCTTTACTTTTATAGCATGCTCAGTTAGTTGCAATTCTCTACTTGTTAGATACACTTGCAGTATTCGAATAGGCTGAGCAGTATTGAATTATAATTCAGTTTCTAGTTTCCTGTTTGATACATATGTATATATATGTGCTAGTTAGCTTTTAATAGATCTTTAATCTGAAGTATATAGTTAGCTGTTTTTGCTATTTTAATAAGATGAATAGCCATGTATTTTAGTGGAATAATTATGTGCCCTATTAAACCTTTTGAGGATTATGGGTAACTACAAGTAAGAAAAAGACCAAGATCTAATTAGAAAAGATAACAAGAAATTTAAAGTAAGAGGCTAGTACCCGACTTCCAAGGTTGTCGTTAAACAAATCCAGGTGACCAATTCCAAGGTCTTGGCCCTAGTAAGACCAAGGTCTTTATCCTCATAGGACTGGGGGCTCGCTACCTCAGTCACTTTTAGAGAGCGCGCATAAGATGGTACTAAGCCTGGGCCCAAGAAAGAAAGAAAGAAAAGAAGAAAGTTAAAGATTAATTTCAAGTATAAGGCTATTAGTAAATGAAACGACTATCACCTATGTTTAGAACCAGCAAAGTTTAACTCTTTTAATTCTAAGCATACCGTATTAGTTTTCATTTGCTTTCCTTATGAGTTTATTAAGCATGATTAGTTTTATTTTTAGCATGCAGATTTATGTTTGTATATCATGAGTATGCAGATTTATTCTTATATCATGAGTATGCAGATTTATTCTTATATCATGAGTATGAAGATGATTTTAGTGCTTTGCTATAGATGAGCATGTGTAGCTTTTCTTTTTAGCATTTCAGTTTCAGTATCCTTTGCATCTTATGCACTTTCGAGTTTTTGTGAGATAGATTAGTACTTACTAAGCGTTTCGCTTATAGATTTATTTTTCCTCCTACTGCAGATAAAGGAAAAGCTAAAGTATAAAGAGGAAGGCGACAAGGAGATCCGTGATGGATGGTGTGTGATGTTGGACTATGAGATTGATCTGGGAACATTATTAAGTTATTTTGAGTTTTGGTGAAAACATTTGAGACTGTATCATTTATTTTAGGTCCTTGAGAGTATCTTTGGTTCTAGATTGCATGCTATAATGTAATTGTTAGTAAGTTAGTACTTTGATGCTTTCTTGAGTTATAGTTTTGATATGTTTCTGTTAGTATAGTTATGTTATAAATGCATGTGATGTATGTATTGGATTTTAGTCCGCTGAACAGCAGATACTCTGCCGAAATTTTAAGTTTTCTAGAAACAATTAGTACAGCTTACTACACTAGTTGTTTTAAAATTACTGCGTGAGTTGTTTGGTATATGTTCCAGCCGCCTGTGGCTGATGTAATAAGTGTTTGTATCTTAGTTTAAGGTCACCGGTACAGGGAAGACTCTGTCGAAATTTTTCGGTAGGGATTCCTCATGGTTTCGATCACACCGGTTAAGTAGAGTTAGTAGTTAAGTAACAGTCATCATTAGAGTGTAGTAGTAGTAAGAAGGGTGGTCGTTACACTAGGGAATGCATTAAGAGTGTACCTTAGTGAATCTTGGTTGCTTACCTTTTCTTCGAGATTCAAAAGTTTGATGATGAGCTCCTTAATCATCGAGTGAAGGTGTGCAATGGTTTCGTCTTCTTCAAATTGAAGGTTGGTGAGCTGGTTACGAAGTAAGTCCTATCTCGTAAGTTTTGCCTCCGAGGTTCCTTTGTGTAGTTTCAAGAATTTCTCCCAGAGTTCTTTTGCAGACTCATGGGCTCCGATCCGGTTGACTTCTTGTGACGGTAAAACGCTCAGCAGATGAAACTCTACTTTGCCGTTTGCCATAAAGTTGGCTTGTTCCTTCTTCATCTATTGAAACTTTTCTTTGCCCTTGGGTGCTTCAAAATCAAAGTCTATTATTAATAATAAATCAAAGTCTGTTTTCAAAAATACCTCCATTTTTTTCCAGCTCGCGAACTGCCCCTCAAACTTTGGTGGGTAGATGCTCGATCCAGCCATCTCGTGTACTTCGTTCAGCGGTTAATCCTCCTGAAGCTATTAGACTCTGATACCATTTGTTGGTCCGGATAAGCCGCCTGGAGAGGGTTGAGTTGCTTGAAACACTAAAATTGAACACCTTTCTCGTTCTTCAACTTAGATTAAGTAGCAATAGCATAAAAATAAATAATATGAAACTAAATGAAAGAGACTCAGAATTTACTTGGTTATAACCGGAGTGGTTGTTAATCCAAGGCAGATGAAAGTTCACTAAGAATCTCCTTCGATGAAGGTAGTGTTGGGATGTATACTATAAACCTAGCTTTTGTATGAACATCTATTTTGAAATATTTTGAAATGAAAATCACTTTGGTCAAATGTTTGCATTTTATATTTATATATATGTCAATGCAGTTGTCCATTTAATTTATATTGTTAATTTAACATGGTGTGTGGTGCCACACAGAAGATCATGTTATCGGTTCCGTATAAATTATAAATAGTAGCTCACAACCAAGATGGATTGGGACAAATCATTGGAACGGTTGTAGTGTAATTTGGTATTAGTCTGTCTTGATTAAAAAATTACACTAGTACACTATGTGTGTATTGAGCAGGACCGTTTAAGGTTGTTCGATTTGTACTGATTATATAAAAGAACAAAACTTTTGTTATTATGGATGTGCATCTTCTTAATCCCTATTTAATAATAAACACGTATACTTAGTATTTATTTCTTTAACTTATCAATAGGTGATATTTATTCATTAAATCAATAGACTAGATAAGTTGGGAGATAGTACTATTTATATGGTGTGTTGTTGATTATAGAAGGAATCTATGTCCTAATTATTTAGGTTGATGATGTCCCCTTGAGGAGCTAATAAGGATTATCATGTAAACCCAGCACGTGAACTTAGTCCGGTATGATAATAAAGTTGAGTGGTACTACTCTTGGAATCATATGTTAATTAATTGAGTTGTCAGTAACTCATTTAATTAATGGAAATATGATATCTTAAACATGGGGAGATTAACACGCTCATAATAAAAAGAAGCTCATATTGTAATATGGGATTAATGCGGTAGTTCAATAATAACTCTTTAGTGGTATGAGTTATTATTGATGGACTTGAGTTGGGTGTTCGGGGCGAACACGGGTACACCCAAGCCCATCAGGAGACCTAAACCAATTCCCCCTCTAGGTCCCTGTTATAGCCTCTATATATAAAGCCTTGCATCCACCCATCCATAACTAGGTTTGGTTTCACTTGGTTTGATTTAACTTAACTTGGTTTAGTTTAACTTAACTTGGTTTGGTTTAACTTAACTTGGTTTGGTCTAACTTAACTTGGTTTGGTTTAATTTAACTTGGTTTAGTTTAACTTAACTTGGTTTGGTTTAATATAGTTTGTTTAGATTTTTTCTAAACAAAATTTTGTTATTTTTTCTTTCCTTGTAACCGACGGCAAGTCTATAAAAAGGAGTAGGATGTGGCCCCGAAAACCTAATTTTCTAATTCTCCACAATCTTCTTCTCTCCTCGTGGTCGGCGCCCCTCTTCCACCTAGGGCCGACGCCACATCCACCTCTTCTTCTCCTTGTGGCCGGTGCCACCTTCAACCCCACCTAGGGTCGGCGCCACCTCTACCAAGGGCCACCCCTTTCTCACCTTGCAAGGGCCGCCCCCTTTCCTCTCCTAACTAGGGTTGGCGACACTTCTTCTTCTTGGTGGCCGGCGGCTTGAAGAAAAGGAAGAAGAGGAACACAAGGAAGAAGAGGAAGGAGAGGAAGAAGAAGAAGAAGATTAGAAGGTACCCCATCCTAGAGACTCCTTTTTGTGGCCGGCGATTTTGGAAGAGAAGAGAAGGAGGGTGGTTTTGTTCTTGGTAGATCGTCACCCACATGATGTCCAAGAAGAGGAGAAGAATATGGCAGAAGATCAAGAGGTCTTTAGCTACAAAGAAAAGGTACAACTAGTTCTTTAATTCCGCTGCGTATCTAGTTTCATTTTTCTTTGTATCGATTTTGCGTATCGATTTTGAATACCAACACAAGAGGCCAACGATCTTGTATTTCGATCAAGGTGTGCTTTGATCATTCAAAAACTTGCTTGATTGATCGAACACATCTTTGATCGATCATGCGGGTTGCTAGGAAGAGTTCTGTTCTTGTACAATTTTTTTTTGTATAGGAAAATTAAAATAGAACAGAATTCTAGCGGCCTTCAGGCAGAGAAGACTCTTACACTCGTTAACAGCTCAAACTATTGCTAGGAAATGAATTCTCAAGTTGTTACATTTTTCCTATGTCCAGGGGTCTTTTTATAGACCTTGGAAAAACTTATCCGCAGGCTGAAGGCGTCTTCCATAAGACTGGAAGGCACCTCCAGCGAGGCGCCGGTGGATAAAGTTTTATCCACTGCAACGGCTCGAATTAGCCTGGTCAAAGACGCCTTCCATGATGAGTTGAAGGCGCCTTCCATGCGTAAGGAAGGCGCCTTCCATGAAGGCTTCCTTCTATGGACAGTGAAGACGCCTTCCAGCAGAAGACTGCAGCTTCTTTTTCTCTTCCTCTCGCTCTTCCGCTTGGATGATTTCGACCAACCAAAATAAGGCTCACCCGAACCCAATTTCAGCCTTCTCCTCGAGCGGCCTTCCTCCTCGGCTTCTCATCCCTCAACCACCACGCGCGTCCTTCTCGTCCACCCGTGTACTCTTCCGCAGCATCTCGTCCCTTGAACGCACCGTGCCTGTTGGCTCTCTCCGGTGTCGTTTTTCTCGCTAGCCGCGTCTTCTGCTCGACTTCCTGTGCTCCTAAGCTCTTGCACACTTAGAGACAGTGATCAAAACATAGCATGACCTAATCCTAACTTGGTTGATCACATAAAAAATAGCCTTGGGGTTCCAACATAATTTGGATATCCATCTCTCGGTCTATCTCGACCTAATCATACTTAGTGTTGATCTAGATATCTATGTCCTCTCTAGATATCTATCCGATTAATGACTATTTTTAGATTAATATACTTATTAATTCATGAAACTTTATCATTAATCATATACGTATAGAAAAATAAATTATTAATGATAAATACTTATCTTTATAAAATAATTATCCATAAAATATATAAGGAGTGTCTTGACACATAAGTACACACACTAACACTTCTATCACTCCAGAGATTCGAGCTTGATAGCACCTAATCCCATGGATACCTACTTACTACTCATAGACAAGCTCTTAGATTGGTTTTAGAGGTTGGAGATTAGGGTTCACTAATAAGTATGACCCCCTCTCTCTATTGATCTGATTATATATTTTTATGCAATGATAATGACTTGGGTTCACCTCTCGATCTATCCTGACAATGTTACATCTAGTCAAATCCAATAACAAATGATAGATAAAGTGAAACGAACTAAAACCAATCAATAAACACACATGTCATAGACAAAAACGAGGATCAATGTATTAAACACATCCAACAAGTCATCAAATTACTCCCTAATCCTAGAATTAGGGAAACTCCATGATGAGATTATAAAATGAAGACATAAGAATTGAGTTAATAAAGCACAAAAAGTCATCTTCGGTTGAATTCCAATCACTCTCGGAGGTAGTGATGCCTCCACTCCTTGCATGTGGCTCTCATAACTTGGGTTTTTGTGACAAACCCTCATGTCTTTGATGCTCCTTGGCTAGGGACCTTGGGTTCCTTTTATAGCTTTTGAAAGCTACTCACTCTTTAACGGAATATGAATTTTAAGGTAAAATTGAGTTGGTGCACCAGAATAGTGTTGGAGAACGCGACCTGGCTGTGTTGACTCATAAACCCTAACTCCGGGAAGGTAATGGCTGGCATGACTATGTTGGGTTGCATGACCTGCCCATGTTGGCTACTAGACACTCCATTTTTTCTCCATTTGCGCATCTTGCCTCCAAGTATGGTGTATGGTTGTGGTATGAACCACGTGTAGCCCATGCTAGACGTTGGATTGAGGCTTTTTGTCTCCAAATGCATCTAAAAGTTGAGATCTTCGTGCCCTATTAACAAAAAAACAAAAGAGCAGTCCCAAACTGAAGTGATAAAAATGCATGAAATCATTAGAAGTAAAAGCAAATATGCTCATGAAATACTGGTATGAATTACACACATTAATATTCTAACAAATATTCTATTCAATATCCTAATAAATATTCTACTAAATATTGTAACATTTCCCCTTATGCTGAAATGTAATATTTGACAGTCATAACTTACTTATCATGTTTTTAAACATTGACTTTGTTGGATCGAGTCACATGTGAAAGGGTGGGTGAATCACATGATTTTGAAAAACTTATCTTTTCTTTTTAAAACTAAAATCAAAATATGCAACGAAAAACTAAGTTAGACAACGAAGCAGAGAAAACACATAAGGAAGTACACAAGCACAATCGGTTTACTTGGTTCGGAGCCTGTGATGACTCCTATTCCAAGACCGAGGTCCTGTGGACCTATCGATGGGTAATCCACTAAACGCCTCTTTTAGTACCCCCGGAAGAGATTATCAAATACAAGATGAAAGTAGGACAGTGTAACAACCTACACTTCCTTTTTGCAAGTATGACAGGTAAACAATAAATAAAAAATTCGTTACCAACACTTTAGAAGAGAATTTGAACAGGCTCGTGTGTTGGTGTTGGTCTGCCGGCAGCGATCAGATATCACAGGGTAGTAGTGCAACAACAGCAGATCATAGTTGAAGCAATAGAAGAATCGTAGAAGCTCAGTATCAAGTTCTACTTTTTTTAGTGTCTTCGAAGTGCTGGTCGAGGCCCTTTATATAGCCGAGCTAGACTTGATCCAAATACACTGATCTCGAGATCAGGGTTTGACTCAATGCTGATCGGTCAACCAATCCAGCTATTCGGTTGACCGTTCCCGCCTGATTTGGTTCTTTTTTTTCTAGTCCAGATTCAACTTCGGATGAGTCTTCGTTCGGTCGAACGATCCCTCCGTCAGGTCAACCGATCCCGCTATCCTCGCTAGCTTATCTAGTCTAATCCGATCAATCCGACCTGATTTCAGTCACAGCATATCCATTGTTTGGTCGACCGATCCTAAGGTTTGGTCGATCGATCCCTTGGTCGAGCCTTAGCCGTAAGCTAATATGATCTTTGGGGTTCGGTCAACTGATCCGGACGTTCGATCGACCAATTTCGGTAAAATTCTAATATGCACAAATGTTAATTTTCCTACAAAACAAAGGTTAGAATAATAAATAATAAAATATGTAAAGATAAGTTTTGACAGTCTTCGGACTGTCTAGTCCTGACTTTGAATTTAGCTAAAGCTCTAGGTCAGACCGACACACCTATTGTTCTCTCTTCGAGGAACGCATCCTCACATAGTCACTCTTCTCCAGTGACCTGCCTTTACTTACCAATTTGTTATTGACTGACTAGCCTCTTGACCCATCAGGTCTTCATGCTAGTTCTTCGGTCCCGTAGATCCAACTGGAATTCTGCCAGTTGTCCGGTCTTGCGGACCCAACCAGACTTCATACCAGATATCCTGTTGGCTCGTTTACCTATTTGGACTTTATATCAGTTATCTAGTCCCGCGGATCTAGCTGGATTTCAGCTTGGTATCCGATCCTTCGGACACGTCAATTTCTGCACATTTGATAAAACAGTTAGATAACAAAACACCTAACTTAACTCACTTGTCATTCATCAAAACTTAAGTTAGACCGTTAATGTAAACTACACCAAGAGACTTGTGAAGATTTTTTGTTAAGATGTATGCAGTTTGTTCCTTAGTTAAAATTTATATCATGTGGACAACTTTTTTTTATCAAATTTTCCTTGATGAAATCATGATCCACTTCTACATGCTTTGCTCGATTGTGATGAATTGGATTGTGAGCAATGCTAACGGTCACTTGGTTATCACAATTGTATGTTCAATGATCTAATTACAATATAAATGTTAGAAATCAATGCATTACAGAGTAAATCCAACTTTATATTAGATTGTAAAAAGAAAATTTAAAATTGACATGAAAAAGGACATCCTTTTTATTGGTTTAGTCAAAGGAACACTCTTTTTTAATTTTTTATTTTTATCAAAAGGGTTCCCCACCCCATCAACTTTCTTTAAAATACACAACTACCCTCAAATGCATTGCTCAATCGATTTTTTCACTTTTTGTTATATCGATTTCAAGTTTAAACCCTAAATCAGTTGATTGAAGTTGAAATCAACTATTTTTATTGTACATACTCCTTCTAATTCTTCTTGCTACTTCAAAATTTGTCCAAAATCCCTCATTCTCTCATCTCGTCTTTTCTTATCAACTCCACTGCATCACCTACCTATTGTCTCCTAAGTTTCCTCTTTGTCCAAGGTATGTTTGCATTTTATGATATGTTTGGCTTTGGTGTTTATCAAAGTTCAAGACTCTACTTCTGATCACTCGATTGTCTTTGTCAATTAACTCTACTGCTTATCATCTCCTCATCTTCCTATTTGTTGTCGAAGGTATGTTTTTAGTGTTGGATATAATTATCCCTATTAGGTAAGTTTATTTGTTAATTGCACACGTGAATACGATCTGAACCCTTTAAAATGATCTAACTTATGTCTAGTGGATTTCGGATAATTGGATGTGGATCTCATATGTGTTGAACCTATAGTCCCGTATCTATTATCATCTATTTGTTAATAATAAATGTTCAGTATATATATAGACTTATAGTCTCACATCTATGATTATCGATGGGTTGATAATAGATATGCACTTCCCAGAAGATTAGGGCATCTTTGAGACATCTCTTCGTTCTCCATTGACGAAGAGGATTCAACTTCGACGCCGTCAACCCTAACTCCTCCGGAAGGCTAACCTTCTTCTTCTCCTTCTCCTTCTTCCGCAGGATTGTTACATCGACAAGCTATACACGAAGAACAATGACAATTCCGCTGCATTCAGGTTCTTTGTAATTACAGTACTTCTTATATCATGTTCTCAATCAAACAAGATCTTCTTATTCTTGTATTTTCTATATGTGAATTCTTTATATTTTTTAGAATTCATGCGGCTTAGGATTTACAAGAACTCTCAATTGGTATCAAAGCCACAGGTTTTGTTTCGTCATTTTCATTGGTAATAAAGTCTAAGTTTTTCGTCAATTTATTATTTGTATGGTAGATCAAATTTTTCCTAGTTAATATAAATTTTTAATCATCGAAAATCATATAAGAGAAAATTAGGATAGACTTATTTTTCAAATTTTTCATATTTCTGATAAGAATATGAAGAACGATAAAAATCATCACTATTGAATCTAATTTTAGGTAAAATTGTGATGATTCAATTGATTGCTTTGGTCGAGCAATTGATTGTCGAGTCTAAAATTTTGAATAGAAATGATTGAAATCTTCAATCGATAAATAGCCTTGAATTCGTGATTACATCATTTATCAATCGATTAGAATTGATTTTTAATCGATTGAGATTTTTTTTTATTAAGTTTTTTTTAGGATTAAGATGCTTTTTAATCGATTTAATCGATTAAAACGTTCTGTTTCATGAATTAAAAAAAATATACCGTTTCAATTAAAAAAAAAAAAACGTTCACTGTTTCAACGTGAAACAGTGAACAAATTTTGAAATATAATACATTAAATTTTTAATGTATGAATAACTAAGAAATTAAATAGTATTAAATAATTTAATACTATTTAATTATAATTATAGAACATAAATTTTTTTTTAAAGAGATATATAATTATGTAGTCGCATATAGTAGGCTTTCAAATCGATTGGGATAATCGATTGGATCATACTAATCGACTATCATAAGGTATCAATCAATTAATAAGCCTAATTTTATTTTGTTAACGCTGATTAAGTAATTTCTATTCGAATTAAGTTCCTAGTATTTTTTTGGGTCTATCTACACAACATGCTACTAAGTTGAATTAATGTGTCGGTCTAAGGAAGACACTTTAGGTAGGTTTAGTACATTTTGTGTTGGTAAACATATATCTATGCTAAAAGTAATCGGCCCAAAGGAAAGTTACTTTTATGCCAGATATATGCATAAGGTAGCTTACAATTATGGAACAAAATATTATTTTGTTCAAATCATGTACAAAATATGTCGGCCCAAAGGAAGACATATTATGTGGATGGTTAAGGTTGTTGTGAGCTATGGACAAAAATATAACTCATATAAAGTATCATATTACGCGCACAATGGGTCGGCCTAAAGGAAGACACATTGTGTGACCAATTAAAGTTTGAGTTATATTAGAGAGTATTGATAACAAATAATGTATCAACCCAAAGGAAGACACATTATGTTGTACTTGGTATCTCATAAAGAGCTCATTTATATGCATTTAAAATTTTATTTTATTTGCATAATTTTATATTACTTATATGTTCTTGGCTTTAGTTAAATCGCGAGTTTAAATAAATTTCTCTCTTTAATTTCAGTGCAATCTGTAACTACCAACATTAATAACATCCCAACACTGACTAGTTTGAATTTTGTTGAATGGAAAGAATACGTGACCGTAGTCTTAGGCTGCATGAACTTAGACTATGCATTAAGGAATGATCATCTCACACCTCTGACCAGTGCTAGCCTTATAGAGCAGAGGGCTGAATTTCAGCTGTGAGAGAAATCAAATCGCATGTGTCTGATTATCATGAAGCTTTCAATACCGGCACCAATAAAGTGTTGGTGCAACCTTAGATCAAGGTTGACCTGGTTGACCCGACTCGAGTTGACCTGACTCGAGTTGTATTTTGATGTTTGACGAGAATAGAAAAGTTGTATCTTGATGTTTGACAAGAATACAAACTTGGGAGATTGTGGGTGCAACCTTCGGTCAAGGTTGACCTGGTTGACCCGACTTTAGTTGACTTGATTCGGTAAAGTCCAAGTATGGAGACTTGGCACGGGAAAAGTCCAAGTATGGAGACTTGGCACGGAAAAGTCCAAGCAGGGAGCTTGGCACGGGAAAAGTCCAAGTATGGAGACTTGGCACGGAAAAGTCCAAGCAGGGAGCTTGGCACGGGAGAAGTCCAAGTATGGAAACTTGGCATGGGAAGTCGGAAAGGGCTCGGCAGCTCGTTCTTTGGACTAGGTCAGAGAGGGCTCGGGAGCTCGTTCTCTGGACCAGACAGAGTTGGAGAGGGCTCGGTAGCTCGTTCTCTGGACCGGATGAAGTCGGAGAGGGCTCGGTAGCTCGTTCTCCGGACTAGGTCAGAGAGGGCTCGGTAGCTCGTTCTCTGGAGCAGATGAAGTCGGAGAGGGCTCGGTAGCTCGTTCTCCAGACTAGGTCAGAGAGGGCTCGGTAGCTCGTTTTCTGGACCGGACGTGGAAGTCGGAGAGGGCTCGGTAGCTCATTCTCCGGACTAGGTCAGAGAGGGCTCGGTAGCTCGTTCTCTGGACCGGACATGGAAGTCGGAGAGGGCTCGGTAGCTCGTTTCTCCAGACTAGGTCAGAGAGGGCTCGGTAGCTCGTTCTCTAGACCGGGAAGGCTTTAGGATTTAGGGCTAGGAAGCTCTAAGGCATTGGATCGGTCTGGTGACCGATCCAGTGATACTCAGGTTTATCTGATCGGTCCACAGACCGATCAGAAAACGATCAGGAAGCTACTGATTGTTGCCTGATCGGTCCACAGACCGATCAGGCTTTAAAGCCAACCCTCACAAAGATGGCTGACCGGTCTGGGGACCAATCAGCCTAGGGCCTGATCGGTCCACAGACCGATCAGATGGCTCCCAGACCGATCAGGGTGGAGCCTGATCGGTCCAGGCCTAGCCGTTGCGACACAACGACTAGATTTCTGTGTTGTTCTTTGTCTTCTTCTTGGCAGGAGCAGATATAAATCAGATGCTGAGCGCCTCTACACAGAATTCTTCTTCCTCACTCTTGCGATATGAGCTTTGCTGAGCTCCCTATTCCTGAAGCTTCGTGTGAGCTTCCCTCGACTAGGTGATCAGCTGCTGTTGACATCGTGAAGTTGCTGCTTCATCGAACTCCAGTCGACGAGAAGGCAAGAAAAGTGTTTTTACATTTATATTGTTCTTGTTTTCTTTCTCTATTGGTTGTACTCCATTCTTGCTGTTGCAAGAGAGATTGTGGCGAGGTTTCTCCACCCAAACGGAATTCATATTAGCCGGTTATCCGGGGTCTCATCCACCGACGGATTGATAGGCTTCGTCCACCTTACGGACATGCCGAGGAGTAGGAGTATCATCTCCGAACCTCGTTACATCATCGTGTTTGAGGTTTGATCTTCTCCACTTTCGTTTCTACATTGTATTTTCGCTGCGCTAACCTAAATTATAGGAAGAACGATAATTTGAGGTCGGCTATTCACACCCCCCCTCTCTAGCCGCTATCCGAAGGTCCTAACAAGTGGTATCAGAGCAAGGTTGCTCTTCGTCGGATTAACACCCGGGGGAGCACAAGGTAGAGAATGGATCTACTTGGAGAAGACATCACGATTCCACCCTTCTACGATCGCAACGACTTTGCGTATTGGAAGGTAAGAATGAAGTATTTTCTTATGACTAACCTAGTGAATTGGAATTGTGTACGAGTAGGTTTTACTCCTCCGGTGGATAAAAAGGGAGAACCTCTCGAGAAGAAGAAGTGGACGAAGGAATAAATCCACCAATCCACAATCAATGATGAGGTGACGAAAATCCTTGAATTTTCATTACCTAATGATATCTTGTGTAAGATAGGTAGATACAACGATGCCAAGGAGTTGTGGAACAACTTGGCTAAGTTCCATGAAGAGAGCTCCAATTCAAGTCATGAAGAGGAGTCAAGTGAGCCAAGTAGCTCACATCATGGAGGTATGGAATTAGAAGTTGAGGGCTACTCAACATCTAAGGAAGAAGAGGAGGAGAGTTCTTCATCAAGATTGGTGCAAGAAGAAGCCTCTACCTCCGGAAGGGATGAAGAAGAGAGCGTATATCCATCCTCAACCCTAGGTAACTCAAGCAACTTAATTTCAAATAAATTACATATAATGTGCTTTGAGTGTAGGGAATATGGGCATTACAAGAGTAAATGTCCAAAGAGGATTAGGAAGACTCCACCGGCGCCAAAGGTCAAGGAAGCCGGAGTCCCGATACGCAAGGGCAAGGAGCACGTGGTGTGCTTCCAATGCAAGCAAAGGGGACATTATAGGAGCCAATGCCCGAGGGGGAGGC
This sequence comes from Zingiber officinale, assembly GCF_018446385.1. NCBI lineage: Eukaryota > Viridiplantae > Streptophyta > Magnoliopsida > Zingiberales > Zingiberaceae > Zingiber > Zingiber officinale. The sequence continues at coordinate 63,550,826 of NC_055998.1, forward strand.
AACCTCACAAGGACAAGAGACCAAGCACATCTATAGGGGGAGCTAAGGCAAACCCTAAGGTACCCTTTAAGGCACATTATTGCAATTCTAATAAGAAACATGCTAGTAGCTTTATTGCAATTGCCAATGATGATAAGCATGATAACCATAGAAACCAATACATGTGCTTAGGTGCCAAACATGTTAATCTAGGTAAGGATAATACTAGAAATGCCAACCCTAGAATTAACTCATCTAAGGTTAAGGAAAACCTAGATAGGAATCCCAAAACAACTAGACATATGCCTAAGAATACCTCAAAGAAAAATGACAAATTAAAACTTGAGGTATTAGAGAAGGAAAATCAAGTCTTGAGGTCAAGACTTGACACCTTAGAAAAGACTCTTAAGAATTTGGAGAAGTCAACTCTAGGGTCTAAGGGCCAAAAGCAAAAGCCCAAGGACATGAGAGGTTTGAGTCACAAACCTGAGTCTCAAGTGATCAAGCCCACTTATCATAATGTTCCATTCGATTATGGAACAAGACCTATGGCTAGGAAGACCATCACCAAGGTCACAAGGGGAGTCACCCCTAGAGTTGATCTTGATGAGTCCCAAATGACCAAGGCTTTAAAGCCTAGGAGGGTCATTAGGAGGGTTGCTAGGGAAGTCATCCCTAGTGAATATTTAGTGAACCCAATGAGCTCAAATAGGTTTTGGGTTCCTAGGAGCGTGATTCCATCACGCTAGATGGGTTAGGGTGTGCCAACCTTAATTGGATAGGTAGTTAACCTAATCATGGCAAAAGGTGTCATTTTAGGAATTTTCAAGGTGTAATCAAACCTTGAAAATGAAATTTAAAATTTTACTCATTCCTAAGGTGATTAGGATGTGCCAACCACACTTGAGGAATTTTCTAGGGTCAATCTAATTGACACATAGTGATCTAAAAATCTTTAGTATATGATTTTAGATCTATTACACTTAGGAATATAGAATTTATAGCAAAATGATCAAATTTATCAAAAATGGCAACTAAAGCTAGAATTAGGTATTTTCTATACCTTTATATGTTATTTGCCATATATTGTTTGCCATATGCCATGTCATGACATCATATCTAATTTACTATCATTTGAAATGTCATGATAATGCTTATGTTAGTTATATGTCATGCCTTATTTAAGTTTCATACTTTATGCCATGACATCATGACATTGGCACATATTTCCACTTATGATATTACTTTATGCCATGTCATCATCTCTTGCATTTATGATCAATTAATTTGATTTAAGGATAAAAACATAATTTGATATGGAGATCAAATTGTTATTTAGAAAATGCATGAGAACTTAGCTTAAGATGACCTAAACCCATATCTCACATCAAAATTGACTTGGATGTGTTTGATACACCTTAGATGTGTGTGAGATATTAGGATTATGAGTTAGGATCAAGGTACATAGTTCTTGTACCTAGATGAGCCTAATTCGAAATTGAGGATCATAGGGAAAGCTTACGTACAAGTCATGTACACTTAGCCCTAAGATTGTGGTCCTAAATTAAATGGTTTAAAATCATTTCAAAATTGATTTGAAAAACCTTGATGAAGCTTTTCTAATGATAGCATTCATCATTGAGCAAGTTGATACAAAGATGGATTAACCTTGAACTATTTCAAAGTCTTTCGAACTTTGTATCAAGATTTATAAATGGAAGTTATTTTCATAGAAAACTATTTTTCCATGATAATATATGTTATGAGGAATGTATCCTCAAAATTTTACAATTTTTGGAATTTTCTGTGATTTTTTAGGGGTTTCTGAATTTCGGGAGAAAAATCAGAAATTCCTATAAGAGTTTTGTGGACCGATCAGAGGGGATGCTGATCGGTCCAGGGAAGTCTGGATCGGTCACTGGACCGATCCAGAGAAGTGTGGATCGGTCTGGTGACCGATCCAGTGAGGTGTTTAGTGGTTCAGGGATTAGACACTGAGCAAAGAAAGTTCAAACAGGTTGGAGGACCATGTTTAGCGGTATGTTGAGGTAAGCAACTATAGAGAAGAACGACAGTGAGGTCGTGTTTCGTAAAGGAACAAACTCTAGGTTGCTGATCCAATTAAAGAAACCAGGAGGTTTCTAGGTTGAGATCAAGAAAGATATTACTGTCTATTATTCATGCATGATATCTATGTACTAACTTTGTGTTGCAGGAATATCTATTATATACTATACATCTAACCTTGTTTTACAAAATCTAGGTGGATCGGTCGACCCAACAAAATGATTGGTCAACCGAACAGAATGATTAGTCGATCGAACCAAGCTGACATGGCACAGAGCTTAGATAAAGCAGAATAGATTTAGTAGAAAAGTAAATCAATCAATCGAACCAGGGATCAGTCGACCGAAACAGATATGGCAGGCATAGTGGCATATTTGATCTCAGTAGAAGTTGGAAACTATAGGGATTGGTCGACCAATCATGATTATCAGTTGACCAATCAATTAAATGCTCTTAATGACATGAAGATTAGATCTCGACGAAGAAGAAAATTATAGTGTTTAGTTGACCGATAGAGGGTTCGGTCGATCGAATGGATCAGTTGACCAATCAATGCTTATAAATGCAAGCCTCAAGCACTGAGCCGTAGCAACTTTCTGCATTCCTCTATTCTACTATGCTGCTACTCATGCTGCTTCTATTCTTCTACTCAGCATGCAAGCTACATCACCAAGAAGCTATGATGATCTTCATTGTTGTGTTGTCAATATTTTTATTTTAGCTTGCATTCTATTTATTAACTTCATTATAAATTGCTTCTTTCTGAAGGTTTCAGAAAGAAGAATTATAGTGAATTGCCCAACAATGCGATCAAGGATCATGAGTCTTTGAGTAGGAGTTAACCTAGGTTCTGAACCAAGTAAAAATGATCTATGTCTTTGTCTCTTTATTCCGTTGCTAATACTCTATTTCAATTTTATGAATACAATAAAAGAAGAAGTTTTTAAGAGGTGATATTTCCCCCCCCCCCCCCCCCCTATCTCTTCTTCTCGATCCTTAAAAATCTCTTACTTAGTTGTTCTTGTCTATACTTCTTTTTGATTCAAAGATTGGGAGGAGTGCGACCACTAGATAGAGGAGTTAATGACTTAGGCGTTTGACTTAGTTTTAGGATCTCTTTTCACTTTGCCTAGTTTAGATAGTAGATAATTCTAGAAATAGCTAAGATTTATAGAACTTGATTAGTACTTGTGTTTCATTGATGATTTCTCAACTATATTTTTGTACTAGATAAGACTCGAATCATGTAAACTCATTTGAAAAAATTATTTTCCCTACATTTGTATCTGTACATTTGTATTTGTGTAGTGTTACATATTTATAACACTAAAAAAATCATTTGAATAAGGGATATAAAAAATAGTTATTGTGATTGAAAACTAGCAAGTTACTCCTTTGCGATTGAGTTAGGTTATTGGGAAAATAACTACTATATTTCTCTTGATTTCGAGTCCTCTTTTGAGACCCTGTGTAGATTTAAAAGGATGAACCATGAATGTGGAAATTAAGTGCCTATCACCGAGAGCATAAGGAACATAGTGAGATAACTACTTGACTAGGCTTAGAGATTGAAATTTGAAAAATTTAGGTCACTCATCATACTGAGCATGGAGGACTTCTTCTTAGAATACACTCAAATTACTTTATTATCATGCTCATCAATGAAATTATTTGATAGAGTTAGACTGATTCGCTAAGGATTATAATGCACTATACTAACACATGAGTCTAGATTGCAAGTTTTTACTTGAGGACAAGCAAAGGTTTAAGTTTGGGGATGTGATGTGCATAGATTATATATATTTTTATGTATTATGACACCCAGTCACTTGTATTTCTTAAGCATGATTTACGTTATCACACCCTATTTTATCATTTTATCAACATAGTTACTTTGTTTGTTCAGAGAATTACTTTTTACATATTTTCATTAATAGAACACAATTTGGAGTGAGAATGGGGGTAAAAATGAATACTAGAAAAATTTTGAAGGAAAATCAGTAAATATGGCCATGCTGCTTGGCATGACCGTGTTTTTCAAGCTGACATGGTCGTGTCTCCAAAAGACACAATCTTGTTGCACAGGAGCCAACCACAACTTTCCCAGATAGAAAAATAGCACAGTTGTATCGAAAGGCATGGTCGTGTCTCACTCCAGCGATGCCAATGCTAGGTCGTGTCTTTTGACATAGCCCGTACCTCTTTTTCAGGGCTTTAGATGGGCAAGTCATGCCCTAAAGCACGGATGTGTCTGGGTTCATAGAGCATCACAAAGGTCAGTCGTGCCTTGAGGCATGACCGTGCCTTGAGGCACGACCGTGCCTTGAGGCACGACCGTGCCTCATTTTCTTATAGCAAACCATAGCTTGGTCGTAACTCAAGACACGACCATGCCACTTTGGCTCGTGGCATACATGCCATGGTTGTGCCTCCAAGAATGGTGTGTGGCATAAAAGGCAAGGGTCATGCTCTCTGCCTATAAAAGGGGTTTTCTACCCTTTTTGGGACATCTTGGGTTTGGGGCTCTGCCCCTTTCCTTGGGGAAGGGTTCTCCCCTAGGGGGAAACTTGAGAACCACTTCCAAGAGCTACCATCGATGATCCGTCCACCTCCGGAGCAAGGAGACTCATCCCAAAGACATTAGTAACACATTGCTAAGCATTTCTTCTCTTACATTCTTAGATTTGGGTTGTATGAATGTTATTATTCATGTCTTTGGTTTGTTCTTCCTTCTCCATGAAGTAGATTCTCATAACTAAGATGCAGGGAGTAATTATGATATGATTTAATGTATGAACTATAAATTTTCTTATTTCCCGTGTTCAATAATATGTTTATGACTTGTTCTATTATGTTGTGTCTTATTCATATTTGACGAAATTTGTGCATGATAGATGCATTTAGTTGTAAAGGATTGATCACCATGTAGAGGAGATACCTTAGATTGTATGATCGGGGGCCCTTAGTGATAGAGGGTATTCCTTTAATCAGACTCTTTAGAATATCGCCTTGAAATGGGAGTCAATATTTTACAAGGGATTGATTGAATATTTTTTCCCCAACTTAATGTTAGGAAGTAACTTGTGTAATCTAGATATATGATCGGGGGATCCTTAGTGACAACTTTAGCTGGACTTTCTATGTTACCTCTTTACTTAATAGCATTAATCTAACATTAGGAAGTAAATGAGAAAACTCTAGAGTTGTATGACCTAGGAGCCCTTAGTGACAGAAGGTATCCATTTAACAAGACTTTCTAGGGTTCCTTATTTACTTAATGACGTTGAAAATTGGTGTAAACTCTCTAGTGTGATTTTCGCTAGGTCATATTAGTATTTGATCAAAATCCCTACAAGAATGTAAGCATGGAGGTAAGGTGATGACGAATTCAAAGGGACATTAACTAGCATCATAGTGAAACCAAAATCATAGAATCATATCCAATTTCAACTTCTCTCTTGACTCACTTATGATCACTCTCAACTCTCTCTCCCTCTCTTTCATTCACTCCCACGTTCATGATTTCAAATAAATTTTGATTGTCTAGACAACTTGCTTTACAAAAATCGACTAGTGTTTAATCAACAGTCCCTATGGGATCAATATTTTATTACTTGATAATATTCTGTGTGCTTATAGATTGACAACAATTATGAAGCTCCCCACTTCCATAGGAACATCCTCAATAATACCCATGGGGTACCTACAGGATTGATTAGCTAGTTGTAGTGCCATTTAGTTAACTTAAGGTCATTCAATCCAAGTTTCTTGCAAATTGAGTAAGGTATGAGCCTTACACTAGCTCCAAGATCACTAAATACCATGCCTATTTAGGTTGTTCCAATTTTACAAGGGATAGAAAAACTCTCTAGATCTTTGAGCTTTAAAGGTTGTGTATTTAGAATCAATGCACTACACTCAGTTAAAGCAATAGTCTCGTACCCATCTTTCTTGTGTTAGTTGGAGATAATTTCTCTCATGACCTTGGTGAATTTGTGTATTTGTTGCAAAGCATCAATGAGAGAAATTTTTATGTAAAGTTCTTTGACCTTTTCAAAAACTTGTCAAAATGTTCATCCTTCTTGGCCTTCTCTAACCATCGAGGAAAGGGAATTGGTGGCACATGTCTCCTCATTGAGGGATCTCCAATTGGTTCATGCTTCTCCATTTCCTTTTGGATAGGATTGATGGGTGGGGAGGAAGGAGTAGGTTCTCCAATCAGGACATGGTCAATCCCCTTGTTCTTAGTAGTCACTTGGGGCTCACCCAAGGTCTGTTCGATTTTTAGCTCAATAATGTTGTAATGATCAATAGAATTGGGTTTAGGCTTTCCCGGAAATGATCATAGAGATCATGAAGAGGAACTTTCCACTTGTGCCATTTGATTATCATGCACCTTTAGATGTTTCTCAACATTTTCCATTCTTTCATCAAGTTGCTTGATATCATTCTTCATTTCTAATTGAGTGACTTATATCTCTTCTAGTATCTTCTCTAATCTTGATGGTTGTGAATTTTGTTGATATTCAAATAAGGGATGTTCTTGATCTTTATTGTTGCAATAAGAAAAATTTGAGTGATTTCTCCATTTGGGGTTATAAGTTCCGGAGTGCGGGTTGTTGAGTTTTTGATTGAAGTTGCCAATAGCATCTATTTGTTCGTTTTGAGTCAATTGTGCAGTGATCACTCCTAATTGACAAGCCTCCTTCGTGTGTTCCATATCACCACAAACTTCACAACTTGTGTTTACCGCATTCACTAGATTCACATTTATTGATTAAATCTCTTTGTAAGAGCATCCATCTTTGTAGAAATTAAGTACAATATACTCATGTCATATTTTTCAAAAATCTTAATTGGGTTGCTATGCTCCAATGCCCACTGATGATGATTTAGTGCCACACTCTCAATTATCTTTTGGTCTCATCAAGTCTTTTGTCATTAAAGATTTGCTTGCTATGAAATCCAAAGACACCTTTGTTTGATAATTAATTTTATTCTAGAAGGTATGAATGATAGACCATTTTTTTGGTCCATGATGATGGAATATTTGAGAAGTCATTTGAACCTATCGCAAGCTAGATATAGAGACTCTCCATCTTTTTGCATAAAGCCAGTGATAAGATTCCTCATGTGGGTAATCTTACTCGATGAATAAAACTTTTCCAAGAAAATTTTCTCACACTGCTCCCATGTTGTGATATTGTTTGCAGACATTGAGTTGGGGCTTTTGCTCTATCCCTCAAGGAAAAAATCCAAATAATAATAATATGATAACCTCTGCAAGCACACCATTCATCTTCATAGTTTCAAAAATTTCATAGAAAAATTTCAAATATTGGTTGGGACCTTAGTGGGTCCTCCCCCAAATTGATTTTATTGAACCAAAGATATGACAACAGGTTTGATTTCAAAATTGTTAACCTCAATAGAAGGTCTGGTGATGCTAGACCTTAGGCACATTGCATATGATGCAACGTTTGTTTACCATAGTAGACTGTCTTTGCTCTTCTTCTAATTATTTTTATAGGTTTCTTCTTCTTCTAAATGTTTTATCAATCTCAAGATCAATATGCAAAAGATTCCCTACAATATTAGCCCTTCTCATACAAGAAATCAAATTTAAATCTCCTTTTAAAAAAATTTCCAAGTCAGAATTATTGAAATTAAGGAAAATGTAAAATTTAAGAACAAGAAAATTGAAATTGTAGAATTGTTAACAAGAAAATAAATGCAGAATTTATTAGCAAGAAAAAGAAGTATAGAGTAACTAAATTACTTGTCAATTAATATCAATAAAAATAGTCTATGACAATAGTGCCAAAAATTTAATATCAAAATCTCAAGTACACGGTTAAGTCTTCAAGTAACAAAAAATATTGATCCATAGGGATTTTTGATTGAGCACTAGTTAAGTCCATAAAGCAAGTTATCTAAATAGTCAAAGTTTATTGAAAGCTTGAGAACTAGAGTGTAGGGGAGAGAGAGAGAGAAAGAGAGAGAAGAGAGAAGAGAGAGAGAGGTCTAAGAAGAGCAAGGAATCAACGAGAAGGGATTGATTTGGGAAATAATCCTAGGATTTTAATTTATCATGATGTTAGTTGATATTCTATAAATTATTCATCTCCTTATCTCCACACTTACACTTTTATAGGGATTCTAACCAAATACCGATATAAATCCCTAAAGGTTACACCAGAGTATTTATACCATTTTCTTTCAATGCTATTAAGTAGAAGAGCATCTCCTTATCTCCTTCCATAGAAAGTCCAGCTAAAATGATATCCCTTGTCACATAAGGGCACCTCGATTATACAATCTAGATTATGTTGGTTGTTACTCGGAATACCATCCTAGTTCCCCTATATAAAAATTTGTACAAGCATAGAACTATCCTAGCTACCCATGTGTTCTACTAAAGTTAAATTTGAATTGCAAACGATGCTTAACATTATTAATCCAAATTTTGCCTTTAGAAGTTAAACTTGAATTGGGAACGAAACTTAACATTCTTACTTCAAGTTCAACCGATGTGATCTTCCTATGTTAAACCATATTACAGAAGTTGATCAAACATCTATTTCAAAGATCAGCTTCCAGGTCAAACGTGGCGAAGCACTAGGCCTTCTTGAGTATGGGATCATCCACCACTGCCTAGACAAAGTCTTTCAAAGAAATCAGATATTTAAACTTCTCACAGTAAACTAGGTTTAACTACAGAGACCTCAATAGGAATATATTATCGAAACATGAAATCGATAACAAAAATGATAATTAAAATCGATAACCTTTTGTGTTTGGTTTTTCAAGATCTATACAAAAGATGAACTAGTTATGATGCGAAAATTAATAACTAGTTATACCTCTTGTAACTTATAGACCTCTTAATCTTCGATTGTATTTCTCTTCTTATCTCCGACATCCTGTGGGCGACGATCTACCAAGACGAGAATCCACCCAAGTCTTCTTCTTCCTTCCAAGTTTCGGCCACCATCTTTCTCCAAGAGATGATGAAGTTTGGCCACCAACCAAGCTCCAAGGGATGCTAGGAAACAATGCCTCTTTCTTCTCCTTCTTCTCCAAGCATGAACCGGCCACCAATCCAACCTTCAAGTATTGATGCCGCCGGCTACAAAGATGAAGAGAAGAGGAAGAGTATAGGGCCGACCACCACCAAGGAAGAGAGGAGAGGAATAGAAGATGTATTGTTGTGAGGTGAGTCACCTCTACCCTCTCTTTTATATTCCTTGGTCTTTGAAAATAAGGAAAGTTTTGTAACAAAAAATAAAACTTCCTTTTCTCCTATGACATGGCCAGCCACATGCTTGTTCTCCAAGCAAGGAAAGATTTTAAACAAAAATTAAAATCTCTCTTTTAAAATCCCTTTTGTGGATAGTTATAAAAGGAATATTTTATAAATTAAAATCTCTCTCTTTTAAATCCTTTTATGGATATCTATAAAAGATAAGATTTAAAATAAAACATGGTTTCAAGAAAGGAAAGTTTTATCAAAAATTAAAATCTTTCTTTCACATTATAGATAACTATAAATAAGGAAAGATTTCAAATCTCTCTTTTATTCCTTTGTAGAAAGCTATAAAAGGAAAGATCTTAAAATTTAAAACTCTCTTTTAAAACCAACATAAAAGGAAAGTTTCTAAAAAAAAATAAAAACTCCCTTTTATTTCCTTTTATGACGGATCTAAAGAAGGAAAGTTTTATATTAAAATCATCCTTTTAAATCCTTTTTATGGATCTCTATAAAAGAAAAGATTTTACAAAATAAGACTTCCTTCTCTTCATGGTGTGGCCGGCCCCTTGCTTGGGCACCAAGCAAGGCTTGGCCGACCCTAGCTTTGGGTTCCAAGCTTAGCTTGGTCGACCCCTTGCTTGGTCACCAAGCAAGGCTAGGCCGACCCTAGCTTGGGCCTTAAGTATCTAGGCTTTGGGTGGATATAAGGCTATATATAAGAGGCTACAATAGGGACCGAGAGGAGGAATTAGTTTTGGTCTCCCGATGAGCTTGAGCTTCCCGTGTTCGGCCCGAACTCCCAACTCAAGTTCATCAATGATAACTCTCATACCACTAAAGAGATATTATTATACTACCGCACCAATCCCATATTACTATATGGGCTCCTTCTTATCATGAGTGTATTAGTTTCCCTGTGTTTAAGATATTGAATGTTCACTAATTAAATGAGTTACTGACAACTCGCTTAATTAATATCTAGCTCCAAGAGTGTACCACTCAACCTTATTGTCATGTCGGACTAAGTCCACCTACAGAGTTTACATGACAATCCTTATGAGCTCCTCAAGGGGACATCATCAACCTACATTACTAGGACACAGTTTCATTCTATAATCAACAACACACCATATAAATAATATCATTTCCCAACTTATCGGACCTATTGATTTAACGAGCTAAATCGCACCCTTTGATAAATTAAAGAAATAAATATTAAGTATATATGCTTGTTATTATATCATGATTAAGAGTACACACTTCCATAATAACAGAGGTATTATTCTTTTATATAGTCAGTATAAAAAGAAACTACCTCAAATGGTCTTGCTCAATACACTCATAGTGTATTGTGTAATTTATTAGTCAAGATAAACTAATACCTAATTACACTACAACCACTCCAATGGTTTGTCTCATTCCATCTTGGTCGTGAGCAACTGTTTATAATTTATAAGGAACTGATAACATGAACTTCTATGTGTCTCCTCACACCATGTTATCTACAATATAAATTAAACGGACAACTACACTTAGCATAAATGTAGACATTTGACAATTGTGATTCTTATTTCTAAATAAATGTTTATACAAAAAGCTTAGGCTTTTATAAACATTCCAACAGATTATACATGTCACTTCCTAACATTGAATGGTAAAAATTCATTAAATTCTAATTAGTTAATCCCTTGTAGAGAATTGGTTCTCATTTCAAGGTGATACTCTAGAAAGTCTCATTAAAAGGATACCCACTGTCACTAAGGATCCCCCGATCATACAATCTAAAGCATCTCCCCTATATGGTGACCAATTCTCTACATCCATTCAATCAAATAACACATATGTGAATTCATTCATCACACACACATTTAATCAAACAAGAATAAGGCATAAACATTTAATAGAATAAGGAAATGGGTAAATCCATAGTTAATACATCAACATCACATCATGAATGCTCTTTACATCCTAGGATCTAAAAGATCTACTATATAACAAGGAAATTACAAGCTAAAGATAGTGAAAGTAGCATTCTTACAATCCAAATAGAAAGTAAAGAGGAAGAAATGCTTAGCAAGATACAGTCAGTGTCCTAGGATTGAAATCCTTGCTTTGATGATGGATGGATCGATGAAATCTATTTCGGATCATGCATGGATCATCAAAAACTCCTCGGAAATGAACCTTAAGGGTACCCTTTAAGGGAAATCCTTCCTCCCCTCAAAAGGGGGCCTTACTCCACTTTTATAATAGGGATATATGGCCATGTTCTACACCACACGACCATGCCTATGTGGCATGGCAGTAGCATCATAGACTGAGTTAAGTAAGGCACCACCGTGCCTAAGGCATATCCTCGGCATGAGTGACATTGTTCTAGAGGCATGACTGTGCCTATGAGGCATGACAGTGACATGAATGCCATTGCTCTGTGAGGTACGCCCCTACTTATTAGGCAAGGGCATGGCATGAAAGTCTCTATAATAAAGGCATGCTCATGCCTCTAGGGAATAGCTAGACAATGAAACATGATGTGCTCTCTACTCTTGGAGGATGTAAGGCACAACCATACCATAATTGGTGTTGTAGGAGAAGCACAACTATGTCTCGTGGGCATGGCCGAACCATGGCACATGCTGAGTCTCTGGGAGACACAATCATGCCTGTGTGGCATGGCCCTGTCATGACTGATGATGGCACGGTCACGTTGGATCGAGACGCATGTGAGAAGGGGGGCGGGGGGGGGGGGGGGGGGGGGGGGGGAGGTAAATCAAGTGGTTTTGAAAAACTTTACTTTTCTTGTAAAATCAAAGTAAGTAAATGCAACAAAAATAAAAATAGAAATAGAAAAGGATAAGAACGCAAACAGTTTTACTTGGTTTGGAGCCTTTGGTGACTCTTACTCCAAACCCAGGTCTCGTGGACCTATCAATGGGTAATCCACTAAATACCTCCTCCGAAACTGCAGAAAGAGGGGATCGAGTATAAGGAAATCAGAACAAGTGTAATACGCTACACTTTTCCTTTTGCAGAAAGTAAATACAGAATTTAATTTCATTACCCAACACTTTCAAAGATAATTGGCTTAGGGTCAGTGGATGGTTCCTCAGTAGTAGTCAGACACAATAGTGTCATAGTAGAGTAACAGCAGGAAGTTAAAACAATCGAAACTTCAAACGGACACGTATAAACTTGTAGAAGAATTGGTGAAGAATGCTTGGTTGAGCAGCACTTTTATAAGGTGTGTGATCCTGTCTAAGATCTGCAAGGATGAGAACTGGTTCTGATGAATGATGATGACCTTCGATGAAGACAATCTCCAATGATCTGAAGAAACTCCTCCACACTCCTACGCATAATGAGACGAGCCAACAAAGCATTAGCGACCTAAGACCGGAGTGGGGATCTCTGGCGAGGCCCTCCGATGCTCAAGTCAGTTCCTCTCAAAGATGGAAGAAGAAGAAGAAGAAGAAGAAGAAGAATAGTAATTGAAGTGAAAACAGAGTTCAGATGCTAGAACTTGCGTACCTTGCCAACGGAGAAGATCCCCCTTTTTATACCACCTCACATGACCTCCGTAGTCGTGAGGTGGTCCCCGGTTCATTAGAGTTTGTTTAGGAGATGAAGTCATCTTCTATACTTCATGCAATAAACCTTTAAGGAATTTTTTCTGCACCCCAGATGTGCCCTTTTTATCATTTATGATTCATATTAATAATGAGGACACGTTATCATAATTGAAAAAGCTTTTAGAAGATATTTCCCGTCAAATATTCTGTTAAAAATGTCTCGGCCAATCATTTGAGCCGACCATGTATACTGTTAGGAATGTCCCTTGTTGAATATGTCTCGGCCGACCATTCAAGTCAGCCATATATACTATTCAAAAAACCTTTTGTGAAATATGTCTTGGTCGATCGTTCAAACCGATCATATATACTGTTAAGAATACCTCCTACTAAATATATCTCAATCGATCATTCAAGCCAGCCATACATACTGCTAAGAGTGCTTCCTGCTGAATATATCTCGGTCGGTCATTCAATCCGGTCGTATATACTGTTAATAATGCTTCCTATTAAATATATATTGGCTGGTCATTCAAGTCGGTCGTATATACTGTTAAGAGTGATTCCTGTTGAATATATCTCAGTTGGTTATTGAAGCTAGTCGTATATACTGTTAAGAATGCTTCCTGTTGATCCTTTCTTTATACTCAGGCAGACTTTGCCTGACCGAGCATATATGAGCGTGAGATCGCTCGCTCGGCTTGCTATCGGCTGGTAAGATGATGAGAATATTATATAGGGCTAAATGTCTTTATGCTCAGGCGGGTTTTGTCCAGCCGAGCATATATGAGCGCGGGGGCTCTCGCTCGGCCTACGGTTGGCTGATAAGATACTAAGAGTTTTATACAAGGTTAAATGCCTCCATGCTCGGGCGGGCTCTTGCCTGGTTCAGCACATATAGACATGTGGGTGCTCGCTCGGTCTGCGATCGGTCGATTATATGCTGAGAGTTATATATAGGGTTAAATGCCTTTATGCTCGGGCGGGCTTTGCCCGACCAAGCAAATATGAGCACGTGGGTGCTCGCTCGGCGTGCGGTTGGCCAGTTGTATGCTGAGAGTTATATATAAGGCTAAATGCCTTTATGCTCAGGTCGACTTTGCCCGACCGAGCATATATTAGCATGTGGGCACTCGCTCGGCCTGCAGTCGGCTGGTTGTATGCTGAGAGTTATATATATGATTAAATGCCTTTATGCTCGGGCGGGCTTTGCTCGACCGAGCATATATGAGCACGTGGGTGCTTTCTCAGCCTGCGGTTGACCGGTTGTATGCTGAGAGCTATTTATTAGGCTAAATGCCTTTATGCTCAGGCGGACTTTGCCTGACCGAGCATATATGAGCACGTGGGTGTTCGCTTGGCCTGTGGTCGGCCGGTTGTATGATGAGAGTTATATATAAGGCAAAATGCCTTTATGCTCGAGCAAGCTTTGCCTGGCCGAGAATATATGAGCATGTGGGTGCTCTCTTGGCCTGTGGTCGGCTGGTTGTAGGCTCAGGCGGACTTTGCCTGACCGAGCATATATGAGCACGTGGGTGTTCGCTTGGCCTGTGGTCGGCCGGTTGTATGATGAGAGTTATATATAAGGCAAAATGCCTTTATGCTCGAGCAAGCTTTGCCTGGCCGAGAATATATGAGCATGTGGGTGCTCTCTTGGCCTGTGGTCGGCTGGTTGTATGCTGAGAGTTATATACAAGATTAAATGCCTTTATGCTTGGGCGGACTTTGCCTGACTGAGCATATATGAGCACAGAGACGCTCGCTCGGCCATCACTTGACCGACAATATACCTTCCCTATCTTTCTAGACTTAAACCCCTCCTTCACTTGCTCGACCGATCTATCATAACCCATATCACCAGCCTCCCCTTCAAGTCTAGTCGAAGGAGGTATTGTTAGTTAGAGCCCTAGAGCCAATCATATGATGATTGTTGTATAGACTCATTGTATCATATTCCTATGTATATAAAGGCATTTGTTTTGGTTATTATACTTACTTGTATTGGTGCCAAATAACTAAGTATAATAGCGTCCTTGAGTAGAAGGTTCTTATCTATATCAATCGATTGGTTGAATCGATAGTGAGATGATATAGAGAAACTACTTTTAATCATTCCTAGTTAAGTATTAACATTCATGGACAATGTTAATGCGACGAGACTAGCATGTAGGTCAACTCGATGACTTGATCTCACAAGTCATGGATATAGAGATATTAGGTTGACACAAGGGTATGCATTGGAGAATGTATACTGAATGACCCGCCATGAGAAAGTATCATGGATCGTTATATGAGTGTCATATACTTTCTCATGTGGCTATTAGTATGACTATTAGTCCTTGGACCTGAAGTCACCATGGTTCCCTACATAAGGAGTTGCATACTTTGGCTTCATCAAACGTCACCCGTAACTGGGTGGACTATAAAGGCGATTACTGGGTATGTAACAATTTATGCAGAGGGATGTGAGTTATGTAGATGGGATCTATCCCTCCTATATAACGGGAGTGACATCGTTATTCTTGATAGAGTGAGACCACTAAGTGCATGGCCATGCCCAACCGAGTCAATATGAGATATTGAGCACATTTGATTATAGTGAGTCTACTTGGAGTTCAAGATTTATATTGATTAGAGGATGACATGGTCTATGCCTCACATTGATCAATCTAGGTGTCAAGGATAGAAGGGCACTTGTCATATATTGTGAAGAGTCACAATTAGTAGTCACAAGGTAATGTTGGATCTCAGCATTCTTGTAACTTGGGTAGTAATGATGTGTTGCTAGATACCGCTCATTACTTATGCTTCTAAATGGGTTTAGGAGCATTACCAACATTACAAGAACCTATAGGGTCACACACAAAGGGCAATTAGATGGAGATTAGGTTCATTTGATGAACCAGGAGGATTAAGTTCATGTGATGAACCAAGTTGGATTAAGAGTAATCTAAATTAAACTAATTGAGTTTGACTCGATTTGATTCATGTGTTTAATGGATCTAATTTAGATTATGTTTCATTGAATCAACTTAATCAATGAATAGAGATTCATTATATTAAATTGATTTGAATCAAATGGTTAGATTTGATCAACCATGGGAGAGAAGTGGTCAAGTTTGACTTGACTTGAGAGGGAATATGAAAGGTCAAGTTTGACTTGACAATTGCCACCTCATTTGTGAGTTGGCATTAAGTGGGCCAATGATGATGTTCCACATCATCAAGGTTGGCTTATGTGTGTGCCACATCATGAGGGAGATCAAGAGTTGTGACTCTTGATATCCCATGGAGGTTTAAAACCTCTCCTTGAAGTGGCCGGCCACTTAGCTCATTTTGAGAGAGTTTCATTTTGTTTTGTAACTCCATCTTCTTCCTCCTTGCTTTCTTCTTCTCTCCCTCTCCTCCACCTTGGCCGAAACCTTCAAGGGTGCTAGCACACTCTAAGATTTCTTCTCCACCTAATTGTTCGTGTGGATACACATAGAGGGGTGTTCATTTGACACCCTTGAGATCCGACATCTTCTTGGACGAGCGGGATAAGCGAAGGGCTTCGCTACAAAGGTATATGTTTCTTCCATGTAGATCTAAGGTAGATCTAGGATTAGAGAAACTTGTACATGAAATTATGAAATTTTTATCTTCGCACGGATCCGGTGGCATGGGATTTCGGGGTTTCCGCAACGCAAATGCAATTTTTGCGGCTCAAAAATCCCAATAGTGGTATCAGAGCCACGTGCAAAGCATGTACGAGCTTCATTTTTGTTTTTATGAAAAACATTCAGATTTGTAAGTTTCAGTATATTTACAATTTTTATAGATTTTATGGGTATTTTTCTCGTATAGGCGAAGCAACAAGTGTTTGGACACTTGTAGGCTTCGACTATCGAGAAAACCTTTCCGAAACGGCAAGGTTTCGCCTAAATCATTTTGGGACAGCGGCTTAAGGTGCTGTAAGATCATCGTAGGACACTCATGATATTCATTTCACGAGAAGGGGAGCTGCCCCTAATCCCACAAGGGGTATTGTCCCGCGATAGCGCTCGAAAATCGTTAAATGAGACCGCCGGAAAATTTTGACTCATAAAATTGTAAAAATAGTAGTAAGAATTACAGAAATTTTTGGAAAATACATAATTTAGTATTATGTATAATTTTGTGATGGTCATGGCCCAAAACCCCAATTAGATTGGAAAAATTGTGTTGTAATTCATAATATGACCTGCGTGCCATTTTGTGTGTTTGTGCGTGTTGTATATGATCGCAATCTGTGCGTCGTGCCTTCCTTTATTTTATATTCTGGTTGCAAATAGTTTAGACTCGAATGTAACTCGAGTTTCAAATTTGTAATGTACAAAAATTGAAGCGGTGGAAGGTCCACTCAAGGAGGAGTTATGAGGAGGGTGCGAGCAACACATGGCGGTCAAAGGGAGAAGCTTGGAGAAGCTGTTGACCCTAGGTTGACCGTCTGATCTTCTCTTTGGCTTGAGAAGATCGTAGTAGGGCCATGACCTAACAAAATTTAATTAATTGCTTATGTGTGTATGTGATGCATGCTAGTGTAGAGTAATTAATTAGTGCTTTAATGATTAGATTAGATCTAAATCGCGTATATGATGCACCACGATTAGATTAGATCTAAATTGAGTATATGATACACATCAATGATTAGATTAGATCTAAATCGCGTCAACTTGAAATGCCTACCATGCCGTGATACCCATCACTACCTCGATCACATGTTGTTATTGAATCTGCCAAAGCAGAGCAATGCATATTATCTTGGTAGGGTGCGGAGGGACAATCTTGGTCCCGCCTATCAACACATGGGTGAGTACAAACTCAATTAGATTGAGTGGTTGGTAGATATGTCAAAATCACATTTATATTAATTCTTGGGTGATTTAGCCAAAGCTAACTCAAGTTTTAATATATATGCGGATCTTGATCCTATAAACAAGAGTTGCATAGAGATGTAATTGGTAATTAGTTACCTACCGATCATACTAAGTCTTGGGCGATTTAGCCAAAGCTAACTCAAGGCTTAGTATGATGTGGATCTTGTCCCGCAAGAATTATAGCTAGTTGGTTAGAATCTAGTAGGTGTGGTTTGACCACATCCATGACTTGATTCTACAAAAGTTCTATAATTCAGTGGGAGCATCATTTAGTTAAAGGCCTAATTAAATGATTAGTGGAATATGATTATTTATTTTCTGCATTTTCTGTTGTAGATTGTCATGTTGTCAAACACGAACACCTTCTCCCTTCGTTCTGTCCTTGATAAGGACAAGCTCAATGGAGCTAACTTCCTGGACTGGTATAGGAACCTGAGAATTGTTCTCACTTAGGAAAGGAAACTGTACGTCCTGGAGACGACCATTCCCGAGGCACCTCCTGCCACTGCCACGTGAGCTGACTGTGATGCTTATATGAAGCATCAAGATGATGCATTAGATGTGTCCTGTCTCATGCTCGCGACCATGAACTCTGAGCTTCAGAAGCAACACGAGTTGATGGGTGCTTATGATATGGTTGAACATCTTCGTCAACTATATATCAAGGACAAGCTAGGCACGAGAGATTTGAGATCTCTAAGGCACTATTTTAGTGCAAGATGCAAGACGGGACTCCCGTAGGTCCATACGCACTCAAGATGATTGGGTACATAGAAAACATACAGAGGTTGGGATTCCCCCTTGGCCAAGAGCTAGCCACTGATTTGGTCTTGCAATCCTTGCCAGAGAGCTACAGTCAATTCGTCATGAACTACAACATGAATGAAATTGACAAGCCACTGCCTGAGCTTCTGAGTATGTTGAGAACTGCTGAGATCAACCTTAAGAAGGTTAAGCCCAACTCCATTTTAATGGTGCAAAAGGGCAAAGGCAAGGGCAAGCCTAAGGATAAGGGAAAGTCCCAAGCCAAGGGCAAACACCAGGCACTGAAACCCAAAGGAGGGGTCGCCAAGGATGCTACCTGCTTCCACTGCGGTCAGACCGGGCACTGGAAGAGGAACTGCAAAGTCTACCTGGAAGATCTTAAGAAGAAAAGAAGTGAGATTTCTACTTCAGGTATATATGTTATAGAAGTTAATCTCTCTATTTCTTCATCATGGGTATTTGATACCGGATGTGCTTCTCACATTTGTACTAATGTGCAGGCATTGAGAAATAGCAGGGAATTGACGAAGGGCGAGGTGGACCTACGGGTAGGAAATGGAGCACGAGTTGCTGCTGTTGCTGTAGGGAATTACTATCTATCTCTACCCTCTGAGCTTGTACTAGAACTAGATAAATGTTGTTATGTGCCTGCTCTTACTAAGAACATAATTTCAGTTTCATGTTTGGACAAGAAAGGTTTTTCATTTATAATAAAGAACAAATGTTGTTCAGTTTATTTAAATGATATGTTTTATTGTAGTGCACCTCTGATAAATGGACTCTACATTCTAGACTTAGAGAACCCTATCTATAACATAAATACCAAAAGGTTCAAATCAAATGAAATGAACCAAACCTATATCTGGCACTGTCGTTTAGGTTATATAAATGACAAACGTCTATCCTAGCTCCATAAAGATGGTTTGCTGGACTCATTTGATTTTGAATCATATGAGACATGTGAGTCATGCCTATTGGGCAAGATGACCAAGACTCCCTTTAGTAGACACAGTGAGAGAACGACTGACTTATTAGGACTTATACATAGTGATGTATGTGCACCTTTCAATGTCGCTGCTAGAGGTGGTTATAGATACTTCATTACATTTACTGATGACTTCAGTAGATATGGTTATGTGTATTTGATGACACATAAGTCAAAATCCTTTGAAAAGTTCAAAGAATTCAAGAATGAAGTGCAAAACCAGCTTGGCAAGAGTATTAAGATACTTCGATCAGATCGAGGTGGTGAATACCTTAGCCATGAGTTTCATGACTATCTAGCTGAGTGTAGGATTCTATCCAACTCACTCCTCCTGGAACACCACAGTGGAATGATGTATCCGAAAGGAGGAATCGTACCCTATTCGATATGGTACGGTCTATGATGAGTCACACAGATCTTCCTACATCTCTTTGAGGCTATGCTCTGGACACAGTAACCTTCATACTCAACCGTGTTCCATCCAAGGCTGTGATAAAGACACCATATAGGATATGGACTGGGAGAGATGCCCAGGTGTCTTTTCTAAGGATTTGGGGTTGTGAGGCTTGCGTTTGACGTCAAGTCTCAGACAAATTGGGACCCAAATCCGATAAGTGTTATTTTATAGTATATCCCAAGGAAACGAAGGGATATTACTTCTACATTCCCAGTCAATACAAAGTAGTTGTGGCTAAGACTGGGGTTTTTCTAGAAAGGGACTTTGTTTCTAGAAAAACTAGTGGGAGTACGTTCAATCTTGAAGAAATTCAAGATATAGACCATAGCACTGAAGCCTTGATGGAAGTTGAACTGGAACCACAAAGTGTTGTGGATGATGAGATTGTTCCACAAGGAGTTGAGAAACAACAACAAGTTCAAGTAGACCTACCTCTTCGTAGGTCTGATAGGGTACGTCGTCAGCTTGAGAGATACTCATTTCTCTTGTCTTACTATGATGACGCTATGTTCATTGAGGATAAGACTACCTCTTATTAGGAAGCTGTGATGAGACCAGATTCTGAGAAATGGCTAGAGGCCATGAGATCCGAAATGGAATCCATGTACACCAACCAAATATGGACTTTAGTTGATCCACCTGAAGGGATAAAACCCATTGGGTGTAAGTGGGTCTTTAAGAGAAAGACTGACATGGATGGACTGATATATAAGGGTCGTCTGGTAGCTAAAGGTTTCAAAAAAATTCATGGTATTGACTATGATGAAACTTTTTCTCCAGTAGCGATGTTTAAGTCCATTCGGATCATGCTTGCTATTGCAGCATACCACGATTATGAGATCTGGCAGATGGACATCAAAACCATGTTTCTGAATGGAAACCTACTCGAGGATATGTACATGACACAACCTGAGGGTTTTGTAGATCCACAGCATACTGTAGAGTATGCAAGCTGCATAAGTTCATTTATGGACTAAAGCAAGCTTCTCGGAGCTGGAATCTTTGATTCGATGATGCAATCAAAAAGTTTGGTTTCATCAAGAATGAAGATGAACCTTGTGTCTACAAGAAGGTTGTAGGGAACATAGTTATCTTCCTTGTATTGTATGTGGATGGCATACTACTCATTCAGAATGACATCCCTTTGCTGCAGTCTGTAAAGACTTGGCTAGTGAATTGTTTCTCAATGAAGGACTTAGGTGAAGCAACTCGTATTCTAGGCATACAGATCTATGGAGATAGATCTAAGAGATTGCTTGGCCTAAGTCAGAGTACATATATTGACAAGGTATTACTACGTTTTGCCATGCAGAACTCCAAGAAGGGATTTCTACCGATGTCACATGGTATGAGTCTTTCGAAGACTCAAAGTCCCTCTTCTAGAGAGGAGAGAGACCGCATGGATACGATCCCTTATGCCTTAGCCATAGGATCTATCATGTACGCTATGCTATGTACTCGTCCTGATGTTTTGTATGCTTTGAGCATGACAAGCAAATACCAGTCAGATCCAGGTGAAAGTCAATGGATAACAGTCAAGAATATTCTTAAGTACTTAAGAAGGACTAAAAAATATTTCTTGATATATGGAGGCGATGACAAGCTTGCTGTAAAGGGTTACAGTGATGCTAGCTTCCAAACTGACGAGGATGATTATAGATCGCAGTCTGGGTTCGTGTTTTGCTTGAATGGTGGTACTGTGAGCTGGAAGAGCTCGAAGCAGGACACAGTCACTGATTCTACAACAGAGGCCGAGTATATTGCTGCATCAGAAGCAGCAAAGGAGGCAGTTTGGATCCGTAAGTTCATTACTGAGCTTGGGGTGGTTCCTAGCATAGTCGATCTGATAGAGCTCTATTGTGACAACAATGGAGCAATTGCGCAAGCTAAGGAACCTCGCTCACACCAGCGGACCAAACACATACTACGGCGCTTCCATCTCATTCGAGAGATCATCGATAGCGAAGATGTGAAGATTTGCAGAGTACCCACAGAGGCTAGCATCGCAGATCCCTTGAGCAAGGCTTTGGCACAGAGAAAGCATGATGGTCACACTAGGTCAATGGGCCTTAGAGCCTACATTGATTGGCACTAGTGCTAGTGGGAGATTGTTAGTTAGAGCCCTAGAGTCAATCATATGATGATTATTGTATGGACTCATTGTATCATATTCCTATATATATAAAGACATTTGTTTTGGTTATTATACTTCCTTGTATTGGTGCCAAATAACTAAGTATAATAGCGTCCTTGAGTAGAAGGTTCTTATCTATATCAATCGATTGGTTGAATCGATAGTGAGATGATATAGAGAACACTACTCTTAATCATTCCTAGTCAAGTATTAACATTCAGGGACAATATTAATGCGATGAGACTAACATGTAGGTCAACTCGATGACTTGATCTCACAAGTCATGGATATAGAGATATCAGGTTGACACATGGGTATGCATTGGAGAATGTATACTGAATGACCCACCATGAGAAAGTATCATGGATTATTATATGAGTGTTATATACTTTCTCATGTGGCTATTAGTATGACTAGTAGTCCTTGGACCTGAAGTCACCATGGTTCCCTACATAAGGAGTTGCATACTTTGGCTTCGTCAAACGTCACCCGTAACTGGGTGGACTATAAAGGCGATTACTGGGTATGTAACAATTTATGCAGAGGGATGTGAGTGATGTAGATGTGATTTATCCCTCCTATATAACGGGAGTGACATCGTTATTCTTGATAGAGTGAGACCACTAAGTGCATGGCAATGCCCAAGTGAGTCAATATGAGATATTGAGCTTATTTGATTATAGTGAGTCTACTTGGAGTTCAAGATTTAGATTGATTAGAGGATGATACGGTCTATGCCTCACATTGATCAATCTAGGTGTCAAGGATAGAAGGACACTTGTCATATATTGTGAAGAGTCACAATTAGTAGTCACAAGGTGATGTTGGATCTCAACATTCTTGTAACTTGGGTAGTAATGATGTGTTGCTAGATACCGCTCATTACTTATGCTTCTAAATGGGTTTAGGAGCATTGCCAACATTACAAGAACCTATAGGGGCACACACAAAGGGCAATTAGATGGAGATTAGGTTCATTTAATGAACCAAGAGGATTAGGTTCATGTGATGAACCAAGTTGGATTAAGAGTAATCCAAATTAAACTAATTGAGTTTGACTCGATTTGATTCATGTGTTTAATGGATCTAATTTAGATTATGTTTCATTGAATCAATTTAATCAATGAATAGAGATTCATTATATTAAATTGATTTGAATCAAATGGTTAGATTTGATCAACCATGGGAGAGAAGTGGTCAAGTTTGACTTGACTTGAGAGGGAAGATGAAAGGTCAAGTTTGACTTGACCATTGCCACCTCATTTGTGAGTTGGCATTAAGTGGGCCAATGATGATGTACCACATTATCAAGGCTGGCTTATGTGTGTGCCACATCATGAGGGAGATCAAGAGTTGTGACTCTTGATATCCCATGGAGGTTTAAAAACTCTCCTTGAAGTGGCCGGCCACTTAACTCATTTTGAGAGAGTTTCATTTTGTTTTGTAACTCCATCTTTTTCCTCCTTGCTTTCTTCTTCTCTCCCTCTCCTTCACCTTGGTCGAAACCTTCAAGGGTGCTAGCACCTCTATGGTTTCTTCTCCACCTAATCGTTCGTGTGGATACACATAGAGGGGTGTTCATTTGACACCCTTGAGATCCGACATCTTCTTGGACGAGCGGGATAAGCGAAGGGGCTTCACTACAAAGGTATATCTTTCTTCCATGTAGATCTAAGGTAGATCTAGGATTAGAGAAACTTGTACACGAAATTATGAAATTTTTATCTTCGCACGGATCCTGTAGCATGGGATTTCAGGGTTTCTGCAACTCAAAAGCTGTTTTTGCCGCTCGAAAATCCCAACAGGTATAGTCGACTGACTAGACCTAAGTCTATTTTTGTCCTTCTTCTATTCTATGTAGTGATCTTGTGACATTCTTTACAGTGATCCCGTGACTCCTGCTACAATGATCCCGTGACACCTCCAACAAGTTAAATAGGGGTATGATCTTACTTTCTACAACATCACGCTTTACTCTTTCTCATTTTACTCTTCTCTAAAGATTTTGTTGGGAGTTATGGCTTCAGATCTTCCCCTCTGGGGTCAACTATTGTTTGAGAAGAAGAAGTCCTTAGCTGAGGCTATGCAGGCTTTAGATTTACAACATTTACATCAAAGAGAACTGGAGGTACATTTGTTATCCATTCAATCTCAAGTTTGGTCGGAAGTAGCTTTAAGGGATAGAGCTTATTTAGATTAAAGGCAAAAGACTAAGGAGTGGGAGGATCTAAAAGAACAACACACTTTAGAGATAATCGTTCTAACCAGGAAGGTTCATGTAGACGGTTTGTTGATATCACAACAAGAACAATGTTTAAACCAGAAGAAAGCTAAGGTGGATTTTCTGCAAGCTGAGTTGGATCAAATCAGATCAGATCAGAGATAGCTTATGAGTCACAAGTCCCAGAGGGTGAGTCACACAAACGCAAGAGTACAAGACGAGCTTCTCCCTTTTGTTCAGGTTATCATTCTATTACACGCTCATACCTAGGATGGGAATAACAATCTGGTGGTTCCAAATAAAAGTTAAATTCCATTGGATGATATATTTTTCTATCGGTAATCAAACCGGACAAAATATTCCTGATCTTATGAAAATTTATTTTCATCCCTCAAAATGTGATAATGAGTTGGCTTGTTCATCTCCTTTGTTCCAAAATTTGTTCAGGTTGTTACTCTACCACACGCCCCTACTGGAAGTGGGCAGAATGATTCACTAACTCTAAGCAGCGAAATTAGTAGGAGTTTACTGTATTTGATTATGTTTTTTACCTTGCTAAGTGTTTCTTGTGGTTGGCCGTGTGAAAATTATCAAGTGAGGGGTTCTATGTGTATGTTCGACCAAATATGAGTTCGACTAGACTTCAGGGTTCTCTTCTGCACACTCATTCTGTCAAGATGATAATAAATCAGGACCTTTTTCTTATTTACAAGTTTTGTTTATTCATCTATACTTTAAGATTTGTGCGATTTTTTAAAGTGGTCTCGTTGGTAATTGGTCCTTCAATGGAAGGAGAACGTTCGAAGATATGGTGGTTCAGTGTATGATTCAAGTTGTTCTGTCTATCATAAATGTCTCTTCCTGGGCGAGCGCCACATACCCCCTTTTTCACTTTTAACCCCCGGTACGTTTTTCGTTCGTGTCTTATCACACATTCTCCTTGTAAAATCAACGGCTCTTCTTTATCAGCCCACTTTATTTGTACGGTGATCCCTATATCATCCTAAAACCCTAAATCTTTTTTAACCTTTCGCTGTTCATCTTCTTCCCATTACTTTCTGGCGATTCTCTTTTTCTTCGACTTCCTTCAGTAACTCGCGCTTCCTCATCTTCCTTGTTTTCCTTCCGTGACTTTTTCTCTCTTAGGATTTAGTAAGTCATTTACTCTTTAAGTGTTTTATTTCCTCGACATGGCCGAAGAAATCTCTACTTCCTTGGTATGCTCAAATTTGTCGTTCCTTCACTACCACTGACCAAACTTCTATTTGCTCTTGTTATGAAATTCCTACATAATACCATATTAGGGTTCCACCCCCTGACGCTTATCCTTGTCTTCCTCCCGACGATTGCATTACCTTTTTAAAAGATCAACTAGTAGTAGGCTTATGCTTTCCTATCCCTACCTTCTTGATAGACATAAGTCAATATTTTGGTATTCCTCTTCAACAATTTGCCCCAAATGCTTTTAGATATCTACGTGGAATGTACATGGTGTTCCTTCTCTTTAGTATACCTCCTACTCTTCAAAACTTTTTTATGTTTTCTTACCCAAAGAAATCAGAACCAGGGATTTTCCTCTTCCAATCTTGCCCCAAAATGATATTCTTTGAAGAAATGCTTGGAAATCCCATTTTTTCTTTGTCAAATTTCTTGGTCATGTTGGGTGGTCTACTAAATGACAATCTTCTCTTCCTCCCCTCCCTGATGTAAGGGAGCTTCATCAACAACCTCTCTTTTTTGAATACTCTGGGAAATTACTAGGTCATCATTTTTATATTCATTAGTGGATACACGATGACCTCTTATATCATTTTGGTTTAAGCCCTATTCAAAAGAGCCTACAATACTCTTTTGGTAAGTTTTGAAATTATTAGCTATCCTTCCTTTACTAACTAAAATACTTTTTTGTTTGTTGTAGTGGATACTTTGTATAGAGCTTTCGTTGACAAGGCAATCTGTCTAGAAGATGAGGAAGTGTTGGCTAAGGAGCAAGAGCTTAGAGTGGAACTTAATACCGCAGCTCAAGCATCTGATGCTTCTCTACCTGAGTCCTCCAGTCAACCAGCCCTCGTTCCTAGATCTTCAGCTACTCTTGAGGAAGCATCCACCAGCATACCTCCAAAAGATACCCCTTAAGAGACATAAGAACAGGAACCTGAGGTGGCTCCTACAAGAAAATGCCCCGGGCGTCGCTTGACCCTAGCACCCCGACCCAAAAAATGGGTTGTTTCTACTTCTGAGGAGATACCAACTGGGGATATTCCTTCCTCTTCCCCGGAGCCTACCCTCTCCTCTCTGTATCCTGCTCTTATTGATGTGAATCCAAAGAGAAAGATATCTCAAGAACCCACAACGAATGGAAGAAGAAAGAAAGAAAGAACTAAATCGATAAGATTGATGAAAAGAACCTCGACCCAATGCTTAGGAAAGCATGAACCTTGGTATAGAAGATGGTAGACATCACAACCTTGGGATGGAGGTTGACAAGTCTTCGAACGCCACAAGGAAATGCCTTGATAAGTTCTAATTCAATGAAGAACCAACAAGTGAGAGCCTCACCGTGCTTTAGATTGAAAAATATGTCAAAGATACATGTGTGAACATCACCCCCTTTATTTATAGCTATAAGGTGACCAAAAAATCCTAAAAGGTCAAGAGAAAGCTCATTTAGTAAAAGCCTATGTAAACTACTTAGCCATTTTAAGCTTATGGCTTTATTACAACCCAAATAAAAGTAGAAATTGAGTCTAAATTAAACCTACATATCCCTACTATATAGACATGAAACTTAAGTGCTAATTAAGCTCATCTAAGGCTTGAATTAGGTTAGCTATGCTGAATGACTTGCTCTTGGTCAAACCTTCTTCAATGGTATCTTTGGCCCTCACATCTTCAATTAGTACATTAAGTGGTTCCTTCATCTTTCTAGCCTTAGCCATTGTAATTGAGCCTCCATTGATGCATAATGGATCATCATTAACATCTAGAGTGGATTGACCATGATCCATATCGTTAGCTTGTTGCTTTCTTTCTTTGACTCCATCACTTGCTTCTTCCTCCTCTCCATTACCGAAAGGTCCTCCCCTTCCGAGTGTTAGCTCCAATCCTGCGTTTATGATGAATCTTTCTAAGCCAATTTTCTTACCACCCTCAGTAACTAAGGATTCTCCTATTCTTATTTTTTCCCCTCCTTCTCTACATAGTTCCTTATCATCCTCCTCCACGTCTACCCCTACCTTCCCTATATTCTTGGGAGGTTCTCTAACAACAACCTGGGTACAGACTCGTAAAGGAATTGAGAAATTTACTCCTGTTGAATGGGTTGATCAATCTTCTTTTGAGGAAACTATGGTAACTTGCCTTTCATCCCTCTGTTTTTATTGATGCATTCTAATAATAACTTTTGGACAGTGGTGAATCGCTAATATGAATATGCACCGTCACATGTATGATCTAACCCAAGAAGTGGCTAATCTAAAATTGCAAGCTTCTGGAACTCCCTCCTCTCAAGCCTCTGAGGAATTGTCTCACCAGCTTCAAGAAACTCGCCAGCTTCTCGAGGTAGAACTCCTAAATTCAATCAAATGGAAAGCCTCTTCAGAAGATTTTGAATCCAAAGATAAGGTAGAGACCCTTCTTTGCACCGAATTAGAGTCCAAAGTGGATACATATGCTATCGAGAATGCTCAGTTGTTATCCCAGCTACAAGCGTTGAAGGTGGAATTAGCTGCTAAGGATGCTGCTCTGGAATCTAAGAATTCTGAGTTAACTTCCCTAGGTTTATCCTTAGCTTCGATCAAAGTAGAGTTGGCCTCCAAGGAGCTTGAATCAAAAGCTTCCCAAGATGCTTTAGTAGCCTATCAGGCAGGGGAAGTTGTGCGATTTGAAAAGAGGACAAGAGCTCTCCTAGAAGCTTCTGAGTTTAATGCTCCTATTACTACCTGCATCGCCAAAGCTTTCACTCATGGGGTTGAGGGAGGTATACGGTAACTAAGAAGGAAAGGGCTTCTAGTTTCTGATCCTCCTACTAACTTTCTTGATTGTCAGGAACTACTTGCTACCATACCTCCTGACCTATTCCCAAATTTGCTCTCAATCTGTGTTTTCAGTATAGAATAATCTTGAATGTTAATGATGTTATAACCATGAATTTCTCTTTGTCATTGTCTATGTTTAATGAACACTCAACAATTTATATGGTTTTTAATGTTGACTTTGATTGGCGGGGTTTTATTATTGAAGAGTTAAGTTGTTTGTTCAGAAACGTTTCATCATCATACAATTATCGTTTATTCATTTACCAACTTTTGCCCGACCTTTTGTAACCAAACAAAATTATTCCTATGTTGAATTTCATCTGAACTTAATATTTAATCGACTATCAATGATCAATCAAACTTACCTCTATATTTAATTTCACTTAGTACCCTTCTGGCTTGATATTCAGTCAATCGTTGACAATTGACCAAATTTACTTATATGTTTAATATTTTCTTAATTTAATACTTGGTCGTCTATTGATGGCCGCTCGAGTCTTCTAAGATATTTAATACTCCTCTACCTTAATATCCGATAGATCATTACTGACTGATCAAATTTACCCTTACTCATACTTACTTTCCTAGTTAGTCTTTAGTGACCGATCAAGTTTATGTACGAATGTATTTTAAATTAACCCCGAATTTTGATCGACTAATATTATCCACCAGAACAAGGAATCCCTTTCGAGTTCCCTGAACTTTTTACACTTAACTTTAGTAATGATTTTAACATCTTGGGAATATAACTTTTCATATCAGCTACCCATACTATTTTCTTATTGGTAACACGCCTGCCTATGACGTTCGGCATGTACCCGTTTTACTATATCTGCTGGCTTACTATTCCATCCAATGACTCTAATTCATTCTCACTTTTCTTATAATCTCAATCCAACTTCCTATTTGAAACGCCTTTTTTGATGCCCTACCCCGACTTCTAAATGGAAAATAGAGAAACAATCCCTAATCACTTTGTCTTCTTCCTCTTGTCTGTGTATCTTTTGCTCTTTGCTAACTATTCTCGTTCTTCTTACCTCTTTTTGTTAACAATGTCAATTCCTATGAATGGTACATCCAGGGTGTTTCTGAGTTTTCTTCATCAGAAGCCTGTGAGCTTCAATGGAATTACAACTTCCCTTCATATGTGGTCACTCCTAAACCTAGGGATCATCCCCTTCTTCCTCCTCCCGAAAGTGTGGTGTTTTTCTAGGAACAGGTTCTGTATCATTTTAGATTTCCTATTCATCCTTTCTTCATTGAAATTAGTATATATTTTGACCATCCTCTAAATCAACTCATTCTCTTATCATTTTCTATAATGGTTGGTTTTGTTATTGTTTCCCGTTTACTGGACTTTCCCTTGTCTGCTTAACTTTTCCACCATTTTTTTATTCCTCGCCAAGTGGAAGATGGTGTTTTTAAATTTCAATCTCGCCCTAAAACTCCCCTATTGTATAGAATTCCTCCTCAAGGGGAATGGCAGGATAAGTTTTTCTTTATATGTCTTCCTTCTCCACCTCCATACCCCATAGCTTGGTGTCGGGAGCTTCCCCCTATTCCTACATTAGGCAATATTTTGGAAGACCCTGCTCTCTATTCTTCACTTGGGAAATTAAAGGGTGCAAAGTTTAATCTACCTGCCCTAATTGACGAAGGCTTATTATTTGCTTTTGGTCTTAGTACAATAGAAGCGACCTTGGATGTTCCCTTTGGTAAGATTATTCTCCTTATTCATATTTTGAACTATTTTTTGTGTTGTTGTTAACGTAAATTTCTCTCTCTCTCTTTTTTTTTCTTCAGCTAATGATATTCTTCCTACTCTCATGTACAAAACTACTCGCCTGACGAAAGCAACCTTAGCTAAACAGGGTGAGGAACTATTGAGAGATCGTTCTCTTAAACAGCTCCCTTCTTCTCTTGGCCTACTACCTCCCTCTGAACATCCTCAGGAGTCTTCCAACTCCTCAAAGTCAGAGGGTCCTTTCATGGAGAAACGCCGGTCACCTCGTATCTCAGCTCCTTGTCCTCTCTCGCATACCATAGCCGATTTTGAACAAATTCCCATCATTCCTGCTGAAATCTCCTATTCTAAAGGTAAAGAAATTGCTCCTCCTACACATGCTCATTCTAACTTTGCATTACTTATGATGAGACCAGAACTCCTCATTCCTACTTCACTTGTTATTCCCCCAGATGTTCCTTTATCAGAGGAGGCACCTATTGTTCCTGAGGCTACATTGCCCCTTCTTCCAGCTCTACCTTCCTCTTCCAGTAGGCCCCGTGCTAAGAGAACTCCTTGTAGGAGATCAATTACTTCTGGATCTGCTATAGCACCCATTGAGCAGGACCCCTCGTTAGCTAGCCTCCCATCTCCTAACCCTTCTTCACCAGCCTCTGAACATCCTTCTTCCTCTTCCTCACCATTTACAAGTTCTCCTCGTCCTTCTATTTTATTTCAACAAGGCAATAGTTTACCATCTCTGCTTTGTCAAGCTCCCCCTTCTCCTCCGTATGGATTGTTACAACTAAAGGGGGCATTGGATGAGTCTTGGTTGTAGTCTTAGGTGCTTTTGAGAAGAAGCACCTACATTGAGTGTGTCGACGACCATAATCATCAAGCTATTGCGGTAAAATGATCTAACTTCCTTGTTTTGTATTTTCAAAATGTAATCTTACTATTATTTCCTCCAGCTATATGCTTCGAGTCTAAATTTGAGCAAGATGGTTATGGATCTAGAGAGGACTAGCCAAATCTTCAAGAACAAGGTAGAAGAATTACAAGCTGCCTCCAACCTCCCCAATAATGAACTCCTCCAGCTACAGGATAGGGTGAAATCACAAGCTGAGTTTACTACTAATTTAGAAAAGACTCTGCAAGACACCCGCCAGATGCTACAATCTAAAGAGGAGGAAAAAAGGAACTTGGAATTACAGCTAGAGGGGCTTAATTCTACACTTAGTATTGAAAGGGATTTAAAAGATAAAGCCCTCTAGGATGTTTCTCACAAAACCAATCTACTGGACCAGTTACAACAGTCACATGGTTCAGGATCTTCTGAGTTAGCCCTAGAATTAGCCTCTAAAGACTTTACCTTATTTCAACAACAAGAAAGACTTCGAGCCCAAGATTTACAAATAAGCTTGCTCCTACAAGAACTAGCGAAGGCTAAAGCGGAGAAGGCCACTATACAAGGGGAAAAAAGGATAGCCTATAGTTTGAATTTCAAGCCTATAGAGCAGGCGGGGAAGAGAGATGGCACAACAGACATAAAGCCTATGTAACTTCCCTTGAATTTGGTGAGGAGTATGATAGACGCATTGTAGGAACTCTCACTCACTCATTTGATGAGTAATCCAACAACTAAGAGAGGCGGGTTGTTTATCTGAAGCCCCTCATCCCTCGTTCATAGATCATCGGCGACTCAATCGAGAACTCCCAGAAGACCTTTTGAGAGAATTTGAGTAGACTTGGAATGTTGTATTTGCATTTTATCATAACTTTATCACTAATTTACACCGTTTTCTATTTATAAAATGTTATTCAAAGTTCATACTTGCCTTTCCTTGTGTGATTTGCTTTTCTTCAGAACCACCCAAGCATTTGTATGAATAACCTGTTGGACCCCGTGGTTATTTTGATGTGATCAACCAAGTTAGTTAGGTCCTGTTTGTTTTTGATCCCTGTGTCTAAGTGTGCAGGAGCTTAGGAACACAGGAAGTTGAGCGGAAGATACAGCTAGCGAGAAGACGGCACGGGAAGGGAGCCGACGGGCTTGGTGAGTCTGAAGGACGAGACAACTGCGGAAGAGTACACCGGTGGGCGAGAAGAATGTGTGCGACGTTTGAGGGACGTAAATCTAGGACGGAAGACTGCTCGAGGAGAAGGCCGGGAATTTGGTTCGGGTGAGCTCTATTCCGGTTGGCCGCAATCACCCAAGTGAGCGGAACCAGAGCAAGTCAACCGGGAAGTTGACTTGACAAGTGTTTGGTCGCCCAGACGCCATGATCAATCGACCAAACCCCTATCATCAGAAGCCAACCGTTGGTGACACGTCAACATCCACGTCAGCAACCAACCGTTGGATGATCGGTCGACCGAACCGGAGATAAACCAAAGACTTAGTTGAGCATGCTGATCGGGCCAGCTTAGGGAGAGACCGTTGGTTGATCAGTCGACCAAACAATAGGATTGGTCGACCGAACGTAGGCTCGATCCACACAGTCTGCATCTGGATGGAAAGCTGGGCAAGTACGCAGGTTCGGTCGACTGAACCTGGGGATCAGTCAACCGATCCCTCTCGAGTCAAATCCTAATCCCGAAGATCAGGTGAATTTGATAAGTCTTGGAACCCCTATATAAAGGGGTCTCGAACAACTATTCTAATTAACGAAAATCAACTCTGTATTTCATTTCCAAGCAACGTGTAAGAGCTTTTAAAGTGTAAAAGACTTCTCCGCCTTCAGAGAAGGAGACTCTGTTAGTGCACCTGTTCAACCGCCTTGGATTAACAACTCTCTCGGTTGTAACCAAGCCAATTCGCTGAGCCCCTTTTTCTTTTCTGTTATCTTTACTTTACTTTATTGTTGCTTTTATTTTGAGTTGAAAGTTTTGAGGAGGGTATTCTTGTTTGCAGGCAACTCCCCCCCCCCCCCCCCCTCTTGCCGGCCCTGCTGCACCAACATAACCTTGTTCAATATGTATATCATATGTAAAGAAATCCCACAGAAAAATTATAATCAAAGGAAGTAGATCCTTCAATTATCTTCTAAGTAATATGTAATGATGAATGAATTGCTTTCCTAATGTTCTTCATGTTCATATGATAAATTAAGTGCCTTGTCTAGATATGAGGTACTCCTGACTTTCCCCATGGACCGATCGAATTTATATAGCCGGGTGAGATTAATTATCTACTATATATGTCCTCCTTTGGACTTTCTTGGTTACATAGAAGACCAGTCAGGCTTGTATGCCCGAGCGAAATTGAATATATATTATATAAATATTTCTTCGAGCTTTCTCGCCTACATAGAATACTAGTCAGGATTGTATACCCGAGCAAAATTGAATATATTTTATATAAATATTCCTTCGAGCTTTCCCACCTGCATAGAAGATCAGTCAGGATTGTATGCCCGAGCGAAATTGAATATATGTTATTGATACTGTCTGAGAGCTTGCAAGATGAAGCACTGGGCGATGATGAGTGGTGATGAATAATTGCTCAAATGTAGAAGAATGGTGAAGGGTCCGAGAAAACCACAGCGGACCTTTCAAATGCCTAAATGCAGAATAATAGACTTGAGAATACCAAAGCGGATCTAAGAATACTACCTTGCAAAGAGGAATTCCGGCGAGGTGACTCCGTAGATCAGCTAAAGCTCAACAATCCAGTGGGTGATTACGTCTTCCTGCACACAATCAGACTAACCAATAAAGAGTTAGTGACCTAAGATCGGGGTGGGAATCCCTGGCTAGGCCCTCCGATGCTCAAGTTAGTCTCCGACGAGATGACGAAGAAGCAATATGAAAATTAGGGTTTGATGTGATGCAATGCGTATGTTTGCGTACCTTGCCAGTGGAGAGGATTCCCCTTTTTATTCCACCTCATCTAACCTCCACAGTCATGAGGTACACCCCGATTTGTTAGAGTTTGTTAAGAGATAACGTAAGCCAGAATTACAATAATGGTTTAAGGAATTTTTTTCTTACCCTAGATGTACCTTCTTTATCGTTTAGCATACCTGCGGAGAATTCTAGAAGACATTTGCCGCCAAATTGATTAAGTTGTCATATAATTATATATTGTTATGGTTCACCTGTTACATATACCGGGTTAGTCTCATAAGCTTATTTTACATATATGAGAAATATCTTCTGTCTGTACATATATCGGCTTCTCAGTCGGCATTCTATACTCGATCGGTTACTTATACCCGACCAAGACTTCATTATAAATATTCCAGAGACTATGTAAGGTTGAAGACCTTTATGTTCGATCTACTTCTTATACTCGTCCTGTCTATTGAACCTAGGCGGTCATACCTTGCCAACCGAGACTGATCGGTCGGACTTATAAAGGCACCATTACCCTCTAACCCTTCCTTCGGTCGACCATATGTCGTTAAATCCCTCTGCGCTAAAAAAATCTATTAAGCTCGATCGGTCCTACCTTATCAATCGAGACTAATCGGTTGGGTGTGTATAGGCCTTCAGGATAGCTTAAATGCTAAGTGCTTCTACTTTCTATCGGTCTCTTACACTCGACCGATCTTTGCCTACTGAACTCACATGCTCGGACGGTCTATTAAGAGCGACTGACCCTACATCATTGCCCAAGACAACCCAGTCGGGCTTATAGAGGCACTATTACCCAACAACCCTTCCTTCAGTCGTCCGTATGCTAAGGATCCTTTGAGACTATATGTCTTTGCGTTCGGCCGATCTACGAAACCCGACTAGCCCTTGCTCACTAAACCGATAGGCTTAATCGGTATGTCGCACTCGCTTGATCTTTGTCTATTGTGCACAAGGCTAAGAACTTTTACACTTGGCCGACTCTCTATGTTCGGTCAGCTATGTATGCCTCATCGAGTATCCATGCTCGATCGGTCTTTGATTGCCAAACTTATATACTCAGGCGACCCTGCTACGTTCCAGACAACCCCAAGTTAAACTTTCTTTTCATCAGGTTGATCCTTTATATCTGACCGACCGAACACGCTCGATCGGTCTTTTCGGCCGACCCTATATGCTCGGTCGGTCTACCATGTATGATCTATCGTGCATGTAGCTACCCCGGTCTAACTTTTTCCGGGCGACCCCTCCTTTCGCCCTTCTCAGCCTTCCTCATCCTCGTTATCCTTCTTCCCTTCTCCTAGGAAAAGGGGTCCCCTTATCATAACTCAGATCACTATCCTTCCCTTCAAGTCTAGTCGAAGGAGGTATAATCGACTGACTAGACCTAAGTCTATTTCTGACCTCTCGCTACCTTCTATGGCAGCTTTGCAATGACTTTTTTAGTGCTCTTGTGACATCTTTTATAGTGATCCCATGACTTATTTTACAGTGCTCCAATGACCTCTCCTACAGTGACCCCGTGACTCCTTTTAGCATGTTAAATAGGGTTGTGCTCTTGCTTCCTTCCACACCCATCTTCGTTTCCCTTTGCTCTATTTTACTCTATGAGCTTATAGAGACTCATGGCCTTAGATCCTTCCTTCTAGGATCAATTGCTGCGAGAGAGAGGGAAAACTTTGGCTGAGGCGATGCAGGCTCTAGACCGATATCGTTCTCCGCATAGGGAATCGGAGGTGCTATCATTGGCAGCCCCGTCCCAAGTTCGTTCCAAAACTTTTTCGAGGGACAAAGTTTATCAGGATCTAGAGAACAAGACTAAAGAGTTAAATGATTTGAAGGCTCGTCATGCTTCAGGGATAGCTACGCTAACCAGGAAGGTCCATACAGATAATCTGTTAATATCGCAGCAACAATAAGAGTTAGATCGGCTGCAAGCCAAGGTGGATATTCTGCAAACCGAGTTGGATTAAATTAGACTGAGGGTGGACCCTTCAGTAGCATATTTGAGGGGGTAAGTTGCACAAACCATCTGGAGAATAGGATAACTTTCTCATATGTGTCCAAGCTATCATTCTCCTTTTCATCATCCCTTAATCTAACGTCTATAGATGGAAAGTACCGGGCAAAATATTCCCCCTCCCCCTACTTGATCAGGAACAGTTCGAGTAGGGTTGATAAAATTATGGCAACCCCATAACTATGTTTGTAAAACTACTGTTGATAATGTTAAAGTTTGATGTTTGAGATGGACGCGCAATGTAATGTGTTTGGTTATACCTAGAATGAGGAAATGGGCGATTCCTTGTATGTGACTAAATGAATCTTTGAGGTCCATCCTGTCTACAAACCCGAGCGGGCTTAAGAATTGTTCAAATATTTTAATTCTTTTTTCACATTATAAAATAATGATCTCCTTTATTTATTACACCTAGGAAATCAGACACCTTTTTGACATCTTCTGCTCGCTGATTGTCCCTTCAAAGGTAAGAGAATATTAGTAGTGTGTGACACGGCGGCGCTGATATGAGTATGATTTGGCCTGTTGTGTTTATTATAAATACTTACTCACAGTTTCCTGACACGTGTTTGTTAATTTCTCTTTCCTGACGTAATAAATCGCACATTCCTATGGTAACATCCTGTCGTGTCTTTTCTTTGTGCCATCCATGGTTCCTTTTATGAGTGCTCTTCACATCCAACGGTGGTTCTTATCACTTAATATTTTCAAAAAAATCCTAAACCCTTCACCTCTTCATCTTCTTCCCTACTCTTTTTACTGATATTACTGTCTAGGTTTTTCGCATTCTCAACTAACCTCCTTCCCTTTCCTATTTCTCTGCGTTGTTCCTTCTTCTTCAAACCTCAGTAAGTTGTTTTTGTTACATTCTTGCATTGTTCTATAGCTGAAGAGTCCTTCTTGACTTGGTATGCTCAAACCCATTCTGTCTTTCGCGAATCGGATAGGTCTGCTCTTCATTCTTTATATGATATCCCCAAAACCTATCGCATTATCATTCCTGATTTTGATACTCGCCCCCATCTTCCTCCTAAGAATTGTATTACCTTTTTCAAAGATCAACTAGTGGTGGGCTTGCGTTTTCCTATTCCCCCTTTTTTAGTAGAAATTAGCCAGTATTTTGATATTCCCCTACAACAATTCACCCCCAATACTTTTTGCTATCTCTGTGGTTTGTACATGCTCTTCCGTATTCAAAATATCCCTCCAACCCCCCAGAACTTCTTCATGTTTTCATACCCCAAGATATCAAATCTTGGTGTCTTCCTATTTTAATCAAGACCTAAAATGATCTTTTTTTAGGAGATGCCCTCTTCCATTAAGGGATGTAAATTCCGTTTCTTTTTTGTGGTGCTTCCAGAGCCTATCCCTTGGTCTTCTTCCTAGAAATCTTCTCTACCTGCTCTCCCTGATATAAAGGAATTGCATAAACACCCTTCTTTTGTTACTTACTCTAAGAAGCTATCAGGTTTTCACTTGTTCATTCATAAGTGGATTCGTGATGACATCCTCTATCTTTTTGGGTTAAGTCCTGTCAAGATAGAGCTTCACGGTTCCCTTGGTAAGTCCTTATTCATCTATCCCAATCCTTTTTTACTAACTAAGATGTTTTTTATTTTGTGTAGTGGACGTTGTGTATGCAGCTGCGATTGACGATCAATTGTGCCTATCAGAGGAACTAGTTGTTGCTAAGGAGTGAGAACTTCTTACTGCATTGGGTCAACCCTCTTTGTTAGTAACCCCTACTGACATAGAGGGTGTTTTTGGCTCTCAAGATGTAGCTCTAGAAGGAGTCTCTGCCAATCTTCCTTCCGTTAATGAGCCTATCTCTTTGCTAGCTTCGGAGCAATCTCCCGAAGCAGTTCCTGCCCAGAAAAAATGTAACTTGACCCTTGCTCCATCTCCAAAACAGAAATCTTCTTTTCATCCTGGAGACCTTCCCCTTTTAGATGTTGCTCCTTCTTCTCCTGATCTTCCTCTCTCGGCTCTTTATTCTTCGCTTGTTCCTTCTGTGTCTACCACCTCACCTATCCCTAGTGGCAGCTCTTCACCTCCTTTTCTTATGAACTTTCTTGAACATATAACTTTGCCCCCTCACAATGTACCTTACATTATCTACTGTCCCCCTTCACTTTAAACTTCTTTGTCTTCTACTTCTTCCATTACTGCTACCCAGCCTATACTCTTGGGAGGGTCTTTCACCACAGCTAGGGAGGAGGTAAGCCGAATAATCGAAAGCATTGACTACTCTGAGATGACTGATAAATTTTCTCTGGAGGAGACGAAGGTACCTTTATTTTCCTCCATAGTCTTATTTCATTACACATCCCCTTAATGCTCTTTATTTTACAACGCTGGATATATAATATGAGTATGTCCCATTTGATGCATACCCTAGTCCAAGAGAATGAATCCTTGAAGAAACGGGTTTCTGAGTTATCTCCTGATCGAGTGGACAAAAAATAAAGGGTTTGTCTACCCAATTGGAAAGAACTATCCAGTTGCTCAAGACGGAGACTGAGCAGTCATAATAATACAAAACTGACATAGAAAGTTTCCAATCCCAGCTAGAATCAGCCAATGCTCGGGGTAACGATTTATCCTCCAAATTAGAAGAACATGTATCTGAAGTTGCTCTACTATCCTCCCAGTTGCAATCAGTAAAAGATGCACATGCTATAGAATTAGCCAACCAATTATCTACTTTGAACCTCAAAGAGACTGTTCTTAAGGCTGCTCAGGAGGAATTAGCATACTACAAAGCCAACGAAGACACCCGCTTTGAGGAGCGCAAAAAGGCTTATCTCCAATCCTCTGATTTCGTCATTCGAGTCTCCAACTTTTTCATAAACTCCATCAAGTTCGTGATAAAGGAAGGAGTGGAGCAGCTAAAAGAATTGAAGTTATTGGTGGCGGATCCTCCCTCTAACTTTCCCGACACAAGAAGAATGTGAAGAATCGTCCTCCCGATATTTTTCCACAACTGTTGTAACTATTGTCATGTTGTAATCCCAAGGTTTTACAAACTCTCTCTTGACTGATGAATTTTTACAGGTGGTTATTTTGAACTTAGCATGACTTAATTGATCATAATTTTTGAATCCTTTTCATCTTATGTATGCCTCTACGGGAACTAATCAAATGGTTGTACGCTCGCACATATGTAGATTAACATCCTGGTCAACCTATCTTGATAGCTTAACCTCATCATGTACGACTATATGAATTTGGCCTATACGCATGTGTATGCATTTTTCTCCATTTTGGACATCTTACGAGGAATAAGGTATATTCCTGATATGCTTATCTAACTTTGAAAAATCTCATGCGTTTGTCCATATTTTTCCTCTTAACAATAGTTATTTTCTATGTATGAAGGATGAGCAGAGCAGTCTGGGTTATTTACTTCTCGCTCGACGTAAAATGATAGGGCGAGCTTGTTGGCTCGGGCGACCCAGTCAAGTGAGTTAGACGCCTACCTTTTCTGTTTATCCTAGAATGATCGGGAGAAAATATTCAACCGATCCCCCTTTTATGTCATACATCCTGTGACTATAACCTTACCGGGATTTTAAAAGATTAATCATAACTTGCCTCGAGATCTCGCAACTTTTTTCAGTTTGAACTTTGTACTTGGGGAATGTATTTATCACGGTTATCTAGGTAAGTATATCCTTTCTTGAATACCCAATATTCTACTTAGTCACTTATTGGCTTTGCTGTCAGGTTACCCTTTTCTCGCTTTAATGTTTACCCTCTTTGGTAATAGCGTCGAGGGTTTTAGAGACAAACCAAAGGGGTTCATCCCGTCGTCTTCTTTCTCCACTTCATTCGTTCCTTCTCTGTTCCATTAAGTTTTTCTTCCTCCCCTGATCCTTTACTCACGATGGCCTCTTCTTCTTCTTCCTCCCCTGAGTGGTTCATTAACTACTCTTCCAGTGCCAGCGATTCGGAAGTCTATGCAATGGGTTTAAATTTTGGGTTCCCTTCTTATTTAGTCCTTCCTACTCCGGAGGACCAGCCTCATCTTCCTCCTCTTGGGAGCATTGTTGTCTTTTGGGAACAAGCGGTTTCCAATTTTTGGCTCCCTCTCCATCCTTTTTTTGTTGTTGTAAGTCAATATTTCAGCATGCCCTTGAACCAGCTTATTCCTCAATCCTTTTCCATATTGTCTGGCTTTATCGATGTTTCTCAGTTACTTGACTTTCCCCCGTCTCCTCGTTTATTCCACCAATTTTTTATCCTCCATCAAGTAGAAGATAACCTTTTTAAATTTCAGAGTCACCCCAAGGCTATCCTATTTAACAAAATCCCAGCACAAGCAGAATGGAAATAAAAGTTCTTCTTTTTGCGTCTACCTTCTCCTCCTCCATACCCTATCACTTGGCAACGGACTCTTCCTGTTCTTCCAAATTCCAAAGATGACACTGCCGACTTAACCTTTTATGCGTCCATGTCGAAATTGAAAGGGGCTAAATTTTATTTGCCTGCACTAATTGTTGAAGGCTTACTTTTTATCTTCGAGATAAGCTCTATAGACACAAAATTAGAGGCTCCTTTTGGTGAATTGCATACTCCCTGCTGTATTCATTTGCTATCTCTAACTTGTTTTCACTAAAATCTTATGTTTTTTATCTTTCTCAGTTGACGCCATTTTCCCAGCTTTGATGTATAAGAACTCAGGTTTAACAAAGCTAACTTTGGCTAGGTTAGGGGAAAAGTTATTAGAGAATCGTCGTCTCAACCTGACCCCTTCATCCCTCGGTTTGCTTCCCCCTCAAGAGGTCCCTGCCAAGGCGCCTAAATCTTCCGAGGAAGAGAGCCCCTTCACTGTTCGACGGGAGGTTACACTTGTTTCAAAGAATAGCTCGGCTCTGATCACTATTTATGAACTAGAGCAAATTCCCATTGTCCCTGTTGAGATGTCTCGTGATAGGGGTAAGAAACCTATGTCTTATACTCGTATCCGTTCCAACATTGCTCTCAACATGTTATGACCAAGTTTATTGATTCTGCCCACTCTTCCAGTTATTCTTGCTTCCGGGGTAACTTCAGGCGTGCCGATATCTCCTTCACCTTCCCAGACTTCCTCTCCTACTCCTCCTATAGTGAGAGCTAGAAGGACGCCTTGTAAAAGGTCCTCCAGTTTAGCCTCCCAAGATGTGGCTATTAGACCAACTGTTGATTCTGCGTCTTCTGTTTTACCTCCCTCCATTCCCACTAGTGCACCAAAACCTCCCCTGACTTCTAGCATTGGTCCTTCTCCTCCTCGCCCCAATTCATTACCTTCTCCTCCCCTTCCAAGGCCACCGCCTTCTTCTTCTACGGGTCCTTTAGCTATGACCCCTCCTTGAGTGCTTTTCAAGCTGGCCCAAGGTCTTCCCTCATTGTTGAGGGATGATACTATTCCTTCTTTTGTTGGCATCCTTCAGCTGAAGGACTCCATGGCCGACTCTTGGGTATAAGGCCAGAATTCCTTGAGAGGCAAAAACATTTTTGATCAAGCTGATGCTTACAACCAACAAGCCTCCGCTGTAAGTATTTCAAATACATCTTTCTAGTTTATTTCTACAGAGGCTAATCATGTTGTCATATTCATCTAGTTTTTCACTTCATGCTTCTATATGGGTAACTTGGTTGCAGACCTAGAGAGAGAGAACAGAGAATTGAAGAATCAATTAAGGGCCCTAATGGCAGCCCCCCCTACTCCAGGTAATCAGGTCACTCAACTTCAAGAGAAGGTAAGTTCTCAAGCCAATATGATGACCCTTTTAGAGAAAGATTTGCAGCATCATCGCCAAATGTTAAGGGTTAAAGAGGAAGAGAAAAAGGCCTTCAAATTGCAAGTACAGAGCCTATCCTCTTAGTTGAGTGTTGAAGTGGCCCAGAAGAATAAGGCTATTTCAGATGCTATTCTTAGATCCTCTATCCTAGAACAATTTCAAACTTTCATTTCTGGATCTCCAGATTTAGCTCAAGAGCTGGCTTCCCAGAATTTTGAGTTATTACAGTTACAAGAGAGACTGAAAGCTCAAGATTCTGAAATAGACTTCCTTACTAAGGAGTCAGAGCGGCTTAAAGCTAAAAAGGCCAATTTTCAAGAGAAAGTGGAACGCCTTGAGTTAGAATTAAATACACATAAGGCGGGTGAAGAGGAAAGATGGGAAGACCGTCGTCGAGAGTATCTGATCTCTCCTGAGTTCACAAATGAGTTCGTCGGTCACATGGTGGGGGCCTTAACTCATTAAGTTGATGGGGTTCTGACATAATTGCGAGAAGGAGGGTTCTTACCTCAAGAACCTCCTCCCCGATTTATAGACCGTCGGTAACTTAACAAGGAGCTACTTAAGGACCTTGTCAGTAGTTTTAAGTAGGATTTTGTTAGACAGGTAAAACTATTTGTGGTGAATTCCTTTGAGACCATATTTGTGAAGCTTACTTACTACTCCAAGCATGATTGTAAATGAATTTTTAGAATGAATATATGTCGATTAAATCCTCAAAAGGAAAATTCGTGAAGTAGTTGAGTGCATGTAGCATGTTTCTAAATTATGAATGACTAGTTTGAGAGTTATGACATACCAGCTTATCTTCGAATCTCCCTCGTTTTACTCCAGAACTTGGGGTTGTTTTAATTGTAAATGTATTCTTGAGTGAATGTAAGAAAGACATCGCCTTGTCATTTTTCTATCAGGGATATACCCCCGAATGAATTTGCATCAATATATGAAAGCTAAAAAGTTGATATATCTCGATCAGGCATATACTTCCGAGTGAATATAATACTAGGAATTCGATGTATTGATATATTCTAGTCGGGTCTGTGCTCTTGATCCATTCTCGGTCAGGTATGTAATCCCGAGTGGATATAAATGAATATGCAAAGGCTGGAGTATTATCGCATTTCAATGGAGCATGTACTTCCGAGCGAATCTGAATCAGTTTGAAAAAGGCTGGGATATCACTCCATTTTGGTCGGGAATGTCCTCCCGAGCGAGTTTACATTAATATCAGAAGGCAATAACATTATTATATTTGGGTCATGCATATAATTACCGAGCGAATATAAAATAACGCTTGAAATCCGGCAGATTGATATATTCTGGCTGGGACTATGTTCCCGAACGAATTTGGCGTGATGTGAGGAGGCCAGAGTGTTAGTATACCTTGGTCGGGCATGCAACCCCGAGTGAATTTGTATTAGTAGAAGAAGACCAAAGTATTGATATATCTCAGTCGAGCATGTAGTCCCGAGCGAATTTTTATTGATACGAGAAGGCCAAAGTATTGATATATCTCGGTCGGGCATGTAATCCCGAGCGAATTTGTATTGATACAAGAAGACCAAAGTATTGATATATCTTGGTTGGACATGTAATTCTGAGCGAATTTTTATAGATACAAGAAGATCAAAGTATTGATATATCTCGATCGGGCATGTAATCCCGAGCGAATTTGTATTGATACAAGAAGACCAAAGTATTGATATATCTCGATCGGGCATGTAATCCCAAGTGAATTTGTATTGATAGAAGAAGACCAAAGTATTGATATATCTAGGTCGGGTATATAGTCCCGAGCGAATTGTCCGGTGATAATGATATATTGAGGAAATTGAAATTTGATATGTACCAGTTCCAAGCTTAGGGTTTTCGCCTATCCTCCAAGAAACGATGCTGGATTTTCCTTAAAATTTCCTAATTAATTGGTACCGAGCTGAGGAAGCCTGCTCGAACTTTGTGGGTTTAAAGTCTCCGGTGATCCT
Organism: Zingiber officinale; assembly: GCF_018446385.1. Taxonomy (NCBI): domain Eukaryota; kingdom Viridiplantae; phylum Streptophyta; class Magnoliopsida; order Zingiberales; family Zingiberaceae; genus Zingiber; species Zingiber officinale. Next base: position 63,594,556 of record NC_055998.1, read on the forward strand.
TAAGGAAATCAGACTTGTCCCTCTGTTACGGTTCCCGATCGACTACTGTCGAGCGGAGGGAACACGCTCGGATAGATCTGAGAGGAGGAAACACACTCGAACAGACTTGAGCAGAGGAAACACGCTCAATGGTCAAGGGTTTAAAGTCTCCGGTTCCCCTTAAGGAAGCCAGCCCGGTCACTCCTTAAGGTCCCCGATCGACTGCTGTCGAGCGGAGGAAACACGCTCGGATAGATCTGAGCGGAGGAAACACGATCGAACAAACTTGAGCTCTCCGGTTCCCCTCAAGGAAGCTAGCCCGGTCACTCCTTAAGGTCCCCGATCGACTGCTGTCGAGCGGAGGAAACACACTCGGATAGATCTGAGCGGCGGAAACACGCTCGAACAACCTTGAGCGGAGGAAACATGCTTAATGGTCAGAGGTTTAAAGTCTCCGGTTCCCCTTAAGGAAGCCAACCCTATCACTCATTAAGGTCCCCGATCGACTACTGTCGAACGGAGGAAACACGCTCGAAAGAAAAATTGTTTGGTTCATTCCAGTAAATGCATGTATTGATTAAAGAATAGATGCCTGCATCTTTTCATTATATCCAAAAATTAAATGAAATATAAGGACAAATTACAAGCGTACTTGTTAGGCTTTGTATGGTGTAAGTGGTTCGCGCTCCAAGGCCTCTCAAGATTTCTCCCTTTTGAGTCTTAGAGATAATAAGAGCCGGAAGTAAGTTTCTGTATAACTTTGTATAGTCCTCTCCATTGGGGTGTTAATTTAGTAACATCTCCCACAGGTTTGACACGCTTCCACACTAAATCCCCTACTTGAAAGAATCGGGGAATAACTCTTTTGTTGTAGTTCTGTCTCATTCACTATCGATAAGATGTAAGACGAGTTGCTGCCTTGTCCCGAGCTTCTTCGATAGGATCGAGTTCTATAAGATGTCGATCATCATTATCTTCATCGTAGAGTCGTCTCCGATCAGATTCTACCCCCACCTCAATGGGGACTACTGCTTCTCCTCCATATACTAGTTGAAATGGAGTTATCCCTGTAGCTTCTCGAGGGGTGGTACGGTAAGCCCATAGTACACTAGGTAACTCATCCACCCAACTACCACCAATATGATCTAACTTAGTCTTAAGTCCTCTGATGATTTCTATGTTAGCCACTTCCGCCTGCCCGTTACTCTGTGGATATGCTACAAAGGTGAATGCCTGGGTAATACCATATCCTGTGCACCATTCTCTAATTCTCTGTCCCTGGAATTGTCTTCCATTGTCGGAGATTAGCTTATGGGGAATACCGAATCTGTAAATAATATGTTGCCACAAGAATTTGATGACTGCATTCTCAGTGATTCTTGCTAATGGTTCAGCTTTCACCCATTTTAAGAAATAATCTACAGCTACCAACAAAAACCTTCTTTGAGCCATGGCCAGGGGGAATGGGCCTACTATATCCATACCCCATTGATCAAAAGGGCAAGAAACGATGGAAGTTTTTAACAACTGAGTGGGATGGTGTGGGATATTTTGATGCTTTTGACAAGACATACATGTTCTTACGAGTTGAGCTGCATCTTCCTGTAGAGTGGGCCAAAAATACCCAGCCAATAATATCTTACGTGCTAAAGATCTTCCCCCAATATGACTACCACACGAACCTTGATCAACCTCTTGTAAAATATATTGCATATCTTCTGGTCCGATGCATTTGAGTAAGGGATTGGAAAAGGCCCTTTTGTAAAGTTGATCCCCTATTAAAGTATATTGAGTGGCTTTCTTCTTAAAGACTCTAGCTTGTTCGGCATCAGCTGGTAAGACACCTTGTTGTAAAAATAATATGATCAGTGCTCTCCAGTCACCCTGTATTTCCATGTTAGCTTGCCTCTTAATACAAGACACTAATACTATTTGTTCCACTGGTCGGTCTAGGTTCCAAGGTACTATCGCTGACGCAAGCTTTGCTAGTTCATCTGCCACTTGATTCTCTGATCGGGGGATTTTCTATATATTTACTTCTTGGAATGTAGCTTTCAATTTATCAAAAGCTTTTACATATAACTTAAGTCGATCACTGCTAATCTCGAAATTGCCCGACAATTGTTGTGCGACCAGCTGAGAATCATAAAAAATCCATACCCGAGCAGCTCCCGCATGCTGAGCTTCTTGTAAGCCAGCTGTTAATGCTTCATATTCTGCTTCGTTGGTGGCGGCTCTATAACTTAGCCGGACAGAAAGTTGAACCTGATCCTCCCTCGGAGATATAAGAAGAATACCAATACCACTACCTTGTCTGGTAGAAGACCCATCTACATAAATTTTTCAAGTCCCTTCTTCTTCGGGACCTTGCACTTCTATTATAAAGTCTGCCAGAGCTTGTGCTTTAATTGCCGAATGAGGCTGATACTATATGTCATATTCACTTAGCTCAGTCGTCCATTTGATCAATCACCCGGATGCTTCTAGATTAAGGAGCACTCGCCCGAGAGTACTATTAGTTAATACTATGATTGCGTGTGATAAGAAGTAAGGATGCAATCTTCTATATGTTAAGACCAAGGCATAAGCTAATTTTTCGGGTATAGTGTACCTACACTCGACTCCTTTCAATAGATGACTTGAAAAATACATGGGTTGTTGTTCCTTCCCTTCCTGCCTCACCAGTACTGAGCCTACAGCATGCTCATTTGCCGAAAGATAAACCCATAAGGTTTCTCCTATTACAGGGTTAGCTAACATTGGTAGGGTTGACAAGTAATCTTTTATTTCTCAAAATGCGTTGTCACATTCTTCATCCCACTGAAATTTATTGGCCTTCCGAAGTATCTTGAAGAAATGAAAACTTCGATAAGCTGATTGAGAGATGAAGCGAGATAACGCAGTGATTCGCCAGGTTAACCTTTGAGCTTCTTTCATATTGTGTGGGGGCTCCATATCCTAGATTGCTCGGACTTTGTTGGGATTTGCTTCTATCCCTCGCTCGATCACAATATTGTTTCAAGGAATTTGCCCAGGAATTTGCCACTTCTGGCTCCAAACAAACACTTGCAAGGATTGAGCTTGAGTCCATATTGTTTCAAGGTCCGGCATGTTTGTTCTATGTCTCTGCACAAATCAACAGCCTGAAGAGATTTAATCAAGATGTCATCCGCATATACTTCCATATTTCTTCCTATCTGTTTCTGAAAGACTTTATTCATAAGCCTCTGATAAGTTACCCCTGCATTCTTTACTCCAAAAGGCATAACTTTATAACAATAGGTACCTTCAGTTGTAATAAAACTAACCTTCTCCTGATCATCCTTAGCCAGAGGTACTTGATGATAGCCCTGGTAGGCATCCAGCATACAAATGTATTCACATTCGGCAATGGAGTCCACCACTTGATCAATGCGCGACAGAGGATAATAATCTTTAGGGCAAGCTTTGTTGAGGTTCCGAAAGTCAATACATACTCTTCACTTATTTCCTGGTTTAGGTACCAAGACGATGTTGGCTAACCAGCTGGGAAATTGTACTTCCCGAATATATCTCGCCTCTAGTAGCTTATCCACTTCTTCCTTGATGATCTGGTTTTGGTCGACCCCAAAATCTCTTTTCTTTTGCTTGACAGGCCTAGCATCAGGATAAACATGTAATGAATGTTCCATTACTAGAGGAGAAATACTTGTGACCTCCTTGTGAGTCCATGCGAACACGTCGTTGTTCCGGCTCAAACATTGTATCAACTCAGTCTTGAGTGGAATGTCTAAGTCGGTCGCCACATAAGTTACTGCCTCTGGTCACCCTTTCCACTTCCTCCTTTTCTTCATATATCAAATTGAGCAGTTTATCATGGATAGCATTAACTTCCATCCTCTGAGCATTACGGGTGACATTAGCCTCCGTTTGAATGATTTCCACATAGCACTTCCGTGCGAGTAATTGATCTCCATGGACTTCTCCCACTTGATCATCAACGGAGAATTTCACCTTTTGACAGAAAGTAAAAATGACTGCCTGAAACTTGTTCAAGGTCGACCGACCCAATATAACGTTATATGCAGAAGGTGCATCCACCACCATGAAATAAGATCTCTTGGTTCTCATTAGGGGCTCTTCTCCTAGAGAGATGGCTAGTTTTATCTGACCGAGCGGTTGAACTTCATTGCCCGTGAAACCATAAAGAGGAGTTGCCATGGGTTGGAGGTCACTCGGATCTATCTGCAACTGATCAAATGCTTTTTTGAAAATAATGTTGACAGAGCTACCAATATCAATAAAAGTGCGGGAAATATTATAGTTAGTTATGATAGCTTTTATTATAAGAGCGTCGGCATAGGACACTTCTACCTCCTCTAGATTTTTGGGACCAAAACTAATCTCTGGTCCCGCTGCTTTCTAAGTGCTACATCCAATTGCATGAATCTGCAGAAGCTGAACGTGTGCCTTTCTCTCCCAATTAGAATCGCCATCAGTAGTCTCGCCCGTTATCATATTTATATTTCCTCGGGCTGCATTGCTATGATTTTCTTCCTGTCGAGCAATTGCTATCTCGGGTTGTGCTGGTTCATGAGTCCAGGATGGCCCGCTTGGTAGTTGCACTGTCCCCTGCTTTGTCTCAGTCGCCTGATACTCCTGCTTGGGCGGATTGTTCTGCCTTTGGTAGGGTTGTCGGTTGGGAGATCGCCGACGATAACGATTGTTATTGGTTCTCTGGTTCCTCAAGGCAAAGCAATCTTCAGTGTGGTGAGTACCCGACATATGATAGGTACACCATCTTTGAGAGACTTCTGGTGGTTTCTCTACATGCTGGACTACTTGCAGTCTTCGTTCAGGCTGATGAGGTGGAGGGGGAGCTCCACGAGGCCCACTTGGCGGATGAACAGGAGCTACAATTCCCTCCTGAATTGTAGTTGAGACAGACACTACACCCTCCTTCTTGCGGGCTGCTGGAGCTTCCTCAATATTAATGAATTTAGTAGCCCGCTTAATCAATAAATCAAAATTGGTTGGGGGATTACGCACTAAATCCTTGAAAAAATCATTATCGTTGAGGCCTTGAGAGAAAGCACTTACCAAGATCTCTGTAGTAGCATTAGGAACATCAATAGTGTTAGTTAGAGCCCTAGAGCCAATCATATGATGATTGTTGTATGGACTCATTGTATCATATTCCTATGTATATAAAGGCATTTATTTTAGTTATTATACTTACTTGTATTGGTGCCAAATAACTAAGTATAATAGCGTCCTTGAGTAAAAGGTTCTTACCTATATCAATCGATTGATTGAATCGATAGTGAGATGATATAGGGAACACTACTCTTAATCATTCCTAGTCAAGTATTAACATTCAGGGACAATGTTAATGTGATGAGACTAGCATGTAGGTCAACTCGATGACTTGATCTCACAAGTCATGGATATAGAGATATCAAGTTGACACATGGGTATGCATTGGAGAATGTATACTGAATGACCTGCCATGAGAAAGTATCATGGATCGTTATATGAGTGTCATATACTTTCTCATGTGGCTATTAGTATGACTATTAGTCCTTGGACCTGAAGTCACCATGGTTCCCTACATAAGGAGTTGCATACTTTGGCTTCATCAAACGTCACCCGTAACTGGGTGGACTATAAAGGCGATTACTGGGTATGTAACAAATTATGCGGAGCAATGTGAGTGATGTAGATGAGATCTATCCCTCTTATATAACAGGAGTGACATCGTTATTCTTGATAGAGTGAGACCACTAAGTGAATGGTCATGCCCAAATGAGTCAATATGAGATATTAAGCTCATTTGATTATAGTGAGTCTACTTGGAGTTCAAGATTTAGATTGATCAGAGGATGACACCGTCTATGCTTCAAATTGATCAATCTAGATGTCGAGGATAGAATGACACTTGTCATATATTGTGAAAAGTCACAATTAGTAGTCACAAGGTGATGTTGGATCTTAACATTCTTGTAACTTGGGTAGTAATGATGAGTTGCTAGATACCGCTCATTACTTATGCTTCTAAATGGGTTTAGGAGCATTACCAATGTTACAAGAATCTATAGGGTCACTCACAAAGGGCAATTAGATGGAGATTAGGTTCATTTGATGAACCAAGAGGATTAGGTTCATGTGATGAACCAAATTGGATTAAGAGTAATCCAAATTAAACTAATTGAGTTGGACTTGATTTGATTCATGTGTTCAATGGATCTAATTTAGATTATGTTTCATTGAATCAATTTAATCAATGAATAGAGATTCATTATATTAAATTGATTTGAATCAAATGGTTAGATTTGATCAACCATGGGAGAGAAGTGGCCAAGTTTGACTTGACTTGAGAGGGAAGATGAAAGGTCAAGTTTGACTTGACCATTGCCACCTCATTTGTGAGTTGGCATTAAGTGGGCCAATGATGATGTTCCACATCATCAAGGTTGGCTTATGTGTGTGCCACATCATGAGGGAGATCAAGAGTTGTGACTCTTGATATCCCATGGAGGTTTAAAACCCCCTCTTGAAGTGGTCGGCCACTTTAGTGATGTTGATTGCTTTTGTGTGCTATTGATTTCATCTTCTTCCTCCTTGCTTTCTTCTTCTCTCCCTCTCCTCCACCTCGGCCGAAACCTCCTTGAGTGCTAGCACACTTAAGAGGTTTTTCTCCACCTAATCGTTCGTGTGGATACACATAGAGGGGTGTTCACTTGACACCCTTGAGATCCGGCATCTTCTTGGACGAGCGGGATAAGCGAAGGGCTTCGCTACAAAGGTATATCTTTCGTCCATGTAGATCTAAGGTAGATCTAGGATTAGAGAAACCTGTACATGAAATTATGAAATTTTTATCTTCGCAAAAGTGGTTTTTGCGGCTCGAAAATCTCAACAGTGGTATCAGAGCCATGTGTGAAGCGTGTACGAGTTTCATTTTTATTTTTATGGAAAACATTCAGATCTGTAAGTTTCTGTATATTTACAATTTTTATAGATTTTATGGGTATTTTTCTCATATAGGCGAAGCAACAAGTGTTTTGACACATGTAGGCTTCGACTACCGAGAAAACTTTTCCGAAACGGCAAGGTTTCGCCCAAATCGTTTTGGGACAGCAGCTTAAGGTGCTGTAAGATCGTTGTAGGAACCTCGTGATATTCATTTCACGAGAAGGGACGCTACCCCTAACCCCGCAAGGGGTATTGTCCCGCGATCGCGCCCGAAAAATCGCTAAACGCGACCGTCGAAAAATTTTGACTCATAAAATTGTAAAAATAGTAGTAAAAATTACAGAAATTTATGGAAAATACATAATTTAGTATTATGTATAATTTTATGATGGTCATGGGCCAAAAGCCCAATTAGATTAGAAAAATTGTGTTGTAATTCATAATATAGCCCGCGTGCCATTTTGTGTGTTTGTGCGTGTTGTATATAATCGCGACCTGCGCGTCGTGCCTTCCTTTATTTTATATTCCTGTTGTAAATAGTTTAGACTCGAATGTAACTCGAGTTTCAAATTTGTAATTGAAGTGGTGGAAGGTCCACTCGAGGAGGAGTTATGAGGAGGGTGCGAGCAACACATGGTGGTCAAAGGGAGGAGCTTGGAGAAGCTGTTGACCCTAGGTTGACCGTCCAATTTTCTCATTGGCTTGAGAAGATCATAGTAGAGCCATGACCTAACAAATTTTAATTAATTTCTTATGTGTGTGTATGTGATGCATGCAGTAGAGTAATTAATTAGGGCTTTAACAATTAGATTAGATCTAAATAGCGTATATGATGCACCACGATTAGATTAGATCTAAATTGAGTATTGTGGAATTACTGGACTGGCCTGTATCGGAAAAGATCAAATGCGTGTCATTTTATTTTTCTGGAGACGCAAGAATGTGGTAGGAGAGAGTTAAGGCTAAGAGACAAATTAATCTGATGAACTGGACGGATTTTGAGGCAGAGTTCTTCGAGGAATTCTTCCATATGTAAGTAACGAACTGGAATTACGACGAGTTCACCGAGTTGCGGCAAGGTGACTTATCAGTGAACGAAGCAGTGAAGCTGTAACGCCCACCCTTCTTACCCAACCAAAGGTGGCGCTACGTTCTTATACTACTTACGTACATGCTTTAGTTATAACAGCGGAAGAATAAAAACTTTAAAGAATTTAATTTATTAAGCATAATATCACATATTCTGATTTGTTCAAATGTGCATATGTTGATTCTATAACTAATCATATTAATTTGTCCGAATCGTTCTTTGCCGAGCCACCACCACACACATCACTATCTGCTCCTCCTGCTGCTCTGTTGTTCCGAATATCCGTCCCCCATATCTGCGGTACAAGGAAAGTAAGCTATGAGCACTCATGGCTCAGTAAGTTCCTTTCCTACTCACTAAAACCGAATTCATATCATTGCATATCAATATCATGCGAGGTATCATAAGCATACGACATACAAGGGCATCATATTCATATTCATATAATATCACATGACATTATATCTAATCATCAGATAATTCAAGCACATATGTAGGCAATGCATCATGAATTTGAAAACTTATACTTATAAGTACTTGAAATTAATATCATCATCAAGGGGATCCCGGTTTGTACCACATACATAATACGCGCGCTTCATAGGTAGGTCCAAGGTAGCAAGTCTTGAACCCTATCATGCATACATACTAGTCCCGAGTCTTACTCCATCGACCTAGGGCATTCAGAGGCCCATTACTGACGAGGCCCGAGTCTTACTCCATCGACCCCGGGGCGTTTACGGAGCCCACCCATGGTACAAACCCATACAAAATAACTTATCATGCATAACTATCATATCATGTCCTTAACAATCTTTCATGCATTTCTTTTCATTATGTATAGCATTTCCTATGCTATCACATATCATGGCATATTACATAACATAATTTCATTTCTTCATTTTGTATAGCATTTCCTTATGCTATCACATATCATGGCATATTACATAACATTATGTATAGCATTTCCTATGCTATCACATATCATGGCATATAACATAATTTCATTTTCTCCTCATTATGTTTAGCATTTCCTATGCTATCACATATCATGGCATATTACATAACATTATGTATAGCATTTCCTATGCTATCACATATCATGGCATATAACATAATTTCATTTTCTCCTCATTATGTTTAGCATTTCCTATGCTATCACATATCATGGCATATTACATAACATTATGTATAGCATTTTATAGAAGGAACCTTGCACTTAGTTCGGTTAGACAATAATCTTACTCACCTCTTTAAAATATTTTTGGTTGAAATCCTAAGGTTAGATACTCCTCTGATCATACATCATATCAATATAAAATCATGGAAAGGAATCCTTCTACATAGCATAGAAAATCTTATCATGAAATGAGGTCTTGTTTAAATCATCCTAGATTTGAAAACCTTTTCTTTAGCCGAATTTTCTTAAATTCTTTCCTAGGTTTTCTAATCCTTATAAATCCGAAAATCACATAAAAGCCTTGTACCACAGGTGAGGGGAAGCTTACATTCTTCGCTTAAGTTTCCTAGATTTGAGGACTTGCTTGGGGACCTTTCTTCCTTGCTTGCTTGCTCGGCACCAATGGAGGAGAAGAGTGGCTGGGTCTTTTGGTGGAGAGGAGGAGGGAGAAGAGGCTTCTCTTCCTCTTGTGTTGCTCGGCAACAACAAGAAAGAAAAGAGGGGGAGAGTGAGGAGGAAGAAGGTGTTCTTCCTCTTGTGTTGCTCAGCAACAAGAAGAAAAGAGAAGGGAGAGTGGGTCTCGGCACAAAGGGAGGAGAGAAGGATGAGTGGGTTGAGGATGAAGTTGAAGTCCCCCCTCCAGCCTATTTATACTAAGATGAGGGGAGGAAACTTGACTTGATTCATCCTCCCTATTCATTTCTCCCCTTAAATGACAAGAATATTCTAGAGAGATGCCTTTTTAGTTCTCTCTTTTCTTTCCCTTAATTTCTCTCTTTTCTCTCCTTTAATAAAATTTTCTATCTCTCCTCTTACAATATCCTCTTCTATCCCATTTGGTTAACACATGCATGCATCCACAAGAGAACAAAGGATCAAAACTTGGTTATGCATATTTTTACTTCTTTTTACTTCCTTTTCTTTTAAGTAAAAAGAATCCTTTCTTATTCTTAACTACTTAGTCCTTTCTCTCCTTATCAATAATTCTCCTATCCCCTTTGGTATCCTATACATGTTCCTTACAAGAGATCCAAGGTTCAATCTCTCTTCTAACGTTTTATTTTCTTTTGTACATAATAATTCATATATTACCCTATTATGCATTATGCATAAATATTTCATACATGTATTCATATTTCTTCCTTTTGTCTACATTAATTCCATACATTATAAATCATGCATAGATGATTTATATTCTCAACTTTATTTTCTTTCATAATCATCTAAATCCTTCCCATCGTAACATTCAACGTAGACTATCTACACATTCTTTTCATTACATTCGTACTCTCATTATCCTTACTTTCTTATCTAGGCTTTCTAGGGGTGTTACAAACTCCCCTACTTATTGAAAGTTCGTCTCCGAACTTAGAATAACAATTTCAGCATATCGGGTTCATCCGTGAACTCGAGGTATTCGCCAAAATATTCTACATCCTCGGGATCGTATTCGAATGGGATATAGTCCATTTCTACAAGATTTTAAAGATTCATTATTCCTCTTATGTTATAGCCTAAGGTTCTTGTATCTAGGCTACCATTCATGCATCCTACTTATCATCATGCACTATTCTCTAGGGTATAGCTTAAGGTATCCTTCCTAGGCTACCATTCATGTATCTTAGAGTATCATACTATTTTGCATACAAATAAATTATGCAACTGTACTTACTTGGAGTGGCAGGAAGGAGCTTGATGTGTGTGTAGTGAGCTGGCAAAACTTCGCTCTGATACCACCTGTAACGCCCACCCTTCTTACCCAACCAAAGGTGGCGCTACGTTCTTATACTACTTACGTACATGCTTTAGTTATAACAGCGGAAGAATAAAAACTTTAAAGAATTTAATTTATTAAGCATAATATCACATATTCTGATTTGTTCAAATGTGCATATGTTGATTCTATAACTAATCATATTAATTTGTCCGAATCGTTCTTTGCCAAGCCACCACCACACACATCACTATCTGCTCCTCCTGCTGCTCCGTTGTTCCGAATATCCGTCCCCCATATCTGCGGTACAAGGAAAGTAAGCTATGAGCACTCATGGCTCAGTAAGTTCCTTTCCTACTCACTAAAACCGAATTCATATCATTGCATATCAATATCATGCGAGGTATCATAAGCATACGACATACAAGGGCATCATATTCATATTCATATAATATCACATGACATTATATCTAATCATCAGATAATTCAAGCACATATGTAGGCAATGCATCATGAATTTGAAAACTTATACTTATAAGTACTTGAAATTAATATCATCATCAAGGGGATCCCGGTTTGTACCACATACATAATACGCGCGCTTCATAGGTAGGTCCAAGGTAGCAAGTCTTGAACCCTATCATGCATACATACTAGGCCCGAGTCTTACTCCATCGACCTAGGGCATTCAGAGGCCCATTACTGACGAGGCCCGAGTCTTACTCCATCGACCCCGGGGCGTTTACGGAGCCCACCCATGGTACAAACCCATACAAAAATAACTTATCATGCATAACTATCATATCATGTCCTTAACAATCTTTCATGCATTTCTTTTCATTATGTATAGCATTTCCTATGCTATCACATATCATGGCATATTACATAACATAATTTCATTTCTTCATTTTGTATAGCATTTCCTTATGCTATCACATATCATGGCATATTACATAACATTATGTATAGCATTTCCTATGCTATCACATATCATGGCATATAACATAATTTCATTTTCTCCTCATTATGTTTAGCATTTCCTATGCTATCACATATCATGGCATATTACATAACATTATGTATAGCATTTCCTATGCTATCACATATCATGGCATATAACATAATTTCATTTTCTCCTCATTATGTTTAGCATTTCCTATGCTATCACATATCATGGCATATTACATAACATTATGTATAGCATTTCCTATGCTATCACATATCATGGCATATAACATAATTTCATTTTCTCCTCATTATGTTTAGCATTTCCTATGCTATCACATATCATGGCATATTACATAACATTATGTATAGCATTTTATAGAAGGAACCTTGCACTTAGTTCGGTTAGACAATAATCTTACTCACCTCTTTAAAATATTTTTGGTTGAAATCCTCCTCTGATCATACATCATATCAATATAAAATCATGGAAAGGAATCCTTCTACATAGCATAGAAATTCTTATCATGAAATGAGGTCTTGTTTAAATCATCCTAGATTTGAAAACCTTTTCTTTAGCCGAATTTTCTTAAATTCTTTCCTAGGTTTTCTAATCCTTATAAATCCGAAAATCACATAAAAGCCTTGTACCACAGGTGAGGGGAAGCTTACATTCTTCGCTTAAGTTTCCTAGATTTGAGGACTTGCTTGGGGACCTTTCTTCCTTGCTTGCTTGCTCGGCACCAATGGAGGAGAAGAGTGGCTGGGTCTTTTGGTGGAGAGGAGGAGGGAGAAGAGGCTTCTCTTCCTCTTGTGTTGCTCGGCAACAACAAGAAAGAAAAGAGGGGGAGAGTGAGGAGGAAGGTGTTCTTCCTCTTGTGTTGCTCGGCAACAAGAAGAAAAGAGAGGGGAGAGTGGGTCTCGGCACAAAGGGAGGAGAGGAGGATGAGTGGGTTGAGGATGAAGTTGAAGTCCCCCCTCCAGCCTATTTATACTAAGATGAGGGGAGGAAACTTGACTTGATTCATCCTCCCTATTCATTTCTCCCCTTAAATGACAAGAATATTCTAGAGAGATGCCTTTTTAGTTCTCTCTTTTCTTTCCCTTAATTTCTCTCTTTTCTCTCCTTTAATAAAATTTTCTATCTCTCCTCTTACAATATCCTCTTCTATCCCACTTGGTTAACACATGCATGCATCCACAAGAGAACCAAGGATCAAAACTTGGTTATGCATATTTTTACTTCTTTTTACTTCCTTTTCTTTTAAGTAAAAAGAAACCTTTCTTATTCTTAACTACTTAGTCCTTTCTCTCCTTATCAATAATTCTCCTATCCCCTTTGGTATCCTATACATGTTCCTTACAAGAGATTCAAGGTTCAATCTCTCTTCTAACGTTTTATTTTCTTTTGTACATAATAATTCATATATTACCCTATTATGCATTATGCATAAATATTTCATACATGTATTCATATTTCTTCCTTTTGTCTACATTAATTCCATACATTATAAATCATGCATAGATGATTTATATTCTCAACTTTATTTTCTTTCATAATCATCTAAATCCTTCCCATCGTAACATTCAACGTAGACTATCTACACATTCTTTTCATTACATTCGTACTCTCATTATCCTTACTTTCTTATCTAGGCTTTCTAGGGGTGTTACAGAAGCGCTTCAACCGTCTTGCACGCCTCTACCCAGAGTTAGTCAGCACGGAAAGAGAAAGGGTTAGACTGATGCTGAAAATGCTTCGACCCAAGATAGCATTGAATGTGGCCGACGGAATTAATAGACCGCAGACTACAGAAGAACTGGTCAGCAGTGCCCTGATCACTGAATATTATCAGAAGGCGATGAACGAGAACAAGAATCAGGCGTAGACACAAGGGCAGAAATCTCAGGGTACCAAAACCAGCTGGAAAGGAAACTCTAATGGAAAAAGGAAGCAATGGAACAACACTAAAGGAGGACCAGCAAATAAGCAACTTAAGTACCCTCAGTGTACCATTTGTGGGAAGCAGCATTCCGGAGTATGCCACAAGGGTACGAGGAAGTGTTAAAATTGCGGACGGGAAGGACATAAGGCCAGAGACTGCCCTACCTAGTCCCAGACAACATCCCAACAGTATAACTAGAATAGGAGTGCGCCCTCACAGCTACACCTGATGCAGGCTGCCATTGAAGGAACTCCGATTAGCCAAGGGAGATTGGAAGCCCCGCCAGCTACGACGAACGCTAGGGTTTTCTCTCTTACCAAAGATGATGTGGCAAGTGCCTCTACCGTTGTCACAGGCTGCCTATTTTCAGTCAATATGCTAATGTGTTATTTGATACTGGGGCGACGCACTCGTTCGTCTCTACACCTTTCATGGAGAAGCTAGAGATACCACCACAAGCCTTAAATGGCAAATTCTTAACAACCTTGCCTTCGGGAGAAGTAATGCCATCTACTCATATGCTGCGAGCCGCACCCATCAGAATCGCAGACAGAGAACTGTACTGTGATCTGATAGTGCTTGACATGCAAGATTATGACAGTATATTAGGCATGGATTTCCTGAGCAAGTACGGCGCTTCAATCGAGTGCCGTCAAAGAAAAGTGATTTTCTGACCTGAAGATGAGCCGATGTTCAAATTTGTTAGAGGACCAAGGAAAGAAATCGGGAGATTCTTATCAGCCATGAAAGCACAAAAGATGTTAAATAAGGGATGTACTGGATTTCTCGCACAAGTGATCGATACAAGTCATGCTGAGGACCAGAAACTAGAAAATGTCAGAGTGGTGTGCAACTATCCAGAAGTGTTTCCCGATGAACTACCAGGGTTAGCCCCCGATAGGGACATAGAATTTGAGATTGAACTGATTCCTGGTACTAAACCGATCTCTAAAGCACCTTATCGTATGGCGCCGGCTGAGTTGAAGGAACTGCAGGGACAACTACTAGAGTTACTTGACAAGGGACTTATTTGCCCGAGTCACTCTCCATGGGGAGCTCCAGTATTGTTTGTGAAAAAGAAGGATGGGTCTATGCGGATGTGTATAGACTACTGAGCGCTGAATAATGTGACAATCAAGAACCGGTACCCTCTTCCACGGATCGACGACCTGTTCGACCAATTAAGGGGAGTGACCGTCTTCTCTAAGATTGACCTAAGGTCCGGCTATCATCAAGTGAAAGTGAAACAGGATGATATACTGAAGACGGCATTTCGAACAAGATATGGACACTATGAGTTCAGAGTTATGCCCTTCGGAGTGACAAATGCTCCTGTTGTATTTATGGACCTGATGAATCGGGTGTTTACGGCATATCTCGACAAATTCGTGATCGTCTTCATTGACGATATTCTCATCTATTCAAGAACCCCGGAAGAGCATGCTGAACACCTGAACACCGTACTACAGATTCTTCGAGAGAAACAACTATATGCAAAGTTCTCCAAATGCGAGTTTTGGCTCGATCGAATATCATTCTTGGGTCATGTCATCTCCCGGGACGGAGTAATGGTAGATCCAAACAAGATCGAACCTGTAAGTAACTGTAACAGGCCAAAGAATGTCAGTTAAATCAGAAGTTTTCTCGGGATAGCAGGCTACTACCAGAAGTTCGTGGAGGACTTCTCTAAAATTGCAGCCTCTATGACAGTTCTCACCAAGAAGAACAAAAAGTATGAATGGACGGATGAATGCGAGAAGAGTTTCACGGAATTAAAAAGGAGACTGTAACACCCACTAAGCTTTTAAGATAAATATGAGAATGATGAATTTACCTTAGAAAAATATTAGTAGAATGTTGAACCAAAAAAAAAAAGAAATAAAAAGAAATAAAAATAGGGAATGGTCAAGGATTGAACCTTGAACCTCTTATGAAGTAAATGATAGGATTAATGGGTAATGACCAGTTGGGATAGGAATAATATATTGATAGCAAAGGAGGGAAACTCATGATACGGGTGAGAGTAAAAGCTAGCCAAGAGAAAACAAGAAAAGAGCAAGAGAAAAGCAATTTGCCTTCCTTCTTTCTCTCCCTCTTTCTCTCTTCTTTTGCCGAAAATTAAAGAGGACCATTAAGGGGATTCATTCCCCCTTGTTTCACCATGAATGATGAGGACAAATAAATAAATAAAAATAAAAAGAAAATAGAAAAAAAAAGGCTAAGGGAGAAGGAAAGCAAAAATCAATTTTGCTACCTCTTCCCCCTTAACATAAAAGGAAGCAAGTAAAGAGAAGAATTTTAATTTTTCTCTCATTTCTCTCATTCTTCCCTCTCCATCACCGAAACCTCAGTCCCCCTCTCCTCCATTTTCGGCCCCAAGCCAAGGTTTTCTCCTAAGAAAACCTAAGATACAAGGAGGACTTAGCAAGGGAATCAAGGGAAGGGAACTAGAAGAAGAGGCTACTTCTTCCATCACCACACCTTAGATCCACAAGCAAAAAGGATGTAAGCTTCCCCTCACCTGTGGTACAAGGCGTTTTATGTGCTTTTCGGATTTTATGAGGATTAGAAAACCTAGAATAGAATTTAAGAAAAATTCGGCCAAAGAAGAGTTTTCAAATCTAGGAAGGTTTAAACAAGTCCTCATTTCATGATATTTTTCTATGCTATGTAGGAAGGTTTTCCTTCATGTTTTTATACCTATATGATGCTTGGTCAGAGGAGTACCTAACCCTAGAATTTCAGCCAAAAATATTTTAAAGAGGTTAGGGAAATCATTGTTTAACCAAACTAGTACAAGATTCCCTCCATGAATTACGAAGGGTCTTTTATTGGTTTTTCTTGCTTGAAAGTTACTTGGAACCAAAAGAAATTCCACTCATATGTTTCGGCCAAGAAAAGAGCTTAGGGTTAAGAAGACCTTTAAATTTAAGTAACCATGTTTATATGATAGAATATAGAGTTCTCTTAAAGAATTGCATGTTGAATATTGCTAGAAATTCATGAACTCTTCATTAAGATTTTCGGCCATGATAAGATGGATAGCTTAGAAAAGCTTAAACAAAATTTTAACATGCTCAAGACCTCTGTGATATTAAGATATGGAAGTTGTTTAATGCTCTCATGCTTAATTAGGGTATAGAGAATTTAGTTACATGATATATGACATGGAAGATCACAAGGGCCCTAGCTTGTCTATGAACCAAATTTGTATATGATGTTCTTAGTAATTTTGCCATGAAACTTACTTAAGTTTTTCCATGCTTTAGGCCACTTAAAACCTAGCTTAGAGATTGGTAGGTTTCGGCCATGAGGAAAAAAAAATAAAAGAAAAAGGAAAGAAACCTAGGAAGCCTAAGACACAATTCACATGTATGTTTATCATGCTTGTCTTTATACATGCTATGAAAATTGTATGACTTCCTATGCTTGTAGGCTATTTGAAGCAAGTTTAAACATTGATGAGTCTCGGCCAAGTAGGGTTTAAATGATCTAGAGGCCTTAGAATTGAAACCAATTGTGTTAGAAATGCTTCTTATGGAAATATGATAATATGTTGATTGTGTCACATGCTTGTATAATTTTTCCATGACCTAAATGGACCATTGTATGTTTCGGCCATGAAGGGATAGATGCCCTAGAAACCCTAGAACAAGAATTAAATATGCTCATGTCACTCTACATGAAATATGATAAGTAGAAAGCCAAAGTTCTCATGCTATATGTTGTTAATGACCTAAAATGAGGCTAGGGTAAGTTTCGGCCATACCCATTGTATGATTCCTTATTATGAATTTATACATGATGTTAGTTCAAGTTCACATGCTTGTATGCTTGCTTTTAGCCCTAATGAATACTTGTTAAATTTCGGCCATGAAATATGTTAAGGGCTTGAAGAACTTAGGAACTAGTTCAAATATGCTTACTATGTTACTTGGAAAAAAAATGCTATAAAATATGGTTTAAGGTTTCCATGCTTTCATGACATTTGGGACCTTGTTTCACACCTAATAGGGTTCAGCCACATGAAGTTTAGGGACTTGGAGAACTTAGAAACCAAGTTAATCATGCTTATAATGCTTCCTATGAAATTGATGTGATGATAATTTAGGTTCCACATGCTTGGAGGTTGTTTTTACCTAAATTGAGATCTAAGGGGGGTTCGGCCATGATAAGAACCCAAGGGATTAGGAAGCTTAGAACCCAAGCTAACTATGTTACCATGTTTCTTATGATAAGTATAATCACATGATACACCCTTATGCTTAAACATGTATGCTTGTGATTTATACTTTCCATGATATGATATATGCTTGGAAATATGCATGCTTTGATGATATGCTATGTGCTTAAAATATGCATGCTTTCATGATATGCTATGTGGATAGAAATATGCATGCTTTGATGATATGCTAGGTGCTTAAAATATGCATGCTTTCATGATATGCTATGTGGATAGAAATATGCATGCTTTGATGATATGCTATGTGCTTAAAATATGCATGCTTTCATGATATGCTATGTGGATAGAAATATGCATGCTTTGATGATATGCTATGTGCTTAAAATATGCATGCTTTCATGATATGCTATATGGATAGAAATATGCATGCTTTGATGATATGCTATGTGCCTAAAATATGCATGCTCTCATGATATGCTATGTGGTGAAAATATGCATGCTTTTATGACATGATGTATGCCTAAGTGATGCATACTTTTTATGACATGATGTATGCCTAAGTGATGCATACTTTTTATGACATGATGTATGCCTAAGTGATGCATACTATTTATGATATGATGTATGCCTAAGTGATGCATACTTTTATGACATAATGTATGCCTAAGTGATGCATACTTCTATGATATGCTATGTGACTAAAGGATGCATTTTTATACATGCTACTTTACTTTGTAAGGCTTGTACCAAGGGTGGGCTCCTAATCAGCCCCTAGGCCTTGGCTGTGTGATCCGGGCTAGTAAAAACAAAGGGATGGGCTCCTTAGTACGCCCCTAGGTCTATGGCTGTGTGATCCTGACCTAGTCCCTAGTATGATTCAAGACTTGCTACCTTGGATATACTTAGGAAGCGCGCTTATCTATGTGATTTATCTATGTGTGGTACAAGCCGGGGCCCTGATTATGTTGATATTATGTTCAAGTATATATGTAAGAAGAAATGGTTTTAAAGATCATGAGACATACACATGTTTTTCGGATACATGTTTTTAAAATCATATTGCATATACCTTATGATCATGTTGTGATGATGCCATGATTTATGATATGCCATGATTAGATATGATTATGTTATGTTTCATGCTATGCTTTAAGAGTTGATATGCCATGACTAGTTATGATTTTGTTATGTTGCATGATATGCTAAAGAGTATGATATGTTATGCCATGACTAGTTGAGATCATGTTATGTTGAGACATTCTTTGATCATGTGATGATTTTCGGTTTTAGTGAGTAGGAAAGGAACTTACTGAGCCCGAGTGCTCATAGCTTACTTTCCTTGTACCACAGATAAAAGAAAAAGCTGGATGAGCTAGAGGAGCAGCAGGAGAAGCAAGGAGATGTGTGTGGCGGTGGCTAGGCAACCCAATAAGAACCTTCTTTAAAAACATTTAAGAACTATGCTTTGGTTTCACGAATTGTAGAACTATATGTGTGACTTGATGTTATGTTTCTACTAAATTTGTTATCATGTTATTGAGACCATGATAGTGTAGTTCGAATTGGTTAAAGAAAAAAAAAGAAAACAAAAGAAAAGTTTTATTAAACTAAGAAAATTATTTTAAGTCTTCCGCTGTTATTTGTACATAGAGTATCGTAGCCCCGTCCCTTAGGGTTAGCAGGGAGGGCGGGCGTTACAGAGACTGACCAGTGCTCCAATCCTTACTCTTCCGGAAAGTAACAAAGGCTTCGATATGTACAGCGATGCTTCCAAATTAGGACTTGGAGCTGTACTCATGCAACACGGCAAGGTTATTGCATACACCTCTAGACAACTCAAAGAGCACGAAAAGAACTACCCCACTCATGACCTAGAACTAGCAGCCGTGGTCTTTGCTATCAAAACATGGAGACATTATTTATATGGAGTCCGGTGTAAGATTTATACCGACCACCAGAGTCTGAAATACTTCTTCACCCAGAAGGATCTGAATATGAGACAATGCAGATGGCTTGAGTTAGTTAAAGACTATGACTCTGAGATCTTTTATCATCCTGGAAAAGTGAACAAGGTGGCCGATGCACTCAGCAGGAAGACCTGTGCCACCTGATGTACCTATGAGTATTTTTCCTTTAGAATAAAAGAAAAAGAGAAATGGAAATAGAAACCAAAATAAAATGAAAAGGAAGTGAGGTTAAGGTTTGAACCTTGAACGTCCCACAAATAATAGAGTTAAATTGGTGTGTGGTAACCACTAGGGTAATGGATAATAGATGAATAGAAAAGAATGGAAATTGTAGTTAAAAGTAAGAAGATAGTTAAGTAGAGGAACAAGAGAAAACCAAGTAGCTTACCTCCTCTTCCTCTTGGTTAAGGAAAGAAGCAGGCAAAAGCCAAATTGCTTTCCTTCCTTTCTTTTCCTTTAATTTAGTGGGAATTAAGAGAGGGTAGAGATAGAGGGCTTAAGGGGATGAATGAAGACATGTTTCATTTACAAGAAAAATAAATAGGATTGAGAGAAGAAAAGAAAGTTGTTAATCCTTCCTTCTTCTTCTTCCTCCTCCTTCTTTCTCCATCTTCCTTCTCCACTGAGACATAGAGCCCTCTCTCCCTCATTTCTAAAAACCAAACTAAGGTTTTCTCTCCAAGGAAACTAATTCCTAAGAAGGAGTCTCAAGGTTTACTCCTTACAAGAAAGAGAAAACAAAAGGGAGAACTAGGAAGAGAAGCTCCTTCTTCCTCCTCACAAGGGTACCACTTTCTTTAGGATCAACAAGCGAAAGGATATAAGTATCCCCTCACCTGTGGTCCAAGTTGTTTATGTTTTCCATAAGATTAGAATGCTTAAAACCTAGGGTCACAAGGTTGAACTTTCGACCAAGTGTAGATGAAAGAACTAGGAAAGCTTAAGACCTAAACTAACCATGTTCACTATATCCTTATGATATGTATGCTATGATAAGAGATTGGTTTTGTGTTCTTATGCTTGTATCTTGCTTAAAACTTAATTTCATGCTCCTAAGGTGTTCGGCCAAGTCATGAATAAAAGGATTAGGGAAGTTCAAGACCTAAATAAGCATGTTCATTATGTCCTTATGATAAGTACCGTAGTATAAGAAGCTAGTTAATGTTCTTATGTTGTATGTTTACTTAAAACCTAGATCTATAATTGTGAACTTTCGGCCAAGTGTAGATGAAGGACCTAGGAAAGCTTAAGACCTAAACTAACCATGTTCATTATGTCCTTATGATATGTATGCTATGATAAGAGATCGGTTTGGTGTCCTTATGCTTGTATGTTGCTTAAAACTTAATGCCATACTCATAAAGTGTTCGGCCAAGACTTGAAATAATGGATTAGGAGAGGTTAAAAATTTAGGTTATCATGCTCATGATCTCCTCTATGAAATGGTATGAAAGATTCTAAGTGTTTGCATGCTTGTATGTGTTGGAACCTAGTGGTATTAAACTATAGGGTTTCGGTCATGATGTGAATGAAAGACCTAGGAGAGCTTAAAACTTAGTCTAACATGTTCATGACTCTCCTTAGGATATGATATAAAGCTAACTTAGGGTTATCATGTTTTGATGTTAGCTAGATATTTATGTTCGCATGTTGCTTAGAGTTGTTTTCCTCTTCATGAAGGTTTCAGCCATGAACAAATTTTAGGGTTCAAGGAAGCTAAAAATTTAACCTAGCATGCTCATGTATCTCTTTATGATATGATATGAATTTAGCTAGATATTTATGCTTGCATGTTGCTTAGAGCTTGGTTTCCTCTTCTTGAATGTTTCGGCCATTATCCAAATTTAGGGTCCAAGGAAGCTTAAAATTTTAACCTAGCATGCTCATGTATCTCCTTATGATATGATATGAATTTAGCTAGATATTTATGCTTGCATGTTGTTTAGAGCTTGGTTTCCTCTTCATGAAGGTTTCAGCCATGAACAAATTTTAGGGTTCAAGGAAGCTAAAAATTTAACCTAGCATGCTCATGTATATCCTTATGATATGATATGAATTTAGCTAGATATTTATGCTTGCATGTTGCTTAGAGCTTGGTTTCCTCTTCATGAAGGTTTCGGCCATGAACAAATTTTAGGGTTCAAGGAAGCTAAAAATTTAATCTAGCATGCTCATGAATCTCCTTATGATATAAAATATGAAGTTAGCTTGATATTCATGCTTGTATGTTATTTGGAATTTATTTTCCTTCTTCATGAATCTTCGGCCATGATAAGGATCAAAACCTAGGAAAGCTTAGAAATTTGATTAACATGCTTATGACCTTCCTTGTGATATGATATGAAGTTAACATGAGATTCTTATGCTTGTATGTTGTTTAGAGTTTAAGTTCATACTCTTGAACTTTCGGCCATTATGGGTTTAGGAGCCTAGATGTGCCTCACATGCTACGTTATGAATTAAGAGATGTTATTTAATGATTCCATGCATGATCATGTCTTTTCTATGATAGGTGATGTGTTCATTTACGTATACCTATGAACCATGCATGATTATATCTCTTATGATGTGCTACGTGCTCAAGTATGCATGCTTTATGATATGACAAATAACATGCTCATTTATGTATGCTTATGATCCATGCATAATAATGTCTCTTAGGATGTGCTATGTGCCCAAATATGCATGCTTTATGATATGATAAGCAAAGACCTAAGAGTTGCTTCCCTTCTTGTTGGGATTAAGAGCACTCTTTATGACATGATAAGTGAAGGCCTAAGAGTTGCTTCCCTTTGGGGATTAAGAGCACTCTTCATGATATGATAAGTATGACATGAACCATGATATGCTATTTTACTTTGTATGGCTTGTACCAAGGGTAGGCTCCATAAGCGCCCCTAGGCCGACGGACTATGAACGGGTCTAGTAAAGGGATGAGCTCCTTAGTACGCCCCTAGGTCGACGGTCGTAGTACGGACCTAGATCCCTAGTAGGTTCGGGGCTAGCTACCCTGTCCTAGGGATTGCATGCATTTATGTATGTATGTGGTACAAGCCGGACCCTCATGATGATATTATGTTCAAGTACTATATGTATGTTTTAAGACATCTTGCATATGACATGATACATGTTTTAAAAGACTTCTTGCATAATATGATTTATGATACGACTTGCTATGCCCTTATGATTTATATGACATGATGATTTATGATATGATATAGCATGATGTTCTTTATGATTAATGATATGACATGCTATGCCCTTATGATTTATATGACACGATGATTTATGATAGGATATAGCATGATGTTCTTTATGAGATAATATGTTATGATACTATGTATTCACCATATGATGTTAGATGATCACATTTCCATGATTATATGTTTATGTGTTTATGCTTGATATATGGATTTTGTGAGTAGGAAAGGATCTTACTAAGCCTGTGTGCTTATAGCTTATTTTCCTTGTACCACAGATAAAGGTAAAGAATGGATGACCTAGGGGAGCTGCAGGAGAGGCAAGGAGATGTGTGTGGTGGTGGCTTGGCTAAGATAAATAAAAGACCTGCTTATGTTATTTTGTTATGTTGACATGAATTAAGTGTATTATGTTATTGTCCTGCAGACTTCAGGATATTTCTACTGTTTTACTTTCGAAAGAAATTTTAATATGCATGTATGTTTCCGCAATAGTAATGGTTAAGTAACGTAACCCCGCCCTACTAGCAGGAGGGGCAGGCGTTACAGGTTGGTATCAGAGCCAGGTTTAGCCTTTCCGCTACACACACATCGAGCCTCCATCCTGCCACTCCAAGTAAGACTTTCTGTACTTACTTTATTTTATTTATGTATGATGGGAAATGTTTTAGTATCCATGAACCTAAGTATGACTGATATGGATTTCCTTCAGGTATGATAAGCAATATTTAATGTGCACGAATATAAGTAGGGATGACTCTAGACTTATGCTAGCCTCATTGTTATTTATGAAAATAGATATGGCTAGAAGACGCGGTAACAGGGCTGATGAGACAGTGACCCCACCAGATCTGACCCAGGTAGTCACAGATCTCCAACGTCAGATCACGGAACAACAACAAGTAATCACTGCTCTGATGAATCAGCAAGGAAACCCTGTCACCCCACCAGCAAATAGAATGTAGTGCCCGTCATACCAATAGCTGCACCAGTACCACCGGTAGCCCCTGCCCCAGTGGTCCGACAGGAGACCTACTTGACACAGTGGCTAAGGCTGAAGCCAGAGAACTTCTTGGGTACTTGTGAGCCATGGGACGCCCAAGCCTGGTTCAAGACAGTGGAAAGTATTGTGGAATTGCTGGACTGGCCTGTATCGAAAAAGATCAAATGCGTGTCATTCTGTTTTTCCGGAGACGCAAGAATGTGGTGGGAAAGAGTTAAGGCTAAGAGACAAATTAATCTGATGAACTAGATGGATTTTGAGACAGAGTTCTTCGAGGAATTCTTCCATATGCAAGTAACGAACCGACATTACGACGAGTTCACCGAGTTTCGGCAAGGTGACTTATCAGTGAACGAAGCAGTGAAGCGCTTCAACCGTCTTGCACGCCTCTGCCCAGAGTTAGTCAACACGGAAAGAGAAAGGGTTAGACTGATGCTGAAAATGCTTCGACCCGAGATAGCATTGAATGTGGCCGGCGGAATTAATAGACCGCAGACTACAGAAGAACTGGTCAGCAGTGCCCTGATCACTGAACATTATCAGAAGGCGATGAACGAGAACAAGAATCAGGCGTAGACACAAGGGCAGAAATCTCAGGGTACCAAAACCAGCTGGAAAGGAAACTCTAATGGAAAAAGGAAGCAATGGAACAACACTAAAGGAGGACCAGCAAATAAGCAACCTAAGTACCCTCAGTGTACCATTTGTGGGAAGCAGCATTCTAGAGTATGCCACAAGGGTACGAGGAAGTGTTACAGCTGCGGACGGGAATGACATATGGCCAGAGACTGCCCTACCTAGTCCTAGACACCATCCCAGCAGTATTACCAGAATAGGAGTGCGCCCTCACAGCTACACCTGATGCAGGCTGCCATTGAAGGAACTCCGATTAGCCAAGGGAGATTGGAAGCCCTGCCAGCTACGACGAACGCCAGGGTTTTCTCTCTTACCAAAGATGATGTGGCAAGTGCCTCTACCATTGTCACAGGTCAGCTGCCTATTTTCAGTCAATATGCTAATGTGTTATGTGATACTGGGGCGACACACTCGTTCGTCTCTACACCTTTCATGGAGAAACTAGAGATACCACCACAAGCCTTAAATGGCAAATTCTTAACAACCCTGCCTTCGGGAGAAGTAATGCCATCTACTCATATGCTGCGAGCCGCACCCATCAGAATCGCAGACAGAGAACTCTACTGTGATCTGATAGTGCTTGACATGCAAGATTATGACAGTATATTGGGCATGGATTTCCTGAGCAAGTACGGTGCTTCAATCGAGTGCCGTCAAAGAAAAGTGATTTTTCGACCTGAAGATGAGCCGATGTTCGAATTTGTTAGAGGACCAAGGAAAGAAACCGGGAGATTCTTATCAACCATGAAAGCACAAAAGATGTTAAATAAGGGATGTACAGGGTTTCTAGCACAAGTGATCGATACAAGTCATGCTGAGGACAAGAAACTAGAAAATGTCAGAGTGGTGTGCAACTATCCAGAAGTGTTTCCCGATGAACTACCAGGGTTAGCCCCCGATAGGGACATAGAATTTGAGATTGAACTGATTCCTGGTACTAAACTGATCTCTAAAGCACCTTATCGTATGGCGTCGACTGAGTTGAAGGAACTGCAGGGACAACTACTAGAGTTACTTGACAAGGGACTTATTTGCCCGAGTCACTCTCCATTGGGAGCTCCAGTATTGTTTGTGAAAAAGAAGGATGGGTCTATGCGGATGTATATAGACTATCGAGCACTGAACAATGTGACAATCAAGAATCGGTAACCTCTTCCACGGATCGATGACCTGTTCGACCAATTAAGGGGAGCAACCGTCTTCTCTAAGATTGACATAAGGTCCGGCTATCATCAAGTGAAAGTGAAACAGGATGATATACCGAAGACGGCATTTCGAACAAGATACGGACACTATGAGTTCATAGTTATGCCCTTCGGAGTGACAAATGCTCCTGCTGTATTTATGGACCTGATGAATCGGGTGTTTACGGTATATCTCGACAAATTCGTGATCGTCTTCATTGACGATATTCTCATCTATTCAAGAACCCCGGAAGAGCATGCTGAACACCTGAACACCGTACTACAGATTCTTCGAGAGAAACAACTATATGCAAAGTTCTCCAAATGCGAGTTTTAGCTCGATCGAATATCATTCTTGGGTCATGTCATCTCCGGGGACGGAGTAATGGTAGATCCAAACAAGATCGAAGCTGTAAGTAACTGTAACAGGCCAAAGAATGTCAGTTAAATCAGAAGTTTTCTCGGGATAGCAGGCTACTATCAGAAGTTCGTGGAGGACTTCTCTAAAATTGCAGCCACTATGACAGTTCTCACCAAGAAGAACAAAAAGTATGAATGGACGGATGAATGCGAGAAGAGTTTCACGAAATTAAAAAGGAGACTGACCAGTGCTCCAATCCTTACTCTTCCGGAACGTAACAAAGGCTTCGATATGTACAGCGATGCTTCCAAATTAGGACTTGGAGCTGTACTCATGCAACACGGCAAGGTTATTGCATACGCCTCTAGACAACTCAAAGAGCATGAAAATAACTACCCCACTCATGACCTAGAACTAGCAGCCGTGGTCTTTGCTCTCAAAACATGGAGACATTATTTATATGGAGTCCGGTGTAAGATTTATACCGACCACCAGAGTCTGAAATACTTCTTCACCCAGAAGGATCTGAATACGAGACAATGCAGATGGCTTGAGTTAGTTAAAGACTATGACTGCGAGATCTTTTATCATCCTGGAAAAGTGAACAAGGTGGCCGATGCACTCAGCAGGAAGACCTGTGCCACCTGATGTAGCTATTTTAAGTTCGAGGATGAATTTTCTATGAGGTATGGGGTACTGTAACACTCACGAAATGATAAGCTATACCTATGAGTATTTTTCCTTTAGAATAAAAGAAAAAGAGAAATGGAAATGTAAATAGAAACCAAAATAAAATGAAAAGGAAGTGAGGTTAAGGTTTGAACCTTGAACCTCCCACAAATAATAGAGTTAAATTGGTGTGTGGTAACCACTAGGGTAATGGATAATAGATGAATAGAAAAGAATGGAAATTGTAGTTAAAAGTAAGAAGATAGTTAAGTAGAGGAACAAGAGAAAACCAAGTAGCTTACCTCCTCTTCCTCTTGGCAAGCAAAAGCCAAATTGCTTTCCTTCCTTTCTTTTCCTTTAATTTCGTGGGAATTAAGAGAGGGTAGAGATAGAGGGGTTAAGGGGATGAATGAAGACATGTTTCATTTACATGAGAAATAAATAGTATTGAGAGAAGAAAAGAAAGTTGTTAATCCTTCCTTCTTCTTCTTCCTCCTCCTTCTTTCTCCTTCTTCCTTCTCCACCGAGACATAGAGCCCTCTCTCCCTCATTTCTAAAAACCAAACTAAGGTTTTCTCTCCAAGGAAACTAATTCCTAAGAAGGAGTCTCAAGGTTTACTCCTTACAAGAAAGAGAAAACAAAAGGGAGAACTAGGAAGAGAAGCTCCTTCTTCCTCCTCACAAGGGTACCACTTTCTTTAGGATCAACAAGCGAAAGGATGTAAGTATCCCCTCACCTGTGGTCCAAGTTGTTTATGTTTTCCATAAGATTAGAATGCTTAAAACCTAGGGTCACAAGGTTGAACTTTCGGCCAAGTGTAGATGAAAGAACTAGGAAAGCTTAAGACCTAAACTAACCATGTTCACTATATCCTTATGATATGTATGCTATGATAAGAGATTGGTTTGGTGTTCTTATGCTTGTATCTTTCTAAAAACTTAATTTCATGCTCCTAAGGTGTTCGGCCAAGTCATGAATAAAAGGATTAGGGAAGTTCAAGACCTAAATAAGCATGTTCATTATGTCCTTATGATAAGTACCCTAGTATAAGAAGCTATTTAATGTTCTTATGTTGTATGTTTACTTAAAACCTAGATCTATAATTGTGAACTTTCGGCCAAGTGTAGACGAAGAACCTAGGAAAGCTTAAGACCTAAACTAACCATGTTCATTATGTCCTTATGATATGTATGCTATGATAAGAAATCGGTTTGGTGTCCTTATGCTTGTATGTTGCTTAAAACTTAATGTCATACTCATAAAGTGTTCGGCCAAGACTTGAAATAATGGATTAGGAGAGGTTAAAAATTTAGGTTATCATGCTCATGATCTCCTCTATGAAATGATATGAAAGATTCTAAGTGTTTGCATGCTTGTATGTGTTGGAACCTAGTGGTATTATACTATAGGGTTTCGGTCATGATGTGAATGAAAGACCTAGGAGAGCTTAAAACTTAGTCTAACATGTTCATGACTCTCCTTAGAATATGATATAAAGCTAACTTAGGGTTATCATGTTTTGATGTTATCTAGATATTTATGCTTGCATGTTGCTTAGAGTTGTTTTCCTCTTCATGAAGGTTTCGACCATGAACAAATTTTAGGGTTCAAGGAAGCTAAAAATTTAACCTAGCATGCTCATGTATCTCCTTATGATATGATATGAATTTAGCTAGATATTTATGCTTGCATGTTGCTTAGAGCTTGGTTTCCTCTTCTTGAAGGTTTCAGCCATTATCCAAATTTACGGTTCAAGGAAGCTTAAAAATTTAACCTAGCATGCTCATGTATCTCCTTATGATATGATATGAATTTAGCTAGATATTTATGCTTGCATGTTGCTTAGAGCTTGGTTTCCTCTTCATGAAGGTTTCGGCCATGAACAAATTTTAGGATTCAAGGAAGCTAAAAATTTAACCTAGCATGCTCATGTATCTCCTTATGATATGATATGAATTTAGCTAGATATTTATGCTTGCATGTTGCTTAGAGCTTGGTTTCCTCTTCTAGAAGGTTTCGGCCATGAACAAATTTTAGGGTTCAAGGAAGCTAAAAATTTAACCTAGCATGCTCATGTATCTCCTTATGATATGATATGAATTTAGCTAGATATTTATGCTTGCATGTTGCTTAGAGCTTGGTTTCCTCTTCTAGAAGGTTTCGGCCATTATCCAAATTTAGGGTTCAAGGAAGCTTAAAAATTTAACCTAGCATGCTCATGTATCTCCTTATGATATGATATGAATTTAGCTAGATATTTATGCTTGCATGTTGCTTAGAGCTTGGTTTCCTCTTCATGAAGGTTTCGGCCATTAACAAATTTTAGGGTTCAAGGAAGCTAAAAATTTAATCTAGCATGTTCATGAATCTCCTTATGATATAATATGAAGTTAGCTTGATATTCATGCTTGTATGTTATTCAGAATTTATTTTCCTTCTTCATGAACCTTCGCCATGATAAGGATCAAAACCTAGGAAAACTTAGAAATTTGATTAACATGCTTATGACCTTCCTTGTGATATGATATGAAGTTAACATGAGATTCTTATGCTTGTTTGTTGTTTAGAGTTTAAGTTCATACTCTTGAACTTTCGGCCATTATGGGTTTAGGAGCCTAGATTTGCCTCACATGCTACGTTATGAATTAAGAGATGTTATTTAATGATTCCGTGCATGATCATGTCTTTTCTATGATAGGTGATGTGTTCATTTACATATACCTATGAACCATGCATGATTATGTCTCTTATGATGTGCTACGTGCTCAAGTATGCATGCTTTATGATATGACAAATAACATGCTCATTTATGTATGCTTATGATCTATGCATAATAATGTCTCTTAGGATGTGCTATGTGCCCAAATATGCATGCTTTATGATATGATAAGCAAAGGCCTAAGAGTTGCTTCCCTTCTTGTTGGGATTAAGACCACTCTTTATGACTTGATAAGTGAATGACTAAGAGTTGTTTCCCTTTGGGGATTAAGAGCACTCTTCATGATATGATATGCTATGTTATGACATGAACCATGATATGCTATTTTACTTTGTATGGCTTGTACCAAGGGTGGGCTCCATAAGCCCCCCTAGGCCGACGGACTATGAACGAGTCTAGTAAAGGGATGGGCTCCTTAGTACACCCCTAGGTCGACGATCGTAGTACGGACCTAGATCCCTAGTAGGTTCAGGGCTAGCTACCCTATCCTAGGGATTGCGTGCATTTATGTATGTATGTGGTACAAGCCGGGCCCTCATGATGATATTATGTTCAAGTACTATATGATATGTTTTAAGACATCTTGCATATGACATGATACATGTTTTAAAAGACATGTTGCACGATATGATTTATGTTACGACTTGCTATGCCCTTATGATTTATATGACATGATGATTTATGATATGATATAGCATGATGTTCTTTATGATTAATGATATGACATGCTATGCCCTTATGATTTATATGACATGATGATTTATGATAGGATATAGCATGATGTTCTTTATGAGATAATATGTTATGATGCTATGTATTCACCATATGTTGTTATATGATCACATTTCCATGATTATATGTTTTTGTGTTTATGCTTGATATATGGATTTTGTGAGTAGGAAAGGATCTTACTAAGCCCGTGTGCTTATAGCTTATTTTCCTTGTACCACAGATAAAGGCAAAGAATGGATGATCTAGGGGAGTTGCAGGAGAGGCAAGGAGATGTGTGTGGTGGTGGCTTGGCTAAGATAATTAAAAGACCTGCTTATGTTATTTTGTTATGTTGACATGAATTAAGTGTATTATGTTATTGTCCTGCATGACTTCAGGATATTTCTACTGTTTTACTTTCGAAAGAAATTTTAATATGCATGTATGTTTCCGCAATAGTAATGGTTAAGTAAAGTAACCCCGCCCTACTAGCAGGAGGGGCGGGCGTTACACCAGCAGGGGTGTGCTGTTAGAAAGGAAAGGGACATGGTAGTTAAGGGTAAGGAAAGAGAAGGTCCCCTTCACTAAGAAGGAAAAGTTTAAGTTTTCTTCTTCTTCTTTCAATGAGAAGTTGGTTTTGCCTTCTTCCTTCATGGAGAATAAAAAGGAAAAAGGGAATGAAAACTTTATTTTTGCTTCCCTCTTCCTCCTCCTTCCTTCTTCCACCGAAAATCTAAGCCCTCTCCTCACCATTGCCGAAATCAAGCAAAAGGACTCCTTCCTAGGAAAACTTTTCAAGCAAGGGTATTTTTCTTAGCAAAACAAGCAAGAGGATGTAAGTATTCCCCTCACATGCAGTACAAGTAGTTTTGTATGTCTCTATGCTTAAAGGTTTCTTGAAAACTAGGGTTTTACTTGGCAAGTTTCGGCCAAGACAAGGTTGAGAGGCTATCTATGGTTGCTAAAATTTTTATACTTCATGTTGAAACAAAACTTGGAACCACACCTCCTTTAGGTTTCGTCCAAGTAAGAAAAAAAGGGTTAAAGGAAATGTAGAAACCTAACTATGCTTGTTTATGATTTCTCATGATATGTGAACCGCTATATGATGTTAGTTTAATGATCTCATGCTTAGGTTGCATAAAAAGTTAGACCCATGCTTCTAGGGTTTCGGCCAAGTAAGAATAAAAAGATTAGAGGAAGTTTAAGAACTTAACTATGCTTGTTTATGATTTCTCATGATATGTGAACCACTATATGATGTTAGTTTAATGATCTCATGCTTAGGTTGCATAAAAAGTTAGACCCATGCTTCTAGGGTTTCGGCCAAGTAAGAATAAAAAGATTAGAGGAAGTTTAAGAACTTAACAATGTTTGTTTATGATTTCTCATGATATGTAACCCACTACATGATGTTGGTTTAAAGTTTCCATGCTTTAGGTTGCTTAAAAACCTAGATTTATGACATTAGGGATTCGACCAAGTAAGAATAAAAGGATTAGAGGAAGTTTAAGAACTTAACAATGTTTGTTTATGATTTCTCATGATATGTAACCCACTATATGATGTTGGTTTAAAGTTTTCATGCTTTAGGTTGCTTAAAAACCTAGATTCATGACATTAGGGTTTCGGCCAAGTAAGAATAAAAGGATTAGAGGAAGTTTAAGAACTTAACAATGCTTGTTTATGATTTCTCATGATATGTAACCCACTATATGATGTTGGTTTAAAGTTTCCATGCTTTAGGTTGCTTAGAAACCTAGATTCATGACATTAGGGTTTCGGCCAAGTAAGAATAAAAGGATTAGAGGAAGTTTAAGAACTTAACAATGCTTGTTTATGATTTCTCATGATATTTAACCCACTATATGATGTTGGTTTAAAGTTTTCATGCTTTAGGTTGCTTAAAAACCTAGATTCATGACATTAGGGTTTCGGCCAAGTAAGAATAAAAAGATTAGAGGAAGTTAAAGAACTTAACAATGCTTGTTTATGATTTCCTCATGATATGTAACCCACTATATAATGTTGGTTTAAAGTTTCCATGCTTTAGGTTGCTTAAAAACCTAGAAACATGCTTATAGGTTTCAGCCAAGGCTTGAACATTAGGGATAGAACCTTAATTATGCTTACTAAGAACCTCATTTTCTATGCTATGTATGTTGTTAGAATTTCATGTTTTAAGTTGTTAAAAGAAGCTAGAATTATGCCTACATGTTTCGGCCAAGATAAGGAATTAGGTTAAGGAGCTACCTAGGGTTTTTCCAAATGCTCTCACATGTTATGTTAAGTATTATGAGAACTTAGGATAGTGATTTCATGTTTTTATGTTGCTTGGAAACCTAGGATTCATGCTTATATGTTTCGTCCAAGTGATGATTTAAGGTTTGTAGGAAGTGCAAAACCCTAACCATGCATGATAAAGACTCTTTATGATATGATATGAATTCTATGTCACCATGTTACTAGATATGTGCACTTATGCCATCATGTTATGCTATACTATATGATATGTGCACTTATGTCATCATGCTATGTTTTCTCTATGATATACCATATGTTATGTGCATGTTATGCCATCAAGTTATGCTTATGCAAGGCTTATGTATGATGAAAATCCTAAGAAATGCTTCCCTTAAGTTGGGATTAAGAGCACTCTTCATGATATGACAAGAACAAGATATGTCATATGATGACAAGAAACATGATATGCTATGATATGATAAGAAGCATGTATGCTATCTTACTTTTGTATGGCTTGTACCGGGGATGGGCTCCTAAGTCGCCCCTAGGTCGATGGTCAATGAAATGGGCCTAGTAAGGGATGGGCTCCTAAGTGCCCCTAGGTCGATGGTCAAGGAAACGGGCCTAGTTCCTAGTAGGTTCAAGATTAGCTACCTTGGATCTATTTAGGATGTGCGCAAATTCATGTATGTGGTACAAAGCCGGGCCCTCATGTTAAGATTATGTTTAAGTACTTATATGATATATATATTTTAAAAAGGACATCTTGCATACACCCATTTCATGCTATATGATACATGTTTTCAAAAAACATCTTGCATACACTTATTTCATGTCCTATGATTCCCTTTATGCTTTAGAAAGATGTTTCTTCTAAGATATGTCTATGATGCCTAGATGAACATGTTATTACCTTATGCTTATGCTCTCACATGTGATGCTATGATTTGACTAAATGTGTATGACACTACTTTATGTTAGCATGTAAATGTTCAATCTAGATGTTGGATAAATGAATATGTCACTACTATATGTTTAATTCATGATTCATGATTTTTGTGAGTAGGAAAGGATCTTACTAAGCCTATGTGCTTATAGTTCAGTTTTCCTTGTACTGCAGAGAAGGGAAAAGAATGACTAAACTAAAGGGAATAGCAGGAAGGGCAAATATGTGTGTGGAGGTGGCATGGTGGATGAAGATCTGTTATGTGTGTCAACAATTTTATATGTCTTAATTTATGCATGTGAACTATTCTATGTTTTCTACCTTAGGTTTTTGATGATATCTACAATAGAATAACTTGAATCTGTTTGGATACTTATGTTCCCTCTTGTTCCATGTTTAGTATGCTCCATGCCCTAGTAAAAATATCTTGTGTCATGTTTAAGTAGTAGGTGTCAAATCAAGTTATATGCATGAATGCTAGTATGTTCACATGATATGTCTAAAAGATTAGCATGTTCAATATGTTACATTATTATATTGTTCACATGTCATGTTCAGTTAATATGCATATGAAGAAATTAAATCAAATGTGTCTTCCGCTGCCATGACTTCATGTGTATGTATGTATGTATGTATGTATGTATGTATGTATGTTCTAGTAACCCCGTCCCTTCCTAAGTAGTAGAAGGGTGGGCGTTACAAAGTCTACCTGGAAGATCTTAAGAAGAAGAGAAGTGAGATATCTACTTCAGGTATATATGTTATAGAAGTTAATCTCTCTATTTCTTCATCATGGGTATTAGATACTAGATGTGCTTTTCACATTTGTACTAATGTGCAGGCGTTGAGAAATAGCAAGGAATTAACGAAGGGCGAGGTGGACCTACGAGTAGGCAATGGAACACGGGTTGCTGCTGTTGCTGTAGGGACTTACTATCTATCTCTGCCCTCTAGGCTTGTACTAGAACTAGATGAATGTTGTTATGTGCCTTCTCTTACTAAGAACATAATTTCAGTTTCTTGTTTGGACAAGAAAGGTTTTTCATTTATAATAAAGAACAAATGTTGTTCAGTTTATTTAAATGATATGTTCTATTGTAGTGCACCTCTGATGAACGGACTCTACATTCTAGACTTAGAGAACCCCATCTATAACATAAATACCAAGAGATTCAAATCAAATGAAATGAACCAAACCTATCTCTGGCACTGTCGCTTAGGTTATATAAATGACAAACGCTTATCCCAGCTCCATAAAGATGGTTTGCTAGACTCATTTGATTTTGAATCATATGAGACATGCGAGTCATGCCTACTGGGTAAGATGACCAAGACTCCCTTTAGTGGTCACAGCCAAAGAGCGACTGACTTGTTACGACTTATACATAGTGATTTATGTGGACCTTTCAACGTCGCTGCCAGAGGTGGTTATAGGTACTTCATTACATTTACTGATGACTTCAGTAGATATGGTTATGTGTATTTGATGACACATAAGTCAGAATCCTTTGAAAAGTTCAAAGCATTCAAGAATGAAGTACAAAACCAGCTTGGTAAGAGTATTAAGATACTTCGATCAGATCGAGGTGGAGAATACCTTAGCCATGAATTTTGTGACTATCTAGCTGAGTGTGGGATTCTATCCCAACTCACTCCTCCTGGAACACCACAGTGGAATGGTGTATCTGAAATGAGGAATCGTACCCTATTAGATATGGTACGATCTATGATGAGTCATACTGATCTTCCTATCTCACTTTGGGGATATGCTCTGGACACAACAGCCTTCATACTCAACTGTATTCCATCTAAGGTTGTGATAAAGACACCATATAGGATATGGACTGGGAGAGATGCTCAGGTGTCTTTTATGAGGATTTGGGGTTGTGAGGCTTACGTTCGACGTCAAGTCTCGGACAAACTGGGACTCAAATCCGATAAGTGCTATTTTATACGATATACCAAGGAAACGAAGGGATATTACTTCTACATTTCCAGTCAACACAAAGTAGTTGTGGCTAAGACTAGGATTTTTCTAGAAAGGGACTTTGTTTCTAGAAAAACTAGTGGGAGTACGTTCAATCTTGAAGAAGTTCAAGATATGGACCATAGCACTGAAGCCTTGATGGAAGTTGAACTGGAATCACAAAGTGTTGTGGATGAT
Source organism: Zingiber officinale (assembly GCF_018446385.1). NCBI lineage: Eukaryota > Viridiplantae > Streptophyta > Magnoliopsida > Zingiberales > Zingiberaceae > Zingiber > Zingiber officinale. The sequence goes on from NC_055998.1 coordinate 63,630,352, forward strand.
GAGATTGTTCCACAAGGAGTTGAGAAACAACAACCAGTTCAAGTAGACCTACCTCTTCGCAGGTCTGATAGGGTACGTCGTCAGCCTGAGAAATACTCATTTCTCTTGTCTGACTATGATGACGCTATGCTCATTGAGGATGAGCCTACCTCTTATCAGGAAGCTGTGATGAGACCAGATTCTGAGAAATAGCTAGAGGCCATGAGATCCGAAATAGAATCCATGTACACCAACCAAGTATGCACTTTGGTTGATCCACCTGAAGGGATATAACTCATTGGGTGTAAGTGGGTCTTTAAGAGAAAGACTGACATGGATGGACTGATATATAAGGGATGTCTAGTAGATAAAGGTTTCAAACAAATTCATGGTATTGACTATGATGAAACCTTTTCTCTAGTAGCGATGTTTAAGTCCATTCGAATCATGCTTGCTATTACAGCATACCACGATTATGAGATCTGACAGATGGACGTCAAGACATTGTTTCTGAATGGAAACCTGCTCGAGGATGTGTACATGACACAACCTGAGGGTTTTCTAGATCCACAGCATACTGGTAGAGTATGCAAGCTGCATTAGTCCATTTATGGACTAAAGCAAGCTTCTTGGAGCTGGAATCTTCGATTCGATGATGCAATCTAATAGTTTGGTTTCATCAAGAATGAAGATGAACCTTGTGTCTACAAGAAGGTTGTAGGGAACATAGTTGTCTTCCTTGTATTGTATGTGGATGACATACTACTCATTGGGAATGACATCCCTTTGCTGCAGTCTGTAAAGACTTGGCTAGGGAATTGTTTCTCAATGAAGGACTTAGGTGAAGCAACCTGTATTCTAGACATACAGATCTATAGAGATAGATCTAAGAGAATGCTTGGCCTAAGTCAGAGTACATATATTGACAAGGTATTACTACGATTTGCCATGCAGAACTCCAAGAAGGGATTTCTGTCGATGTCACATGGTGTGAGTCTTTCTAAGACTCAAAGTCCCTCTTCTAGAGAGGAGAGAGACCACATGGATACGATCCCTTATGCCTCAGCCATAGGATCTATCATGTACGTCATGCTATGTACTCATCCTGATGTTTTGTATGCATTGAGCATGATGATCAGATACCAGTCAGATCCAGGTGAAAGTCACTGGATAGAGGTCAAGAATATTCTTAAGTACTTGAGAAGGACCAAAGAATATTTCTTGATATATGGAGGCGATGACGAGCTAGCTGTAAAGGGTTACAGTGATGCTAGCTTCCAAACTGACCAGGATGATTATCGATTGCAGTCTGGGTTCGTGTTTTGCATAAATAGTGGTGTTGTGAGCTGGAAGAGTTCAAAGTAGGACACAGTTGCTGATTCTACAATAGAGACCGAGTATATTGCTGCATTAGAAGTAGCAAAGGAGGCAGTTTGGATCCGCAAGTTCATTACTGAGCTTGGGGTGGTTCCTAGCATAGTCGATCCGATAGAGCTCTATTGTGACAACAATGGAGCAATTGGACAGGCTAAGGAAACTCGCTCACACCAGCGGACCAAACACATACTACGACGCTTTCATCTCATTCGAGAGATCATCGATAGAGGAGATGTGAAGATTTGCAGAGTACCCACAAAGGCTAACATCGCAGATCCCTTGACCAAGGCTTTGGCACAGAGAAAGCATGATGGTCACACTAGGTCATTGGGCCTTAGAGCCTACACTGAATGGCACTAGTTCTAATGGGAGATTGTTAGTTAGAGCCCAAGAGCCAATCATATGATGATTGTTGTATGAACTCATTGTATCATATTCCTATGTATATAAAGGTATTTGTTTTGGTTATTATATTTACTTGTATTGGTGCCAAATAACTAAGTATAATAGCGTCCTTGAGTAGAAGGTTCTTACATATATCAATCGATTGATTGAATCGATAGTGAGATGATATAGGGAACACTACTCTAAATCATTCCTAATCAAGTATTAACATTCAGGGACAATGTTAATGCGATGAGACTAGCATGTAGGTCAACTCGATGACTTGATCTCACAAGTCATGGATATAGAGATATCAAGTTGACACATGGGTATGCACTGGAGAATGTATACTGAATGACCCGCCATGAGAAAGTATCATGGATCGTTATATGAGTGTCATATACTTTCTCATGTGGCTATTAGTATGACTATTAGTCCTTGGACCTGAAGTCACCATGGTTCCCTACATAAGGAGTTGCATACTTTGGCTTCGTCAAACGTCACCCATAACTGGATGGACTATAAAGGTAATTACTGGGTATGTAACAAATTATGCGGAGGGATGTGAGTGATATAGATGGGATCTATCCCTCCTATATTATGAGAGTGACATCGTTATTCTTGATAGAGTGAGACCACTAAGTGCATGACCATGCCCAAATGAGTTAATATGAGATATTGAGCTCATTTGATTATAGTGAGTCTGCTTGGAGTTCAAGATTTAGATTGATCAGAGGATGACATCATCTATGCCTCAAATTGATCAATCTAGATGTCAAGGATAGAAGGACACTTGTCATATATTGTGAAGAGTCACAATTAGTAGTCACAAGGTGATGTTGGATCTCAACATTCTTGTAACTTGGGTAGTAATGATGTGTTGCTAGATACTGCTCATTACTTATGCTTCTAAATGGGTTTAGGAGCATTGCCAACGTTACAAGAACCTATAGGGTCACACACAAAGGGCAATTAGATGGAGATTAGGTTCATTTGATGAACCAAGAGGATTAGGTTCATGTGATGAACCAAATTGGATTAAGAGTAATCCAAATTAAACTAATTGAGTTGAACTCGATTTGATTCATGTGCTCAATGGATCTAATTTAGATTATGTTTCATTGAATCAATTTAATCAATGAATAGAGATTCATTATATTAAATTGATTTGAATCAAATGGTTAGATTTGATCAACCATGGGAGAGAAGTGGTCAAGTTTGACTTGACTTGAGAGGGAAGATGAAAGGTCAAGTTTGACTTGACCATTGCCACCTCATTTGTGAGTTGGCATTAAGTGGGCCAATGATGATGTTCCACATCATCAAGGTTGGCTTATGTGTGTGCCACATCATGAGGGAGATCAAGAGTTGTGACTCTTGATATCCCATGGAGGTTTAAAATCAGGGAGCTCTTGAAGTGACCGGCCACTTTAGTGGTGTTGATTGCTTTTGTGTGTTATTGATTTCATCTTCTTCCTCCTTGCTTTCTTCTTCTCTCCCTCTCCTCCACCTTGGCTGAAACCTCCTTGAGTGCTAGCACACTTAAGAGGTTTTTCTCCACCTAATCGTTCGTGTGGATACACATAGAGGGGTGTTCACTTGACACCCTTAAGATCCGACATCTTCTTGGACGAGCGGAATAAGCGAAGGGCTTCACTACAAAGGTATATCTTTCTTCCATGTAGATCTAAGGTAGATCTAGGATTAGAGAAACCTGTACATGAAATTATGAAATTTTTATCTTCGCACGGATCCGGTGGCATGAGATTTCGGGGTTTTCGCAACGCAAAAGTGGTTTTTGCTGCTCGAAAATCCCAACAAATAGCTACCTGATTAAACCTCTTGATATATGCTCTGATGCTTTCCTTAGGCCTTTGTTTGATAGAGAAAAGACTCCAAGGAGTCTTATGATATCTTCGATTGCTAGAGAAATGATTCAAAAATACTTTACAAAAATCCTTGAAACGCCGAATAGAGCCTTCTGGTAAGCGTTTAAACCATCTTTGTGCTGCCCACCAAGGGTGGTAAGGAACATTCGACACTTGACCCCATCAGAAAATTGTTGTAGCAGAGCGGCGTTCTCAAATTTAGCAAGATGATCCTCTGGGTCTGTAGTTCCAGAGTATTCTCCAACATTCAAATTCTGATAGCACTTTGGCAATGGATCATCAAGAACTCTCTGGGAGAATGGGGTAACAATCCTTTCAGGAGAACTATCAATGGTCGCCATTTTTCCCTTGTGCTTTTCCTTTACTAGTGCTTCATCAGAGGACTCTTGCAGCATCGGCTTTCGTCCTCCTTGTTCTATGGGAGTGCGGAAAAATAACCGAGGATGTCTAGTGGGGGAGATAGGGGTAGGGGTTATATAAGCCACATCATCTTCTTCCATTCTTCTATTTTTATGGCAATCTGTAGTCGAGATCACCGGATTTATTGCTACCGGCAAGGTACCTCCAGTGTTAGCCTGTTGCTGTTGTTGTTGTAATGCTTTTTGAACCCTGGAGTTGATGAGCAACTCCAGGTCTTCTTGAGTCAGAGTAATCATGTTAGGCTTTCCAGCGTCCTCCATCACGTAGTCTCAAATTTAGGTAATAGTTTCCACAGACGACGTTAAATTTGATCCTGTCTGAGAGCTTGTGAGATGAAGCACTGGGCGACGATGAGTGGTGATGAATAATAGCTCCGATGTAGAAGAACGGTGAAGGGTCCGAGAAAACCACAGCTGTAACGCCCCGACCCTCCTGCTCAAGAGACGGGGGTTACTTTACTTACTTACTTATTATTAGTATTCTTTCTACTTAAAACAGCGGAAGTCCTGTTTATATTATATTTTTTTCTTTTTAAAACTTTTCTTTTGCTTTTCAAATCATCATCACTAACTACCTATCATATAAAATCACATAGCATGCTTAACATAAATTTAAGCCATAATACTAATAAGCATGATGAAATGTCATGGAGTCATGAAATAACGACATAAGCATAATTCCTATTAAATAAAAGCAGGTCTTTTTCTTTTAGCCGAGCCACTACTACACACATCCTTCTTGCCCCTCCTGCTGCTCCCTTAGTATATCCATTCCTTGCCTTTATCTGTGGTACAAGAAAAGTAAGCTATGAGCACACAAGGCTCAGTAAGATCCTTCCTACTCACAAAAACCGTAAAGCATAGCATATTCATAAGGCATAAAGCATAAAGACAACTCATCATATCATGTAGAGAAGCATCATACCGTAACATAATCATAAGGTATCATGGCATATCATGACTAAATCATAAAGTGCATCCTAGCATAGCATAACATAATCATAAGTATCATGGCATAACATGGCATAATCATAAAGTGCATCCTGGCATATCATAACATAGTCATAAATATCATGGGAGATGACTTTCAAAAACATGTATCATGAAAAATATATGCAACATGTCTTTTGAAAACTTATTACATACATACTTAAATATAATCTCAACATGATTAGGGCCCCAGCTTGTACCATATACATAAATGCACGCGTCCTATGTAGGTCCAAGGTAGCAAGTCTTGAACCCTACAAGACATACATACTAGGTCCGTTTCTTAGTCCATCGACCTAGGGGCACTTAGGAGCTCAACCCTAACGAGGCCCGTTTCTTAGTCCATCGACCCCGGGGCGCTTATGGAGCCCACCCTTGGTACAAGACATATAAAGTAATAGCATGTCATACATATCATGGTTATTATTTCATGCATATCATATTTCTTAACATATCATAAACATGCATAATTTGGGCACACAGCTCCTCATAATAGCATGCATAAGTTTGGGCACACAACACTTCATAAAAACATGCATAACTTGGGCACACAGCTCATCATAATAGCATGCATAATTTGGGCACACAGCACATCATATAAACATGCATAATTTTGGGTACACAACACATCATAAGGGTTATTAACATGCATAGGTCATGAGCATACATAAATAAACATAGAAGCATAGCAAGTTCTTATCATAACATGAAGCATTGCATGTAAGACACATAGTAATCATAATTAGGTCTCTAACCCTAATATCATATAGTGGTCGAACATATAATTGTAGCTTAGGTTAACCATCAACATACAAGCATGTGAACCCTAAACCAATATCATATCATACATCATAAGGAACATCATAAGCATGTTTAGTTTAGGTTCTAGGTTTCCTAAGCTTATAAACTTATCATGGCCAAATCTTATCAAGCATTTCATTTGGTTAAAATCAACACACAAGCATGTGAACTCTAAACCAATATCATATCATATATCATGAGGAACATCATAAGCATGTATGGTTTAGGTTATAGGTTTCCTAAGCTTATAAACTTATCCTGGCCGAATCTTATCAAGCATTTCATTTGGTTAAAATCAACATACAAGAATGTGAACTCTAAACCAATATCATATCATATATCATGAGGAACATCATAAGGATGTATAGTTTAGGTTCTAGGTTTCCTAAGCTTATGAACTTATCATGGCCGAATCTTATCAAGCATTTCATTTGGTTAAAATCAACATACAAGCATGTGAACTCTAAACCAATATCATATCATATATCATGAGGAACATCATAAGCATATATAGTTTAGGTTCTAGGTTTCCTAAGCTTATGAACTTACCATGGCCGAATCTTATCAAGCATTTCATTTGGTTAAAAATCAACATACAAGCATGTGAACTCTAAACCAATATCATATCATATATCATGAGGAACATCATAAGCATGTATAGTTTAGGTTCTAGGTTTCCTAAGCTTATAAGCTTGTCATGGCCGAAACTTGTGAACCATGTAACTAGGTTTCATGTGGCATAAAAGCATGGAAACCCTAACCTATTTTCATAGTATTTGTTACCAAGAACATCATGAGCATGTATAGTTCAAATTCTAGGTTTTTCCTAGGCTTATAAACTTGTTGTGGCCGAAAGTTCATGGAGCATGAAATAAGGTTCTAACTAGCTTACAAGCATGAGTATGTCATATTAATTTCACATCTTATCTTACGGAGAATCATGGCATGCTTAGTTTAGGTTTAAAGATTTCCTAGGCCCTTAGTCCTACCATGGCCGAATGTTATAAGCATGAAATAAAGTTCATTTCAACATACAAGCATGAGCATATCATGTTAACTTCATATTTTATCTTAAGAAAGATCATGGCATGCTTAGATTAGGTTTAAAGCTCTCCTAAGCCCTTAATCTTATCATGGCCGAAAGTTGAAAGGGAGACATCTTATTTCGAAGCAACATACAAGTATGAGAAATGTTAACAGCTTCTCTTATCATAAGGTATATATATCGTAAAAACAAAGGAAGCATGTTTAGTTTATGTCTTAAGCTTACCTAGCTCTTTTATTCATGCTTGGCCGAGAGTCTAGGGACATGAATCTAAATTCTAACCCAACATTCTAGCATAGAAACATTAGATTAATCCATTGCCATAAGATACATGTTACAAGAAATATATTGAGCATACTTAGTTGGGTCTTAACATTTCCTAGGTCCTTCTTTTTCTTATTTTTCTTTTTCTTTGTCTTGGCTGAAAATCCCATGAAGAGATCTTAGGTTTTTAAGCAACCTAATCTCATGGAAAAGCACATAAACTATTGTACCACAGGTGAGGGGAAACTTACCTCCTTTCGCTTGTGGTTTTTCTTTAAGGAAAAAGGTACCCTAGGTGCAAAGGAAGGAGAGAGCTTCTTCTTCTAGCACTCCTTTTGATTTCTTTTGCTTGTAAGAGGTAGACCTTGAAGGCTCCTTCTTGTAATATAGTTTTCTTGGAGAGGAACCTTAGCTTAGCTTTTGGAATGAGGAGAGGGAGAGCTCTTGGTTTCGGTGGAGAATGAAGAAGGAGAAGGAAGGAGGAAGAAGAAGAAGAATTTAATCCCTTGCTTTTCTTCTCCCAATCCTATTTATTCCTATGTAAATGAAGCATGTCTTCATTCATTCCCTCTACTCCTCTTTTCCCTCATTCCTTTAATCCCACAAAAATAGAGAGAGAGGGAGGGAAGTAGGCAATTTATCTTTTGCTTGCTTCTTCTCTTAACCAAGAGGAAGAGAAGGTAAGTAACTTGGTTTTCTCTTGCTCTTTTACTTAACCATCTTCTCTCCTTTAACTATCATTTCCATTCTCTTTTATTCACTTATCATTCATTACTCTAGTGGTTACATCCACTAATTTATCTCTATTACTTGTGGGAGGTTCAAGGTTCAATCCTTGACCTCACCTCTTCTTATTCTATTTTGGTTTCTATTTTCCTTCTCTTTTATTCTTTTTATTTTAAAGAAAATACTCCTAGACATAGCTTAGCATTTCGTGGGTGTTACAACAGCGAACCTTTCAAATGCCTAAATGCAGAATAATAGACCCGAGAATACCAAAGCGGATCTAAGAATACTACCTTGCAAAGAGGAATTCCGGCGAGGTGACTCCGTGGATCAGCCAAAGCTCAACAATCCAGTGGGTGATTCCATCTTCCTGCACACAATCAGACTAACCGACAAAGTGTTAGTGACCTAAGACCGGGGTGGGAATCCCTGGCTAGGCCTTACGATGCTTAAGTTAGTCTCCGGTGAGATGAAGAAGAAGCAATATGAAAATTAGGGTTTGATGTGATGCAATGCGTATGTTTGCGTACCTTACAAGTGGATAAGATTCCCTTTTTTATTCCACCTCATCTAACCTCCACAATTATGAGGTGGACCCCGGTTTGTTAGAGTTTGTTAAGAGATAACGTAAGCCAGAACTGCAATAATGGTTTAAGAAATCTTTTTCTTACCCCAGATGTACCTTCTTTGTCGTTTAGCATACCTGCGGAGAATTCTAGAAGACATTTGCCGCCAAATTGATTAAGCTGTCATATGATTATATATTGTTATGGTTCACCTGCTACATATACTGAGTTAGTCTCATAAGCTTATTTTGCATATATGAGAAATATCTTCTGTCTGTACTAGTCTCAGTCGGCATTCTATATTCGATCTGTTACTTATACCCGACCAAGACTTCATTATAAATATGTCAGAGACTATGTAAGGTTAAAGACCTTTATGTTCGATCTACTTCTTATACTCGTCCTGTCTATTGAACCTGGGCAGTCATACCTTGCCAACCGAGATTGATCAGTCGGACTTATAAAGGCACTATTACCCTCTAACCCTTCCTTCGGTCAACCATATGCCGTTAAATGTCTCTGCACTCGACAAGTCTATTAAGCTCGACTGGTCCTACCTTATCGATCTAGACTAATCGGTCGGGTGTGTATAGGCCTTCAGGATAGCTTAAATGCTAAGTGCTTCTTCTTTTGATCGGTCTCTTACACTCGACCGATCTTTGCTTACCGAACTCACATGCTCGGACGGTCTATTAAGAGCAACCGACCCTACATCATTGCCCAAGACAACCCAGTCAGTCTTATAGAGGCACTATTACCCAACAACCCTTCCTTCAACTGGTCGTATGCTAAGGATCCTGTGAGACTATATGCCTTTGCGTTCGACCGATCTACGAAACCCGGCTAGCCCTTGCTCACTGAACCGATAGGCTTAATCGGTTTGTCACACTCGCTTGATCTTTGTCTATTGTGCACAAGGCTAAGAACTTTTACACTCGGCCAACTCTCTATGTTCGATCGGCTATGTATGGCCGATCGAGTATCCGTATTCGATCGGTCTTTGCTTGCCAAACTTATATACTCGGGCGACCCTGCTACGTTCCAGACAGCCCCAAGTTAAACTTTCTTTTCATCAGGTCGATCCTTTATATCTGATCGACCGAACACACTCGGTCATTCTTTTCGGTCGACCCTATATGCTCAGTCGGTCTACCATGTACGATCTGCCGTGCGTGTAGCTACCCCCTTTGTCGGGTCTAACTTTTTCCGGGGGCCGACCCCTCCTTTCGCCCTTCTCAGCCTTCCTCATCCTCATTATCCTTCTTCCCTTCTCCTTGGAAAAGGGATCCCCTTATCATAACCCATATCAGTTATATAAATATTCCTTCGGGCTTTTTTGCCTGCATAGAAGATCGGTCGGGATTGTATACCCAAGTGAAATTCAATATATGTTATATAAATATTCCTTTGGGCTTTCCCGCCTGCATAGAAAACCAATTGGGTTCGCACGCTCGGGCAAAATGAAATATATGTTATATAAATATTCCTTTGGGCTTTCCCGCTTGCATAGAAAATCGGTCGAGTTTGCATGCCTGAGCGAAATTAAATATATGCTCAAGTACTGTTAATGTTCAAACTCATGATTGATCTTAGAGAGATTTAAAGTCTCCCATTCCCCTTAAGGAAGTCAGGCCAGTCACTCCTTAAGGTCCCCGATCGACTAGACGGAGGTTTAAAGTCTCCGGTTCCCCCTAAGGAAGCTAGGCCGATCACCCCTTAGGGTCCCCAATCGACTAGATGGAGGTTTGTCTCTGATTCCCCCCAAGGAAGCTAGGCCGGTCACTCCTCAGGGTCCTCGATCGACTAGATAAAGTCTCCGGTTCCTCCTAAGGAAGTTAGGCTGGACACTCCTTAGGGTCCCCGATCGACTAGATGGATATTTAAAGTCTCCAGTTCCCTATAAGGAAGCCAGGCCGGTCACTACTTAGGGTCCCCGATCGACTAGATGGAGGTTTAAAGTCTCCGATTCCTCTCAAGGAAGCCAGACCGATCACTCCTTAGGGTCCCCGATTAACTAGATGGAGGTTTAAAGTCTCTGGTTCCCCCCAAGGAAGTCAGGATGGTCATTCCTTATGGTCCTTGATAAATTAGATGGAGGTTTAAAGTCTCCGGTTCCCCCCAAGGAAGCCAGGCGATCATTCCTTAGGGTCCCCAATTGACTATTATGGAGATTTAAAGAAAAATGTATGTCTCTCCCAAATAATATTGCCTACATGTTATCTGTCATTTGTATTAAAAGATGTTCGAAGAAAATGCATAAATGACTTACAGGCATATTTGCTAAGTTCTATATGGTTGCAAATGATTAGCACTCCAAGGCCACTCGAGTGTTCTTCCTTCTGTATCTTAAGGGTAATAGGCGCCCGATACAAGTTTCTGTATGATTTTGTAAGGTCCTCCCCATTGCGGCTCTAGCTTGTTAACATCTCCTACGGGCTTGATACGCTTCCATACCAAATCACCTACCTGAAAGAACCTTGGGATAACCCTCTTGTTGTAATTTTGCCTCATTAATTGCCAATAAGAAATAAGTCGGGTTGCTGCTTTGTCCCGCGCTTCTTCTATTAAATCGAGCTCCATAAGGCGTCGATCTGTATTGTTGTCATCATAAAGCCTTCTCCGATTTGATTCCACTCCAACCTCAATTGGAATTACTGCTTCACCACCATAAACCAAATGAAAATGAGTAATTCCTGTAGCTTCCTGAGGAATAGTACGATACTCCAACAATATACTGGGTAATTCATCTACCCAACTACCACCAACATGATCTAGCTTGGTTTTGAGTCCTCTGATAATTTCCCTATTGGTTACCTCATCTTGTCCATTACTCTATGGATATGCCACAAAGGTAAAAGCTTGTATAATGTCGTAATCAGAACACAATTTCTTAATTTTCCTCCCTTGAAACTGCCATCCATTATCAGAAACTATTTTGTGTGGAATACCAAATCTATAAACAATATGCTGCCACAAAAATTTGATAACTGCGTGTTCAGTAATTCTGGCCAATGGTTCTGCTTCCACCCATTTGGAGAAATAATCCACTGCCACCAACAAGAACCTTCTCTAGGCGCAAGAGGGAAATGCCCAACTATATCCATGCTCCATTAATCAAAAAGATAAAATACTATAGAAGTCTTCAATAATTCAATAGGGTGATGGGAAATATTTTGATATTTCTGACATGACAAACAAGCTCTTACCATTTGAGCAGCATCTGCTTGTAAAGTAGGTTAAAAATATCCAGCTAATAATATTTTTCTAGCCAAAGACCTACCTCCCATATGACTATCACAAGAACCTTGATGCACTTCTTGTAGAATATATTGTATATCATCTGATCCTACACATTTGAGCAATGGACTAGAGAAAGCCCTTTTATATAAGTGATCTCCAATCATAGTATATTGGCTTACCCTTTTCTTGAATACCCTAGCTTGCTCTATATCAGTGGGTAGAATTCCTTGTCGTAAAAATAGAATGATTGGTATTCTCCAATCACCTTGAATTTCCAGATTAGCCTGTTGTTCCACACAAGATACTAATAATGTTTGTTCCACTGGCTTATCCAAATTCTATGGCACAATGGCAGAAGCCAATTTAGCTAACTCATCTGCTACTTGATTGTCTATTCGAAGGATTTTCTTTATACTTACTTCCTGAAATTTAGCTTTCAAATTGTCAAAAGTCTCTGCATAGAGCTTGAGTCTTTCACTGCTAATCCCAAAGCTACCCGTTAATTGTTGCGCTACCAATTAGGAATCAGAATAAATTACCGCTCTAGTAGCTCCCACATGCTTAGCAGCTTGTAAACTTGCTATCAATGCTTTATATTCAGCTTCATTGTTGGTAGCTCTGTAATTCAGTCTTATAGATAACTGTATTCGATCTTCCCTAGGAGATATAAGGAGAACTCTAATTCCACTACCTTGTCGAGTTGGTATTTCTGTTATGAAATCCGCTAAAGCTTGGGCTTTGATGGTCGCTCGAGACTGGTACTGTATATCATACTCACTGAGTTCAGTCGTCCACTTAATCAATCTCACAGATGCCTCTGGGTTAACAAGCACCTGACAGAGAGTGTTGTTAGTCAATTCTATAATTGGGTGTGACAAAAAATAAGGATGTAACCTCCGATCTGCTAGAACCAATCCATAAGCTAACTTCTCGAGTGTCATATATTGACACTCTGCTCCCTTTAATAAATAGCTCAAGAAATACACAGGTAATTATTCTTTTTCTTCCTGCCTTGCTAATACAGAACCAACAACATGATCGTTGGCAGATAAGTACACTCACAATGTTTCTCCTACTATTGGTTAATACAGGAAGAGTAGACAAATATTCTTTTAATTCTTCAAACGCCTTGCTGCAATCCACACCCCATTGGAATTTAGTTGCTCGTCGGAGTAGCTTGAATAAGGGGAGACTCCAATCGGTCGACCGAGAGATGAAATGAGACAGGTCAGTAATCCTCCCTGTTAATCTCTGAGCCTCCTTTAAGTTCTTTGGAGGAGTCATGTCTTGTAATGCTTTCACCTTGCTGGGATTGACCTCTATTCCTCGTTCGGTCACCATGTATCTCAAGAACTTTCCACTCTTGGACCCAAATAAACATTTGTGGGGATTGAGCTTGAGCCCATACCTTCTCAGCGTTATACAAGTTTCTTCAATATCAGTACATAAACTAGAAGCCCGTATAGTTTTAATAAGAATGTCATCTACATAAACTTCCATATTTCTTCCAATCTACTTCTGGAAAACCTTGTTCATAAGCCGTTGATAAGTAGCTCTTGCATTCTTTAGACCAAAAGGTAACATTATAGCAATAAGTACCTTCAGCAGTTATAAAACTAACCTTTTCCTGATCTGCCTTAGTGAGTGGAATCTGATAATACCCTTGATAGGCATCCAACATACTAATAAACTCACAACCAGCTGTGGAATCCACAACAATAACCTTGAAAATACTCTCTGAGTGTCAACTTCATCAAGATTGGGTTGACTACCCTTCCAATTTGAGTTGACACTTTCTAACCCATCTAAGGGGTAGAGAAGATGCTCATAGGAACCCAACACCTATTGGTGCTCCTTGGATGTTCTAGGTATTCACTAGGGATAACTTCCCTTGATACCTTCCCAATAACCTTTCTAGGCTTCTTAGAAGCCTTGTCACTTCCTCTAGGTCAACTCTAGGGATAGCTTCCCTTGTGACCTTTTTAGTGACTTTCTTAGACTTCTTAGAAGTCTTAGTCACATTTGTTGTTGCAAAGATACTCCTAGGAATAATTTTCCTTGTATCCTTGACTTGACCCCTAGACTAAGGTTGGTTCCATAGCTATATGGAACCCTATGATAAGATATCACATCCTTCTTAGCCTTAGGTTTGTATCCCAAACCTCTATGGCTATTGGATGACCTTTGATGTTCTAAATCTAAGTTATGCCCATTTTGGCCCTTAAGAAAATTTTTGATTTTCTTTAAGGTATTTTCCATGTTATCAAGTATTGACCTCAAGACTTGATTTTCCATCATTAAATCCTTAGTTTTGAATTTTTCTTTGAATCCTTGAGCATTTCTATTTTTGGGCTTATATCTACTATCCTTAGTGTTTTTACCCAAGTAGTTATCTACCTTCCTAACCTTAGGTGAGGTAGTTTTAGCATGAAGAGCTACATGTTTTTCCTTAATGTTATCATGCTTTCTATTTTTATGGTAAATGGAATTAAAATGATATAAACTAGAATTAGCATATTCTTTAACATTTCTAAGAGGAATGACATCAATAAATGTTACCTTGGGTTTTCTCTTAAGAGCTCCCCCTTGACTTGTGCTTCCTCTTTTGGGCTTAACTGACTTCTTCCCCTTTGGACATTAGCTCTGATAATGTCCTTTTTGATTATACAAGAAGCACACTATGTGCTTCTTGCTCTTCTTTGTTGTGAGGATGTTAGTTAGAGCCCTAGAGCCAATCATTTGATGATTGTTGTATGGACTCTTGTATTATATTCTTGTATATAAATAAAGGCATTTGTTTTTTGTTATTATACTTACTTGTATTTGTGCCAAATAACTAAGTATAATATCGTCCTTGAGTAGAAGGTTCTTACTTATATCAATCGATTGGTTGAATCGATAGTGAGATGATATAGGGAACACTACTCTTAATCATTCCTAGTCGAGTAGTAACATTCAGGGACATTATTAATGCGACGAGACTAGCATGTAGGTCAACTCGATGACTTGATCTCACAAGTCATGGATATGGAGATATCAAGTTGACACGGTATGCATTGGAGAATGTATACTGAATGACCCGCCATGAGAAAGTATCATGGATCGTTATATGAGTGTCATATACTTTCTCATGTGGCTATTAGTATGACTATTAGTCTTTGGACCTGAAGTCACCATGGTTCCCTATATAAGGAGTTACGTACTTGGGCTTCGTCAAACGTCACCCGTAACTGGGTGGACTATAAAAGCAATTACTGGGTATGTAACAAATTATGCGGAGGGATGTGAGTGATGTAGATGGGATCTATCCCTCCTATATGACAGGAGTGACATTGATATTCTTGATAGAGTGAGACCACGAAGTGCATGGCCATGCCCTAATGAGTCAATATGAGATATTGAGCTCATTTGATTGAGTGAGTCTACTTGAAATTCAAGATTTAGATTGATTAGAGGATTGTTGGACCCCGTGGTAGTTTTGATGTGATCAACCAAGTTAGTTAGGTCCTGCGTTTTGTCTGAACCCTATGTCTGAGTGTGCAGAAACTTAGGAGTGTAGGAAGTCGAGCGGAAGACGCAGCTAGCGAGAAGGACGGCACGGGAGGGGAGCCGTCGGGCTCGGTGCGTCCGAAGGATAAGAGAGCTGCGGAAGAGTACTCCGGTGGAGCGAGAAGAATGTGCACGGTGTTCGAGGGACGAGAAGCCGGATGGAAGACTGCTCGAGGAGAAGGCCAGGAACTGGGTTCGGATGAGCCCTATTCCGGATGGTCGTAATCACCCAAGGAGCCGAACCAGAGCAAGTCAACTGGAAGTTGACTTGTCAATGGTTCGGTCGACCGAACCTATTGATCGGTCGACCGAACCCTTCTTCAACCGAAGCCAACCGCAGCAGACACGTCGAATGACACATCAGAAACACATCTACCAGTGGTGAAGTGATCGGGCGACCGAACCTCATGATCGGTCGACCAAACCCAAGTTTATCCAGAGACTGAGTCGAGCGTTTTCATCGGGCCAGTGCACAGGAAAACCGTTAGCCGATCGGTCGACTGAACACAAGAATCGATCGACCGAACCTGAGCTCGATCCACAGAGACTGCACCTGGATGGAAAGCTGGGCAGGTACAGCAGGTTCGGTCGACCGAACCTGGGGATCGGTCGACCGATCCCTCTCGAGTCAAAACCTGATCCCGAAGATCAGGTCATCCGATAAGCTCTAGAACCCCTATATAAAGGAGGGTCTCGGGCAGGTTTAGAGAACAACGAATACGAACGAAATAGCAACTCTTGTACTCTCATTCTCTTAGCAACTACTGTGCTGTCAAAGTGTAAAAGGCTTCTCTGCCTTCATAGAAGGAGTTTTCTTTCTGCGCTTTTTTTTACTGCCCTGGATTAACAACCCACTTGGTTGTAGCCAGGTTAATTTCTTATTGTTGCTTTATTTTAAGAGTTGAAAGCTTTGAGGAGGGTTATTTTTACTTGCAGGCAATTCACCCCCCTCTTGCCGGTTCCTGCTGCACCTACAAGTGGTATCAGAGCCCAACAGCCTCAGAAGGACTAACCGTCATCTGAAGCATAAAGATCAGAACAATGGCCGGCGCGAACATTCATCCCCCGAAGTTCGACGGAGATTTCGCTACATGGAAGCGAAAAATGGAGGTATTCTTTAAAATAGATTTTGATATTTTAATTACTATGAAATATGATTTTGCAGCTCCTAAAGACAAAGAAGAAAACACGTGGAGCAAGAAGGAGCAAGCCGATTTCGTCGCCAACGGAAAAGCTGAATTCCACCTCCTCAGCATTCTGCCACCTCAGGAGGTAAGCCGGATAGGAAGCTACAATTCAGCAAAAGATCTCTGGGAGAAATTTCTGGAGCTTCACGAAGGTACCTCTGAAGCGAAGTTGGCGTGGCGCGACATCCTCCGGACATAACTAACAAACCTCCGGATGAACAACGACGAGAAGGTAGCGCAACTCCAAGCAAGAATCAAGGAGCTGATAACACAACTAACTAACCTTGGAGAAGAAGTAACTAACCGGGATTCCATCCGATACGTGCTCAATGCCTTCCCGAGGACTTCAGAATGGGCGTCCTTAGTAGATGCTTACTACATCTCTAAGGACTTTGAGGTAAGTAGTTTAGAAAACTTGTTTTCAACTTTCGAACTTCACGAGTCTCGACTTGCAGAAAAACCAGTAGAGAAGTCGAACCTCAACATTGCCCTACGAGCTGAAAAGGACGATCCTGACTCTGAAGCGTCAATCGACGAAAACAAAGTTGCGTTAATGGTAAGACGTTTTAATAAGTTTTTTAAATCTAACAAGTTTAGATCACAGTCAAGTAAACATCATCAAAAAGGAAGGATAGTCCGGTGCTACAATTGCAATGAAGAAGGGCACATCAAGGATGATTGCCCAAAATTGAAGAGCAAACAGAAAGATAAGGAAAGAAGCAAGAAGCTACCTCGACCCAAGCACAAAAATCTGAAGGCAACATGGGACGACTCTTCATCCTCCGAGTCAGAAGTTGAAGAATTCGCAGGATTAGCTCTACTAGCTAACCATCAGCCAGAAGAAGAGTCAAGCTCAGAGATGAGAATCGATGAAGGGGGAGGAACAACAGAAGAAGAAGAAAGCTGTGATGAAGGGGGAGCATCGCAAGATAAGGTAAGTAAGGTACGTGCCCTAAACCCTAAACAATCCTTTCGTTTTATTAAAGCTCTTTCTAAAGAATTAGATAAAGTAGAAAAGGAAAATGAATATTTGAAATCAGAAAATGAGGTTTTAAAATTAGAAATTAAAAAATTGAAAACTGATGCATGTTTTAAAAATAATTTTCCAAAATCAAAACTTAAAATTTATGGAAAATTAAATTGGTATATAAAGAAGTATCAGGGTCAACTTAGGAAAATTCCTAAGAATTATATACCCCCTAAGTTTTTAACTAATCATGTAGGAAGGAACCTTTATTGGGTTCCAAAATCTGTGCTAAACTAATCTCTTAAAATTAAAAGCTTTATAGAGAGAAAATTAAACATTTTCCTTATGAAGGCTTTGTCTAAGGAAGTGATTGTTGCTCCAATAACCAAGAAGGCCTAGTGCCTCGCCACGACCTGGAAGCTGAAATATTGAAACAAAATGTTTAATTAACTTTCTGAAAAAGCATTAAAAGTAAAATTAAAATGCTTTAAAAGTGCCCAAACATTTTTTTTGTGACTTTTCTAAGTTTTGGATTTTTTTTAATTTTTTAACTCAGAAAATAGATTTTTACTTAGAAATTTTTTTTTTATCTTAAGAACTTGCTTCCCCGTTTTTGCTGTGATCAAAGGGGGAGAGAAAAGTACAAGTTTAGGGGCAGTTAGAAAAATTTAAAAGTTTAAATTTTTAATATTTTTCTAAATAGTGTTGCGATTTTATTTATTGCAAATCTTATGCTTAAAATGCTAGTTTAGTCATTTTTCTTTAAAATTACTTTTTGTGTCTGTTTTACCCTAACTTGAACTTGGGTTGATGCACATCAAAAATGGGGAGATTGTTGGACCCCGTGGTAGTTTTGATGTGATCAACCAAGTTAGTTAGGTCCTGCGTTTTGTCTGAACCATGTGTCTGAGTGTGCAGGAACTTAAGAGAGCAGGAAGTCGAGCGGAAGACGCAGCTAGCGAGAAGGACGGCACGGGAGGGGAGCCGACGGGCTCAGTGCGTCCGAAGGACGAGAGAGCTGCGAAAGAGTACTCCGGTGGAGCGAGAAGAACGTGCGCGGCGTTCGAGGGATGAGAAGCCGGACGGAAGACTGCTCGAGGAGAAGGCCGGGAACTGGGTTCGGGTGAGCCCTATTCCGGATGGCCGCAATCACCCAAGGATCCGAACCAGAGCAAGTCAACTGGAAGTTGACTTGTCAACGGTTCGGTCGACCAAACCTATTGATCGGTCGACCGAACCCTTCTTCAACCGAAGCCAACCGCAGCAGACACGTCGAATGACACGTCAGCAACACATCTGCCAGCGGTGAAGTGATCGGTCGACCGAACCTCATGATCGGTCGACCGAACCTCATGATCGGTCGACCAAAGCCAAGTTTATCCAGAGACTGAGTCGAGCGTTTTCATCGGGCCAGCGCAGAGGAAGACCATTGGCCGATCGGTCGACCGAACACAAGGATCGATCGACCGAACCTGAGCTCGATCCACAGAGACTGCACCTGGACGGAAAACTGGGCAGGTACAGTAGGTTCGGTTGACCGAACTTGGGGATCGGTCGACCGATCCCTCTCGAGTCAAAACCTGATCCCGAAGATCAGGTCATCCGATAAGCTCTAGAACCCCTATATAAAGGAGGGTCTCGGGCAGCTTTAGAGAACAACGAATACGAACGAAATAGCAACTCTTGTACTCTCATTCTCTTAACAACTACTATGCTGTCAAAGTGTAAAAGGCTTCTCCGCCTTCATAGAAGGAGTTTTCTTACTGCATTTTTTTTACTGCCCTAGATTAACAACCCACTTGGTTGTAACCAGGTTAATTTCTGTCTCCTTTTATTTCTGCGGTTAATTTCTTATTGTTGCTTTATTTTAAGAGTTGAAAAGCTTTGAGGAGGGTTATTTTTACTTGCAGGCAATTCACCCCCTCTTGCCGGTCCCCACTGCACCTACAAGGATGACACGGTCTATGCCTCACATTGATCAATCTAGATGTCAAAGATAGAAGGAAACTTGTCATATATTGTGAGGAGTTACAATTAGTAGTCATAAGGTGATGTTGGATCTCAACATTCTTGTAACCTGGGTAGTAATGATGTGTTGCTAGATACCGCTCATTACGTATGCTTCTAAATGGGTTTAGGAGCATTGCCAATGTTACAAGAACCTATAGGGTCACACACAAAGCGCAATTAGATGGAGATTAGGTTCATTTGATGAACCTAAAGGATTAGGTTCATGTGATGAACCAAATTGGATTAAGAGTAATCCAAATTGAGCTAATTGAGTTGGACTCAATTTGGTTCATGTGTTAAGTGAGTCTAATTTAGACTTAGACTCATTTAATTAATTTAATTCAATGAATAGAGATTCATTAAATTAAAATTGACTTGAACCAATAGTTAGATTAGATCAACCAAGGGAGAGAAGTGGTCAAATTTGACTTGACTTGAGAGGAAGATGAAGGGTCAAGTTTGACTTGACCATTTGCCACCTCATTGGTGAGTTGGCAAAGAGTGGGCCAATGATGATGCTCCACATCATCATGGTTGCTTAAGTGGGATGCCACCTCATGGGAGTTACCAAGAGTTGTGACTCTTGGTATCCCATGGAGTTAAAACTCCTCCATGAAGTGGCCGGCCATATTCATTCTTGTGTGGGAGTTTTCATTTTGTGGAGTAACTCCTCATCTTCTTCCTCATTGCTCTCTTCTCTTCTCTCCCTCTCCTCCTCTTTGGCCGAGACTTCTTTGAGTGCTAGCACACTCAAGATTTCTTCTCCATCTCTTGCTTGTGTGGATACACATTGAGGAGTATCTACTTTGATACTCTCGAGATCCGGCAAACCTTGGACGAGCGAGATTAAGCGAAGGGCTTCGCATCAAGGGTAAATTCTTATCTTATAGATCTAAAGTAGATCTAGGCTTAGAAAACTCATTCATGAAAGTTTTACGAAATTTTTAATCTTTGCACGGATCCGTGGCATGGGAATTTTGGGATTTCCGCAACGCAAAAAGCAATTTTTGCAGCCCGAAAAGCCCAACAAGGGAGCGGTCTCCTTAGACTTCTCCTTGCCCTTTGGTATCACTTGGCCCTTCTTCTTGGTTAATTTAGGGCACTTTCTCTTGTAATGTCCATGTTCCCTATACTCAAAGTATATAATATGATTTTTATTTTTAATTGAACTAGTTATACCTTCACGCATAGGGATGACACTTGATCCTCCATTTGATTTTGCTTGTGTTGTGGAGGTTGCCCCCATCTTCTTCTTCACTTGATCCGGAAGTAGAAGCTTCTCCTTCTGCTTGGTCCGGTGTCCACGAATGTCTCTCCCCCTCAATCCTAGAGGTGTGTTTAGCATACGCACATTCACATATTTTGCACATGCTTTGTCTACGTATTTTTATACTTCCAGCTTTCCTTTTTGCATATTTACTCTTTTTGTTCGGAGATTTGCTTTTGTGTATTTTGTGTACACAGGAGTCGAATTTGGAGAAGATTTTGGCACTTGAACAAGGAAGGAAGGCACAAGCCCTGTGAACCACACGGCCCTGCCATGGGGGGTTGCCCAGGCCATGTGTGGATCACTGCCCGTGTGACTGCAGTAGGAAAGGAAGCGGCCTTGGCCGTGTGAACCTCACATGGTCGTGCCAAGATGGGAAGTCAGAGGAAGCCAGGCCGTGTACACTACACGGCTGTGCAAGCCCTCTAGAGCCGAAGAATGCCCTGGTCGTGTGCTATACACGGCCCATGCAAAAATTCTAGAGGCCAAGGATGCCCTGGTCGTGTGCTTCACACGGCTCTTGCAGGATTTCCAGAGCCAGAGGCAGCGCAGGGCATGTGGATCTACACGGCTGTGCAAGGGGTGCAGTGGCAAAGCCAGACATGGCCGTGTCTCACACACGGTCGTGTGAGACAAGCAGAGAGGGAAGTGAGCCTAGTCATGTCCCACACACGGCCAGGTCCTGGGGCTGTGTGGCGTCCGATTTTCCCCCTCTATTTAAAGGTTTCTTCTTCATTTCAAAGGGGGTCTTCTCCCTTTTGGGAGGAATTCAAGATTTGGGCGTTCCCCCACCTTCTTGGAGGGATTCCGGTGATTCTAAGGGTGGATCTTCAATGTTTCTACTCCGAGGAGCGAGGATTGGATCCAAAGACGGTTCATCATCATAGATAAGCTTTTCTTCCCTTTCTTTCTTGGATTTGGGGATCAAGATGTTTATCTTTTCTTCTTCTTTTGGATTCTTTCCTTGTTCCATGGACTAGATCTCTTATTCTAGGATGGAGGGAGTATTTGTAATGGAGATTTGATGTAAACTCTTATGGATTTGCCAACATTTCTATTTCTATGATTTTGCCCTGTTTGTATCTATTCTTTCTTGTGTGGATTGTTGTGATTAGGGCTTAATTACCAAGCTTGATTGAATGTTTGAACAACTTGTGGATCTTGTAGAGGTAATTCCTCATTCGATTTTCTGAGGGACTTTCGTGACAGGAACATGCCCGTGTAAGGACGTTTGAGGGGTAATCTTGAAGGGGAAATTAGGTATTTCAAGAGGGTAGGATAGATTGTATGCATTAATCTTTATATCTAATGAGGTTGAGAAGTAGTGATTTCTATGTTGATTTTTCGAGGGACGCACGTGACAGGCAAGCCCATGTAAGGACAACATAGGGTTCATTCCTAATTGATCGCATTTAGATATATTTCAGTCCTAGGCCGGGTGTCTATTGCAAGAGGGAACCGACAACCTTCTACAAATGATGGACAATTGAGAAATGAGATTTGGTAGATCATTACATTGAACAACATTACAAAGAAATCAAAACTCCTAGAACATACCTTTATCATTGCCCTTATTCTTGTTTCTTATTCTTTTATTTTTTTTGTTTACCTTTCATAGTTACACTTAGACTTTGTAAATCAATTGATTGGTTGTTTAGCTAACTCGCTTTGAGACATCTTTAGTATTTATTCCAGTCCCTGTGGATTCGATATCTTTTATTATTACTCGCGACATATCCGTACACTTGCGGAGGTCAACAAATTTTTGGCGCCATTGCCGGGGACTACGCTATAACATTAGGGATTATCAATTGAGTTAGACTAAACATAACTCTTCTTTTCTTTTCATTAGCATAATTGAAACTAATCTTTAGAATTCTGTTTTCATCATTTGCATATCTTCCTAATTCTTGAAAATTCTTTTTGTTGCAATTATAATTCTAATCTAACTTTGCATTCTTGATTTCTAGCACTCTAATATAACTTTTCTCTGTTTTCTCTTTTGATCTAGTTTCTTTCTTCTTTTCTTTTGTAAACATATCTTGCAATCTTTAGCATATGAATTATTCTAGACATTTTTCTTTTTTCCTTTTATCTTTTCTTTCTTGTTTTCATTATGCACTTTCTTTCTTGCAATTTAATTTATGCATTTTTCTTTCTTGCTTTTCATATTGCATTTTATTTCTCGTATTTGATTCTTCATTTTATAATTTTTTTCTTGAGTATCTATGAGCACTAACATGTCAAGCAGACCCATAAGAAATTTTTCTATACCCTTTTCTGCAAGATTTTTATCTCCCATTGTGCAATCTCAAATTGAAACAGAAAGTTTTCAACTAGACCCAGAGTTAATTTTCATGATACAAAGTCACAAATTTGGAGGAGAAGTATCAGAAAGTCTTTATCTGCATCTTGAAACATTTTTAGAGATTTGTGATATGTGTAACTGTGAGGGTGTCTCAGTGGATGCAGTTCGATTGATAGCATTTCCTTTCAGTGTCAAGGATAAAGCAAGGACTTGGTTATATTCTCTCCATCCTCAAAGTATCACAAGTTGGGAGCAATTGGAGAAGCAATTTCTGAATCATTTTTTCCCTCCAAGCAGAACAGTGTATATGAGGAATTGTATAACAAATTTTGCTCAGTCATATGGAGAATCATTATTTGAAGCATGGGATAGATTCAAGAGTCTTCTAAGACAGTGCCCTCATCATGATTTTGAAAAATGGTTGATTCTGTACATATTCTATGAGGAAATTTATTTCTCAAACAAGAGTTTATTGGATTCATCAGCTGGAGGTTCTTTTATGGACAAAAGTGTAAATGAAGCATATATTCTAATTGATCAAGTGACATTGAACCTCCATGAATGGTCGAACATAAGTTGGATGAAATTTCCCTCAAACATTCAAGAAGTGTAAGCCATAGATGCTATAGAGCTTGTCAAACAAATTGTAACTCAACCATCTATGAGTTTTGAAAATCACAAGCCACGGAAAGGGGAGTTCAAACATTTAGGGGCAAAGATTGAAAGTATTGTTTCAAATTGGTTTAAAGAAGATCCCCCTCCTTCGCAGACAAGATCTAGTGAAAAGTGTGATGATGTTGGGTTGAGAATTGAAAAAAATCATGAAGAACTTCTGAAGAAGGACATGTTTAGAATTGAGGAGAAGAACAATAGAAGACCACATGAACTCAGTTCCATTATTCCAGGAGGTTCCCAAATGCCACAAGTACCTTTCCTTCAACAATTGATCATACCAACACTAGATAAGCAAGTTGAATCTCCTCTACAAGCTAAAAGGGAATATGGGAAATTAGAAGTACCTTTCCCAAGACCTTCACTAAGGGTTCCTTTTCCACAAAGTTAGTGGGGGTCAATGAGAACTATGACTTTAAAAAATTTTGTGACACTAGTAAGGTTGAGTGCAGATTTTTGAATTTGTATAAAGATGAAGACTCTTCAGATGAGAATTGTGAAGATAATGCAGTGGTAAATAAGTTTTCAGATCTACCTCCAAATTTTATAGGGTGTTATAGTGACATTGAACTTTCAGATGATAAATGTGATGTGGTAGATCAACTTAAAACTACAAGTGAAGTTATTGATCCTCTTGTTATTGATTCTCCTATTGAGGACATAGATGTTGGTTTATTTTTTAATGTTTGTGTTGATGATGATGATATGGAAAAATGTGTAGGGAGTTGTGTTGTGGAAGCAGCATCTCAAGGATCACCACCTTTGTTCATACAACCCTTCAAGGTTGTAAGAATTGATCATGTTATGGAACAATGTGTAGGGACTCATGTAGATATGGTTGAGTCTCAAGAATCACCATCTTTGATATCGCCAACACCTGAGCCAGAGCCAACACCATCTTTTGATTCAGAGGAAGTCACATCTACATGTTTAGAAATTTCAGGTATTTCTCAACAAAGTAAGGTTAGTATTTCTTGTGATCTTTTGGAAAATTTTATAGAGGTACCTATCATTGACTTTATTGGATGTGATTCAGTTTTTATTTCTTATTCTGCATATCTTAATATGGTTATAACTCTATCTTATCTAATATGTTTGTGGGAGATTTGTACTTTCTTTGCATGTTCAGATTTCACTTGGGCTAATGATTGGAAGCTCAATCTGAACCGTCTTCGACCACTTGAAAAAACTTTTAAGAATACGATGATGGAGAGAGTTATACTTTACTTTGTAGCTCCATTGATGAAAGCTCTCTCCATAACAAGAACCCCTAGTAGGAGGGTTCTAAAATATCTTACCCCTCCAAGAGCGAGATTTAGATGAATCTAATGAGGTGGTCGAGCTAATAACCTTAAACAAGCGCTTCTTGGGAGGCAACCCAAGTTGATTTTCCTTATTTTCTTTTATGTCTTTAGTTCTGAGTTTATAATAAACATGTATCCTCTACTTAATTTTTCTTGTCTATCTTATTGTTGTAGAATTCAAAGTTGTGGAGGAATGTGAGTATTGGATAGAGGAGTATCTTTAAAAACATGAATGTCAACCATTTTGAGCTCATCACTTGGTAACTTCTCTTAAAATCTCCTCCACATTGTTTTTAATTTTCATTGGGACAATGAAAAGTTTAAGTCTAGGGGGATGTATTAGATGCATTTGAATTGCTTTGTTTGTTTTTTTGTTTTTGCTTATGTCTTGCATTTTGTTTTGATTTCCTGTGGCATTCATCTTGAGAACATCAAACTTCATTTATATGCTTTCTTGTCTTTAAGTGAAAATGTTAGCATGTTCATTATCTAGATTCACGATGTTGTAAATGATGCTAGTAGTATGCTTAATGTACCTCTTTTCTCTATCTTGGGTAGCATGATATAAGCTAAATATCATATGGAGATGAGTTTTAGTTTTGGCTTGACCTTAAGAATCTTATCTTCACTTCACTATACTTAATGCTTGAATGGTTGATATAATTGAAATAGTCATGATTCATCTTGTTTGTTTAGTACTTGGTTTCCATGGTGATTTCTCAAACTTCATTTTTGGTTATTAGATGAGACTCAACTCATGTAAGCTTCTTTGGAAAAATCAAAATATCCCAACAATTGTGCTAAAAGTACATTTGTGAATAAGATTTGCACAATGCAAATACTTATGAAAAAAAAGTGAAAAAAGCAAAGAAAAAAAGTGAATAAGGGATATAAAAAATAGTTGTCGTGAGTGGAATCTAGCTAGTCACCCCTTTGAGACTGAGTTAGGTTACTGGGGAAATGACTGCTTAGCTTGTCTTGAGATTGAGCACACCTTTGAGACCTTGGGTTGATTGAGAAATATGAACCAAGTGTGCGGCAAGTAAATGTCTATCACTGGTTACTTGTCTATCACCGGAAACATTAGGAATTCAAACTTGATGACGACTTGACTAGGACATAGATTGAAACTTGAAGAGTTTTGAGTTGTTTTATTTGCACTGTGCACAGGGTACTTATGCTTAAGGCAAACTTAACTTGTTTTCATGATCATGCTTACTAATGAAACCTTTTGATAGAGTTAGGAGAATGCATTAGGGATATGAGAGCATGGTAGAGCATATGAATTTAAATTGCAGTATTTTTCTCGAGGACAAGCAAAGGTTTAAATCTGGGGGTGTGATGTGCGTAGATTATATACACTTGTTTAGCATGTTTTGACGCACATTCACTTATTTTGCACATGCTTTGTCTACGTATTTTTATACTTTTAGCTTTCTTTTTTACATATTTACTCTTTTTTGTTCGAAGATCTGCTTTTATGCATTTTGTGTACACAGGAGTCAAATTTGGAGAAGATTTTGGCACTTGAACAAGGAAGGAAGGCACAAGCCCTGTGAGCCACACGGCCCTGCCATGGGGGGTTGCCCAGGCCGTGTGTGGATCACTGCCCGTGTGACTGCAGCAGGAAAGGAAGCGGCCTTGACCGTGTGTGGATCATTGCCCGTGTTACTGCAGCAGGAAAGGAAGCGGCCTTGGTCGTGTGAACCTCACATGGTCGTGCCAAGATGGGAAGTCAGAGGAAGTCAGGCCGTGTACACTACACGGTCGTGCAAGCCCTCCAGAGCTGAAGAATGCCCTGGCCATGTGCTATACACGACCCGTGCAACAATTCCAGAGGTCAAGGATGCCCTAGTCATGTGCTTCACATGGCCCATGCAGGGTTTCTAGAGCCGGAAGCAATGCAGGCCGTGTGGATCTACACGGCCATGCAAGGGATGCAGTGGCAGAGCCAGACATGGTCGTGTCTCACACACGGCCATGTGAGACAGGTAGAGAGGGAAGTGAGCCTGGCCGTGTCCCACACACGGCCAGGTCCTGGGGTCGTGTGGCGCCCGATTTTCCTCCTCTATTTAAAGGTTTCTTCTTCATTTCAAAGGGGATCTTCTCCCTTTTGGGGGGAATTCAAGATTTGGGCATTCCTCCACCTTCTTGGAGGGATTCTGGCAATTCTAAGGGTTGATCTTCAACGTTTCGACTCCGGGGAGCGAGGATTGGATCCGAAGACGGTTCATCATCATAGATAAGCTTTTCTTCCCTTTCTTTCTTGGATTTGGGGATCAAGATGTTTATCTTTTCTTCTTCTTTTGGATTCTTTCCTTGTTCCATGGACTAGATCTCTTGTTCTAGGATAGAGGGAGTATTTGTAATGGAGATTTGATGTAAACTCTTGTGGATTTGCCAACATTTCTATTTCTATGATTTTACCCTGTTTGTATCTATTCTTTCTTGTGTGGATTGTTGTGATTAGGGCTTAATTACCAAGCTTGATTGAATGTTTGAATATCTTGTGGATCTTGTAGAGGTAATTCCTCATTCGATTTTCCGAGGGACCTTCGTGACAGGAACATGCCCGTGTAAGGACGTTTGAGGGGTAATCTTGAAGGGGAAATTAGGTATTTCAAGAGGGTAGGATAGATTGTATGCATTAATCTTTATATCTAATGAGGTTGAGAAGTAGTGATTTCTATGTTGATTTTTCGAGGGACGCACGTGACAGGCAAGCCCATGTAAGGACAACATAGGGTTCATTCCTAATTGATCGTATTTAGATATATTTCAGTCATAGGCCGGTTGTCTATTGCAAGAGGGAACCGACAACCTTCTACAAATGATGGACAATTAAGAAATGAGATTTGGTAGATCATTACATTGAATAACATTACAAAGAAACCAAAACTCCTAGAACATACCTTTATCATTGCCCTTTTTCTTGTTTCTTATTCTTTTATTTCTTTGTTTACCTTTCATAGTTACACTTAGACTTTGTAAATCAATTGAATGGTTGTTTAGCTAACTCACTTTGAGACATCTTTAGTGCTTATTCCAGTCCCTATAGATTCGATATCTTTTATTATTACTTGCGACATATCCATACACTTGCGGAGGTCAACAAGGTGGAGGCTTCTTCATCTTCATCTTGTACATGAAACAAAGAGTATGATCCCTCTTTGCCCTTTTTATTGCATTCCTTTGAAGATGAAGCTTCTTGAACTTCTTCTCTGGATGTTGAGCATATCTCAACCTCCGAGTCCTCTTCTTCTTCCTCTTTTTTCCAATGAGTCGCCCTCTTTGGATTTTTCTTGTATTTGTACAGTGGAGGGGATCTCATGAACCTTCGCCAATTTACTTCAAAGCTCTTTGGCGTCTTCAAACTCTCCAATTTGGCTCAAGATGTTGCTAGGCAACAAATTGACCAATAACTTGGTCACCTTGTCATTTGCCTTACTCCTTTGAATTTGCTCTTGACTCCATTTGCTCTTCTTGTGGATTTTACCTTTTGAATTTTTTGGAGCTTCAAAGCCTTCTATTAGAGCAAACTATTGCTCTATCTCCATCATGAGGAAATTTTCAATTCTTGATTTCCAAGAAATGAAGCTTGTTGATGTGTATGATGGAGGCACCCTTGTGTTGAATCTGAGTCCATCTCGGAATTTCATCTTGAAGTTAAACTCTCGTTGAATTCTTTGACTTGATGAATTTTACTCCAACTTCTTCACCCTCTAGCCTTTTTGCCCCTTCCGGCAATGATTCCGGTGAAGAGCGACCTCGCTCTGATACCACTTGTTAGGATCATTTGGTGCTAGAGGGGGGTGAATAGCTTGTCGCTCGTTCATTGCTTGCTTCGTGACGATGATGTAGAGCGGAAAGAACACGAAACACAATACAATACTAACAAGTAGGATTTACTTGGTATTCACCTCAAGAAGAGGTGACTAATCCAAGGATCCACATATGACACACACTCCACTAATGAAAACACTCCTTCTCGGTGGTGGAGAAACCTCATACAAGACTCACCCAAACATACAACTCAACACAAGAAGAAAATACAAAGAATACAATTGAAAAACCTTTCTTCTTGATCACTTGATGCTTGTAGATGCCTCTTGAACCTTGGAAGTGCAACATCACTTGTCTCCAAGAGGTTCCAAGAACTGGCAGTGAGTAGTAGGAGAAGTCATGTGTAGATCGGGAGAAGAGATTAGGGGAAGAAGCTCACCAACGGCTATATACCTCGCGCTCTTAGGGCTCCCAATCGATTGGCATGCTCCCAATCAATTGCCACGTTAAATCTGTGCCATCCCAGCCATCCATCGCTCACTTCCTAGGCAATGGTCAAATCCCAATCGATCGGCTAATCAATTAGGGAGGCTTGAATCGATCGACCGATCGATTTAGAGCGCCTCTGTGCACTTTGCAGAAAATCCGAAATCGATTGACCAATCGATTCCGTCTGCCTCACGTTCTCACGAGAAAAACTAAGCCCAATCGATCGGCTAATCTATTGGCAGCTTTCAATCAATCAATTGATCGATTCAAAAGCTCACTGTTCGCTCAAAAACTCTCCCAATTGATTGACTAATCGATTAGGAAGTTTTGAGCGATTACCCAATCGATTAAGATAGTTTCTGCACAAAATTACATCAACTAATCGATTGACTGATCAACTGACTCCCCCAATCAATTGTCCAATCGATTAGCAATTAGAAAAATTTGTAGATCTTGAAACGAGCTTCGTTTCGCATCCGTGATCACCTCATTCTAATATCCAAGTCAAAAATTCTGGTCTTCAGAAGTTTACTACGTCCAAACTTCCTAGTTCCATGCCAACTCCTTATTGGACTTACTGTTGGATTGAAAGTGCTAGAGGGGGGGGGGAGGGGGTGAATAGCGCTCGTGGCTTTCACTTTTGTTTCAGAAAACTTAATGAGTAAATGCAGCGGAAATAAGAACAAACAACGCAAACACCAAGATTTACTTGGTTCGAAGCCTTGGGCGACTCCTACTCCAAGGCTCGTGATCGTTGATCGCTTTCGGTGGGCAATCACTGTTAATTTGTAAATCTTTACAATTTTTGTAGTACAATTTAAAAGCAGCAAAATATACCAACAGTAAAAGAAAACAATGAAGTTGAAGTTTCTGGTCGTCGGAGTCGAGTTGTGGCTTTGTCGGAATGTTCTTTTAGCAGCACACAGAAGATAGATCACGTTTTAGACGATGTTTCAAGCTGCTGGTCGAATCCCACTTAAATATCCTATGGAGGATGCCTCCAACGCCATGGAGGGCACCCTCATTTGCACCGAATCTACAGCGTGGATGAGCTCTGACCACTTCGCAGCTTATTCGCCTGAGGGCGCCCTCGCATTAGTGTCCAGGGCACCATCTGCTCAACATCCAGGGTGCCCTCAAGCTCCATGAGGACCCCCTCGCGCCTTACTGCAAGAGGGTTTCTTCCTGCAAAATAGGTCAGTCCAGAATACAAAAATATATCTTGCAAAATAGAGTTAACACAATCAAACACAATAAATATGATTATTTGACAGTCACCGACTGTCCGATTTTGACTTCGGATTCCCGAACAAAAATCGTAGGTCGAACTGACACCTACTATTCCCTCACTGAGGAGCGCATCCTCACCTACTCTACTCAGGAGAGTTTACCTATTGTCAGTTGATCCTCCAAACTAACTGGACTTTTGCTCAGCGACCGAGGCTCCAGGACTTTCCGCTGGACGTCCGCTACGACCTGCCCAGTCTTCCACTTAGTTCGCAACATCAGGACTTTCCACCTAGAGTCCTCGACTCTAGGACTTTTTGATCGAAACCCTTGACCTGCCAAGACTTCCCGCCTAGTGTTACACCCCTTAGGACCTAGGGTTACCTCCCCCTAGGGTTTTCCACCTGCCAAACTGCAACTAGGAATTTTACTCACCTAGGATTACCACCCCCTAGGACCTAAGGTTACCACCCCCTAGGGTTTTCCACCTGCCTAACTGCAGCTAGGACTTTTACCTAAGTAAACTTAGGACTTTCCTGCAATCTCATTTAACTTGTTAGATAATAAAACAACTTAACTTTGGACCTTTTGACATAATCAAAACACAGGTTCAACTGTCAGATGCTTTCCGCACCAACAATCTCTCCCTTTTTTATTATGGCAACACGATTCAAAGTTAAGTAAAACATAACAATAAAAAAAAACCCCTTATGTTCCCCCTTTCACAAGGATTATGTTTAAATTCATTTGAATTCTTAACTTTGACTTTTCTCTCCCCCTTTGACATAAATAAAAAATAATATTAAGTAGAGAGAAAGTTTGTTTAATATGTAGAAATATACTCCGTTTAACTTATAGGCTCCCCCTGAAGGGTAACACCAAAAAAACTTAGCTAAGCTTAGCTTTGAAAATAATTGCTTTGAAAAACACTTAGCTAAATTTAGTTTTGGAAATGACTGTTTTAAAAAAACACTTTAGCTAAATTAGAAAATATTTTGAGAATACTTAGTTTTATAGAGGTTTTGAAAAAGGCTTAGTTAAAAGCACTCAGCTTAAAAGGATTTTGAAAAAATACTTTACTTTTAGGAATATTGTGATAAAAACTTCAGTTTTTTTTTAAAAAAATATTTTCTTAAAAAACTACTTAGCTAAGTAAATGATTTTTAAAAAACTTAAAATATTTTATCAAATACTTAGTTTCTAAAATAATTTATTTTTCATAAAAAATTGAACTTCCTATTTTGAACTTTTTTGAAAAGTTTAACTTTGAAAAATAATGTTTTAAGAAAATAAAGACAAAAATTAATTTCTTTGCACTCCCCCTTAATTATGTTGGTTGCTACTCGGAAAACCTAGAGGTTCCACTGTACAAAAATTTTGTACAAAGGTTTGAACCTTTTCCTAGCTACCATGTGTTCTTTTAAATTAAATTTTGGATCGCCTGTGGAACTTAACACGTTTGATCCAAAACTTAATCTATTCGTTCTTTTAGGTTTTGACTTGGGTCTCCTGCGGAACTTAACACGTTCGACTCAAATCGCCTTAAGTTATTAATTCCATTAAATATTAATTTCCATAATTGGTTCCCAGTACTGACATGGCGAGGCATATGGCCTTCTTGGATATGGGAGCAACCACCACCGACTAGACAAAACCTTTTATAGAAATCTAATATTTAATTTCCTAAAATAACTCTAGGTTAACCGAAAAGAACAATCAAATCACAAGAAAAAAATAAAACAAAAGAACACAACTTCGAAAAACATATTCGAAATACTAGAACGTAAGCCTCTTGTATTTGGTATTATTTCCATAAATAACTAGTATGATGCGGAAAGAAAAATTACTAGTTATACCTTGTAGAAAAACCTCTTGATCTTCTACCGTATTCCTCTTCTAACCTCGGACGTTGTGTGGGTAACGATCTTCCGAGATGAAAAACCACCAACCACCTTCTTCTCCTCCTAGCTAGGTTCGGCCACAAAAAGCTTAACCAAGGATGAAGAACAAAACACCAACCAAGCTCCAAGAGATGCTAACTTTCTCTCCTTCTTCTTCTTCTTCTTCTCCAAGTAGTATCCGGCCGCCACAAGAGCTCCAAGCCTTTGAGAGATTCGACCACCACAAAGAGGGAGAGAGGAAGAGGATGGCCGGCCACTCTAAGGAATAAAAGAGGGAGAGAAATAATAGAGGTTGTCACCCATGAAGGCACCCTCACCCCTTCTTTTATATTCCTTGACCTAGGCAAATTAGGAAATTTAATTACAATAAAATTTCCTTAATTCCCTTGACATGATTTAATTGAGAAAAATAAAATAAAATTTCCCCAATTAATCTCTAATGGCCGGCCACATTAAAAGAGATAAATTAGACAAGTTTTAATCAACAATTAAAACTTCCTAATTTGTTTCCAGAAATTTTAAAAATAAAATTTCTCTTTAAAAATCTCTTCATGGTTGATAAAAAGAAATTTCCATAATTTTAATTTTATCAACATGTGGATAATTTTAAAGAGAAAATAAAATATCTCACCAATCTACAAATAAGGAAAGAGATCTAATCTCTTTCTTTAATCTTTTGTAAATCTTTTACAAGAGAGATATTTTAATTTTAATTCTCTTTAATAAATTATTTCTTCCACATAATAAAAATTAAAATTAAATTTCCATTTTAATATAATTTGGCTGGCCCCCACTAGCTTGGGTTCAAGCTAGGGCCGGCCCCCTAGGCCGGCCCTAGCTTGATTCCCAAGCTAACTTGGCCGGCCCCCTATTGGTGGGTATAGAAGGTGGGTATAGGTGGGTATAGTACTCTATAAATAAGAGGCTATGATAGGGACCGAGAGGAGGAATTGGTTTTGGTCTCCCGATAAAATTAAGCATCCCGTGTTCGCCCCGAACACACAACTTAATTTTATCAATAATAATTCATTCCACTAGAGAACTATTATTGAACTACCGCACCAATCCCAAATTACATTTTTGGGCTCCTTCTTATTATGAGTGTGTTAGTCTCCCTGTGTTTAAGATATCGAATGTCCACTAATTAAGTGAGTTACTGACAACTCATTTAATTAATATCTAAGTCCAAGAGTAGTACCACTCAACCTTATTGTCATGTCGGACTAAGTCCACCTGCAGGGTTTAACATGACAATCCTTATGAGATCCTCTTGGGGACATTATCAACCTAGTATCTCTAGGACACAGTTTCCTTCTATAATCAACAACACACACTATATGTGATACCATTTCCCAACTTATCGGGCTTATTGATTCATCGAACTAAATCTCACCCATTGATAAATTAAAGAAATAAATATCAAATATATGTGCTTGTTATTATATTAGGATTAAGAGCCCACACTTCCATAATAACCGAGGTCTTTGTTCCTTTATAAAGTCAGTATAAAAGAAACGACCTCAAATGGTCCTACTCAATACACTCTGAGTGTACTAGTGTAATTATATAGTCAAGATAAACTAATACCTAATTACACTACGACCTTCTAATAGTTTGTTCCTTTCCATTTTGGTCGTGAGCTACTGTTTATAATTTATAAGGTACTGATAACATCATCTTCTGCATGTGACACCATATACTATGTTATCTACAATATAAATTAAATGAACAACTACAAACAAATGTAGACAATTTGACCAAATGTGATTCTTTATTCATAATGAATGTTTACAAAGTTTAGGCTTTCAGTATACACTCCAACAATCTCCCACTTATACTAATGACTAAGCTGTCATATCTTCTACCATACATCTGATTCCCATTCCCTCCACATGCCGATCGAAAGCTTTCGCAGGAAGGGCCTTAGTGAAAGGATCTGCCAGGTTATCTGCTGATGCAATCTTGGCGATAACAACTTCTCCTCGCTTCACGATATCTCGTATCAGGTGGTACTTGCGCTCTATATGTTTACTTGCCTTATGAGCTCGTGGTTCCTTCGAGTTTGCAACTGCACCGCTATTATCACAATAATTTGTGATGATTTTGGGCAAATTAGGAATCACATCTAAGTCCATTAGAAAATTCCTGAGCCATACTGCTTCTTTAGCTGCCTCAGAGACTGCTACATACTCAGCTTCCATGGTTGAGTCCGATACGCATTTCTACTTAACACTCCTCCATGAAATGGCTCCACCTCCTAAAGTAAACACATAGCCTGATGTAGACTTACTATTGTCCCTATCTGATTGGAAATCTGAATCCGTGTAACCTACAGGGAGTAAATCGTCTGCTTGGTAAACTAGCATATAATCTCTAGTCCTTCTCAGGTACTTTAATATATGCTTTACCACAGTCCAATGTCCTTGTCCAGGGTTACTCTGATATCTGCTGACCATGCCCACGGCAAAACAAATATCAGGTCTCATACATAGCATTGCATACATAAGGCTTCCTACAGCCGAAGCATAAGGAACTGCTTTCATGTCTTCTATCTCCTTTGATGTCTTTGGAGACATCTCTTTAGATAGAGCTATTCCATGCCTAAAAGGTAAGAAACCTTTCTTGGAATCTTGCATGCTAAAACGAGCAAGGATTGTATCTATATATGAAGCTTGGGACAGACACAACATTCTTTTCTTACGATCCCTTATAACTTTGATCCCAAGAATGTGTGCACAATCTCCTAAGTCCTTCATATCAAATTGTTTGGACAACCATACCCTTACGTCTGATAATACCTTGACATTGTTGCCAATTAACAAAATATCATCTACGTATAGTACAAGAAATACCACCACGTTTTCGTTACACTTCTTATATACACAAGACTCATCCGGACTTTGAATAAATCCATATGACTGGATTACTTCATTAAACCGGATGTTCCAAGATCTTGAAGCTTGCTTTAGTCTATAAATGGACCGATTAAGCTTGCACACTAGATGCTCTTTGCCTTTTTCAATGAACCCTTCTGGTTGCTTCATATGGATGTTTTCTTCGAGACTTCCATTAAGGAAAGCTGTCTTGACATCCATTTGCCAAATCTCATAATCCATATGAGCAGCAATGGATAAGAGTATCCGGATAGACTTAAGCATAGCTACCGGTGAAAAGGTTTCCTCATAATCGATTCCCTCTTTCTGAGTGTACCCTTTCGCAACAAGCCTAGCTTTGAAGGTTTCTACCTTCCCGTCTGTCCCTCTTTTCCTTTTGTAGATCCACTTGCATCCAACGGCTTTTACACCATCAGGTGGTTCTACAAGCTCCCAGACCTTATTAGAGTACATAGACTCTATTTCAGAATTCATCGCCTTTTGCCAAGATGCTGCATCTATATCTTGAAGTGTTTCGTAATATGTCCGGGGATCAGGTTCATGTTTACCCGGGATCAAGTCCGAAGACTCTCCCAAAAACATGAATCTCTCAGGCTGCCTTACAACCCTCCCACTACGACGAGGCACTGTCTGTGGTTGTGTATCATGTGTGACACGTGTTGCAGTCTCTTGTGGTACTTCATCTTGTACTGTTGGTACTAAAGTAGACGTGTCCTCTCTTAGTTCTTCTAAAACAACTTTACTACTAGGCTTGTGATCCATTATATAGTCTTCTTCTAAAAACTGGACATTGGTGCTAACAATGACTTTCTGGTCTTTAGGACTATAAAATAAACCACCTTTCGTTCCTTTGGGATATCCTACAAACATGCGAACTTCTGTACGGGATTCTAACTTATCAGCATCTGGTTTCAGCACATGTGCTGGACTACCCCAAATTCGAATATGTCTTAGACTGGGTTTTCGCCCATTCCACAATTCTATGGGAGTAGAAGAAACTGATTTAGAAGGTACTAAGTTCAGAACGTATACTGCTGTTTCCAGAGCATATCCCCAAAACGAATTTGGTAATTCTGAATAACTCATCATCGATCTAACCATCTCCATAAGAGTCCTATTCCTTCGTTCTGCTACACCATTCTGTTGGGGTGTTCCAGGTGTAGACAATTGGGATTGAATCCCGGCCTCTGATAAGTAATTCCTAAACTCTCCTAAGAGGTATTCGCCACCACGATCAGATCGTAGTGTCTTGATACTTTTACCTAATCATTTTTCCACATTAGCCTTGTATTCTTTGAACTTATCAAAGCACTCGGACTTGCGGCGCATTAGGTAAATGTATCCATATCTTGAATAATCATCTATAAAAGAGACAAAATATTCAAAACCACCTCTTGCCTGGACAGACATAGGACCACACAAATCAGAATGAACCAATTCCAACACTTCTTTGGCTCTATACCCCTTGGCCTTGAACGGCCTCTTGGTCATTTTACCTTCCAAGCAAGATTCACAAGTTGGAAAATTTTCCAACTCTATCGAACTCAAAAGTCCATCATCTATAAGCCTCTGAATCCTACTTAAGTTAATATGACCAAGCCTTAGATACCAAAGATATGCTTGATTCATTTCCGAAGGTTCTTTTCTCTTATTAGAGTTAGAAGATGAGTTATAAATTTCCATGTTTTGCTTTGTGGAAGAAATTGGATTTAAAGTATACAAATTGTCAACCAATGTACCAGAACAGATAATCACTTTATTTCTTTTAATAACTACATTGTTACTGAAAGAAACTGAATATCCATCTAAAAACAGTTTAGAAACTGAAATTAAATTCTTTCTAAAACTGGGTACATAAAGACAATTTCTTAAAATCAAATTTCTATTTCTACTAAGTAGACGCCTCCCACTGCAACAGCTGCCACCTTAGTAGCATTGCCCATGTAGACGGTAATCTTGTAACACCCCTAGAAAGCCTAGATAAAGTAAGGGCAATGAGAGTACGAATGTAATGAAAAGAATGTGTAGATAGTCTACGTTGAATGTTACGATGGGAGGGATTTAGATGATTAAAACTTTATGAAAGAAAAATAAAGTTGAGAATATAAATCATCTATGCATGATTTAAAAGGTATGAAACTAATATGGACAAAATGAAGAAGTATGAGATAATATATATATGTATGAAATATTTATGCATAATATAGTAATATACGAATTATTATGTACAAAAGAAAATAAAATGTTAGAAGAGAGATTGAACCTTGGATCTCTTGTAAGGAACATGTATAGGATACCAAAGGGGATAGGAGAATTATTGATAAGGAGAGAAAGGACTAAGTAGTTAAGAATAAGAAAGGATTCTTTTTACTTAAAAGAAAAGGAAGTAAAAAGAAGTAAAAATATGCATAACCAAGTTTTGATCCTTGGTTCTCTTGTGAATGCATGCATGTGTTAACCAAGTGGGATAGAAGAGGATATTGTAAGAGGAGAGATAGAAAATTTTATTAAAGGAGAGAAAAGAGAGAAATTAAGGGAAAGAAAAGAGAGAACTCAAAAGGCATCTCTCTAGAATATTCTTGTCATTTAAGGGGAGAAATGAATAGGGAGGATGAATCAAGTCAAGTTTCCTCCCCTCATCTTAGTATAAATAGGCATGGAGGGGGGACTTCAACTTCATCCTCAACCCACTCATCCTCCTCTCCTCCCTTTGTGCCGAGACCCACTCTCCCCTCTCTTTTCTTCTTGTTGCCGAGCAACACAAGAGGAAGAACACCTTCTTCCTCCTCACTCTCCCCCTCTTTTCTTTCTTGTTGTTGCCGAGCAACACAAGAGGAAGAGAAGCCTCTTCTTCCTCCTCCTCTCCACCAAAAGACCTAGCCACTCCTCTCCTCCATTGGTGCCGAGCAAAGCAAGCAAGGAAGAAAGGTTCACAAGCAAGTTCTCAACACTAGGAAACTTAAGCGAAGAAGGTAAGCTTCCCCTCACCTGTGGTACAAGGCTTTTATGTGATTTTCGGATTTATAAGGATTAGAAAACGTAGGAAAGAATTTAAGAAAATTCGGCTAAAGAAAAGGTTTTCAAATCTAGGATGATTTAAACAAGACCTCATTTCATGATAAGATTTTCTATGCTATGTAGAAGGATTCCTTTCCATGATTTTATATTGATATGATGTATGATCAGAGGAGTATCTAAACTTAGGATTTCAACCAAAAATATTTTAAAGAGGTGAGTAAGATTATTGTCTAACCGAACTAAGTGCAAGGTTCCTTCTATGAAATGTTATACACAATGTTATGTAATATGCCATGATATGTGATAGCATAGGAAATGCTAAACATAATGAGGAGAAAATGAAATTATGTTATATGCCATGATATGTGATAGCATAGGAAATGCTATACATAATGTTATGTAATATGCCACGATATGTGATAGCATAGGAAATGCTAAACATAATGAGGAGAAAATGAAATTATGTTATATGCCATGATATGTGATAGCATAGGAAATGCTATACATAATGTTATGTAATATGCCATGATATGTGATAGCATAGAAATGCTAAACATAATGAGGAGAAAATGAAATTATGTTATATGCCATGATATGTGATAGCATAGGAAATGCTATACATAATGTTATATAATATGCCATGATATGTGATAGCATAGGAAATGCTAAACATAATGAGGAGAAAATGAAATTATGTTATATGCCATGATATGTGATAGCATAGGAAATGCTATACATAATGTTATGTAATATGCCATGATATGTGATAGCATAGGAAATGCTAAACATAATGAGGAGAAAATGAAATTATGTTATATGCCATGATATGTGATAGCATAGGAAATGCTATACATAATGTTATGTAATATGCCATGATATGTGATAGCATAAGGAAATGCTATACAAAATGAAGAAATGAAATTATGTTATGTAATATGCCATGATATGTGATAGCATAGGAAATGCTATACATAATGAAAAGAAATGCATGAAAGATTGTTAAGGACATGATATGATAGTTATGCATGATAAGTTATTTTTGTATGGGTTTGTACCATGGGTGGGCTCCGTAAACGCCCCGGGGTCAATGGAGTAAGACTCGGGCCTCGTCAGTAATGAGCCTCTGAATGCCCTAGGTCGATGGAGTAAGACTCGGGCCTAGTATGTATGCATGATAGGGTTCAAGACTTGCTACCTTGGACCTACCTATGAAGCGCGCGTATTATGTATGTGGTACAAACCGGGATCCCCTTAATGATGATATTAATTTCAAGTACTTATTAGTATAAGTTTTCAAATTCATGATGCATTGCCTACATATGTACTTGAATTATCTGATGATTAGATATAATGTCATGTGATAATATGACTATGAATATGATACCCTTGTATGTCGTATGCTTATGATACCTCGCATGATATTGATATGCAATGATATGAATTCGGTTTTAGTGAGTAGGAAAGGAACTTACTGAGCCATGAGTGCTCATAGCTTACTTTCCTTGTACCGCAGATAAAGAAGCTGGATGAGCTAGAGGAGCAACAGGAGGAGCAGATAGTGATGTGTGTGGTGGTGGCTCGGCAAAGAACGATTCGGACAAATTAATATGATTAGTTATAGAATCAATATTTGAACAAATCAGAATATGTGATATTATGCTTAATAAATTAAATTCTTTAAAGTTTTTATTCTTCCGCTGTTATAACTAAAGCATGTACGTAAGTAGTATAAGAACGTAGCGCCACCTTTGGTTGGGTAAGAAGGGTGGGCGTTACAAATCTCTCCTTCAGATAGTCGTCGGGTTTCTTGGAACCCCTGAAGGGAATTGTAGACATGATCAGTGGCTCCCGTATCTACACACCAGGTGCTGGTAGATAACACCGCTAAACATGTTTCAACAACTAGAGCATGAGATATACCTTTGTTTTGGTTCCTACGAGGACAGTCCGCCTTCCAATGTCCTGCCTGCTTGCAGATGAAGCACTTGCCCTTCGGCTTCTTCACTCCAGCTTTAAATCCCGTACTTTGAGATTTATTCACTTTCTTTGCTGAACCAGCTTGTTTCTTCTTCTTCTTTCCTCTCGGTTTAGAAGTAGAACCATTTTCAGCATAGTGAATTTGAGCATTGTGACGAAATAATCCTTCTGCTGCTTGAAGTTCTGTCAGTAGTTCCGCTAATGAATAAATACTCTTATTCATATTATAGTTCAGGCGGAACTGCTCAAAACTTTTAGGTAGCGTTTGGAGGATCATATCGATCTGGGTTTCCCCATCAATTTCTCCTCCAAGGATCTGTATCTCGTTCAGATAAGCCATCATCTTTAGGATATGATCCCTTACAGGAGTACCCTCTTGCATGGTGGCTGTCATTATCTTTCTCATGGCTTCTTGCCTAGAAGCCCTATCCTGATGACCAAAGAGTTCCTTGAGATTGTTCATAATATCATAGGCTGTTGGTAAATCTTGATGCTGATGTTGCAATACATTTGACATTGAAGCCAAAATGTAACACCGCGCCATCTCATCTGCTTTTACCCATTTCCTATGATATTCAATCTCCTCTTGGGTAGATTCACCAGTAGGTGCTTCAGGGCACTGCTCAGTCAGTACAAATTTATAGCTTTCAGCAGTAAGGACAATGTCCAGGTTCCTTTTCCAATCTATGTAATTAGGTCCAGTAAGTCTATTCTGTTGAAGTATGATGGACAGTGGGTTGAAAGTCATCCTAAGAATCACAAATAACTTTTGGTCAGAACTCTAAATTTAGAATAATATTGATTCCTCAAACAATACTATTTTAAATTAACCAACACCTCAAAACACCGTGAATTTTGTATGTCACGTTAGTGTGGACGTATACAAATTCAACATTTGTAAAAGGAGGGTCTTAACCCATTAATTTTATTATCTTGTCAACCTAACTTTTTGACAAATAAAATTAATAGTTGGTATCATTTGGTCACACAAATAATAACAGTGACTCCGATGGGGAGGATACTATTAGATGTATCTAAGTGTATACCATTACTTGACACTAAGTCCATTAATAAGATTATGCCCCTTCCGTTGGGGAAGATCACACGCTCTTAATTAACTTCCTATAGTCATCCAAAAATGGAAGTCTGTTCTAGTGATCCACAAACAAGCTCATCCGTTATGGAGGAAGGCACTCAGAGCCAACGCGCAAGCTTGTTTGCATCACTTACAAACCAGTAATGGAGACCATGGGATTTACTTAAAAATCCCTCTCCCACTTAGTTATTTATAAATGAGGAATTTTAACTATGCTAGCCTACTAAACTTGTAAACTAACATGCACACACAGCACAATATAAAAGCAATAAATAGAAAATCTAATTTTCAACTATTATGGCTTTTATCTCTAGTTGTCCTCCGTGTGTTGTCATCCCAAGCTGCTGCCATATTTGGCCACCGCCACTAGGTCTAGCTGTCGCATCCATCTTGCTCCTAGTTCCGCTGCGCCTCTAGTCCTTAGAAGTTTCCACGCATTGCAAGATTCGATCCGCGACATAAATAGAATTTTACATTTTGATCCTATATTCCATAAAAGGAATATACATGTATCTAGATCAAAAATAAAATCCTAATAAAACTAAATACAGCTCCTGCTGTATTTTAATACAATCATGCACACACATATAAATGCCCTTGACATGTCCAAGGGTCCAATCACACACATAATAACTAAAAGCCATAATAGTTGGATCCTGTATCCACAAAGTTAGCACATCCTACTATTAACCTGCCTAAATTATGTATGACATGTGCATAATTAACCTAATACCAAATACACAGAGGCAAAACCCTAGCTCTGATACCAATTGTTGGTTGCTACTCGGAAAACCTAGAGGTTCCACTGTACAAAAATTTTGTACAAAGGTCTGAACATTTTCCTAGCTACCATGTGTTCTTTTAAATTAAATTTTGGATCGCCTACGGAACTTAACACGTTTGATCCAAAACTTAATCTATTCGTTCTTTTAGGTTTTGACTTGGGTCTCCTACGGAACTTAACACGTTCGACCCAAATCGCCTTAAGTTATTAATTCTATTAAATATTAATTTCTATAATTAGTTCCCAGTACTGACATGGCGAGGCACATGGCTTTCTTGGATATGGGAGCAACCACCACCGACTAGACAAAACCTTTTATAGAAATCTAATATTTAATTTCCTAAAATAACTTTAGGTTAACCTAAAAGAACAATCAAATCACAAGGAAAAAATAAAACAAAAGAACACAACTTCGAAAAACATATTCGAAATACTAGAACGTAAGCCTCTTGTATTTGGTATTATTTCCATAAATAACTAGTATGATGCGGAAAGAAAAATTACTAGTTATACCTTGTAGAAAAACCTCTTGATCTTCTACCGTATTCCTCTTCTAACCTCGGACGTTGTGTGGGCAACGATCTTCCGAGATGAGAAACCACCAACCACCTTCTTCTCCTCCTAGCTAGGTTCGGCCACAAAAAGCTTAACCAAGGATGAAGAACAAAACACCAACCAAGCTCCAAGAGATGCTAGCTTTCTCTCCTTCTTCTTCTTCTTCTTCTCCAAGTAGTATCCGGCCGCCACAAGAGCTCCAAGCCTTTGAGAGATTCGGCCACCACAAAGAAGGAGAGAGGAAGAGGATGGACGGCCACTCCAAGGAATAAAAGAGGGAGAGAAATAATAGAGGTTGTCACCCATGAAGGCACCCTCACCCCTTCTTTTATATTCCTTGGCCTAGGCAAATTAGGAAATTTAATTACAATAAAATTTCCTTAATTCCCTTGACATGATTTAATTGAGAAAAATAAAATAAAATTTCCCCAATTAATCTCTAATGGCCGGCCACATTAAAAGAGATAAATTAGACAAGTTTTAATCAACAATTAAAACTTCCTAATTTGTTTCCAGAAATTTTAAAAAATAAAATTTCTCTTTAAAAATCTCTTCATGGTTGATAAAAAGAAATTTCCATAATTTTAATTTTATCAACATGTGGATAATTTTAAAGAGAAAATAAAATATCTCACCAATCTACAAATAAGGAAAGAGATCTAATCTTTTTCTTTAATCTTTTGTAAATCTTTTACAAGAGAGATATTTTAATTTTAATTCTCTTTAATAAATT
The DNA here is from genome assembly GCF_018446385.1 of Zingiber officinale. Classification (NCBI taxonomy): domain Eukaryota; kingdom Viridiplantae; phylum Streptophyta; class Magnoliopsida; order Zingiberales; family Zingiberaceae; genus Zingiber; species Zingiber officinale. The sequence continues at coordinate 63,673,753 of NC_055998.1, forward strand.
ATTTCTTCCACATAATAAAAATTAAAATTAAAATTCTTTTTTAATTTAATTTGGCCGGCCCCCACTAGCTTGGGTTCCCAAGCTAGCTTGGCCGACCCCCTATTGGTGGGTATAGAAGGTGGGTATAGTTGGGTATAGTACTCTATAAATAAGAGGCTACGATAGGGACCGAGAGGAGGAATTGGTTTTGGTCTCCCGATAAAATTAAGCATCCCGTGTTCGCCCCGAACACACAACTTAATTTTATCAATAATAATTCATTCCACTAGAGAACTATTATTGAACTACCGCACTAATCCCAAATTACATTTTTGGGCTCCTTCTTATTATGAGTGTGTTAGTCTCCCTGTGTTTAAGATATCGAATGTCCATTAATTAAGTGAGTTACTGACAACTCATTTAATTAATATCTAAGTCCAAGAGTAGTACCACTCAACCTTATTGTCATGTCGGACTAAGTCCACCTACAGGGTTTAACATGACAATCTTTATGAGCTCCTCTTGGGGACATTATCAACCTAGTATCTCTAGGACACAGTTTCCTTCTATAATCAACAACACACACTATAAGTGATACCATTTCCCAACTTATCGGGCTTATTGATTCATCGAACTAAATCTCACCCATTGATAAATTAAAGAAATAAATATCAAATATATGTGCTTATTATTATATTAGGATTAAGAGCACACACTTCCATAATAACCGAGGTTTTTGTTCCTTTATAAAGTCAGTATAAAAGAAACGACCTCAAATGGTCCTACTCAATACACTCTGAGTGTACTAGTGTAATTATATAGTCAAGATAAACTAATACCTAATTACACTACGACCTTCTAATGGTTTGTTCCTTTCCATTTTGGTCGTGAGCTACTGTTTATAATTTATAAGGTACTGATAACATCATCTTCTATATGTGACACCACATACTATGTTATCTACAATATAAATTAAATGAACAACTACAAACAAATATAGATAATTTGACCAAATGTGATTCTTTATTCATAATGAATGTTTACAAAGTTTAGGCTTTCAGTATACACTCCAACAAATTAATGCCAAAACACATTTTTTGGGTCCTAGAGTCTAAGCATGTAAATATAAAATTATTGTTTATTTTTACAATTTTCCATCTCACCCATTCTAGGTTATCAAGCATGTTCAGCTTATGAGTGCATGTGAGATGGAGTTAACTTTATTTCAATTTTAGCAATATTAAAAATATTAAAATTGAGATTTAAAATCTAAGTTTGAATTTTCAATGAATTTGAATTTAAAATATGAGTAAACATTTAAATTTTTTGATGATTTTGAAAATATATTAATTAAGTTCAAAATTATAATATTACCTGTTAACTATCATTAAGATTTTGAAAAAATAAATATGAATTGAAAATTAATTATCATTAAGATTTGAACAATATATAATAATTTGAAATTTGATTATGATTTGAAAATTATAATTTTATAAATAATAATTTTGAATTTTGAAATTTTTTAAAAAAATTTATAATTTACTTTTGAAATTAATTAGCCTTTTGAAATTAATTATGATTTGAAACTTAATAATAATTAACTTTGTTTGAAATTAATTATGATTTGCAACTTAATAATAATTAACTTTTTTGAAATTAATTATGATTTGAAACTTAATTAAAAAAATATATAATTTAATTATGATTTAAACATTTTGAAATTAAGATTAACATTTAAATTTTTTAGTTTAAATTAATTAAGCTAATTAAATTAATTTGGAACTACTTTTAAGTCTAGGTCCATCTCACCCTTTTCTTGATTTTCAATCAGGGAACCTTAGTAGATTTGTGAGATGATTAATTTAATTTTCAATTTAAATTATCATCTAAGGATTATTTTACATTTGTGTTAGACTCAAGTTTTACAGTTAATCAATTAAATAACTATTTCAATGATTGGCTTCCAGGCTGTGGCGAGGCACTAGGCCTTCTTGGTTATGGAATCATCGACCACTTCTAGACAAAACCTTTCAAAGAAATTGGATATTTAATTTCCTTACAATAACTCCTAGGTTTAACTAGTCGAGTGTAAATCACGTCTAGGTCCTTATCTATCCTGGTCTAAGCATGCATAATTAAAAAAAAAATAGTAAATCAAGCATCAAACAAATCTATCTATTGATAAAAATGGTCTTTCTATTGGCTCCCCCTGGATCATAGCCTCGATAAAGTCTATCAAGGTAATGAACCTGATCCTTGGGGATCCAATATTAACCAAGTCCAACTTGACTAATCAAGTTTGACTTGGGGATCCAAGCTTGGACTAAGTTTCTATTTGAGTGTTTTAATATAGACAAATAAGATCTATATTTTTGTTTGGCCTTAAATCCAAGTCCAGTTCGGTTATATACGACCCTTTGTTTTTCAAGAATTAGGTTAAGATTCTTGGAACCCAAAGTGAACCATTCTAATGAGTCCTTGAGTTCTTTGACTTGAGTTTTTAAATTAGAATTCTTTTGCTCAGTCAAAGAACTCGAGTTAGTCACTTCCTTAAAAGTTATTACCTCTTTTTGGAGTGACTTAACCCGGGCGTTGGATTTGGCAAACTCTTTTAATAAGTATGAAACTAGATTTTATAATTCATCTACATTAGTACCAGAAATTAGAGAGCTTACAGTGGGATTAGGCCCTTCAGAAATGGATACGGGTCCGTGGCTTTGCTCGGACTCGATTTTTGATTCGCTCTCGATATCTGACTCAGACTTGGACTCAGTTTTAGCCACATATGCTTGTACTGGTAGAGCGAGGTAACTTGCTTGCTTGTGTTCTTCCTCGTCAGATTCTGGTTCTGAAGGAATCTCATGAAGCTTGATCACCTTCTCCTAAAGCTCCTTAACATTGTTGAACTTTCCAACTTGATCAAGCTCTAAATTTGTTAGTCCGTATAGGAGAGTCCATGTTGCTTTTGCATTTGCCTCGAATTTTCTTCTTGTTTGTGCACCCCACTTATCACAGGCGATGGGTACACCTCCTTTGGTGGTGAGTCTAAATCTGATCTGGACTATGGTCTATAGTTCCATTTGGGTCTTCAGTTAGAGCTCCATTTGGTCTTTCCAGTATCTGAAATTCTCATTGGACAAGAGTGGTAGGTGTTCGGTGTTGTTGTCTTCTTGGTGGGCCATTGTTGAAGAAAATCTCGCACACAAAAAGAAAAGGAACCAAATATCCCAAGACTTGGTCTTGAATTAGTAGTGCGGGAGAAAAATAAAAATAGTAAAAAAAATTAAAAAAAATAATAAAAATATTTAAAAATATTATTACAAATTTTTGAAAATGTGATATTTCACTAATACCAACCAATAGTGAAAAGATGAAAATGAATTTTTAAAAATAGTTTTGGAGGAAAAAAATGAAAGGCGTAAGGTTTTATTTTTTGAAAAAACGGACGAAAAAGCCAAAATTACTCGAGCGATAGTTGTATCGATTCAGAGCGACCCCACTCTGATACCAATTGTTGGATCGAAAGCGCTAGAGGGGGGGTGATTAGTGCTCGTGGCTTTCACTTTCGTTTCATAAAACTTAACGAGTAAACGTAGTGGAAATAAGAACAAACAACGTAAACACCAAGATTTACTTGGTTCGGAGCCTTGGGCGACTCCTACTGTAACGATCACCCTTCTCCCTACTATATTACTCTCTAAGGATGACCGTTACTTAACTACTAACTCTACTTAACCGGTAAGATCAAAACCATGAGGAGTCTCTACCGAAAAATTTCGGCAGCATCTCCCCTGTACCGGTGACCATAAACTGAGATACATACATAGTATACATCAGCCACAAGCGGCTGGAACATATATCAGACACCCACGCAATTAAATAAGCGTCAAACGTCAAAAATACATACTTACTAAACTGAGTTCATCTTAGCATTCAATCTAAAACAAAATAATCTCAAATGACATGGATTTTAAAGTACAATTTCAAATATTTATTAATCACTAAAATGCGGAAAACTCAATAACATCCCAAGTCTCTCCCATAGTCCTGGCATCACACATCATCGAACACCTCCTTGTCGCCTTCCTTTACTATAGCTTTTCCTTTGCTCTATCTGCAGTAAGAGGAAAATGCAACTATAAGCAAAATTGCTAAGTAAGCGCTATCTAACTCACAAAACTCGAATATGCATGTAACTAGAAGAAATCTAAAACTGAATGCTCAGAAAGAAATACTACTCATACTCATCTAACAGCAAAGGAAAAAAAGTATACTGGAATGCTAAACATGTAAAGCAAATCTAAACAAACATGCTAGCATAAAAGAAAACTAAACTTGCTGGATTTTAAACTTATGTGAAGCTTGTTTTACTTGTTTAAAAACTTATACTTTAATACTTCAAAATAATAATCAACTTCTCTTGGGCCCGGCAATTGTACTTGCTATGCGCGCATCCCTAACTAGACCCGAGGTAGCTAGTCCCGAATCTAGTAGGGTTTACTAGGTTATCTAAACCTAGGGACGACTATGGGAGCCCAGCCCAAGGACAACTGAGAGTCCAGCATATAGGTTATCTAAACCTAGGGACGACTATGGGAGCCCAACCCAAGGACTACTGAGAGTCCAGCACAGTGCCACTAATAAAAATAAAATACTTATTATCTTTTAATACTTCTAATATATAATGCCTCGGCATTTTAACAAGCACCTTGTGTGCCAAAAATCCCTAAAGTCTTGACTTTGGGATCTACTTAAGGCCTTGGCCTTTTTCTTTCTTTTCTTTATCTTTCTTATACTTGTTCAAGTAAAATACTTGTTCTTGTTAATACTTCTAATAAAAGATTGCTTCTTACAAAACTGAAATGTAAATGCTTAAACAACCTAGAATTGAATACTTAAACAAACTGAAATTGAATTCTTAAACAAACTAAATCTGCTGTGCTTGAGAAGTTCCAAAACTGCAGTTTAAACAAAAATAAATCTGCATACTTTGTCTAACAAGATTCTGAAATGCTTAACAATTAAAATCTGCATACAATACTTATCAAATTCTGCAAGCAATACTTATAAAAATCTGCGTACAATACTTATAAAAAACTGCATACTATACTTATAAAATCTGCATACATACTAACTAGAAGCAAAGCTGCATGCTCATAATACATGTACAAAAACTATGTAAAGCTTATGCTCATGATCTATGGACTGTTCTTGTAATAACAAGTCTCTAACTGCATGCTAATAGCTACGACTATTCATGTTTACCAATGCAAGGAACTGAATTTGCCATGCTAAAAAAAAACAGGGCTGATCATGCTTCCTAAAAAACCGTAATAAAAACATCTAAACAAAAACTCAAAGTAGGGTTGTTTGTGCCCATTTCATAGTGAGAAAACTAATACTTATACTTTAACAAAAGGGCTATCCTTGCCCATTAAATAACACTAAAAGGGTCTAAACTAGTTAGAACTTGAAACTCTATAAAACTTATACTTCTTATACTCTAAAATATTAATCTTTTCCTATCAAGACCTTGGTCACTCTTCACTTATAACTACTCATAATCTTCTAAAAAGATTTAATGGGACACATGCTTTTAATTAAAGAACTATTCTTGCTCAAGCTATACAAATCACCGGATTGCACAGCGACTCCAGGAAAAATTCCTCGTGCTCACAACAGCAAAGCAAAGAGGAACTGCTCATGCTTGCAAACAGCAGGGGAAAAATTATCCAGCAAAGGAAAATTATACCGCAAGGGAAAGGTCTAAACATCATGCTAGAGTAAAAAACCAAACTTGCTGGTTTTAAAAACTTCTCATACTCACGGCAGGAAAGCATCTAAGTCCACCATCTTCACGACCCATCCCACAAACAGCAGAAGCACCAAATCAACTTGAAGCTACCCTTATTCCTCTAGAAATCCCGATTCTATACAGCCTTCCTGTTAGTTAGAGCCCTAGAGCCAATCATTTGATGATTGTATGGACTCATGTATATCATATTCTTGTATATTAATAAAGGCATTTGTTTGGTTATTATACTTATTTATATTAGTGCCAAATAGACTAAGTATAATAGCGTCCTTGAGTAGAAGGTTCATACCTATATCAATCGATTAGTTGAATCGATAGTGAGATGATATAGGGAACACTACTCTAAATCATTCCTAGTCGAGTATTAGCATTCAGGGACAATGTTAATACAATAAGACTAGCATGTAGGTCAGCTCGATGACTTGATCTCACAAGTCATGGATATAGAGATATCAAGCTGACACATGGGTATGCATTAGAGAATGTATACTGAATGACCCGCCATGAGAAAGTATCATGGATCGTTATATGAGTGTCATATACTTTCTCATGTGGCTATTAGTATGACTATTAGTCCTTAGACCTGAAGTCACCATGGATCCCTACATAAGGAGTTATGTACTTTAGTTTCGTCAAACGTCACCCGTAACTGGGTGGACTATAAAGGCGATTACTGGGTATGTAATAAATTATGCGGAGGGATGTGAGTGATGTAGATTGAATCTATCCCTCCCATATGACGGGAGCAACATCGGTATTCTTGATAGAGTGAGACCACTAAGTGCATGGCCATGCCCAAATGAGTCAACATTAGATGTTGAGCTCATTTGATCGAGTGAGTCTACTTGGAGTTCAAGATTTAGATTGATTAGAGGATGACACGGTCTATGCCTCACATTGATCAATCTAGATGTCTAGGAGAGAAGGACAATGTCATATATTGTGAGGAGTCACAATTAGTAGTCACAAGGTGATGTCGGATCTCGACATTCTTGTAACTTGGGTAGTAATGATGTGTTGCTAGATACCGCTCATTACTTATGCTCCTAAATAGGTTTAGGGCATTGCCAACGTTACAAGAACCTATAGGGTCACACACTTAGGACAATTAGATGGAGATTAGGTTCATATGATGAACCAAGAGGATTAGATTCATTTGATGAATCAAATTGGATTAAGAGTAATCCTAATTGGGCTAACTTGAGTTCGACTCAAGTTGAGTCATGTATTTAATGAGTCTAATTTAGATTATGACTTATTAAATCAATTTAATTTAATGAATTAGATTCATTATATTAAGTTGGCTCGAATCAAATGGTTGGATTAGATCAACCATGGTAGAGATTGGGTCAAGTTTGACTTGACTAGAGAAGGAAGACCAAAGGTCAATTTTGACTTGACCTTTTGCCACCTCATTGGTGAGTTGACATTAGGTGGACCAATGATGATGTTCCACATCATCATGGTGTGCCACCTCATAGAAGTTACAAAGTCATTTTCTTATTAACTTCACATTAATTGCATTTAATGGGGAGTTACACTTGATGAGAAGTGGCCGGCCACTTTTGAATTGGAATTGATTTTCATTCATTTCATTCAAGTGTGGTGAATCTTCCTCCTTCTTCCTCTCAAGCTCTCCCTCTCCCTCTCCTCCTTGCTTGGCCGAATCTCACCAAGGTGCTAGCACACCTTTGTGTGAGGTTTTCTCCACCTACGTGTCCGTGTGGATACTTCTAGAGGACCGGCACTTGACGGTCTAGAGATCCGGCAACTCCTTGGACGAGCGGGATAAGCGAAAGGCACGCTTCGAAGGTATAATCCTTATCTAGTGTAGATCTAAAGGTTTTACAAACTCGTACAAGAAAAGGTTTTTCGAAAAGTTTTGTTTACGAATCTTTGCACGGATCTACGGCTTTGGGTGACGCGGTTTTCGCGGCCCGAAGAACCCAACAGTGATATCAGAGGCACGTGCAAAGACTTGTACGAGTTCGTTTGTATTTTTATGAAAAATATACCTTCTGTGATTTTCTGTAAAAAATTGAGTTTTTAGAGTTTTTATGAGTAATTTTTCCATAGAAGCGAAGCACAAGTGTCTCGGCACTTGTAGGCTTCGGCTACCGGAAAGTTTTCTTTTAAACGGCTTCGTTTTGCCCCAAATCCGTTTGGGACAGCGGGGTCGGGTGCCATTAGATCGCAAAGGAGCAACTCACGATGGTTAGATCGTGGGTAGGGGTACTGCCCCTAACCCCGCAAGGGGATTTGCTCCGCGATTGCACCCGAAATCGCTAAAAACGAACCCGCCGGGAAGATTTTTCCGAAACGGCAATGTCTCGGCCCAAATCGTTTTGGGACAGCGGGTTTAGGCGCTGTTGGATCGCAAAGGAACCCTCGCGATGGTTAGATCGCGGGTAGGGGCGCTGCCCCTGGGCCCCGCAAGGGGATCCGTTCCGCGATTGCGCCCGAAACCGCTAAACGGGACCGCCGGGAAATTTTACTCGTAAAAATTTTAAAAATTAATTTTAAAATTATAGAAAATTATGAAAATATATAATTTTGAATTATATATAAATTTTGTGATAGTCATGGCCCAAAACCCAATATGATTGGTTGTGTTGTAATTCATAATACGGCCTGCGTGCCGTTATGTGTTTGCGCGTGTTGTATGTTTTTATTTATTCGCGACCTGCGCGTCGTGCCTTCTCTTATATTCTTGTTGTAAATTAGATTTAGACTCGAATGTAACTCGAGTTTCAAATTGTAATGTACAAATTGGAGCGGTGGAGGGTCCACACGAGACGGAGTTCCGAGGCGGGCACGAGCAACACAAGGTGGTCAAAGGGAGGAGCTTGGAGAAGCTGTTGACCCTAGGTTGACCATTCGATCTTCTCATTGGCTTGAGAAGATCGTAGTAGGGCCATGACTAAATCACAAATAGATTAATTAATTAATTGTTATGTATCTGATGCATGTTTAATAATTAATTAATTAATTAGTGCCTTAACGATTAGATTAGATCTAAGTCGTGCACATGATGCACCCTTGCGATTAGATTAGATCTAAGTCGTGCACAAGATGCATCCTTCTCGATTAGATTAGATCTAGATCGAACCAACTCTAAATGCCTAACCGTGCCGTGATACCTATCACTATCTCGATCACATGTATTGTTGAATCTGTCAAAGCAGAACAATACATATTATCTTGGTAGGGTACGGAGGGACAATCTTGGTCCCGTCTATCAACGCATGGGTGAATACAAACTCAATTAGATTGAGTATTCATAGTTACTCGGTTGGATCGAGTCAACTATAGGCATTCTTCCAATAGTTGGAAAGATAGGTCAAAATCACATCTATATTAACTCTCGGGCGTATTAGCCAAAGCTAACTCGAGTTTTAATATAAATACGGATATTGATTCTATAAACAAGAGTTGCATAGAGATGTAATTGGTAATCGTTACTTACCGATCATACTAAGCCTTGGGCGTATTAGCCAAAGCCAACTCAAGGGTTAGTATGATGTGGATCTTGTCCCACAAGAATTATAGAATTCAGTGGGAGCATCTTTTAATTAAAGGCCTAATTAAATGATTTTTAAAGAATATGATATTTATTTATGCAAATTTTCTGTTGTAGATAACCATGACGTCGAACACGAATTCCTTCTCCCTGCGATCTGTCCTTGAGAAGGACAAGCTCAGCGGAGCGAATGGACTGGTGCAGGAACTTGAGAATAGTTCTCACCCAGGAGCGTAAGTTCTGGAGCAGCCCATTCGGAGGCTCCTCTTGCCAATGCCTCATGAGCCGACAAAGATGCTTACAAGAAGCATCAAGGCGACGCATTAGATGTGTCTGTCTAATGCTCGCGACCATGAACTCGGAGCTTGAAGCAACATGAGTTGATGGGCGCTTTTGATATGGTTGAGCATCTTCGCCAACTATATCGGGGACAAGCGAGGCATGAGAGATTTGAGATCTCGAAGGCATTGTTTCAGTGTCAGACGGGGCACCTGTAGGTCCTTATGTACTCAAGATGATTGGGTACATAGAGAACCTACAAAGGCTGGGTTCCCACTTGGCCAAGAGCGGGCCACTTGATCTTGCAGTCCTTGCCAGATAGCTATAGTCAATTCGTTCTCAACTATAACATGAACGAGATTGACAAGCCACTTACTTTGTATGTTACGAACTGCCGAGATTAACCTTAAGAAGGTTAAGCCCATTATGATGGTCCGAAGCACAAGGGCAAGCCCAAAGGTAAGGAAAGTCCCAAACCAAGGGCAAAGGCAAGGCAAGCCTAAAGGAGGGGTCGCCAAGGATGCTACACGCTTCCACTGCGGTCCTGGAAGAGGAACTGCAAGGTATACTTGGAGGATCTTAAGAAGAAGCGAAGTGAGACTTCCACTTCAGGTATATATGTTATAGAAGTCAATCTATCTATTTCTACATCATGGGTATTAGATACTGGATGTGCTTCTCACATTTGTACTGATGTGCAGGCGCTGAGAAATAGCAGAGCATTGGCAAAGGGAGAGGTGGACCTACGAGTAAGCAATGGAGCACGGGTTGCTGCTGTTGCTGTAGGAACTTATCAGCTGTCTCTGCCCTCTGGGCTTGTACTAGATTTAGATGATTGTTGTTATGTGCCTACTCTTACTAAGAACATAGTTTCAGTTTCTTGTTTAGACAAGAAAGGATACTCTTTTATAATAAAAGACAAATGTTGTTCTGTTTATTTAAAAGATATGTTCTATTGTAGTGCACCACTAATAAACGGACTCTATATTCTAGACCTTGAGAGCCCTATCTATAACATAAGTACCAAGAGGTTCAAGTCAAATGACATGAACCAAACCTACCTCTGGCATTGTCGCTTAGGTCATATAAATGACAAGCGCTTATCCCAGCTCCATAAGGATGGTTTGCTGGACTCATTTGATTTAGAATCATATGAGATATGCGAGTCATGCCTACGAGGCAAGATGACCAAGACGCCCTTTAGTGGGCATAGCGAGTGAGCAACTGATTTGTTAGGACTCATACATAGTGATGTATGTGGCCCTTTCAATGTTGCTGCTAGAGGCGGTTATAGGTACTTCATCACATTTACTGATAATTTCAGTAGATACGGTTATGTGTACTTGATGACACATAAGTCTGAATCCTTTGAAAAGTTCAAAGAATTCAAGAATGAAGTACAGAACCAGCTTGGCAAGAGTATTAAGGTACTTCGATCAGATCGAGGTGGTGAATACTTAAGCCATGAGTTTCGTGACTACTTAGCTGAGTGTGGGATTTTATCTCAACTCACTCCTCCTGGAACACCACAGTGGAATGGTGTATCCGAAAGGAGGAATCGTACCTTATTAGATATGGTACGATCTATGATGAGTCACACAGATCTTCCAACATATCTATGGGGATATGCTCTAGACACGGCAGCTTTCATACTCAACCGAGTTCCATCAAAGGCCGTGATAAAGACACCATATAGGATATGGACTGGGAGAGATGCCCAGGTGTCTTTCATGAGGATTTGGGGTTGTGAGGCTTACGTTCGACGTCAAGTCTCAGACAAGTTAGGACCCAAATCCGACAAGTGCTATTTTATCGGATATCCCAAGGAAACTAAGGGATATTACTTCTACATTCCCAGTCAGCACAAGGTGGTTGTGGCAAAGACTGGGGTCTTTCTAGAAAAGGACTTTGTTTCTAGAAAGACTAGTGGGAGCACGTTCGATCTTGAAGAAGTTCAAGATGCGAACAATAGCACTGATGCCTCGATGGAAATTGAACTGGAACCACAAAGTGTTGTGGATGATGTTGTTCCACAAGGAGTTGGGGAACAACAACCAGTTCAAGTAGACATACCTCTTCGCAGGTCTGATAGGGTACGTCGTCAGCCTGAGAGATACTCATTTCTCTTGTCTGACCATGATGACATTGTGCTCATAGAGGATGAGCCTACCACCTATCAGGAAGCTGTGATGAGACCAGATTCTGAGAAATGGCTAGAAGCCATGAGATCCGAAATGGAATCCATGTACACCAACCAAGTATGGACTTTGGTTGATCCACCTGAAGGGGTAAAACTCATTGGGTGTAAGTGGGTCTTTAAGAGAAAGACTGACATGGATGGACTTATTTATAAGGGTCGCTTGGTAGCTAAAGGTTTCAAGTAGATTCATGGTATTGACTATGATGAAACTTTTTCTCCAGTAGCGATGTTTAACTCCATTCGGATCATGCTTGCTATTGCAGCCTACCATGACTATGAGATATGGCAGATGGATGTCAAAACCGCGTTTTTGAATGGAAACCTACTCGAGGATGTGTACATGACACAACCTGAGGGTTTTGTAGATCCACAGCATACTAGCAGAGTATGCAAGCTGCATATGGATTAAAGCAAGCTTCTCGGAGCTGGAATCTTCGTTTTGATGATGCAATCAAACAGTTTGGTTTCATCAAGAACGAAGATGAGCCTTGTGTCTACAAGAAGGTTGTAGGGGATATAGTTGTCTTCTTCATATTGTATGTGGATGACATACTACTCATTGGGAAGGACATCCCTATGCTTCAGTCTGTCAAGACCTGGCTAGGGAGTTGCTTCTCAATGAAGGACTTAGGTGAGTCATCCCGCATTCTTGGGATACAGATCTATAGAGATAGATCTAAGAGATTGCTTGGCCTAAGTCAAAGTACATATATTGACAAGGTACTCCTTCGGTTTGCCATGCAGAACTCCAAGAAGGGATTTCTGCCGATGTCACATGGCGTGAGTCTTTCGAAGACTCAAGGTCCCTCTTCTAGAGAGGAGAGAGACCGCATGGATCAGATCCCTTATGCCTCAGCCATAGGATCGATCATGTACGCCATGCTGTGTACTCGACCTGATGTCTCGTATGCTTTGAGCATGACGAGCAGATACCAGTCAGATCCAGGTGAAAGTCACTGGATAGCGGTCAAGAATATTCTTAAGTACTTACGAAGGACTAAAGAATATTTCTTGATATATGGAGGCAATGATGAGCTAGCTGTAAAGGGTTACAGTGATGCCAGCTCCAGACCGATCAGGATGATTATCGATCACAGTCAGGGTTCATGTTTTACATTAATGGTGGTGCTGTGAGCTGGAAGAGTTCGAAAAAGGACACAATCGCTGATTCTACAACAGAGACCGAGTATATTACTGCATCAGAGGCTGCAAAGGAGGCAGTTTGGATCCGTAAGTTCATCACTGACCTTGGGGTGGTTCCTAGCATTGCTGAGCCTATTGAGCTCTATTGTGACAACAATGGAGCTATAGCACAGGCGAAGGAACCTTGCTCACACCAGCGGACCAAGCATATACTACGGCGCTTCCATCTCATTCGAGAGATTATCGATAGAGGAGATGTGAAGATTTCAGAGTACCCACAGAGGCTAACATCGCAGATCCCTTGACCAAGGCTTTGGCACAGAGGAAGCATGATGGTCACACTAGGTCTTTAGGCCTTAGAGCCTATCTTGATTGGCACTAGTGCTAGTGGGAGATTGTTAGTTAGAGCCCTAGAGCCAATCATTTGATGATTGTATGGACTCATGTATATCATATTCTTGTATATTAATAAAGGCATTTGTTTGGTTATTATACTTATTTATATTAGTGCCAAATAGACTAAGTATAATAGCGTCCTTGAGTAGAAGGTTCATACCTATATCAATCGATTAGTTGAATCGATAGTGAGATGATATAGGGAACACTACTCTAAATCATTCCTAGTCGAGTATTAGCATTCAGGGACAATGTTAATACAATAAGACTAGCATGTAGGTCAGCTCGATGAATTGATCTCACAAGTCATGGATATAGAGATATCAAGCTGACACATGGGTATGCATTAGAGAATGTATACTGAATGACCCGCCATGAGAAAGTATCATGGATCGTTATATGAGTGTCATATACTTTCTCATGTGGCTATTAGTATGACTATTAGTCCTTAGACCTGAAGTCACCATGGATCCCTACATAAGGAGTTATGTACTTTAGTTTCGTCAAACGTCACCCGTAACTGGGTGGACTATAAAGGCGATTACTGGGTATGTAACAAATTATGCGGAGGGATGTGAGTGATGTAGATGGAATCTATCCCTCCCATATGACGGGAGCAACATCGGTATTCTTGATAGAGTGAGACCACTAAGTGCATGGCCATGCCCAAATGAGTCAACATTAGATGTTGAGCTCATTTGATCGAGTGAGTCTACTTGGAGTTCAAGATTTAGATTGATTAGAGGATGACACGGTCTATGCCTCACATTGATCAATCTAGATGTCTAGGAGAGAAGGACAATGTCATATATTGTGAGGAGTCACAATTAGTAGTCACAAGGTGATGTCGGATCTCGACATTCTTGTAACTTGGGTAGTAATGATGTGTTGCTAGATACCGCTCATTACTTATGCTCCTAAATAGGTTTAGGGCATTGCCAACGTTACAAGAACCTATAGGGTCACACACTTAGGACAATTAGATGGAGATTAGGTTCATATGATGAACCAAGAGGATTAGATTCATTTGATGAATCAAATTGGATTAAGAGTAATCCTAATTGGGCTAACTTGAGTTCGACTCAAGTTGAGTCATGTATTTAATGAGTCTAATTTAGATTATGACTTATTAAATCAATTTAATTTAATGAATTAGATTCATTATATTAAGTTGGCTCGAATCAAATGGTTGGATTAGATCAACCATGGTAGAGATTGGGTCAAGTTTGATTTGACTAGAGAAGGAAGACCAAAGGTCAATTTTGACTTGACCTTTTGCCACCTCATTGGTGAGTTGGCATTAGGTGGACCAATGATGATGTTCCACATCATCATGGTGTGCCACCTCATGGAAGTTACAAAGTCATTTTCTTATTAACTTCACATTAATTGCATTTAATGGGGAGTTACACTTGATGAGAAGTGGCCGGCCACTTTTGAATTGGAATTGATTTTCATTCATTTCATTCAAGTGTGGTGAATCTTCCTCCTTCTTCCTCTCAAGCTCTCCCTCTCCCTCTCCTCCTTGCTTGGCCGAATCTCACCAAGGTGCTAGCACACCTTTGTGTGAGGTTTTCTCCACCTACGTGTCCGTGTGGATACTTCTAGAGGACCGGCGCTTGACGGTCTAGAGATCCGGCAACTCCTTGGACGAGCGGGATAAGCGAAAGGCACGCTTCGAAGGTATAACCCTTATCTAGTGTAGATCTAAAGGTTTTACAAACTCGTACAAGAAAAGGTTTTTCGAAAAGTTTTGTTTACGAATCTTTGCACGGATCTACGGCTTTGGGTGACTCGGGGTTTCCGCGACGCGAAAAAGTGGTTTTCGTGGCCCGAAGAACCCAACACTTCCAATTCTGAAGGAAGGATTCAAAAACTCTTAGTAAACTCGAATTTCTGTACAGCATGTTCCAAAGCAACGAGACAAGAATCCGAAACCTCAATTCATGGTAACAAACCTCACAAGCAACAAACTTCATAGAAAATTCGAAAACAAAAGGAATAGGTATCCAGAACTATCCTACTGCAGGTGAGTAGCAACTTACCTTGCGTTCTTGGGCTCACTACCGAAGGAGAAAAGCAGCTCTAGGGTTTCGGGTAACTCAAGCTCTCGGTCCCTTCTTGTGCTCACGGCCTCTCCTCAACGAGAGGACCACCACCCCGTGAAGAAACCCTCGAAGAACACCCTCGCCGGCTGCCGGAGACATGCTTGCTTGCTGCTACGGTTTCGCCCGAGCTCCGCCGTCGCGAGCGAGAGAGAAAAGGAGAGAAACCTTAGGTCACCGAATTAAAACTCTCTCCTAACTTATCCCTTTTATAACCTGGTATTTCTGTTTTAAATAATTTTTCTATTTATTCTAAACAGATCTTGGCCGCTTGGATTATTGGTCAGCCGCGCTTTGACCGGGTCAGAGGTCGCGGGTTCGATTCCTCAGCCGAACCCTTTTTCTCCTATTTAATTCCTCTTTACTAACCACTGCTTAAATAAAATTTTCTCCTTCTTTAATCAGCAATGCTCGCTGGAACACTTGGTCAGCCGGATTCGCTTAAGAGTTGGTTTGGCCGGAGGTCTCCGGTTCGAATCTCGGCTTGGACATTTTTTGTCGAAACTTCTTTCGTTTAGTAAAAATACCAAACGACCTCCAAAATTTACATAAAAATACTCTAAAAATTTCTAAAAATCCCTAGAATATTTCTATATCATTTTTAATTATTTTTAAATTACTTTTAGGACTCTAATTGAGGAAATTTGGGGCATTTCACCTACTTCAAGGCCCGCGATCATTGATCGCTTTCGGTGGGCAATCACTATCAATTCATAAATCTTTACAATTTTTGAAGTACAATTTAAAAGCAGTAAAATATACCAACGACAAAAGAAAACAATGAAGTTGAAGTTTCTAGTCATCGGAGTCGAGTTGCGGCTTTGTCGGAATGTTCTTTTAGCAACACATGGAAGATGGATTGCATTTTAGATGGTGTTTTAAGCTGCTAGTCGAATCCCACTTAAATAGCCTATCGAGGGCACCTCCAACACCATGGAGGGCACCCTCATTTGCACCAAATCCGCAGCATGGATGAGCTCTGACCACTTTGCAACTTATATGCCTGAGGGCGCCCTCGTGCCAGTGTCCAGGGTGCCCTCAAGCTCTATGAGGGCTCCCTCTGCTCAGCATCCAGGGCGCCCTCAAGCTCCATGAGGGCGCCCTCGCACCTTGCTGCGAGAGGATTTCTTCCTGTAAAATAAGTTAGTTCAGAATACAAAAACATATCCTTCAAAACAGAGTTAGCACAATCAAACACAATAAATATGATTATTTGACAGCCACCGACTGTCCGATTCTGACTTCGGATTCCCGATCGGAAATCCTAGATCAAACCGACACCTACTATTCCCTCACCAGGGAATACGTCCTCACCTACTCCACTCAGGAGAGTTTACCTGTTGCCAGTTGATCTTCCAAACCAACTGGACTTTTGTGTTGGATCACGGCGGTTGGCTAGAAGGGGGTTGAATAGTCTGAAAATAAAACAAAAACTCTTCTCGAACTCTTAAACTAACACTTGCATAAAATATCTAAACAGAAAGTAAATTAGAAAAGACGAGGCACAACGGGATTGACTTGGTTACAACTAGGGAGGTTGTTAATCCAAGGAAGATGATCGCACTAAAAACTCCTTCAGGCGGAGAAGCCTCGTACAATGATGAAGCGCACAAAAAGAAGCTAAACTACAAACGAAGTACATAAGTGTTGAAAGAATTGCTTGAGTTCTGATTCATTGAAGCTTCTGGACTAAGGCTATATTTATTGCCTTGGTCGGGGCGCCCCGAAGGGATTCTGGGCGCCCTGGGGGGATAAAACTTTATCCCCCAATGTTCAGATCGCGTTTGACGTGATTTGGTCAAAAAGTCAACTTCGGGCGCTCGGATGGGTTCCGAGCGCCCTGGCAGTTCCGGGCGCCTCAGAGAGAAAAGTCAACCCTATTGACTTTTTCCAGCCCGGGTCTTCTGCTTCAGCTCTGTTTGCCTCAGACTGAGTCTTCCGCTCGCTTGGGTGATCTCTGCCATTCGGAATAGGGCTCACCCGAACCCAACTTCCGGTCTTCTCGAGTTGACTTCTGCTCCGGCTTCTCGTCCCTCGGAATCACCTCGTACTTCCTTCTCGTCTGCCAGCGTACTCATCCGTAGTCTTCGTCCTTCGGTCGCATCCCATGTCGACCTTCTCGTTAGCTGCGTCTCTTACTCCTCGAGCAATCTTCCGCTCTGGCTTCTCGTCCCTCGGAACCACCGCACGCTTCCTTCTCGTCCGCCGGTGTACTCTTCCGCAGCGCCTCGTCCCTCGGACGCACCACGTGCCGTCCTTCTCGCTAGCTGCATCTTCCGCTCGACTACCAGTGCTCCTAAGCTCCTGCACACTTAGACACAAGGTTAAAAACACACAGGACCTAACTTAACTTGTTGATCACACCAAAATAACCTTGGGGTTCCAACAATCTCCCCCTTTTTGATGTGAGCAACCCAAGTTAAGATAGGGTAAAAATAGACATAAAAAAATAACTAAATTTGCACTTAAGTGCAAAAAGTAGAAAATTTAAAATTTAGATTTTGGTTTACCTCCCACTAGACTTATACTTTTCCTTCTCCTCCTTTGATCATATAAAAAAAATTAGGGTTCTGAAAAAAATCTAAGGGTTAAAAAAAATTTCTAACTTTCTTAACAAGAATTCTAAGTTAAATCAATTCTAAGTTAGAGAATTTGTAATAATTTTTAGCAAAAAAATATTCTAAGTTAAAAAAAAATTAAGTAAAATTTTTAAGTAAGAAAATTTTCTAAAAAAAATTTCTAAGTAAAGCTTTAAGTAAGAGAATTTAAAAAAATTCTGACTTGAGAAATTTTGTAAAAATTAAAAAAAAAATTCTAAGTAATGATTTTAAGCAGAAATTTCAGAAAAACTTTTAACTTTTATGTAAAAAAAATTTCTAAGTAAAAAAATTTTGATTTTTTTTAAAAAAATGTTTAAAAAAACTTTTTAAAGCTTTATTAAATTTCCACCTTAATGCTTTTATTAGAAAGTTAATTAAACATTTATTTCAATATTTTGACTTCCAGGTCGTGGCGAAGCACTAGGCATTTTTGGTTATTGGAGCAACACCCACTTCCTTAGACAAAGCCTCATAAAGAAATTTTAATATCTAATTTTCTCACTGAAAGCTCTAATTAATTCAAGTTCAAGTCAGGCAGGACTTTGGAACCTACTAGATTGACTAAAATTTTCTTAGGGACATATTTCTTTGAAATATTTCTGATCTGTCCCTTATGATATCGAAAATATCAATTTAAATTATTACATCTTCTAAAATTTGTATTAGATGAGCATATACAGTTTTTCAAGTTATCTACTTGAATTTTCAGGTTTTCATTTTCTGATTTCAATTTTTCATTTTCTAATTTTGATTTGTCTAAATCTTCTAGAGGGCAAGATTTAGCTAGTATTACTTTAAAATTTTTATTTTCTTTTTCTAATTTACAGCAATCTTTTGTTAATAATTTAACGAATTTAAAAAGTTTGTCGGGAGGAAAAGATCGTACCTAACTTACCTTGTCGATCTCGTTGTCCGTTTCTCCCCCTGAACTGCTGCTTTCTTCCGACGTAGCTCCCCCTTCATCGATGCTCATCTCGGAAGAGCTTGAATCGCAGTCGTCGTCTTGATGACTCGCCATTAATCCAAGCCCGGAGAACGCCTCAACTTCCGATTCGGACGACGTATCGTCCCACGTCGCCTTTAGGGCCTTGCGCTTTTGGACAGGTTTTTTTACCTTTTTCCTTGTAAGGTAATAGGTTGCTAAACACGCAAACGCGCAGTGGAAAAACCTATTACCCTAAAAGATCCATGCGAAGAGAAACAAAACTTTATACTAAGTTAGATCTAAAACATGATGAAGTATACCTTTGTTGCGTGCTCACGGACTCCCGACAGCTCTGATCTCAGCATGAACACACGCTCGCGCCTCTATGGTATCCACACGAACAAGGGCTCGTTTGTCTCACAAACTCACTAGATGGAGATGAAACCACCTAATGTTGTGCTAGCAACCTTGAGAAGGTTTTGGCCAAGAGGAGAGGAGAGGAAGAAGCCAATGAA
The DNA here is from genome assembly GCF_018446385.1 of Zingiber officinale. Lineage (NCBI taxonomy): Eukaryota > Viridiplantae > Streptophyta > Magnoliopsida > Zingiberales > Zingiberaceae > Zingiber > Zingiber officinale. The sequence continues at coordinate 63,693,230 of NC_055998.1, forward strand.
GAAGTGCCCAAAATGAAGAGAAAATTGCTTAAGTATTTTCATCCAATGAAAACACTTAATTAGCATTAATGGTCTTAATGAGTATTTACACTCCATTAAGGATTACACTTGTAACTCCTCATTTCAAATGAGTGTAACTCCTCACTTTAAATCAATTTCGAAAATTGAATGAAATAAATTATTAAATTTTGAAATTTAATAATTATCTGCATTAATCCTCACTTGAGTCTAACTCAAGTCTAATGCACTTGAGTCTAACTCAAGTCTAATTCAATCGAGTCTTACTCAATTAATTCTCATGCAATTCAAATTCAATGAATGACTATTTCATTAATTCAAATTGACTCCTTGAGTCTAATTTGAATTGGACTTAATCTAACAATTAGATTCAATTGAGTCCAACTAAATATGTCCAATTCGGATTAGACTTAATTCAATGATTCATCATATGAATCCATCTCCAAATCTACTTATTCTTTATGTGTGACCCAATAGGTTCTCGTAACGTTGGCAATGTATCCAAATCAACATTTAGATACATAAGCAATGAGTGGCATCTAGCAAGGCATCATTGCTACCCAAGTGACGAAAAGGTCAAGATCTGACCTAACCTATCCGTGGTTTTTATCTTGTATGACTTGGTCCCTCTATCCTTGATATCTAGGTTGATCAATGAGGCATAGACCGTGTCATCCTCTTATTAACCTTTGTGTTTCTTGATCTCTAAGTAGACACATTCAATCAAATAAGTTCAATATCTCATATTGACTCATTTGAGCATGACCATGCTTTTCTTGTGTCCTACTAATCAAGGGGTCCACAGATATCGCTTCCATCATATGGAAGGGATAAATCCCATCTACATCACTCACATCCCTCCGTATAATTCATTGCATATCCAGTAATCGACTTTATTGTCCACCTTGTTACAGGTGACGTTTGCCGATACCAAAGTACACAACTCCTTATGTAGGGAACCATAGTGACTTCAGGTCCAAGGACTATTCATACCAATAGTCACATGAAAATATTTATTACACTCATATAACAATCCATGAAACATTCTCATAGCGAGTCATTCAGTATATATTCTCTAATATATACCCATGTGTCAACCTGATATCTTATATCCATGACTTATGAGATTAAGGCATCCGTTGACCTACATGCTAGTCTCAACAAATTAATATTGTCCTTGTACATTAATGTTTGACTAGGAATAGTTAAGAGTAGTGTTCTATATATATCTACATATCTCACTATCAATTCAACTAATTGATATGTTGTAGATAAGAACCTACTACCCAAGGACATTATTATATTTATTCAATTGGCACTGAACTGAAATAAATATAATAACCAACTTTGTCTTTTATTTATAATGAAATATGATACAATAATGTGCCCTTTATAATCATCTTATAATTGACACTAGGGCTAATACTAACAATCTTTGTCCTTGTTCTTTAGCTTGGAGCAGTTGTCCTTGATGTGCCCTTCTTCGTCGCAGTGGTAGCAGTGCATGGTCTTTTTCTTTTTCCCCTGCAGATGGTTAGATTTCCTAGATTTACAAAGATTCTTAAATCTATTGTTAGTGAGAGCCCTAGAGCAGATCATGTGATGATTGTTGTATGGACTCGATGTATCATATTTATATATATATATATATATATATATATATATATATATATATAAAGGCATTTTTTATGGTTATTATACTTACTTGTATTGGTGTCAAATAACTGAGCATCCTTAAGAAGAAGGTTCTTATCTATATCAATCGATTGGTTGCATTGATAATGAGATGATATAGAGAACACTACTCTTAATCATTCCTAGTCAAGTATTAACATTCAGGGATAATGTTAATGCGATGAGACTAGCATGTAGGTCAACTCGATGACTTGATCTCACAAGTCATAGATATTAGATATCAAGTTGACACATGGGTATGCATTAGAGAATGTATACTGAATGACCCGCCATGAGAAAGTATCATGGATCATTATATGAGTGACATATACTTTCTCATGTGACTATTAGTATGACTATCAGTCCTTGGACCTGAAGTCACCATGGTTCCCTACATAAGGAGTTGCATACTTTGGTTTCGTCAAACGTCACCCGTAAATGGGTGGACTATAAAGGCGACTACTGGGTATGTAACAAATTATGCAAAGGGATGTGAGTGATGTAGATGGAATCTATCCCTCCTATATGACGGGAGTGATATCATGATTCTTGATAGAGTGAGACCACTAAGTGCATGACCATGCCCAAATAAGTCAATATGAAATATTAAGCTTATTTGATTAGAGTGAGTCTACTTGGAGTTCAAGACATAGATTGATTAGAGGATGACACGGTCTATGCCTCAATTGATCAATTTAGATGTCAAGGATAGAAGGACGTTGTCACATATTGTGAGAGTCCAAATTAGTAGTCACAATGGTGATGTTGGATCTCAACATTCTTGTAACTTGGGTAGTAATGATGTGTTGCTAGATACCGCTCATTGCTTATGTTTCTAAATGGGTTTAGGAGCATTGCCAACATTACAAGAACCTATAGAGTCACACACAAAGGGCAGTTAGATGAGGATTAGATTCATATGATGGACCAAGAGGATTAGGTTCATGTGATGAACCAAATTGGATTAAGAGTAATCCAAATTAGACTAATTGAGTTGGACTCAATTTGATTCATGTGTCAAATGAGTCTAATTTAGACTATGATTCATTGAGTCAATTTAAACCAATGAATAGAGATTCATTAAATTAAATTGATTTGAATCAAAGGTTAGATTTTATCAACCATGGGAGATAAGAGGTCAAGTTTGACTTGACTTGAGAGGGAAGATGAAGGGTCAAGTTTGACTTGACCAAATGCCACTTCATTGTGACTTGGCATGGGCCGGCCAATGATGATGTTCCACATCATCAAGGCTACATCATTGTATGCCACCTTATGAGGAAGACCAAGAGCCATGACTCTTGGTATTACATGGAGGTATAAAACACTCCATTAAGTGGTCGACCACATTAGTGTGAAGCAAATGTGTGTTCATTCAAGGCTTCTTCTTCCTCCTCTCTTCTTGTTCTCTCCTTCTCCTCCATTGCCGAGACCTCTCAAGAGTGCTAGCACACTCTAAGTGGTTCTCTCCATCTTTTGTCCGTGTGGATACATGTAGAGGAGTGTACACTTGACACTCTATGAGATCCGACAACCATTTAGATGAGCGGGATAAGCGAAGGGTATCGCTACAAGGGTAATACTTCTTTTTCATATAGATCTAAGGTAGATCTAGTGTAGACAAACATGTACATGAATATTTTTATTTATCTTCGCACGGATCTGTGGCTAGCTTCGGAGTTTCCGCAACGCAAAAAGCGATTTTTGCGGCTCGAAATTGCTAGCACGTCTTACCATCATTACCATTTCCTCATCGTCGAGAGAAGACTCCAACTCAGGTTCATCTCTCGATACTTTGAGGGTGACGTTGTTCTTGGGCCCCTTTATATCTACACATCTTGATTCGTGCACTTCAAATGTAGAAAAGAGTTCTTCTAATGAAAGTTTTTCTAAATCTTTTGAAATATAAACGACATCTACTAGTGATGCCCATTTTGAATTTCTCGGAAATGAATTTAATGCGTGCCTTAGCGAATCACGGTTACTTACCTTTTCTCCAAAAATCGACAGTTCAGTGACGATTTCTTTACTTCTCGAGTGCAGATGTGCAACTATCTCGTCTTCCCCAAGTCGCAGGCTGGTTAGCTGATTGCGAAGTAGATCTCGTCTAGCGAGCTTGGCTTCAGACGTCCCTTCGTGCAGCTCGAGGAACTTCTCCCAAAGTTCCTTCGCGGAGTTGTAGTTCCCGATTCGGTTGACTTCCTGTAGCGGGAGAACGCTTAGCAGATGGTACTCCGCTTTGTAGTTCCCGATTCGGCCTGCTCCTTTTTTGTTCATTGATATTTTTCTTTGCCCTCTGGAGCTACAAAACCAAATTCCATTATTAAAATTAACTCAAAATCTATTGTAAAAAATACCTGCATTCGCTTTTTCCAGGTAGCGAAATCCCCTTCAAATTTCGGCGGGTAGATGCTTGGTCCATCCATTATCTTTGCTTCGATTGGCAGTTAGTCCTCCTGAAGCACCTCGGCTCTGATACCACTTGTTGAATCATGGTGGCCGGCTAGAAAGGAGGTTAAATAGTTTGAAAATAAAACTACAATCCTTCTCGAACTCTTAAACTAACACTTGCATAAAATAGCTAAACAGAAAGTAAATCAGAAAAGACGAGGCACACCGGGATTGACTTAGTTACAACCAGGGAGGTTGTTAATCCAAGGAAGATGATCGCACTAAAAACTCCTTCAGATGGAGAAGCCTCGTACAATGATGAAGCGCACAAAAAGAAGCTAAACTACAGACGAAGTACACAAGTGTTGAAAGAATTGCTTGAGTTCTGATTCATTGAAGCTTCTGGACCAAGGCTGTATTTATATCCTTGGTCGGGGCGCCCCAAAGGGATTCCGGGCACCCTGGAGGGGATAAAACTTTATCCCCCAACGTTCATATCGTGTTTGACGCGATCTGGTTAAAAATCAACTCCGGGCGCCCGGAAGGGTTCCGAGTGCCCCGGACTATTTCAAGCGCCCTGGACAATTTCGGGCGCCCCAGAGGGAAAAGTCAACCCTATTGACTTTTTCCAGCCCGAGTCTTCTGCTCCAGCTCCGTTTGCCTCAGACCGAGTCTTTTGCTCGCTTGGGTGATCTCTGCCATCCGGAATAGGGCTCACCCGAACCCAACTTCCGGTCTTCTCAAGCAGGCTTCCGCTCTGGCTTCTCGTCCCTCGGAATCGCCGTGTGCTTCCTTCTCGTTCGCCAGCGTACTCATCCACAGTCTTCATCCCTCGGTCGCACCCCGTGCTGACCTTCTCACTAGCTGCGTCTCTTGCTCCTCGAGCGGTCTTCCGCTCCGGCTTCTTGTCCCTCAGAACCACCACACGCTTCATTCTCGTCCGCCGGTGTACTCTTCCGCAGCGCCTTGTCCCTCGAACACATCGCGTGTCGTCCTTCTCGCTAGCTGCGTCTTCCGCTCGACTACCTGTGCTCCTAAGCTCCTGCACACTTAGACACAAGGTTAAAAATACACAGGACCTAACTTAACTTGTTGATCACACCAAAACAACCTTGGGGTTCCAACATTTTGCTCAGCGCCCGAGGCTCCAAGACTTTCCGCTGGACGTCCACTCCATGACCCGCCCAGTCTTCCACCTGGTTCGCGACACCATGACTTTCAACCTACAGTCCTCGACTCCAGGACTTTTTGCCCGAAGCCCTTAACCCGCCAAGACTTCCCACCTAGAGTTACCACCCCTTAGGACCTAGGGTTACCTCCCTCAAGGGTTTTCCACCTGCCTAACCGCAGCTAGGAATTTTCCTCACCTAGGGTTACTTATGTGCATAAATATTATGATAGTTTATGCATGTTTTTACGCACATTCACTTGCTTTATACGTACATATTCTTTGTATGATCGCCTCTTTTATCATGTACTCATCATATATACTCTTTTGCACGACCGTGTGGCCAAATAGGAGAGGAGAAGTGCACGGCCGTGCAACCCTTGCACGGTCGTGCGACCAACCTAGAGGCAGACCAGAGCATGGCCGTGCATACTTGCACGGCCATGCCCCCATGATCGCAACCAGGCAGTACATGACCGTGCAACCCTGCACGGCCGTGTCCCCAGAGCCGAGCCCTAGGTTCACACGGTTGTGCCAATTAGCACGGCCGTGCAGCGTACCTAGAGCCAAGAAAGGGCACGATCATGCCGCCGCGCCGTGCCCTAGCCTATAAAAGGGTTTTAACCCTTTTTCCTCAAAGGGGGGGGGGGGAGTCGGGAAGCGAGCCATCAACAGGAGAATCACTCTGGTGTCATTCCACGCCATCCAGGACATCGGTCCAGCGATCTTTCATCACCACATCAACTCCAGAAGCAAAGGATTGGATCCAAAGATCACTCATCGTCGTTGGATAATCATACTTCTTCTTTCTCTCTTCGTGTTTGAGAATTGTATGTTTATATATATCATGTCTTCGGGTTTTTCTCCGGCGTCTATGGAGTAGAGTCCTTGTTCTTGGATGAGGGAGTAATTGTGGATTGGTTTTGATGTAAGACTCGTATTATGCTTATATTCATTGGATGATTTCGCTTGCTTTGTTTCAACTACTCGATCTTTATGTCGTGTTGATTGATTATGTAGGAATTGCTAATCTCGTAGAGGGAATACCTTAGATTGTACACCCGAGGGGCCCTAGTGACAGGGGTAACCCGTTCACGGACATCTAGGGTACTTCCTTGAAAGGAAAGGTGACTCCTCTACAAGGAAGTAAGAGACCAAACTAAGCTCCTTAATTCTATCTTTGATAACATCAATTAGAGTTGTGTCCTTGTGATCTACTGAGGCGCCCTAGTGATAGGAGTTGACCGTAATAGGATTTCATAGGGATCGTCTTTATTTTGTGCTTAAGGATAGTTGCTTTAGCTTTCGGCAAATGCATGCTGATGGGCAATGAGTATAGGATAGTATGTTATACATCAATACCATCACAATGAAACTGAACTCCTAGAACCCTTTATAAACTAGGTTGATTACTTCTCGTTGCTAGTTCTTGTTTCCGCTTTCTAATCTCTTTTCTTAGATTACTTACAACCATCGATAGTGTAGCTAATCTTAAGTGTGTCATCACTAGTGCTTATAACCAGTCCTCGTGATATCGATAATCTTTATTACTGACGACAAATCCGTGCACTTACAGAATCGTAACAGTTACCACCCCTAGGACCTAGGGTTACCACCCCCTAGGGTTTTCCACCTGTCTAACCGCAACTAGGACTTTGCCTAAGTACACTTAGGACTTTTCTGCAATCTCATTTAACTTGTTAGATAACAAAATAACTTAACTTTGGACCCTTTGACATAATCAAAACACAAGTTCAACTGTCGGATACTTCCCACACCAACACTTACGACCACTAAGTGTTCGGTCAACTTTTGACCCATCTAAACTTTCTCTTTGCCAACTTCTCGTTGGACTTCTGATCACCAAGTGCGGTCCTCCTTGACCCACTTAGATTTACCGTCTCATGTCAAGTGTCTGATCCTCCATGACCCACTTGGACTTCCTTCCACAAGATGTCCAGTCACCCTTAACCCATCTGGATTTCCTTATGCCAAGTATTTGGTCAATCCTTTGACCTACTTAGACTTCTCAATACCAGGTGTCTGGTCAACCTTGACCCACTTAGATTTCTACGTGCCTGGCTTCACTCACCAGGTCTTCCATCTGTCTAGCTTCACTCACTAGGACTTCCCATCTGCCTAGCTAGACTCACCGGAACTTTCACCTAGCTTCACTCATTAGGATTTTCTAACTGCCTAACTTCACTCACTAGGTCTTTCATCTGGTTTCACTCACCAGGATTTTCCAACTACTTGGCTTCACTCACCAGGACTTTCAACTGCCTAGACTCCAGTTAGGACTTTCCCAGTCAAGTATTCGGTCAACCCTTTGACCTACTTGACTCTTCTTCATATCTACCTGGCCAACCTTGACCAGAGGGGAATTGTATCAACAATTTCCTCAAACGAACGATTACATCTGCAATCTCCATATATTGTCAAATATCGAAACCTAAACCTCAAGACTCAAGCTTGAGCCAACTCAAGCTTAGTCAACCAGGTCAACCTTGACCTAGGGATATTGCACCAACATCATTTTCTCCCGGTATGTTCATACTCATTCTTCTTTCGGCCCTGCCAATAGAGCCGCTATTCGCCTCCAATACGAAATCCCTAAGGATTATCATATCAAAATTCCTAGTCCTGATGAAGCTGTAACCTAGGGATAGAATATCAACAATTGATCAAAGCAGAGGGCGAAGACAAAGAATAGACACTTACTAAAAGGTTGGGCATGGTGCACTTGGAGACGAAGACGAAAGTGGCGACGGTGGAAGCAAGGATTGAGCAATAAAAGCAACAATATCTCTTTTCAACCTAATATACCTTCACTCAACTGACTTTGACAATTGGATCTCTGCAATCAAAATGGCAGGATGGATTTTTAGTCGTCAGATCAGACGCATGGATTAAACCAAATCTTAGTAATCATTGTGATTCAGATGACGCTTCATTTTTATAGATGGGCACATCACATTAATAGACACGACCTCAAAAACATACTGCCAATGCACACCCAACTCGAAGATTGAGGAATATCACGAATGGTACCCATTTAATAGTGTTAGTATTAGCCCTAGTACCAATTATGAGATGATTGTAAAGGGCTCATTTTGTTAGTGAGAGCCCTAGAGCCAATCATGTGATGATTATTGTATAGACTCGATATATCATATTCCTATATATTTATAAAGGCATTTCTTTATGGTTATTATACTTACTTGTATTGGTGCCAAATAACTAAGTATAATAATGTCCTTGAGTAGAAGGTTCTTATCTATATCAATCGATTGGTTGAATCGATAATGAGATGATATAGAGAACACTACTGTTAATCATTCCTAGCCAAGTATTAATATTCAGGAACAATGTTAATACGATGAGACTAGCATGTAGGTCAATTCGATGCCTTGGTCTTACAAGTCATGGATATAGAGATATCAAGTTGACACATGGGTATGCATTGGAGAATGTATACTGAATGACCTGCCATAAGAAAGTATCATGGATCGTTATATGAGTGTCATATACTTTCTCATGTGACTATTAGTATGACTATCAGTCCTTGGACCTGAAGTCACCATGGTTCCCTACATAAGGAGTTGCATACTTTTGCTTTGTCAAACGTCACCCGTAAATGGGTGAACTATAAAGGCGACTACTGGGTATGTAACAAATTATGCGGAGGGATGTGAGTGATGTAGATGGAATCTATCCCTCCTATATGACGGGAGTGACATCATGATTCTTGATAGAGTGAGACCGCTAAGTGCATAACCATGCCCAAATGAGTCAATATGAGATATTGAGCGCATTTGATTAGAGTGAGTCTACTTGGAGTTCAAGACATAAATTGATTAGAGGATGACACGGTCTATGCCTCAATTGATCAATTTAGATGTCAAGGATAGAAGGACATTGTCACATATTGTGAGAGTCACAATTAGTAGTCACAAATGTGATGTTGGATCTCAACATTCTTGTAACTTGAGTAGTAATGATGTGTTGCTAGATACCGCTCATTACTTATGTTTCTAAATGGGTTTAGGAGCATTGCCAACGTTACAAGAACCTATAGGGTCACACACAAAGTGCAATTAGATGGAGATTAGGTTCATATGACGGACCAAGAGGATTAGGTTCATATGATGAACCAAATTGGATTAAGAGTAATCCAAATTAGACTAATTGAGTTGGACTCAATTTGACTCATGTGTTGAATAAGTCTAATTTTGACTATGATTCATTGAGTCAATTTAATTCAATGAATAGAGATTCATTAAATTAAATTGACTTGAATCAAAGGTTAGATTTGATCAACCATGGGAGATAAAAAGGTCAAGTTTGACTTGACTTGAGAGGGAAGATGAAGGGTCAAGTTTGACTTGACCAAATGTCATCTCATTGTGACTTGGCATGGGGTCGACCATTGATGATGTTCCACATCATCAAGGCTACATCATTGTGTGCCACATCATAAGGAAGACCAAGAGCCATGACTCTTGGTGTTCCATGGAGGTAATAAACCTCCATTAAGTGGCCGACCACTTTAGGTGTGTGAATGAATTGCATGGTGTGCTCATTCACTTCTTCTTCTTCCTCTCTAGTTTTTCTCTCCCTCTCATCCTCCATTGCCGAGACTTCTCAAGGGTGCTAGCACACTCTAAGTTGTTCTCTCCACCTTTTTGTCCGTATGGATATGTGTAGAGGAGTGTTCACTTGACACTTTACGAGATCCGGCAACCTTTGGACGAGCGAGATAAGCGAAGGGCATCGCTACAAGGGTAACACTCTTTTCATGTAGATCTAAGGTAGATCTAGTGTAGACAAACATGTACAAGATTATTTTATATATTTTCGCACGGATCCGTGGCTAGCTTCAGGGTTTTCGCAATGCAAAAAGTGATGTAATTGATAATTGATAATTAAACAAGAGTTGCATAGAGATGTAATTGATAATTAGTTATCTACCGATCATTCTAAGTCTTGGGCGATTTATCCAAAACTAACTCAAGGCGTAGTATGATGTGGATCTTGTCCCACGAGAATTATAGCTAATTGGTATGAATCTAGTAGTGTGGTTTGACCGTATCCATGACTTGATTCTATATAATTCAATGGGAGCTTCATTTAATTAAAGGTCTAATTAAATGATAAATGGAATATGATATTTACTCTCTGCTTTATTTATGTTGTAGATTGCCGTGTCGACAAACACGAACACTTTCTCCCTGCGTTCTGTCCTTGACAAGGACAAGCTCAATGAAGCTAATTTCCTGGACTGGTACAGGAATCTGAGAATCGTTCTCACACAAGAAAGAAAACTGTACGTCCTGGAGCAGCCCATTCTGAAGGCACCTCTTGCCACTATCACGCGAGCTGACTAAGATGCTTATAAGAAGCATCAAGATGATGCATTAGATATATCATGTCTCATGCTCGCAACCCTGAACTCTGCGCTTCAGAAGCAACATGAGTTGATGACTGCTTATGATATGGTTGAACATCTTCGTCAATTATAACAAGGACAAGTAAGGCATGAGAGATTCGAGATCTCTAAGGTACTGTTTCTGTGCAAGATGCAAGATGGGACTCCTATAGATCCATATGTACTCAAGATGATTGGGTACATAGAGAACCTACAGAGGTTGGGATTCCCACTTGGCCAAGAACTGGTCACTGACTTGATCTTGCAATCCTTGCCAGAGAGTTACAGTTAATTTGTCATGAATTACAACATGAACGAAATTGATAAGTCATTGCCTGAGCTGCTAAGCATGTTGAGAACTGCTGAGCTCAACCTTAAGAAGGTAAAGCCCAACTCCATTTTGATGGTGCAAAAGCATAAAGGCAAGGGCAAGCCCAAAGGTAAGGGAAAGTCTCAAGCCAAGATCAAAGGCAAGATAATGAAACCTAAAGGAGGGGTTGCCAAGGATGCTACCTTCTTCCACTACGGTCAGACCAGGCACTGGAAGAGGAACTGCAAAGTATACCTGGAAGATCTTAAGAAGAAGAGAAATGAGATTTCTACTTTAGGTATGTATGTTATAGAAGTCAATCTCTCTATTTCTTCATCGTGGGTATTAGATACCGGATGTGCTTCTCACATTTGTACTAATGTACAGGCACTGAGAAATAGCAGGACATTGACGAAGGGCGAGGTGGACCTATGAGTAGGCAATGGAGCACGGGTTGCTGCTGTTGCTGTAGGAACTTACTATCTATCTCTTGTTAGTTAGAGCCCTAGAGCCAATCATTCGATGATTGTATTATGGACTTATTGTATCAAATTCATATTTATATAAATAAAAGCATATGTTTTGGTTATTATACTTACTTGTATTGGTGCCAAATAAACTAAGTATAATAGCATCCTTGAGTAGAAGGTTCTCACCTATATCAATCGGTTAGTTGAACCGATAGTGAGATGATATAGGGAACACTACTCTTAATCATTCCTAGTCGAGTATTAACATTCAGGGACAATGTTAATGCAATAAGACTAGCATGTAGGTCAACTCGATGACTTGATCTCACAAGTCATGGATATAGAGATATTAAGTTGACACATGGGTATGCATTAGAGAATGTATACTGAATGACCCGCCATGAGAAAGTATCATGGATCGTTATATGAGTGTCATATACTTTCTCATGTGGCTATTAGTATGACTACTAGTCCTTAGACCTGAAGTCACCATAGTTCCCTACATAAGGAGTTATGTACTTTGGTTTCGTCAAATGTCACCCGTAACTGGGTGGACTATAAAGGCGATTACTGGGTATGTAACGAATTATGCAGAGGGATGTGAGTGATGTTGAAACATCCCATAACCAACCCTTAGTTTTTTTTTTTTCATTGCATCAACCCACCAAACACAAACTAAGCATATACTTATAACATGATACCAAATCAAACATTTATTTTATCGGTAGTAAAAGCCAACATCCCACACAAGAGTTTAACAAAGAGAAAACCCAACCATGAACCCTCGACAATACCAAAGAAAAATCCCTTCCCATGGAGAACATAAGCTCGGCACTCCTAATACCCGGACATTGCCATGCGTCCATCCCGCCTCCTCACCTACTCCGTCCATAGGCCCTCCGTCGTGTCCAGAGACACATCCTCACCTGTAATGTAGTCATCATGAGCTTACAACCCAGCAAGTATAATCTCATGTGATGAAACATGACATCCATAAAGTAATAGAGATAGGAGTTAGATGATAGACACATATCCGAAATGCTGTATAACAGAGAAAGAAAATGCGGTAAATAAAGTTCCTACATAGCTAATAAAGATGAATATGTCACATATCCGGTAACCACAATTAGAGCCAGTCAACTGTCCCATGAACCTAGAGGTACCTCCTAGAGAACATGCATTCAGTCATATAGCCGAAGCTAACCATAATTCCAGTATCAGTCAAGTTTGGATGGGCCCTCCCCGGAGCTCATCCTGAGTCACCCATCCCGTACTGCTACCACATATGCACATATTCAACCAATTAGCCACATAAAACTTATTCTACCCATAATATAAATATAACAATATCTCAATTTATCCAATTACTGTCAACATATCATTTTACCTTATTCTGTATCCAATATCATGCATAGTGAGATCAAGGGGGGAAAATCACAAAAGATGAAACAGACAGGACAATTTTATGAAAGCATTTAAGTCCATTCTAGCGTGTGACCCAAGTCTTGCAATACTATCCACATATGAGAACATAAGCTGCACATAACATTCTGCACAATTAAATAAGTAGAACCATTCTTCCCAAAGCAATAAACCGTTTTGGCCATTAGCTATAGTCAATTAACTGATCATGACAATTCAAACAACACACATCAATTTAATCTCGTATCAATTTAACGACTAATTCAAGAATAAGAGCACATTCCGGCGAAGCATGACAAAGCCACGAAAAAAACAATCCAAAACCTCAACTAGTGGGTAGATCAACACCACCAGAACTGCAGGAAAATTAAACCAAAAGTGTAAACCATCAAAGTGTAAATCATCCACAGTCTATCCGAATCTATCATGAACTATAGCATAAACGATCGTTCACAAAACCCATCGAAAGACTTCACAGAAAATAATATTTCACAGGAACCATAAACCAAAACCAAGACTCCACAGACCTCTCAAAACACAGCTCGATCCACCAAATTCCTCTCGGCTAGGCATATTAACAAACAGGTAGTGTTCATAAACTCACAACATCTAGGACATGGTGGATCTCAACATCCTAAATCCGATCGCAGGCAATCAAACACCGCGAGAATCCGCAATCAAACAATTCCACCAGGAGAGCATACTGAGGAAATTCAGATTTCCATAAAACAAATCGAAACCACTACTCATAAATTTCCAAAAACATTCGCTAACCAAACCATATCTTCAACCGTGACCTCACACCGAAACATAACTCACAATAGGAGTAAATCGGCAACAGCTACAAAGGAAGCCAATCAAAAACCTCAACAAGAAGAAAAACCATTCGGAAATCTCTACAAGCAGAAACCAATCGAAGCATCTTCCAGAAAAGAAACCAAACAGAATCACCTACAAGAAGAAACCAGTCGGAGATCCATACCAATACACCTCACCTTCCTCTAGGTTTCCACGCCTCTATACCTTACAGATCTCAAATTATCATAGGTAGATACACTTGCCTCTTCCTTCATGTCGCATTCAACGCCCGTGCGATGTGCCGCCACGCCGATAGCAGATCTCGCCCAACTGTGGTGTCCTCTGTGAAGCTCGGCTCGTCGAGAGATGCTCGGTCGGAGCTCCAGCGATGGCAACCAGCTCCGTCGTCTCGCGATAAGGGCGAGAGTAGGGTTCGGCGGGTTTAGGGTGTAACGCCCGCCCTCCCTGCTACTCAAAGGGACGGGGCTACTTACTTACTTAACCATTCCAGGATACATACATATTCAAAAATTCTTTCTTATAACTTAAAGCAGCGGAAATGTCATAGAGTTATACTGGAATGTAACATAAATACAATGGTTCATGTCAAACATAACAAAGCATTATAGCAGGTCTTATTCGTCCCAGCTGAGCCACTGCCACACACACCTCCTTGCCTCTCCTGCAGCTCCCCTAGGTCATCCATCCCTTGCCTTTATCTGTGGTACAAGGAAGTAAGCTATGAGCACACGGGCTCAGTAAGATTCTTTCCTACTCACAAAAATACGTATCTCAAGCATAGTCATGCAAGCATATCATCAATGAACAAATAACATAATCATCACTATGTGAGCATGGTTTCTTATCATAACAGATTATTTTGAAACATGTTTCTAACATATCATAAACAAAGTAATCATATGAGGTAAACCATGAGAAGCATAACATATCATGAACATGGAAAGAAACATATCATATAAGAATGGGTGCATTATGCAAAATGCCTTTTTAAAACATATGCCATGTTGAGTGCAAAATGTCTTTATACATATCTTTTAATACTTGAACATAATATCATCATCATGAGGGCCCGACTTTGTACCACATACATACATAAATGAACGCAATCCCTAGGACAGGGTAGCTAGCCCCGAACCTACTAGGGATCTAGACCTGTTCATAGTCCGTCGGTCTAGGGGTGTATTAAGGAGCCCATCCCTTTTTACTAGACCTGTTCATAGTCCGTCGGTCTAGGGGCGCTTATGGAGCCCACCCTTGGTACAAGCCATACAAAGTAAAGTACATGTCATGCATATCATATCATCATAATTGCCATATCATATCATCATAAGGTCATGCTCTTGTCTTAACATGAAGAGTGCTCTTAATCCCAACTTAAGGGAAGCAACTCTTTGTCATTTTCT
Organism: Zingiber officinale; assembly: GCF_018446385.1. Classification (NCBI taxonomy): domain Eukaryota; kingdom Viridiplantae; phylum Streptophyta; class Magnoliopsida; order Zingiberales; family Zingiberaceae; genus Zingiber; species Zingiber officinale. Next base: position 63,708,333 of record NC_055998.1, read on the forward strand.
TATCATATCATAAGGCATGCATTCTTGGCACATGGCCATCATATAAAACCATTATCATGCTTGGTTCATAAGCTTACATAGATGAGCATGCAACATGTTGAAATCATACATGCTTGAGTACATAATCATCATAAGGATCATATCATGCATAATTCATAACATACATAATCAACATGTTACTGATCTTATCATAAAGCATGCACACTTAACATAAAACATATCATAAACAAATTCATGGCTTGCTAAGTTTAAGTTAAAAACTTTCTTGAATTCTAAGTTATAGTCATGGCCGAAAGTTCATAACAAAAGAATACTCCAAAGCCACATACAACATGAATACTTAGCCAATCTTATAACATATCATAAGGAGTCTCTGAACATACTAAATTAGGTTTTGAGTTTCATGAACCCTAACATCTTATCATAGCCGAAACATCATAACAAGAAGTAAACTTCTAAGCAACACATGAACATAATTACTTAGCCAAATTGTTAACATATCATAAGGAAGTCTATAAGCATGCTAGATTAGGTTTTGAGCTTTGTGAAACCCTAAATTATTATCATGGCTGAAACTTCATAAGCCAAGGATGTACACTTCTAAACCACATGTAGCATGAACACCTAGCTAATTCCATCATATATCATAAAGAAGTCCATAAGTACACTAATTTGGGTTTTGGAGCTTCATGAACCCTAAGGATTCATCATGGCCGAAACTCCATCATGTAGAAAATGAACTCCTAAGCAACATATAAGTACAAGTTTTCTATCCCATTTTATAACATATCATCAAGAAACCTATGAGCATACTAACTTAGGTTTTTGGGCTTCATGAACCCTAAAATTTTCATAGCCAAAACATCATGCACAAGAAGTGGACTTCTAATAAATCTCTTAACATGAATACTTAGCCAATTTGATAACATATCACAAGGAAACTTATAAACATGCTAAATTAGGTTTAGAGCTTTATGAAACCCTAAATCACTATCTTGGCCGAAACTTTACAACTAGGAAATAAACTTATGAACAACATGCAGACATAAATCTTTTTAGTTAATTTCATAACATATCACATGGAGGTCTATGATCATACTAAATTATGTTTTGAGTTTCATAACCCCTAATGTTTCCATCATGGCCGAAACTTCCTCAAGCAAAAACATAGTTTCTAAACAACATATGAACATGAATCTCTAACAAATTTCATAACACATCATAAATAAATCTATGAGCAAGTTGGATTAGGTTTTAAGCCTCATGAACCCTATATTTCTATTATGGCCGAACCCTTCTTCAAGCAAGAACAAAATCTCTAGATAACATATGAACATGAATCTCTAGCAACTTTCATAACACATCATAAATAAATCTAATGAGCAAGTTAGATTAGGTTTTAAGCCTCATGAACCCTATATTTTTTATCATGGCCGAAACTTATAAAAGGAGAGAAAGTTAATAAACATCTCAATAAAAAGATTAAGCTTAACATCACACACATAATTTCCTTTCTAACTAAAATCATATCATAACCTATCAAGTTCATAAGCATGGTTTCTTCTCTTCTTTTATTTCAAATTCTAAGAGTTCGAGTCTTTCGAGAAAATCGTAAGCAACTTGTACCACAGGTGAGGGAATACTTACATCCTTATTCGCTTAAGGAAAGAGGGATCTTGCTTGTGGAGCCTTCCTAGAGAGGGGTCTTCCTTGTTTTTGGGTTTCGGCAAGGAGAGGTAGGGGAGGCTCCTTGGTCACGGTGAGGAAGCGGAGGGAGGAGGAAGAGAAGAAAAAATGAAGTTTCTTCTTAATTTCCCCTTTTATTCATCATGAGAGGAGGAAGGGAAAATGTATTTTTCCTTCTCCTTTCTCTTACTTCTCCTTAATGAAAAGAGGAAGTAAAAATCCTCTTTTCTTTTGAAAGGGAGAGGCAACTCTAACTTCTCCTTCTCAATGAAACAAATCTCTTTTCTTACCCTTAACTAGATTGTCACCTCTTTCTTTAACAATAATTACTCTTAGTCTATTGGTTAACACATGCATATATCTAGTAAGAGATCCAAGGTTCAAGCCTTGGTCATCTCTCTTTTTTATTCTACTTTTATTTTTATTATTTTTGCTAATTCCACATAAGGCCTATTTTTTTATTCATGATAAAAATATCTAAAATCTTGCTAAGTACTCCATGGGTGTTACATAGGGCAGAGTGCGGCATGGAATCGACGTTTTAGGGCTACAATGGTTAGGCAAAGGTGTTTTGCTTTTATATGTAGGCTATCTAGCCTAACTTAGGGTAATTAAGGCCAACTAATTCTCAGCTTAATGAGGTATCGTATGTTTCCATCAGTTTTTAACAATTCTTTCCTCTTGAAATATGTCATTTAAATTCATTTGTACCCTCAAAAATTCCTAAAATTGTTAGAATATTTTATATGTTAATCATTTAATTAACACTTGTGTGACTTTAGATATTTTCATAAATAAATTTTCCTTAATTTCACTCATGGGTCCTTACAGATGTAGATGGGATCTATCCCTCCTATATAACGGGAGCGACATCGGTTTTCTTGATAGAGTGAGACCACGAAGTGCATGGCCATGCCCAAATGAGTCAATATGAGATATTGAGCTCATTTGATTTAGTGAGTCTACTTGGAGTTCAAGATTTAGATTGATCAGAGGATGACACAGTCTATGCCTCACATTGATCAATCTAGATGTCTAGGATAGAAGGACACTTGTCATATATTGTGAGGAGTCACAATTAGTAGTCACAAGGTGATGTTGGATCTCAACATTCTTGTAACATTGGGTAGTAATGGTGTGTTGTTAGATACCACTCATTACTTATACTCCTAAATGGGTTTAGGGGCATTGCCAACGTTACAAGAACCTATAGGGTCACACACTAAGGACAATTGATGAAGATTAGGTTCATATGATGAACCAAGAGGATTAGATTCATTTGATGAATCAAATTGGATTAAGAGTAATCCAAATTGGGCCAATTGAGTTGGACTCAAGTTGATTCATGTATTCAATGAGTCTAATTTAGATTATGACTCATTAAATCAACTTAATTTAATGAATTAGATTCATTATATTAAGTTGGCTTGAATCAAATGGTTAGATTAGATCAACCATGGAAGAGATTTGGTCAAGTTTGACTTGACTTGAGAGGAAGAGGAAGAGTCAAGTTTGACTTGACTAATTGCCACATCATAAGTGAGATGGCAAGATGTGGACCAATGATGATGCTCCACATCATCATGGTGTGCCACCTCATGGAGGTTACAAGCCTCCTTTCCCATTAATGTGGCCGGCCACATTAAATGAGTGGGAATTACTCAAGTGGCCGGCCACACAAGAGGATGAATGAGAATAAATTTTCATTCAAGACTCATTCACTCCTTCTTCCTCTAGCTCTCCTTCTCCCTCTCCTCCTCAACTTGGCCGAACCACACAAGGTGCTAGCACACCCTTTGTGTGGTTTTTCTCCACCTACGTGTCCGTGTGGATACTTCTAGAGGGGTATCTATTTTGATAGTCTCGAGATCCGGCACCGTTTGGACGAGCGGGAATGCGAAGGGCTTCGCTTCAAAGGTATAACCTTTTCTTTTGTAGATCTAAGTGTAGATCTAGGTAGAAACTCGTATTCGTGTGTTTTCAAACTCTTTCTTTGCAGGGATCCGTTGGCTAAGGGATTTCGGGGTTTCCGCGACGCGAAAAAGCGGTTTTTGCGGTCCGAAAATCCCAACATCTCTGCCCTCTGGGCTTGTACTAGAATTAGATGAATATTGTTATGTGTCTGCTCTCACAAAGAACATCATTTCAGCATCTTGTTTAAGACAAGAAAGGCTTTTCATTTATAATAAAGAACAAATGTTGTTCCGTCTATTTAAACAATATGTTCTATTGTAGTGCACCTCTGATGAACGGACTCTACATTCTAGACTTAGAGAACCCCATCTATAACATAAGTATCAAAAGGTTCAAGTCAAATGAAATGAACCGAACCTATCTCTGGCATTGTCGCTTAGGTCATATAAATGAGAATCACTTATCACAACTCTATAAAGATGGTTTGTTGGACTCATTTGATTTTGAATCATATGAGACATGCGAGTCATGCCTACTGGGCAAGATGACCAAGACTCCCTTTAGTGGACACAGCGAAAGAGCAATTGACTTGTTAGGACTTATACATAGTGATGTATGTTGCCCTTTCAATGTCACTGTCAGAGGTGGTTATAGGTACTTCATTACATTTACTGATGACTTCAGTAGATATGGTTATGTGTATCTGATGACACATAAGTCACAATCCTTTGAAAAGTTCAAAGAATTCAAGAATGAAGTACAAAACCAGCCAGGCAAGAGTATTAAAATACTTCGATCAGATCGAGGTGGTGAATACCTTAGCCATGAGTTTTGTGACTATCTAGCTGAGTGTGGGATTCTATCCCAACTCACTCCTCCTGGAACACCACAGTGGAATGGTGTATCCGAAAGGAGGAATCGTACCCTATTAGATATGGTACGATCTATGATGAGTTACACAAATCTTTCTATATCTTTTTGGGGATATGCTCTAGACACAGCAGTCTTCACACTTAACCGTGTTCCATCCAAAGCTGTGATAAAGACACCATATAGGATATGAACTGGGAGAGATGCCCAGATATCTTTTATGAGGATTTGGGGTTGTGAGGCTTACGTTCGACGTTAAGTCTCGGACAAACTAGGACCCAAATCTGATAAGTGTTATTTTATAGGATATCCCAAGGAAACGAAGGGATATTACTTCTACATTCCCAGTTACCACAAAGTGTTTGTGGCTAAAACTGAGGTATTTCTAGAAAAGAGCTTTGTTTATAGAAAAACTAGTGGGAGTACGTTCGATCTTAAAGAAGTTCAAGATATGGACCATAGCACTGAAGCCTTGATGGAAGTTGAACTGGAATCGTAAAATGTTGTGGGTGATGAGATTGTTGCACAAGGAGTTGAGCAACAACAACCAGTTCAAGTAGACCTACCTCTTCGTAGGTCTGACAGGGTACGTCGTCAGCCTGAGAGATACTCATTTCTCTTGTCTGACCATAATGAAGTTATGCTCGTTGAGAATGAGCCTACCTCCTATCAAGAAGCTGTGATGAGACCAGATTCTAAGAAATAGCTAGAGGATATGAGATCCGAGATGGAATCCATGTACACCAACCAAGTATGGACTTTGGTTGATCCACCTGAAGGCGTCAAACCCATTGGGTGTAAGTGGGTCTTTAAGAGAAAGACTGACATGGATGGACTTATTGCCTATAAGGGTAGTTTGGTAGCTAAAGGTTTCAAACAACTTCATGGTATTGACTATGATGAAACTTTTTCTCCAGTAGCGATGTTTAAATCCATTCGGATCATGCTTGCTATTGCAGCATACCATGATTATGAGATCTGGTAGATGGATGTCAAAACCGCGTTTCTAAATGGAAACTTGCTCGAGGATGTATACATAACACAACCTGAGGGTTTTGTAGATCCACTGCATACTGGCAGAGTATGCAAGCTGCATAAGTACATTTATGGACTAAAGCAAGCTTCTCAGAGCTGGATTCTTCGATTCGATGATGCGATCAAACAGTTTGATTTCATCAAGAATGAAGATAAACCCTGTGTCTACAAGATGGTTGTTGGGAACACAGTTGTCTTCCTTGTATTATATGTGGATGACATACTACTCATTGGAAATGACATCCCTTTGCTGCAGTCTGTAAAGACTTGGCTGGGGAATTGTTTCTCAATGAATGACTTAGGTGAAGCAGCCTATATTCTAGGCATAAAGATCTATAGAGATAGATCTAAGAGATTGCTTGGCCTAAGTTAAAGTATATATATTGACACGGTATTACTACGGTTTGCCATGCAGAATTCCAAGAAAGGATTTCTGCCGATGTCACATGGTGTGAGTCTTTCGAAAACTCAAAGTACCTCTTCTAGAGAGGAGAGAGACCGTATGGATAAGATCCCTTATGCTTCAGCCATAGAATCTATCATGTACGCCATGCTATATACTCGTCCTGATGTTTCGTATGCTTTGAGCATGACGAGCAGATACCAGTCAGATCCAGGTGAGCGTCACTGGATAGCGATCAAGAATATTCTTAAGTACTTGAGAAGGTCTAAAGAATATTTCTTGATATTTGGAGGCGATAACGAGCTAGCTGTAAAGGGTTACAGTGATGCAAGCTTCCAAACTGACCAGGATGATTATAGATCGCAGTCTGGGTTCATGTTTTATTTGAATGGTGGTGTTGTGAGCTGGAAGAGTTCGAAGCAGGACACAGTTGTTGATTCTACAACAGAGACCGAGTATATTGCTACATCAGAAGCAGCAAAGGAGGCAGTTTGGATCCGTAAGTTCATTATTAAGCTTGGAGTAGTTCCTAGCATAGCCGATCCTATAGAGAGCTCTATTGTGACAACAATGGAGCAATTGCGCAGGCTAAGGAACCTCGCTCACACCAGCGGACCAAACACATACTACGACGCTTCTATCTCATTCGAGAGATCATCGATAGAGGAGATGTGAAAATTTGCAGAGTACCCACAGAGGCTAACATCGTTGATCCCTTGACCAAGGCTTTGGCACAGAGAAAGCATGATGGTCACACTAGGTCATTGGGTAGTAGACCCTACACTGATTGGCACTAGTGCTAGTGGGAGATTGTTAGTGAGAGCCCTAAAGCCAATCATGTGATGATTGTTGTTTGAACTCGATGTGTCATATTCCTATATATTTATAAAGGAATTTCTTTATGGTTATTATACTTACTTGTATTGGTGCTAAATAACTAAGTATAATAACGTCCTTGAGTAGAAGGTTCTTATCTATATCAATCGATTGGTTGAATCGATAATGAGATGATATAGAGAACACTACTCTTAATCATTCCTAGTCAAGTATTAACATTCAGGGACAATGTTAATACGATGAGACTAGCATGTAGGTCAACTCAAGGACTTGATCTCACAAGTCATGGATATAGAGATATTAAGTTGACACATAGGTATGCATTGGAGAATGTATACTGAATGATCCGCCATGAGAAAGTATCATGGATTGTTATATGAGTGTCATATACTTTCTCATGTGACTATTAGTATGACTATCAGTCCTTGGACCTGAAGTCACCATGGTTCCCTACATAAGGAGTTGCATACTTTGGCTTCGTCAAACATCACCCGTAAATGGGTGGATTATAAAGGCGACTACTGGGTATGTAACAACTTATGCGGGGGGATGTGAGTGATGTACATGAGATCTATCCCTCCTATATGACGGGAGTGATATCATGATTCTTGATAGAGTGAGATCACTAAGTGCATGGTCATGCCCAAATGAGTCAATATGAGATATTGAGCTTATTTGATTAAAGTGAGTCAACTTGGAGTTCAAGACATAAATTGATTAGAGGATGACGCGGTCTATGCCTCAATTGATCAATTTAGATATCAAGGATAGAAGGACATTGTCACATATTGTGAGAGTCACAATTAGTAGTCACAAAGGTGATGTTGGATCTCAACATTCTGTAACTTGGGTAATAATGATGTGTTGTTAGATACCGCTTATTACTTATGTTTCTAAATGGGTTTAGGAGCATTGCCAACGTTACAAGAACCTATAGGGTCACACACAAAGTGCAATTAGATGGAGATTAGGTTTATATGATGGACCAAGAGGATTAGGTTCATATGATGAACCAAATTAGATTAAGAGTAATCTAAATTAGACTAATTGAGTTGGACTCAATTTGATTCATGTGTTGAATAAGTCTAATTTTGACTATGATTCATTGAGTCAATTTAATTCAATGAATAGAGATTCATTAAATTAAATTGACTTGAATCAAAGGTTGGATTTGATCAACCATGGGAGATAAAAAGGTCAAGTTTGACTTGACTTGAGAGGGAAGATGAAGGGTCAAGTTTAACTTGACCAAATGCCACCTCATTGTGACTTGGTATGGGACCGACCAATGATGATGTTCCACATCATCAAGGCTACATCATTGTATGCCACCTCATGAGGAAGACCAAGAGTCATAACTCTTGGTGTTCCATGGAGGTATTAAACCTCCATTAAGTGGTCGCCCACTTTAGGTGTGTGAATGAATTGCATGGTGTGCTCATTCACTTCTTCTTCTTCCTCTCTAATTTTTCTCTCCCTCTCATCCTCTATTGCCGAGACTTCTCAAGGGTGCTAGCACACTCTAAGTTGTTCTCTCCACCTTTTTGTCCGTGTGAATACATGTAGAGGAGTGTTTACTTGGCACTCTACGAGATCCGGCAACCTTTGGATGAGCGGGATAAGCGAAGGGCATCGCTACAAGGGTAACACTCTTTTCATGTAGATCTAAGGTAGATCTAGTGTAGACAAACATGTACAAGATTATTTTATATATTTTCGCACGGATCTGTGGCTAGCTTCAAGGTTTCTGCAACACAAAAAGTGGTTTTTACGTCTCGAAATGCTAACACATTTTGTATTATATATCATTACTAATAAAAGGCAAAGTTGGTTATTATATTTATTTCAGTTCAATGTTGATTGAATAATTAAAATAATGTCCTTGAGTGATAGATTCTTATCTACAGTATATCAATTAGTTGAATTGATAGTGAGATATTGTAGAGAACACTACTCTTAATTATTCCTAGTCGAGCATTAATATAAAAGGACAATATTAATGCGTTGAGACTAGCATGTAGGTCAATGGATGAATTAATCTCACAAGTCACGGATATGAGATATCAGGTTGACACATGAGTATATATTAGAGAATAAATACTGAATGATCTTCCATGAGAATGTTTTATGGATCGTTATATGAGTGTCATAAACATTCTCATGTAACTATTGGTATGAATAGTCCTTAGACCTGAAGTCACTACGGTTCCCTACATAAGGAGTTGTATATTTTGGTATCGACAAACGTCACCCGTAATAGAATGGACTATAAAGTTGATCACTGGGTATGCAATGAATTATGCCGAGGGATGTGAGTGATGTATGTGGGATCTATCCCTTTCATATGACGGAAGCAATATCTGTGGGTACCTTGATTAGTAGGACACAAGAAAGCATGACCATGCATAAATGAGTCAATATGAGATATTGAGCTCATTTATTTGAGTGTATCTACTTAGAGATCAAGAAACACAAAAATTGATAAGAGGATGGCACGGTCTATGCCTCATTGATCAATCTAGATATCAAGGATAGAGGGACCAAGTCATACAAGATATTAGCCACAGATAAATTAGGTCGGATCTCGACTTTCTCGTCACTTGGGTAGCAATAATGCCTTGCTAGATGTCACTCATTGCTTATGTATCTAAATGTTGATTTGGGTACATTGCCAACGTTACGAGAACCTACAGGGTCACACACAAAGAACAAGTTGATATGGAGATGAGTTCATGTGATGGATCATTGGATTAAGTGTAATCCTAATTGGACTCATTGAGTTAGACTCAAATGGATCTACTTGTTAGATTGAGTCGAGTTGCATGAGAATCAATGGGTTAGACTCATTAGATGAACTTGAGTTCACTAAGGAAGTTTAATGGTCAAAATTGAACCATTGGATTGAATGGTTAATTTTAAGCATTGGATGAGAAGATGAAAGGGCAAAACCCTTGGTATTCATGTGATGGGTATATATATATCATTTGGATGATATTTTTGGTGTGTGAGACCTTTTGCATTCTTCTTCTTCCTCTTTCTCTCTCTTGGCCGAAACTCCTAGGTGAAGTTGCTAGCAAAACCTTAGGTGTTTTCTTCTCCATCTTATTTTGTTTGTGAGACAAACAAAGACAAGGCTTGTTCGTGTGAATACCATAGAGGCGCGAACATGTGATCGTGTTGAGATCCGAGCTGTCGGGAGATCAAGTGCACGCATCAAGGGTATAATCCTATCATGTAACTTAGTATAGATTGTTTGTATGCAATATTTATTCCCTTCGCATGGATCTGCTGGATAGAGGATCTAGTTAATTTTCACTGCGTTTTCACGTGTTTAGCGCGCTAGATCCCAACAAATATGAGTGGCCACATTTAATGCATCATACCATCTTTTGAATCACGCTTGGGATTCTCACATGGCTAATACAATCGGGGCAGAAGGAACCACCTTATCCAACCCTACAACAGTCTAGTCAGTCAAACTCTTGCCTCTTTCAACTAGACTTAAAGGGTAGACTGATGATACAGGGGGTAATTAGAGGGTGCTAGATGATTAAGGGGAAGTTAATAGTCCTGTTAAGGTGTGGTTAAAGTCAACAAAAGGTCGCTCCCCGGCTCCATATTGGCCCAAACTTTATGTTATCTCCAAGCTATAGACCGCCCCGACTCTTATTATCTTCGGGCTCCAAATCACCCCAACTCCTTGCCTCCAGCTTTAGACTACTCTGATTCTATGTTGTCTTCGACTCCGTATCATTCCCGACTCTAGGTTCCTCAGATCCACAGCGGTATACCCGACTTCTAGCGAGTAAGGCGTTAAGTCATTTCTTATTGAAGATATGGACAATGTAGCTATTTTACCTCAAAGAATATAGGAAATGCAGTCATTTATCCTGGAAAAGGTGGGCAGCATGGTCATTTATTCTAGAAAACGTGGGTAATGCAAGCAGAAATCTCAAAACACAAGGAGAATATGAGGGTGCAACTATATCTCTATAAAAGATCGTCTGCTCTTACAGGTGCATGCAGAGGGAGGGAGGGGCGCATCTTGATTGATAGGGACTTGTACTGGTCTTCTTTATCTTTTCCCTGTTGAACACTTACTTGAGTGTCGGAATGGCTGAGTCAGGGCACCACCCTCGGTTGTCATTCTAACCCTCTCCTTTCTTGTTTCTTTCTTTCCATGCTCTGATGGAACTCTCCATAAGTCCCTGTTATTTTTGGGAGATCAATCTCAACGTTAACTCACTGGTGGTTCATTGGTCGGCGATCTCAAGCAAGATCAAGCTAGAATGTGGTCTTAGTCTTCAGGAAATAAGTCCATGTTTGGGTCTGTTCTGAATCAGACTGAGGTCATGATAATGCAAATTAGTACCATCAATAGTGTTAATATGATTAAACTATGATGTTAATTTTTAAAAATTAGGATAACAATAATTATGCATGTATATGTATATCAAAGTGAGAGAAAAGAGTAGGGGTGTAAATGAACCAAGCCGCTCATGAGTTATTCGAATCTCGATTTGATAAAAGCTCGTTTGAACTTATTTAATAAGGCTCGTTAAGATAAACAAAGCAAGCTCAAGTTTTACAATACTCGGCTCGTTAACTCGTGAATTTATTCGTTAGTAAACTCGTGAATAAACTTTTAAATAAAAAAATAATAATTTTAATATTAAATTTATAGATTTTGCGTTTTATTTATGAAAAATATAGACAAATATATTAACTTTATTTAATAGAATAAAATTATAAATTTTAATAAGAATATTATAATTTTTCTAAATATATAATTTAGTTTTTAATGAATATTTAAATTTATAATTTATATTTATTAAGTTCGTTTAGGCTTAATAAATGTTTGAATAAACTCGTGAGTTATGAATATATTATTAAATAAGCTCGAGCTCAACTCAATTATAAACAAATCAAATTTAAATATTCAAGAGTTTAACTTGACTCACTCAATTACATCTCTAGAAAAGAGGAAGGAGAAGATAGAGAAAAGAGAACTAGGAATAATCAGATTTTGCAAGGGGTAAAATGGGGACAAAGTATATCTTTTGGGCATTTTTAAATCTTAGGACATTCGTAGTCGTAAATCTCTTAAAGAAGTTTATGTTCTACCACATCATTATCACATCAAAAATTAAAAACCTTATTTCTTTTAAAAATCACTCTTTATTATCATAAAACCTCTCTCTTTAAAAACTTCACTTCTTTTAAAATTTTCTCTATATCATCTCTCGATTATTTTTTTTATAAACCTGGTCCCAAGATTTTGATACAGGTTTATAAAAAAAACTATAAACCCCACCTATGTAGTGGGGGAGAGGTTTATATTGAGAGATTTATAGCATACATTCTATGCCATAAATCTCTCATTGCAGATGCCCTTAGGGCATCTGTAGTTGGAGGTTTATAATATGCAATTTATACTATAAACCTCTCAATATAAACCTCTCCCCCATTATATAGGTGGATTTATAGTTTTTTTTATAAATCTGTATCAAAATCTTGGGACCAGGTTTATAAAAAAATATAGTGGAGAGAAAATAAAGAGTATTTTAAAAGAAGTAGAGTTTTTAAAAGAAAAGTTTTATGATAATAGAGAGTCATTTTTAAAAAAAGTAAGATTTTTAACTTTGATATAGTAATGAAGTTGTAGAACATAAATCTCTTTAAAAGATTTACGATTATGGATCCCTTTAGGAAGGTAATGTTAAATTTTAGATGCCCTTGGGCAATTCCCGCATGATAGCCCTTTATGGCTCTCTGGATCTGCGTCCATGTATCGCTGGCATCCATCACGTCCGCCCAAGTCATTTAATGGTAGGCTCCTCCTTAATCAAACGGCTTACCCTTCATATTTGGAATGATCGGACAGTTGATATAGTCTCGCATCCGACGCCACTTTGTTTTCCTAAAAAGTAAACCTTTCCTGTATAAAATATAAACCCTAATGCAATGCTGTTGATTCTTTCTTCTTTCTACTGTCTCTCGTCTGAATTTGATGGCGAGCAACTCCCCCGATTGCGAGGAGGCGGCCGCCGCTGCTGGCGAGGATGAGGACACTGGCGCCCAGATCACTCCCATTGTCACCCTCGCCGAGGTGGCCGTTACCACTGGCGAGGAGGAAGAGGACACCCTCCTCGATCTGTAAGAATTATTCGTCATTTTTCCTGATTTTCGTCCTCCCGAATCTAGTTTGTTCTTCACGTTGCCTGATTTTCTCATGCCTTTCGTTGCTTTCCTCATCAGAAAGGCGAAACTTTACCGGTTCGATAAGGAAGGCAACCAGTGGAAGGAGCGGGGTACGGGAAGCGTGAAGCTTTTAAAGCACAGGGAAACTGGAAAGGTGCGGTTGGTGATGCGGCAGTCGAAGACCCTCAAGATTTGCGCCAACCATCTTGGTGAAGCACTTGTTCTTTTCTCAACTTTGATTATATGTGCTTACATATCGGTTCTCAATATTATTTACAAAAAAAATATGCTGTGTCAGTTGTTCCGACCATTAAGATTCAGGAGCATGCGGGGAGTGATAAATCGTGCGTGTGGCATGCATCTGATTTTGCTGATGGGGAATTGAAAGAGGAGTTGTTCTGCATCCGATTCGGTTCTGTAGAAAGTAAGCAATTTTTATTTTGAGTTAATTTGTTCTGTAGTTTCAGTCTTGGTATCCTATCTAGATCTTGTATAGCCTAGTGATAGAACTACATAAGTTAATTAGGATGATTATGATTCATTTTCATGTTCTCTCTGAACCATTTTAGCTTCTTTGAAATCATAGTACTTTTGGAACTGATGGACAAAAAATGGAAATTAGATTTTTTTTTTTAAATTTTTTTTTGTATTGAAAATTTGGGATTTGAAAAATCAGTGAAAGATGGTCATATTGTGCACCTAAATTCTCAAAAATTAAGGTTAATGAACGTTCTAATATTTACAAAATATACCTATTTTCTACCAATGTGATCAATTACTTTTATTTTCTCATTTAATTGTGAACATAAGAATTATAATCTGTTAGAAAGTCATATTTTAGTGCAAAATTGAGATTCTTTTTCAATAAATTTGATTCCGAATAAACAGTTATTATTAGCATCTCATCTTTAGTTTTTATATTTATAAAAAGAATTCCTTAATCGTATTGTGGTTGGCTATCCCTTAGTCATTTTTGCCTTGGTGCAACGGTAAAGCAGGGTAAGACTGCGTACAATGGATCCTTCTCCGGGATCCTGCATGGCGAGAGCTTCGTGCACTGAGCTTTTTTTTTTTGAAATTGTAACATTTTTCTTATTTATGTGTGCCAATAATGGAAGAAGTAAGAGACAAAAATGCAATCAATTTCATTCGGGATATGTTGCTGTTTTAGACTTACGTTAGTGTTGGGATTTATGAACTCACTGTGGATTTCTATTTGACTTGTAGCTTCTTTTGTAACTCGTTAACCCACTGATTCCACATATTTACCATTACATCTTCTTAATATGTCCAAATATACTTGTTTTATTGAATGTACTTTCTAAGTTGCATGCCTAAGATGAAACCGAGTGAGATGTGCCCTCTTGAAGGAGAGTTGCTTAGAATTTGCACACATATTTGTGGTTGTGCATGAGCTATGCTGCCCAACTAGTTGATGAATGACGACTCATATGTCATAGTTGTATGAGCCTAAGCTATACATAATTTCATTAAAAAAACATATAATTTTAGCAATCCATATATATAAACATGTCATGTATAATGATGTGTATTATTCATCTTAATTAATCAATAAAGATGAATTTCCTATTAACCTAACCAGTTCCAAAGAGGATGAGCTTAGAATTGACAGGAATATTGAAATACCAACACCCCCATGTTCAAAGGAGTAGATGAACTTTAATTTTTATTTTAGGTAATTTCCATAAAATATTCCAGTTCAAATAATGCTCATTAAATTGATGAATTGCTTTGGAAAAAGTAGTTGTTATACTGGAAAACTTGTGTTGGAGAATTGATTTTGGTAGTGTGCAATGCATTGTATGAGGTACTTGAAGCTTGCATTTATGACTGTTACTCCCAAATGTCTTGAAAACTAAGGCCTTGTCCTATAAAATAAGGATACAACTAAGAAAACAAAAAAGACTAGTAAAAAAAATCATAGAAGAAATATTTCCACTTTGATGGAAGGAACAAGGGAGGAAAAAATCTTAAAATTTTATTTTTACAAGGTAAAGAAAAAGAAGAAACATAAATCAAAAAGATTTTTTTTAAGCTCAATTTTGCATTCCATTTTGTGTGAAAATTAGGATTCTAGCCAAGCTGGACTCAAGCAATATAGTGTAAACTGCAGTTTTTCCTACTCTTAACCTTTTCTGTTAAAGGAAATAAAAGAAAAGTGCAATTGAGAATTTTTTTGTCACGCTATTTTCTTCTTCTGATATGCAACATGACGTAAAATAATGTCAACAAAAATCCTGTTATACTGCATTTTGTTGCATGAAAATAAGTTACACCATCGGTATTGATGCTTGGAACATACATACATATTCAAATCCTCAATATTAGTTGTATCAGTTGCATTTGATCTATATGATGAGATTAAGAGAAAAACATTGAGTGAATTAGGATGACAAACTTAGGCCCTTCTTACTTAGTGGTATATTTAAATTAGGTATTGTCTTTGTTGTAAAAATTTCCTTCAACCTTTTATCTAAAATTAGCATTGTCATTTTGTGAGCATTTTTTTTTATTATGGAAGATCTTTTTAAAATTCTATAACTATTTTGTCATTATACAGTTTTTTTCCATAGTTTTAGTATTATTTAATTTGATTAAATTTTCATTCTTTAATCTGAACTTGGAATTTCTAGCAATTCATTTATTCCAATTAGCAATTCATTTATTCCAATCCTAATAATTTCTTTCATTTATGCTGAAGATTTAGTATTATTTAGATTGGATTATTATGTTGTTCAATCTTGTTATATTCAATTGGACGCCATATTTTTGTCTTCAATCTATAATATGAGCGGCTCTCCCCTCTTCTTTTAATCAATGAACTGTGCATATTATTTGTGGTTGAGAGGAAACCAAAGATCATGGAACCTCACATGAAGGACACTAAATACTATTTCTCTTGTGAAACATCTTCCTCCACAAAGTTATTTTTTTCCCCCATATTGTAATCTTGCACTATTTAGTAAGAAATGATAGGAAAAAAGGTACTGCAATTTAAACATAAAGAAATGTGCTATATATGATTCTGGTTCATTTGTTTTAGGAAAAAAAGGGTGATCACGTGATATCAGCCAATTGTTGTCATTGTTAGCATTGATATATGAATGTCTCCCATGCAACTCGAACAAAATAGCCATCTCTTTCATCATTGTCCATAAACCAAGTAAGTGTATATGACATAGGATTTTGTCCAAATCAACTACCTTTATTGATTGATTGTCACTAGATCAAGTGCAAAATGATTTCCTTTCAAACCTTGGGTGGTTAGGGCAACCTATCTTGAGAGATAAAGAAGGGTGTGGTTCCATTTTTAATTGAGGTTGCATTGGGAAAGTAAATGCAAGGAAGTTTCAAGCATGAAAATGGCTGCACGTGGAAACAACATTTTTCTCATAAGACCACAAACCGAGTGTGTGTATGGCAAAGGATTTTGTCCTAGCCAACCAACTTAATGGATCATCACTTGTAAAATGATCTTTGGATTGTTAAAGCACCCTGACTTTAGAAATAAAGAATGGTGTTGTTTCCTGTTTACTTAGAGATAAAAAAAGGGGTGTGGTTCATTTTTAAGTGAGGTTAGATTAGAAAAGTATATGCATGGGATTTGCAATCATCAGACATGGAAACAATATTGTCTCATGTTAGCACTGAATTGCGGATCCTACCCTTTTGTCATTGAATATAAACCAAGTACCTGTGTACAATGTAGGATTTTGCTCTACTAAAACCAACTTAATGTATAATTACAAAATCAATAGCAAAATAGTTTCCTTCTGAGCTATGGATGATTAGGGCACTGTCTTTACAGATAAAAAAGGGTGTGGTTTCCTGTTTAATTGGGATTACTTTTAAGAAGTAAATCCATCGAATTTACAATTATAAAAATGGATGTACATAGAAACGACATTTTTCATGCTATTATTGAATTGCTGAAGTAGGAGTTTCTACTTTCATTAACATGGTAACCAAATGTCTCTTGGGTTTCATTTGTTGCTTGAATTCAAGGTGGAACATGTGTTTTTCCTATAAGAAGGAAACATTGAAAAAGTGACTGAGATATATCTCAGCTGGTCCTTTTCTTTTGATTCCTTTGACAAAAAAGAGTGGAAATCTTCCCCACTTGTCTTGAACTAGAAAAGGCATTGTCCATATGCAATATGCAATATGCAATGGAGCTTAAATCCAAACTAAAAGGCTAAAATAAAATTTCATAAGAGGTTTTAACAAATAAAATTTATGTAGTTTTCTTCTAATTTTATTTTTTTAGATTTTAACAAATAAATTATTAAAATTTAAGTTTTCCTCTCTTTTGCATTTCTTCCAAGAAAACAGTTGGAATGGAAATTCTACTGTTTCTTTCCTTCCAAGAAATGAATATCAGGGTAATATTACTGTCCTTTTCCCATGGTTTAAAATTTCGAGCCGTGCCGGAGTTTCGGTCCCAGACCGGAACGATACAGTTTCGGTATCGTATCGTGCCGTGCCGATACAGTTTCGGTAGTTTTTAATTTTAAATATAAATGTAAGGCAAAACAAATAAATATATTTTTCTTTTAAGAAAATTGATATATGAACAACTCAAATTAAAATTGATACATCATAATACAATACCTTACTAATACCAAAAGGAATGACGTGAATCAGATTGAAGCATTGGTTCTTGCAACATTCTGGTTAAATCAACTCCATAGTTTTCCAATGCCCAGATTAAATAATCATCCCATGACATGCAATATTGATATTGATTTCTCCACATGTCCATCAGCATGTCTCGATTGACCACTGAAAGTTGAATTTGAACTGGCACCACTGGAATTGGAACTGGTACAGGTACAGGCACAGGATAAGGATAAGCATACGTCCCTGAGCTCTGATATGATGGATCGCCATATGATGCATCAGAACTATAATAAGAAGGTTGAGAGTACGATGAACTTCGATCAGAATCAATCTCAGCTAAACTCTCTCGCATATCATGATAATCATGAGCTTTCTTTTGTTTGTCACCCTTAGATCGACGTTGATACTGAGATTTAATAATTCTACCTCTATGATCTTTATCTTGGGTTGCATGTGTGTAATCTTTTTCACATGTCCAAGGCTCCGGTGCCGAAGTAGGAGGAACATAAGTGCCACAGCCACCAGATGCATCACCACTGCCATCGCTTCCATTAGTACTTGCACTGCTATTGACATCACTATCATCATTTCGAACTTCTCGTCGGACTATAGTGTCAGAAGGTGATGATGTTTCATCACTATCATCATGCTCTTGCTCATCAATTGCATTGAGTGGATTTTCACTAATTCTCAATGGGCCACTTTCTTTAAAAGCAGGAGTTTTGACTTTTCTTTTCTCTTGAGTAAAAATTGCAGGAGTTTTACCTTTGTCTTTATCTGCGGACTTTGGTTGACTTTGAGGTTGAGATGATTGAGAACGTCTTGGTCGTGATCCAGAAAATCGAAATTCTTGGTCAAAAGCCTCATCATTATATTCTTCGCTGACATCTCCTCTAGCTTGTATTTTTTCAATCTCTTGAGTAAGAAATTGAGATGGTCGTGGTGGATCTCCAGTTTCATCAAGTAAGGGATTCTCAGCCTCCACGGCACTCCACCAATCCATCATTGGATCATCCTCAGTTTGGACAAATCCAATATCAAATGGGTCTACATCACTAGATTCTTGTTTTTCCAGTTCTTGTTCTTCTGTAATCGCTCTTAGTTGAAGACGCATATTATAATGAACGTAGACCATCTTCTCCAAGCGACGATAAGAAAGACGATTGCGTACTTTTGTATGAATGAGGGAGAAAGTTGACCAATTTCTTTCGCAACCACTTGAAGACGTTGTCTGTGAGAGAATTTGTACTGCAATCTTTTTTAAATTTGGGGTTGATCCTCCATATTGTAACCACCACTCAGCTGTAAGATAAATAAGAATAAAGTTAAAATAGTATTTATATTTATTGACAAAAATTAGTAATAATTTTTTCTATATTTACCTGCATCCATTTTATATCTGCATGACACTGCAAAAGAATCGCTAAAAGAACCATATGCTTCTCGAAATAATCGACTTTCATTAATAGCCTCAGCAGCTAATTCTCTATTTTTTTGGAGTCTTGATATTACATTTCTGAGGGCTACTAATAGATCTTCATTTGTGGCAAGATTATAACGATATTGATATGCCGGATTGAGATAATAACCTAAAATAATTAAGCATATATATAATTATTAATAGTAATATTAAAAATTCTTAATTCTTTATCATAAAAAATACGCACCTGCTAAATGAATATGTTTTCCCATTTGGTTGTTCCACCTTGTAGTGATTATATCAATATAATATTGATACTTAGTTGGAGATTGTAGACGTCTCTTAATTTCCTCTTTTGCTTCGTGAATTAGACGGTAGACGTTGCCCATTTGTGGCTTCTTGTCCATATCAACTTTTCGTAGAACAACGTACAAGGGTTCCACTGCTATAAGAATATCTGAAATATAGTCCCAAAATCTAGCAGATATAATAATTTTTTGTACCTCCCTTCCTTCAGTAGAACTAGAGTATCGAGAGGTTTCCCAATCTTCAGAAGTGAACATGGCTTTCAATCCGACTTTTTTCTGAAATAATGATTTTAATAGGAGAAAGTGAGTTGCAAACCTAGTTGCTCCTGGTCGTAGAATCTCCCCATTAATAAATTTCCTCATTAATCCGTGAACCCAATGATGATTATAAAGGAATTTTGTTAACGATTGACCTTTTTTCACTACCTTCTTTACTATATCGAGTTTACCAATATCTGCCATCATCAAATCAACACAGTGTGCGGCGCATGGTGTCCAAAATAACGTTTGATATTTTTGCTCCAGTAATTCTCCAGCCCTCTTGAAGTTGGCACCATTGTCTGTAATTACCTGCACTATATGTTCTGCACCTATCTCTTGAACTACGTTATCCATCAAATGATATATATAAGATGCATCATGATAATCTGCAGTTGCATCAACAGATTTATGAAAAATCACCTTTCTATTGCAGTATAGCAGAAAATTAATAATGCTCATCCGTGTAGGTCCTGTCCAACCATCACACATTAATGTAACCCCATATAAGCTCCATTGCTTCTTGCATGATAGGATCCAAGTTTTGATTTCCTCCACTTGTTCATCTAAATACGGACCAGCAATTTCATATGCAGTCGGAGGTTGAATACCAGGTCCAGATTTTTGAATGTTGGATATCATGCTGCGGTAGTATGTGTTATTTGCTGCATTGGGAGGAATTCGATTAAAATGAAAAAATTTAGCAATACTTTGACCTATTGATTTCTTCTTCTCCCTTGTATAAGCATCATCAATCCTAGTCTGTTTGCTAGCTTGGTCCGGGAATGCTAGTGGATCAATATCAGCAATATCAACTGCACGCCTTCGTCCCATAGAAGGAAAGAAACGACCGATACCACCTTGTGTTGAAGTAACACGAACACTTTCACTCCTCCCCAATGTTGCTGCAGTAGTTGAGCCACTTCCACTAGCACCAGCTGAGCCACTTCCACTAGCACCAATACTACTATGTTGCATATGTCGCTCATATTCATATTGAGTTCGAGAGGCACTAAGAGCTGCTAAAAATTCTTCATCATTTGGATCTTCACCATGACCTTCAAATTCATCATAGACTGGTGCTTGAGAGCTTCGCCTATCAAGCATTTCACGTTGTTGTTGTTGTTTATGCTTTAATTCTTTTTTGCCATCAAGTTCATCTTTCATTGCACGACGAATTTCTTGAGGCACTTTTGGGCATCTAGAGACATCTGGATATCCACCAGCAAGATGTTGTTTTAGGCGTGTGATCCCACCACCACGTCCAATCATATCGCAATGCAGACATTGCCAATGAAATCGATTTTCTAATCGACGTGCATGTCTCCAAGCTGGATCATAAGATTGTTGTTTTGGTGCCATTACCTATGCGTTATAAAAATGTAAATATTCATAACTATAAAAATTAATAAAATTAAAATTTTAATTAATAAATATGATAATTATATTATTATTTATCAATTTAATTAATTATCAATTAATTTATATAATATATATCTATATAGTTAGTGTTTATATATTTTGTACCATATATAATAAAAATTACTATTTATATATTTATATATTATTTTAAAACTAAATTTATTCAAAACATCTAAAATTATATATTTTTAAAAATATGATTAATAAATAAATAATTTAAATTATTTTATCAATTAATAAACAATTTAACAATTTTTCTTATAAATTTTTTTTAATATATCACAAATTAAATTATTTAAGTAAACATGAAATAATTAATTTTGATATATATAGAGAATAATTAATAGATAAAATTTACTATAAATTAGTTAATAAATAAAAATTTTAAATTACTTATTCAATTCATAATCAATTTATTTTCCTCATAAAATTTTCTAGGATATCACAAATTAAATTATTTAAGTATACAGGTAATAAATTATGTAGATATTAAATAATTAATAGATAAATTTTAATAGATTTTTTGATAGATTTTATTTGTATTTTTAAAAAATAATTTTAAAATATTAATTTAGATATAATTATATAAATTAATTATTAGTTCACTTAATTATTTATTTATTTATAAAAATATACTAATTCATGATCATTTATTTAGAAAAAATACATTACAGTTTAATAAAAAAATATGAAAAATTAACAAAAAAAAAGACTAAAAATATGTATAAAATAAGTAAAAATAAAATGCAAGTGAGGCCTAAATAAATTTTAGATCATTAATGATCAAATTATTAATATTTGATTAATTTAAGTTAATTTACTTAAGATAATATTAAGGAATTAATTAGAAAATTAAAAATTAATAAAAAGGATATAAACTTCGATACTGAAAAATAGCTAAAATTAAGTTAATTTTTTAAAACTCCAACAAGGAAATTGGTCATCTATTTAAGTTATAATCTACTTTATATAATTCTGTTTATAAATATTCTATATAAGTTTTATATTAAATAATTAAATGATTTAAATACTATAATTTATATTACAGAAAAATTAAATTTATTTAACAGATTCAAATTTATTTTAATTTTTAATCATTTATAAAATTTTTAAACTATTTATAGATTTTATATAAGTTTTATATTAAATAATTAAATTATTTAAATACTATAATTTATATTACAGAAAAATTAAATTTATTTAAAAGATTCAAATTTATTTTAATTTTTAATCATTTATAAAATTTTTAAACTATTTATAGATTTTTAAATTATTTTAAAATTTTAAACTATTAATATTAAGGAATTAATTAGAAAATTAAAAATTAATAAAAAGGATATAAACTTCGATACTGAAAAATAGTTAAAATTAAGTTAATTTTTTAAAACTCCAACAAGGAAATTGGTCATCTATTTAAGTTATAATCTACTTTATATAATTCTGTTTATAAATATTCTATATAAGTTTTATATTAAATAATTAAATGATTTAAATACTATAATTTATATTACAGAAAAATTAAATTTATTTAACAGATTCAAATTTATTTTAATTTTTAATCATTTATAAAATTTTTAAACTATTTATAGATTTTATATAAGTTTTATATTAAATAATTAAATTATTTAAATACTATAATTTATATTACAGAAAAATTAAATTTATTTAAAAGATTCAAATTTATTTTAATTTTTAATCATTTATAAAATTTTTAAACTATTTATAGATTTTTAAATTATTTTAAAATTTTAAACTATTTTATTTATAAAATTAATTTAATATTTAATTTTTTAATAAATTATAAATTCAAAGTTTTTAATTAAAATTTTTTTATTTTTATAGTTTTAATAATAAATAATAATAATAATATGAATTTATATGTCATAATTATATTAGTTAATTATAATTTATATAATAATTAATTAGAAATTATACATATTTTAAATAATTTATTACATATGTATATAATTTATTTTGATTTTTAATCAATTACAAATATGAATTTAAAATCTAAATACTTTTATTATTAATAAAATAAATTTATATCTTATAATTATATTAGTTAATTGACAATTTATTTAATTAATATTAATTTATATATATAATTATCGTTTATATCATAATTAATTAGAAAATAGAAATTAGAAATTATATATATATATATAAAATTTTTTTTAGAAATTTAATATAACACTGTTATAATAATTATAACAGTTATAAGTTATAAACGAAACTCTATTCCTTTATAACACTATTATAACATTGTTATAATAATTATAACATATAAATAAATCTTTTATTTTAATATAACGGTTTTAATTAAAACCGTTATATTAAAATTTTTATTAAACGAAACCCTATTCCTATTCCTCCTCTGCGAAGTCGCGATCATCGCGATTCCGCCGCCATCCTCCTCCTCCTCCTCCTCCTCCTCCTCCTCCTCTGCTCTACTCGCGATTCAGAGCTTCTCTACTTATAAATTGACAATTTACTTTGTTACCTGCCGAAGATATGTGATCGCCGCCTCACTGCCTCGCCGCCTCGCCTCCTCGCCGCCTCGCCGCCTCGCTGCCTCGCCGCCTCGCTGCCTCGACCCAATCTCCATCGCTGATGCTTCCAGGTAAGTTTTCGCCGTTTATATAAGTTTTTTCCGTGATCTCGTGATCGACAGAAGGAATCCAATCGATTCCTCTTGTCGCCCACTGTGCCGCAACTGGACGCACGCGAAGACGCATGCGATGACGATCCGAACTTCACGCCCTCGTGCTGTGTCGGTCGCGTGCTGTCTCGGTCGCGTGCCGGTGCCGGTCCCTTGTCGGAACGGTAAAAGCCGTGAGTTTCGGGCGGAACGGTTCGGTATTTAAAACCATGCCTTTTCCTATAAATTTCTTTTCCTACTCCCTTCTGCCCCAATTTCTTTCCCAAGTAAATTGGGCATCATCTTGCCTATGCTCAAAAAGCTCAAATCACTTGCATTTCTCTTCTTTTTGTGAAACCAGAAGATTGATGAAATTTATGTTCTGGCTCCAAATTTTTGTTAGATTCCTATTTTTGCATGACAAAAATGGTTGGAATTACAATTACAATACCTTAAAAATCGTTGGAATAAAAATTTGTATCCGGTTATGGAAATCAATCCAGTCAAAACTTTTCAGATTCACGTTGGAATAAAAATTTGTACAAGTCATGAGACAACTTGTTTGGCACCAATTGCTACTGGAGTTTAATTCCAATTCCATACGAGAAAGCATTCCCCAAAATCGTAATTTTTTTTTTTATCTGAGGAAATGTAAATTGAAGATCCATTTCTCATGGTTGCAATCATAAGCATGTATTTGATATTATACTCAATGATGCTCAGTGCTAGTGATCATTAGTATCATGTTTTTTATGGAATTCTAAAAAACTAATGTGAACAGTTCTGATTCAATTTTAAACAGTTCTTTTTCGCTTCCCAAATATTGGAGTCTGGTAATATAAGAAAGCTAAAATTCCTAATACCAATCATGAGAACTGTAGGATTCCAATTTTGATTTTCAATCTTAAATTCAAATATATGAACTGGGATCATGGTTTCTAGTTTTTTTTTTAAAAAAAAAAACTAATTTAGAATGGAAAACAAGGATCCTTCCTTGACTTAAATGCTTGTTTTTGGCTTTAGGTAAAAAGAAAAATATTTGGATTCTTCTGCTTTAACCCCATTAATGTAATGCTCTTCTATGCTTGATAATTTGGATGCAGACTGTAAGAAATTCATGGAGATGGTTGAATCCATTGCCGAATCCTCTGGAAAAGTTGAAGAGAGAGATAGCAAGGATGCTACTGATGCTGCTGGGCTCCTGGGCAATCTGAGTGTTGACGAAACAAAAGAAGAAAAGGCTTCAATGGAGGTTTCTGCCTCTGTTGCTAAGCTAGAAGAAAATCCCCAGACAGAGTCCAAAACCCACCAAGAGCATTCTCAGGATTGATGAGTTTTTCCCAAAATAAGATAATTATCGTGACCTTAAAAGGTTTGTCATGTTTAACGTGAGTATGTTCAAATTCCCGAGGAACATAAAGCAAGATCAGTGTCAGTGGGCGAAGTCATTCTTGCTCCGACAGATTGATTCCTTTGCGGAGAAATGTGTATGTTCATGGTACGGTTTGTGTTTATTTGGTTTCTGTTGTGCTTGTCAGTAGGTTCCAGGTCTTAATATAAACAGGGCTAGATTTGATTTGGCTCTGTCTACTTAAGTTCAGACAATCTATATTTCAAGTAACTTACAAATAATTTTGCATATAAATTATATATATATATATATATACACACCCCAAAGGACAAACATACATTCGTACATTTTTTAGATAATATAACTTTTACTTTGCATATTATATATTGATACACTAAACAGCTAATTTATTTATCTCATAAAATAATAAGCAATGTACTTTTATTTTATATATTTTTTTAAAAGATGTAATCTGATTAATTATTATATATTTTCTTAATTAATTATTTTAAATAAAAACAACAAATTTTGATATTAAATTTTAGGATCTAGCTGCTTTCCGACTCGAGATGGGGCATGCTTTACTTGTGTATGATTTAAACTTGGTGTTTCAATGCCAAGTCAACTAATGATGTAATTTATTTCTTGCCACCGTTTGAGGGCTATGCTATTTAGCTCTGTTCATACAGATTTGGCATTAGGACCTTCATAGTTTCAATGATATATGCAACACTTTGATGGATCTCTCTTGCGGAAAGCGAATCATATTGGATTGGGTTTGGACAAACGTGGACTCTTGTTCTTGATCTCCTAGAGCACCTTGATTAGATGTGAATTGGTGTGTTTTCAGCCGCCTCAGTGTTGCAAGGCATCGATATAGTTGTTCATCCTTCTATCTTTTGGCTTATCTCTTCAATTCTCTAGCTCTTTAGAGTTTCAGGTCAATTGGTCTGGCTAATCTGACATTATTTGTCATGGTATAGTGCTTCTTCAATACTAAGCATCTCCACATGATTCCTTGAAGGGACCTTGAGAATGTGAAGAGGTGGCTCTCAGTTTGTGCCTCTGCAAGTGAAACTTTGAAGAAGAGATCGGAACAAAGTGTGAAGGGTGAAGAAGACATGAAGTAAATGGACAAAAAATTCTTCCAATCTCATGTTTTGGTTCCCTAGGTTCTTGCTAACTAAGCTCACAAATAAGTGATATCCATCACCACAACCCTCCAGCATAATTGAGCTTCTCCACCGCAGTTATCCTCCAAGTCTAGCACAATATTTAACCTTGACCTCGAGGTAACATCTTGTTATTGTTGGTAGGTTTTGTTCAATAGGTGTCATATTATATCTTTCTCTCAGTCGTTTTGCCTAACAAGCATCCTTGTCCTCCAACATGTTCCTATTTGGCCAGTATCCATTGTTCTTGGTGGTCGTTAATCCATTGTATTCGAGTAAGGGAGAAGATTGGGAAGGAAGATGAGCATGTGCTTTATGTTATCTGAAGTATGAACACGAGTAAACGCTGATATTATTTTACAAATCATCACATTTGTCCATTTGCACTAATGAGGCAATGTTTGTTTCTTCAGTGACTCGATTCACAAAGAAAGAAAAAGAGAAAGCATGTGATGTGAGACCATCGATCACAATCTAGAGCATAAAAGCGTAGTCACAATCATTATGTTGGAAATATAAGATCCGTTTTATCATTTAGCATAATCTATAGCTGAAGACACCAATAAAGAAACAAGAAAAAAAAAACTATTCCAATGAGCCAAATAAAAAGACTAAAAGTGAACGTCTATGCAGCCATATTTGCATCTCATTCTTCTATAATATAAATCTGTACTAAACAATTAACGACATTTTTCCGTGTACAAGAAACCAGGAACCCAGTCGAAGTGTAATTGGGATATGGTTGAATCTTTTGGATAAAGTTTCTAGTTTAAGTCGAGAGGATTCAAATTTGGTTCAATTCAAGCTTGATTTGATCACTTCAGTG
Organism: Zingiber officinale; assembly: GCF_018446385.1. Classification (NCBI taxonomy): domain Eukaryota; kingdom Viridiplantae; phylum Streptophyta; class Magnoliopsida; order Zingiberales; family Zingiberaceae; genus Zingiber; species Zingiber officinale. The sequence continues at coordinate 63,735,315 of NC_055998.1, forward strand.
TCAAATTAAATTTATTTTAGTTTTAATCATGTTTGCGGTTTCAGGGTAGTTTTCTAATAAGATCCTTATTTATTTCTTTTATTTTCTCTCCTCATTGTACTCTCCTACCATGGTTCCTCTCTCCCACCTAATCCCTCGCGTGCAAATCTTCATCGACATCATTGTTGATTGCAATGTCAGAGAACTCGATCAAACAACTAGTGGGTGTCACTCCTTCCTTTGATAGGTCAGCCTCTCTCACTCTCCCACTCTCGATCTCACTCTCTCTCCCTCCCTTGCTCTAGCCTCAACAATTATTACGACTTCTAAGATGACCTTGATGGCACGACATTGCTCGTGAGCCTTTTGCTCGTTCCACATCTCGGTCCTATGCAACCATGGATTTTGATTTTGGACAGAAGATGTAAGTTAAGACTTGCATTGTGATTCAATTTGTGTTTCTAAATGTAGACATAGGAATGCACAGATCAAGTACTAGTGACTCAAGGTTCGTGTTAGATTAGAGAAGGTGGTATAAGACATCCAAAAAATCACAAGACAAGGAGCATCGTGTTACAACTCCCTTCTTCGATCTTAATGGTTCTGATGATATTGATAAAGGATTTAAGGTCGCTTTGTGATTATCTAATATGTTTGCTAGGTTGTGTAGGGTCTATCAACTATATAAGTTTTGAGTGCTTAATGGTTCAAGGTCTATAAGATTGGAGAAGGATGGTGCATCCGAAGGATCACAGGACGAGGAGTATCATAGTAAGGCAAGTCGAGGAGGAGATATATAAGCAAAGGTGAGAAAGATGACTAAAGAGGAGACGTGATTTGAAAACATCTAAGGGGCACAACTTGATGATAGAAGACCTCAATACTTGAAAATTCTTCAAAGTAGGATGAATGGAGTGACTTGTAAAGGGTAAAGATAGACAATCAACTTAGGCGGACTTGACATCATGGATAGATTGATTGGTGACACTGATAGTTTGGATAAGTCGACTACGGGCAACAAATTCTGACAATAAAATATAAAGCTTTTGAGTCAATTGCCACAGTCAATTAAAGTCTACATGAAGAGCACAAAAGATACATAAATCGACTAGGGCAGTCAATTGAATGCAGATCAGTCGACTATTGCTATAGCGGTCATTTCAAATGGAGCCGAAGATGAAAATATCAACGATATAATACATATAGGATTTGAAGATCAATCGACTGAAGCACAATAAAAAATCGATTGATGATCGCTAGATCAACCAATGAGAAGATTCAAATTGAAGGCTATAAGTAGAACTTGACAAGCCACGAGAAGCACAAGCCTTGCTCTGAAATACATGTCAACACTCCATTCTCCATTAAGCCTTCATTACTCTCCATTCTACTTGTATTTTCCTATTTATTTTTAGTTGACTGTAAAAGATTTCTCTACTTCTAATGTTTAACGAGAAAAAAAGTAGTGCACTCCCTTACCTATATACCTAAGACGGGATTGTGAGCCAAATAAATTGAACGCGTCCTATTGGTTTGTTTTCTTAGTTCTTAATTTCTACTGTGCAATATATATATTTTTTTAGAATACTAAAGGTGAGTTGTGACATTCACTGCTCTCTATTACACTAGCATCCCAATCTTTCAAGTGGTATCTGAGCAAGTATGCTATCGAAGGAGTCACAGCCTATGAAGCACATGGCCGGAGATCAATTTCAGATTCCAAAACTCGAGTGAAGTTTTCCATAGAAGAAGATGACACTACTTTAGACTTGATATTGACACAACAATCACAATCGAAGAAGGGTATGACCTACTTGATGAAAATGATAACTTAGTTCCTCTTTCCAAGTTGACAAAGCAAAAAAGAACAGGTGATAGCCGGACAGTAAGGCCAAGCTAACGTTAGAATATGCAATATCAGATTCGTAGATGAGAAAAGTTGAAAAATACTCAATAGCAAAAGAGCATCATCGAGATGAATGATCAATGGAGGTAAAACTTCTACAGAGAGATCTGCTGTGATCAAAACTCAACACATATGATAAAAGATGAATACGTTCGCCCCCAGCATCCCATCAATTTGCCTCAAGACCAATACGAAGAAGGTAAATCACAACGACTGAGAAGGTAAGTAGCAAGTGAGGTGAATTTACACAGGTTGCAGAGATTTACGCCCTGTCAATCCCAAGATTCGACCCTAAAAGCTTATGTGACAATCAATCTGTCACTTACCAACTTAATTAAGCCCGTGGAGGCAACCTAAACTCAACACATGCACAATGATGGAGAGGGAGCAAATTGCAAAATTCAAAGTATAAACAACTCATTTTTGAACCAAAGAGTGTTGGTGAAAATCTATCAAACAGGGAATTATTCGAATGACCCTAAATGACCTATCAAGAACATAATATTGGAGCTCCCGGGGCTATGGTGCAGCGACAGGACATCTAAATTGTCATCCAGATACCCACGGTTCGAGCCCTGGCTATGGTAAATTTGCAGGAATTTTTCCTTCAAATGAGGCACGCAATTAAAGGATATTGGGCTGACTGCCCGCTGCGAGCGCTTTCCGATTTATCCTAGTGACCGGTAGAAAACTTCCGTAGGGTCAGACTGATCACCCCAGACTCGACATTAAAAAAAAAAAAAAAACACACAATATTAGAGCTCCATCGTTAAATAATTATCTGATCGCCCAGATCTAAATGCAAGTACTTTAGATTCATTATTTTTCGAATTTGATTGAAAAAGCAAAGGGCAAGGAAGACAATCATCATCTTCAGATTCTGAAGAGTTTATAATGGAAGAAAATAGCGACGGAATTGTATGTTTAGTAAGTAAAGTAAGCCGTAAATTTAAGAATAAATTTAATTTAAACAAAGAAGACTTGAAGGAATACCTAAAGAACAAAAAGGAGGAAGAAAGAAGATGAATGAACAATACGTTGCTACAATTACAACAAGGACACGTAAAAAGACTTGTGTCCAAAGTTGAGGAAAGATAAGGAGAAGAAAGCAAATTCACCTAAAAATCGAAGAAGAAACAATTCCAAAAAAAACTTGAAAGCTACTTGGAACAATTCAAGTTCATTGGAAGAAGAAAATAAAACCTTATTAGCACTTCCAGCCTTCTACACATTCATAGCAACAAATGATAACTCGTCATCATCTGAAGGTGAAGAGAAATCAAAACAAGGGAGAGATGACACGGTAATTGAGATAAACTCTCTTTTGAATCTCAATTAATAGATTTAGTAAATTCCTTGAATGAGCAATTAGATAAATATGAAAAGAAAATTAAAATTTTTAAAAAAGAAAATGTCATGCTAGAAGAAAAACTAAGATTAATAGTGCCTTATGATAAGTCGCATGACATTATAATTCACGAACTAAAGCTAGAGAAAGACTCCCTACGAAACAAAGTGACTCTTTTAAAGATAGCATTAGAAAAATTTACTATTGGATCACATTCATTAAATATGTTAATCGGCAGCCAAAGAGTAAATTTTTATAGAAATGACTTAGGATTTAAGGAATACAAGAAAGAAATGACATATTTTAGGCTACTAGCTAGAGGACAAGACATTGTAAGAGCAATAACAAAGAAATAGATACCTAGCCAGAACTTTGTTAACCCTGTTAGACCTAATATGTATTAGGTATCAAAATTTATACTCAGTCACTAAATGACTTTAAAGGTCAACCATATTAAATCACAAGCTATAGCCATGATATGGTTGACATAGCATAAGTATAAAATGAATGATATTCATAATTTTTATGGTAATCTCTCATATGTCCATGTTTTGTATCAATTTTTATATGCCCTGATTTTTCTAAATAATCTTGATAAATGTGGCACAGTTTAGGTGAAAGTCGATTCGGTCAGAGATAAAGCAGTCAATAGATGTCTTTGAGTCGTCTGATACATGTTTCTCAGTTGACTGACACATGACATAAACTAATAAGGTTTTCATATCCACAATTTGGACTTTTGATGGCAAAGAGGGAGATTTTAGCATTTAAGTAACCATTTACAAAAAGAGGAGCTTAGGTGAAGGGGGAGCTTGACTTTCCTTATTTGTATTTTGTCTATAATTTTGTCTAACTTAAACGGACTGTCAATCACTAAAAAAAAGAAAGATGGTTAGTTAGGAGTCTCATCCTCAGTCTTAATGGTTTTGATGATATTGGAAAAGGGTTTTAATTAGTTTTGTGTTATCTGATGTGTGCGCTAAATTGTGCAAGGTCTACCAAGTAAATAAATTTTATGGGATTGATGACTAAGGTCAGTAAAATCAGAGAAAAATGATGCATTAGAGAGACCGCAAGACGAGAAGCAAGGCAAGTCGAGGAGATCTACATAAGCAAAGGTGAGAAGGATGACTAAGGAGGAGCCACGAACTCAGCCTTCAAGGGATGCAGTTTGACAATAAAAGACCTTAAGACTTGAAGATACTCTAAGTAAAATGAACGGAGTGACATGTATACGCGGGCCAAGGATAGACAAAAGACTAAGGTGGACTCGACCTTAGAACTGGTCAAAGTCATGGCCCTGATATTCACATACCCTAATTTTAAGTCTGTTTGGGATATTAAGTTTGGATTAGTGAACTGATAGGTAAGGATCAGCCGACTACTAGTAACAAATTTTGACAACCGAACAGAAAGTTCGAGTCGACTGGCACAGTCAATTGGAGTCTATAGAAAGAGCACAGAAGGTTCAGGAATTGGCTGGAACAGTCAATTAAATTACAAATCAGTCGATTGCTGCTATAGCGACCATTTCAAATGGAGCCGAAGTGGGAAAAATCAACGACATGATGTTGATAAGATTTGAAGATCAATCAATTGAAGTGCAACAAAGAGTCAACTGATGGCCGCCAGATCCGCTTGTGAGAAACACAAGCTTTGCTCTGAAATACATGCCAAGGCTCAGTCTCTTTAAGCTTTTATTGCTCTTCATTCTACTTGTATTTTTCCTTTTGTTTTGGTTGATTGTAAGAGGTTTGTGCACCTCTAGTACTTAACTGAAGAGGAGAAAAGTAGTGGTCACCAGATCAGCTTGCGAGAAACACAAGCTTTGCTCTGAAATACATGCCAAGGCTCAGTCTCCTTTAAGCTTTTATAGCTCTTCATTCTACTTGTATTTTTCCTTTTGTTTTTGGTTGATTTTAAGAGGTTTCTGCACCTCTAGTATTTAACTGAAGAGGAGAAAAGTAGTGGATTGTGTGTGCATAGGTTTTAGACATAGTAATCGGAAGTTGTGAACCAAGTGAATCAAAGATGTCCTACTGGTTTGTCTTCTTAGTTGTTAATTTCCATTGTGGATTATTTTTTTTTTGTAGAAAACTAGTACTGTAGGTGAGTTGTGACATTCATCCCTCCTCTACCACATCGGCATCCCAATCCTTCACATCAAAAGTAGCTGCTGCTAGAAAGAAAAAGACTAAAGCAAGAGTAAAGGATGAATTGGGTAGGGAGCCAACGCGGTTAGTGCATCATAGGGATGCAGGTGGAGCGAGAAGGATGACATGAAAAGGGTAGAGGGATTAATGCATCCGAGAGACGAGAAGTTTATCGGAAAACTCTTGGAGATGGCAACGAAAGATAACTGTTGTGAGTTGAGGTTGAGTGAACTTGTAATTGGATGAGGGAAGAACTCAACCTAGGTAGACTCGACCTTTAGAAAGGCCAAATTCAAATTACCAACCAACTGGACTAGTCAACTGAGGGTCAATCGACTACAAAACTTACTGTAAATGTGTTGTAAGTGGCACAATTGACTAATGGCTTATGTGTTGTAGGGGTCAATCAACTGCAAGTCTGGTTGATTAAATGGTTGTTATCAACTGACTAATGTAGGAATTAACTAATGAAAAAATATCACATAAAAAATCTCGAGCAATGAGTTCCGACTTGAAATGGACATGCAGTCAATTGATGATGTGGATGAACGAGTCATTGCAAGATTCGATCACAAGCTCGAAGAAATAGTTGCACCAGTTGACTAATAGGTTCAAGATGAAAGTGTCATCACAGAAATCAATTGTGAATGGAAGAAATGGTCATACAAATCTGATGATGACTTGACAGTTGATTGATGGATGCCACGTTATCAAAACTGTGCAAGTGAAGCATTTCATGGAGGAGGACATTATATATGGTTTAGGGGCTCAAACAGCAACACCATTTACATGAAGACAAAGCCATTATTCATTATATTCTTAGCCTAATTGTCGTTAACCCAATTCCATTATAAACCTCTTGCAATACATTGATGGCTGATCTTTTAAGAGGTTTCTTCACTTCTGAAACTTTATCAAAGAAGAGAAAAGTAGTGGATTCCAAGAAAAACTCTCCAAAAGGGTCATAAGCTGTGAAATTTCTGGAGAATTATAAACCACCTTAAATTAACATATTTGGTATGTTTCATTTATGTTCATGATATTCCGTTGCTAATATAATTTATGTCATTGCTAAGATAGCAACAAGAGCAATTTTAATTTAAATATGCAAGCACGTTATTCACTCCCTCCTCCTCAAGCAATTCATTTTATCATCTATTAGAGTTAGATCTAATTAATCTACAATATTAATTTTTTACTATATTTAATCTTTTTATAACTACATTCTCTATCTTATCAAGTATATTCTTAAAAAAAAACCAATATTCATTCAAATTATCTCTCTAATTTCTATGGTAAAAGGTACATATTGGATAATGAATATGATCTGCAGTTTCAAACTCTGCCAAAAGAGAACAGCAAGTTCTTGGAGCACTGACATCAATGATCCATACATAAGCATTCAGCTTGTTCTGAGTACTGAGATAAAATCCTAGATTGCCCAATAATCAGCACATAGTTGGTGGTATAGTCTTCCTTATTTTTTCTCATCTAAGTAATTTGAAGCACAAAAATACCAAAAAAGAAGAACTTCCACATTTATGTAACTTACTTCTGTATTATTTGTGCAAGGAACAAAGAGGTAACTAGAGGAGTGAAACTATATAAAAGCAGCCATCTAAACCACCAAAATCAATCATTCATCAAAGCATAAAGGATCAAAACCTAACTATTTTATGAGAAGGTACAAGACAGTAAACAAAATATTAGATCGATCGGCCAAATAAAGGAAAAACAAAATAACAATTCCGACATATTAAGTGGAAATGAGAACTCCAAGTTTTGCACACTATTTTTCAGCTTTCTTCATAAAATGAGACCTCCTGGTTTTCATCCAATTGATCTTGAATATTAATCTTTTATTTTAATTTATATTTTCTATTACTTCATAAATTTATCCCTACATTCTTAGCTTTGCTATACTAACTTCTTTGTATGTAGGGATTATCAAGTATATCCTTAAAATAACTATTATTCTCGTTCAAATTATCTATCCGGTTTTCTGATCAAAAGTTTCAAATTCTATAAAAAAGAGAGAGAGAGAGATCAGCAAGCTCTTGGAGCACTAATATGGTAAAACTCAGCTTGTTTGAGCAGTGAGCTAAAATCTTATAATGACCAAAAATCAGCACAGAAGTAGTGAACTAGTCTTCCATTTTTTTCATCCAATAATTTGAAGCACAATAGAATTCAAATAAGGAGTAGATTCAACATTTTATTCATCTTGCTTCTGTATAATAATTGCAATGCATAAAGAGCTAACTAGAGGAGTAAGCAGACATCTAAACCACCAAAATAAATCATACATCAAAGGATAGACAAGCAAAGTCAAATATATTATGAGGAAAATTTGCACAAGTACTTTTCCTTCAAACCCTAAAGCAGATACAAGAGTAGATCAATCACCCAAACAGAGGAAAAACGAAACAACGATTCCAACAAATTCAAGACTAGACCTCAAGGATTACTCAATATTTTCCAGCTTTCTTACCCAGATCTGGCGGTGTTGGTTCAAGAAGCACCGGCGGACCGGTAGCGGTAGAGTTTGCCGAAGACGTGGAGGGCGGTGACGAATCCGATGAAGCAGAGGCTCATCACCAAGACGACGGTGGGCGACATCTTGAGACCGGGGGCTTCGTCGGTGTAGAAACGCAGCATGTTACTCCCTCCGCCGCCTCCAGCTCCAAATCCCCCAGCCGAGCTGCCCCCTCCACCAAGCCTCCGCCTCCTCATCCCGGCTGCCGCTGCCGGCGTCCCCCGAGGACCCACCGTGGCCGGCCGCGCCGCACCCCCAGCCGCCGACGACGTTTGAGATTGGGAGCTTCCTCGAGCCATACTTCTTAGGATCGAATGGATCGATGAAAAACAAAACGACCTTTTATATAAATCTCCGTTCCGTTCTCGTCAGCAATAGTTTACTATGGGGGAGGACAGATTCCACGGGACTCAAGATGTTATCCATCGTTTACTACAGGAGAATTATCGGAATGATCGCAGTTGGATTCGCAACCCATCCGCAGTTGACTATGAGCCACCCATTCAAAATTGAGCTGAACTGTCCGACGGACTTAGTTAAGTTGATAAATGATAGGTTGATTGTCATATAAGATTTTAAGATTGAATTTTAAAATTTATGGGATGTAAATTTTTGTAATTCGTATAAATTCATCCCATTTATTATTTGTCTTTTTAGTTATCATAATTTATGATCTTTATGTTGATTCTAAGACGAATTGATAGAAACGGTCAGATGAACATATTCATCTTTGTCATAAAATTAAACGAAACTATGTTTTATTTATCTCATCTTATACATCTAACTTCAACTTTTTTTCAAAACACACCTGGAATTCCAAGTGACAAGCTTGCCTCAAAAGTTGGTTAAGTAGATTTTTTTTAAAAAAATTATCAATTATTTGAATCAAATGGTTAGGTCTAAATTTTAAAACTATATATTCAATTAAAATGATTAAATCACAGATAGCAATCAATTCTTATGTTATTAGTAGTCGATTCTATAGTAATTGATTGATAATAATCAATCAATTGTTAAATTTAAAAAATTAAATAAATTATTTAGTCGATCAATTCTTATGTTATTAGTAGTGGATTCTATAGTAATTAATTGATAATCATCAATCCACACTGTTAAACCTAAAAAATTGAATAGATTATGATCCAGTGGTAAGGACGGGGGACCCTCGTTGGCGGGAGGTCAACGACACGTGGAGGTCAATGGTCAAGAGGGTCAACCCCAAGGTCGTGCCGAGCGGACTAGCGGGCCGACCGAGCATCCGGCCGATCGAACATCCGGCCAGGGGTCTCCCAGGCCGGACGAAAGATAGCCCGACCAGGGGTCGGGTTTTCGATGCTCAAGGTAAAAGAGTCTCTGGGCCGAGCGGACAGGCCGCTCGGCCGAGCCACAGGACAATCAGGTGCAATCCCATCCGAGTACATGAGCAGGGCTTCCCCGCCCGGTCCGAGGTATGCGCATTCTCGGAGGCCATGAGCGCCGAGCGATCGGTCCGCTCGGCCCGGGAACAGGCAAGAGGCGTAAAGGGACAGAAGGGACCACTGGTAACATTATCCTCGAGACACCTGCCGCTGACAAACAGCATGGTCGGCGGCCGGAGCGGACAGAGTATCGTACAGTGGAAGTTTCCACTGTCCCGTCAAGGATATGCTCGGATGATTGCGGAATGGCGTCAGGCATGTTTTTCTGACACAACCCTACTGAGGTATGTTTGGGGAAGTGTGTACACATCGAGAAGCGTGCCCGTGCCTCCCCGGATTCCTATATAAGGACCCCCAGACTTCGATGGAGGTATATGATTCTCATCACTGTAGCCACAGTAGCGTTATTTTGCTCCTCTTCTTCTTCACTGCCTGACTTGAGTGTCGGAGAGTCGTCGCCGGGAAACCCCTCCCGGCTCGGCTTCTTTGCAAGCTCGCCGGAGATCTACACCATCATCAAAGGATAGCGGAGAGCGCCGTGTCCCCAGCGTCCATCGACTTAGTGCTCGGACAGGATCAAATTGGCGTCGTCTATGGGAACGCACCTGAATCCGAGCAGAGAAGATGGAAGAAGCTGGACGCCAACTCATGGTGACACTCTCCCCCAAAGAGCTCGACGCACTCATCCAAGCGTGAGCAGCGAAGATTATGGAGCAACAGCAGAAAGCTCAAACTGAGCGAATGGCACAGCAGGCGACTTCCGCGTCAGGCGACAAGGCAGCCCCAGAGGACCGACCGGAACAGCTCTCGATATGGGGGCAAAACAAAGGTCCGACTGGCACTCAGATGGAAGCACCGCCCGCCCTTATACCTTTCCATAGGGCTCTGTTCCAAACGCCCTCGGAAGTCGCGCAAGCCAACCTCGACCGGGGCTCTTCGTCCGATGAGGCGCCCCTCCGCGACGTAAGGAAGGGCAAGGCGCCACAGATAGACTCGTCCCCCGAGCGGATCAATAGGCAGTTCTCCGAGGCCATCCTACGCGACCCACTACCAAGGCATTACGGCCCCACAGCGATCGGGGAATACAATGGGACCACCGACCCGGACGACCATCTGGGTAAGTTCGACAACACAGCCACTTTGCATCAATATACAGATGGTGTGAAGTGCCGGGTGTTGCTCACCACCCTTTCTGGATCGGCACAACGATGGTTCCGGAGACTACTGAATGGATCCATCACGAGCTTCAAAGAGTTCCGCACGACCTTCCTCCATCACTTCGCGAGCAGCAGGCGCTACCAGAAGACTAGCGTCAGTCTGTTCGCCATCAAACAAGGCTCGAAGGACTCGCTCCGAGCCTACATCCAGCGTTTCAACCAGGTGCCATGGATATCCCGACGGTCACTTCAGAAACTATGATGAACGCGTTCACACAGGGTCTTTGTAACACCCATAGGATCTCTAATAATGTCATATGAATTTTATGCATGATTAAAATAGGCTTTATGTGGATTTTTCCAAAAATAAAAGAAAATAGAACTAAAAAGAGGCATGACCAAGGTTTGAACCTTGGACCTCTTAGTAGATGCATGTATGTGTTAACTAGTAGCCCCAGCAGGGGAGTGCTGTTATGAAAGAGAGGGACATGATAATTAAAGGTAAGGAAAGGCTCCCTCCACTTAGAAGGAAAAGTTGGAGTTTTCTTCTACTACCTTCCATGAGAAGATGGTTTTGCGTTCTTCCTTCATTTAGCATAAATAGGAAAAAGAGAAAGGGAATTTCATTTTTCCCTCTCTTCCTCCTTCCTTCTCCTACCGAAATCCCAAGCCTCCTCTTCCTCATTGCCGAAATCAAACAAGAGGTCTTCTTCCTAGGAGAACTTCACAAGCAAGGTTTCTTTTCATTGTAAACCAAGCAAAAGGATATAAGTATCCCCTCACCTGCAGTACAAGTAGTTTAAGACATTTCTATGCTTATAGGTTACTTGAAAACTAAGATCTTGCCATATGAGTTTCGGCCATGATGAGGTTAAGGAGTCATCTATGGATGTTAAAAGTTTTTATGCTTCATGTTGTTGGAAAATTTGGAATCCTACTCATTTAGGGTTTCGGCCAAGATGTGACAAGAGGTCTAGAGAAAAGTTTGAAACCTAACTATGCTTGTTTTATGCTTCCACATGATGTATGATTTTTCTATACCATGTTAGGTTAAAATTCCATGTCTTAGGTTGCCTCAAAAACCTAGAAGCTTATCCTTAGGTTTCAGCCAAGGAAAGAAAAAGGAACTAGAGAAAGTTTTAAACCTAATTTATGCTTGTTTTATGCTTCCACATGATGTATGATTTTCTATACCATGTTAGGGTAAATTTCCATGTCTTATGTTGCCTCAAAAACTAAAAGCTTACCCTTAGGTTTCGGCCAAGGAAAGAAAAGGGGCCTAGAGAAAGTTGTAGACCTAAACTATACTTGTTTTATGCTTCCTCATGATGTATGATTTTCTATACAATGTTAGATTGAATTTCCATGTCTTAAGTTGCATGAAAAACCTAGAAACCTTACCTTTAGGTTTCGGCCAAGGAAAGAAAAGGGGCCTAGAGAAAGTTGTAGACCTAAACTATACTTGTTTTATGCTTCCTCATGATGCAAGATTTCCTATACAATGTTAGGTTAAATTTCCATGTCTTATGTTGCATGAAAAACCTAGAAATCCTACCTTGAGGTTTCGGCCAAGGTTGAATATTAGAGTTAGAACCTCACTTATGGTTACCAAGGGACTCACTTGCTATGCTATGTAGGTTGCAAAAGTTTCATGCTTTAAATTGATTAAAGAAAAATTTAAAACATGCCTTCATGTTTCGGCCAAGATAAGAAGAATGAGGTTAAGAAGCACCTAGGGTTCCTAAGGTCTTACATGTTATGATTAATGATTATGAAGACTTAGGTAGTTGATTTCATGTCTCCATGTTGTTTGAAAATCTATGATGTATGTTTATATGTTTCGACCAAGCATGATTTAGGGCTTGTAAGAAGTTCCAAAACCTTAACCATGTATGATGTGGACTCTTACAATATGATATGAATTTTATGTCACTATGTTAATTGATATACACACTTGTGTCATCATGTTATGAATTCCTATGAGATGCTATATGTTATGTGCACTTCATGTTATCATGTTATGTTTTTATGAGATGTTATATATTGTGTGCACTTCATGTTATCATGTTATATTTTTTTATGATATGCTATATGTTATGTGCACTTGGTGCCATCATGCTATGTTTATGCAAGGCTTATGTAAGATGAAAAGCCTAAGAGATGCTTCCCTTAAGTTGGGATCAAGAGCACTCTTCATGATATGACAAGAACATGATATGACATGCTATTTTACTTTGTATGGCTTGTACCAGGGATGAGCTCCTAAGTGTCCCTAGGTCGATGGTATATGAAACGGGCCTAGTAAAAGGGATGGACTCTTAAGTTGCCCCTAGGTCGATGGTCTATGAAACAGGCCTAGTTCCTAGTAGGTTCAAGATTAGCTACCTTGGATCTACTTAGGATGCGCGCATTTATGTATGTATGTGGTACAAAGTCGGGCCCTCATGTTGAGATTATGTTTAAGTACCTATATGATATATGTTTTTAAAAGAACATCTTGCATATTCTCATTTCATTCTATATGTACATGTTTTCGAAAGAGCATCTTGCATCCACATATCTCATGCTATATGATTCCTTATGCTTTAGAAAAATGCTCTATAGAGATATTTTCATGTTATGTGATCTTTATGCTTAGAAAGATGCCCTTGAGATATGATTATGATGTATAGATGTACATGCTACTATTTTATGCTTATGCTCTCACATGTTATGCTATGACATGTCTTATGTGTTGGTGTGGTTAGCACTAACGGTCTAACTCAGGGTTTGATGAATGACAAATCAGGTTAAGTTAGGTTTGTTGTGATCTAACAATCTGACCGAGTGTGCAGACGAAGTCCTGACAAGTCGACGGGCTGACCGGATATCTGGCACGAAGTCCAAGTGGATCGATGGACTGACCGGACGCTTGGCGAGAAGTCCAGCTAGGTCGACAGGCTGACCGGACGTTTGGCGAGAAGTCCAGCTAGGTCGAGAGGCTGACCGGATAGCTGGCGAGAAGTCCAAGCGGGTCGACGGGCTGACCGGACGCTTGGCGAGAAGTCTAGACGGGTCGAAGGGCTGACCGGACGTCTGGCAGGTAAGTAAGGTAAGTCACTAGAGGGGAGTGACTGTGAGGACGCGTTCCCGGGAAGGGAACATTAGGCGTCGATCCGGCTTAGATCCATTTCGGATATCTAAGTCGAGATCGTGACTAGATTCCGGTCTCGGAAAGACGGAATTTAAGTCATACTCTTTATATTAAACCTATAAACTGTGCTAACACCTTGTTTTGTAAGATATACCTTATCTATTTGCCTCGGACTAACCTTGTCTTGCAGGAAAGCTGTCCTCTGGAGAAAGGTGGTCCGGGCGCCCGGAGGGGATCCGGGCACCCGGGAGGTGAATTTTATCCAGATTGCGCGTCGTCATGTGGAGCTCATTGGTTGGTGTAAAATACCGGAAAATAGGTGAATATTAATAAGGGAATTTTCCGGAATTTTTGGAAACTTTTCGGGAATTTTTCGGAGCTCGTATGGACGAGTTAACGGGGACAAAAATAGGGTCCGGAAAAGCCTGTTTAGGCTACCCTATTTAAGTGAGGAAATGTTTATATTTCCTTTTTCTTTTTATATTTCTTTTATTTACTTTTCTCTCGCTGTTTCCTCTTCTTTCTCCCGCGCGCCGAAGTTTTCTTCCTCTGCCCTAACCGGCGCCGACACCGAGCAGTTCCTCTCCTTTTATTCTTCATCTCCTCTATTTTGTTCTTCTCCCCCAAGCCCTCACAGTACCCGACGACCTCCCTTCCTGCGACGCCGATCGCCGGCAGCGCACGTCACCGCCGCTGTGCCCTAGCTTGAAGCCGATGACCACGATTCGATCTCTCCGGCGGCCCTTTTTCGTTGCTTTCTTTTGCCCCAGCCTCAGCCAATGCCCCACTCCCGACGCCAACAGCCACCGACCCTTTCTCTTCGGGTTGTGGACAGAAGCATAGCATCCAACCTGTTCCTGTGGTTCCATTTTGCTGTACCGTGCCCTAGCAGTGATTGGAGAGGTAAGGGAGACCAAATTTTGTTGCTAGATTGTAGTGGTGATTTGTGATCTCATCTTGTTCCATTCGGTGAAGGATTCCACCAAGAAAGGTTGTTCTGTGGACTTTTTGATACGGCGGCAAAAATTTATCCAGCAATAACAGTGCCGGAATCAAGGTAAGGTACTGGGTTTTTGGGTCTTAGTTGTAGATCTTGGTGTAAATTGATTATTTTAGATCGTGAGACATGCTGTAGAGAATTTGGTACCTTACTGTAAGAACTTCTGATTGATTTATTTTGGGGATTTGTTTTCTTATGGTTAGCAGTGAACGATTGGTCTGAAGGTGTTGGAATTGTGATTTAGGTTTATCGGTTTGGGAGATTGGCAATTTAACCTTGCTCCGACTGTTGATTTACAGTAGCAACGTTTCCAACCAGATTTGGACAAGTTGTAGAGGTAATTTTGTATATGTACTAGATTTCATTCTAGTTGTGGACTTGTTAGGGTGCTCTAATTCTATTTAATCGTGATATGTGGCTTGAGTGGATTTGGGTTTTACCCTAATTTAGACTTAAGGATTTTATTTAGCTATACATTTGAGTTAGCTAAATAAATTATGTTTATATTGGTGACACAGGACCTTGACGCGAGACGGGTATCTCGACGTCAGAATTGGACCGAATACGATCCTTTCTATTTTCGGAGGCGGGTACTTTTGACTTATGTCATTTGATATACATAGTAGTGAATTTAACAAGTTGCATTAATTATGTCCTTTATTTGTTTCGGTTAGTCACTACCCAATATCTGATACATGATTGCTTGATTGCTTGATTTGCATCCCATGTATACTTTATTTGTTTATACATGCTTATAGGGGGTAGTGATATACCATGCTTCACCATGTTCAGGACCTAGGTTTTATACCTTCTGTGTATCCTTGGATTGATTTGATTCGTTGACCTATGATGTACAGTTATATATATGTGGATTAGGTCAGGATATTTTGTGGTTAGTGTCATGCACCATTTGTATGATTGCATGCTGTGCGATAGTCCGCTCCATTATTGTTGAGCACATCGCCAGTTACATGGATCTGCACACACCACTACTCATGGGTTAGTGGTCGATTCAGGCTGAGTGTGTTGCAGCAGGGACTCTGTTAGGCACCGTTGGTCCGCTCATGGGTAGTATGACACAACGTGTTAGCCGGCAGAGATTCCTCCCCGTCATCGTGTACCGGGAGTTGAGAGCATTGCGCTCCCCCATTTATGATTTGGGGTAGGAGGATAGGTGTACTCCGACAGCATCCCGTCCACTCGGTCACTCATCAGGAGTAGTGACGACAGAGTGCACGGTTGTCACAGCCCTACCCACTCGGCCTCACTATTGTGTGAGATGATCGACTGGCGTGACCAGGACGCATCATTGGCATCATATGCATGATGCATTTATTGCTTGTGTTTGTGTATGCATTTATATGCTGCATATTGTTTAGATACCTATGTTTGACATGCATCTGATTTCCCTATCCCTCGATTGCTTGACCGATACTCGTGTCTGGTTATCTGCTTTCTCTCTGTTACTTGATGTATTTTTATTTTTCTTATATCAGACTATGCGCATGATTAGTGCTAGGTGTTATTTCCTACTTTGTATATCAATTGTACTGCTGAGTGTTGGACTCACCCGCCTCCATTGTTGATATTTTCAGGTTGATGCTGTCAGGAGAGAGTTCCAGTTGCTGGTCCCTGCAGACCTCAAGGATATGATTGGTTTTCTTTTGGTTTCTTTTCTGTTCTAGACTGTTTTGAACTTGTTATGTTTTGGATTATTTTACTTATGGACATTGTATGGATTTTATTATGTCGATGGATTTGGATTTGGATTTATTCTACTACATTCCTGCCTGGACGGCAGAAGAGGTGAGTTCATCGGATTTGAGCTTTACGAGTGTAGTGGAGTAGGGTTGATTTCGAGTCAGGGTATTATCTTTCTGTTTACTTGTTATATAAACTGCGTGGAATGTGTGGTTGTATTTTTATTGTTTTTGTTATTCCAGCTGCCTGTGGCTGAGGTATGTGAGGATGTAGAAAAGTTTCAGATTGTCCTCCGTACAAGGGAGATGCTGCCGAAATTTTCTCGGACAGGGACTCCTCTGGGGCGTGACAATTTAGTGGTATCAGAGCGCAGGTATACGATCTTTTGTTTTCGTATTTTTGATGTTTGGGATAACCTGATACCAATTTATTTACTTGGTATCAGAGCGCCAAGTTTGGCGATACTTGTTGGATTTTTGTATTTTGGATTTTCAAGATTTATCTGATACCAATTTATTGGTATCAGAGCAGGTTATGGATACCTGCTTTTGGTGTTCTGGATTTTTGGATGTCTATTTCAGTTTGTACGGATTTCCGTTATGGTTATGTTTTGGACTTCCGTTTCGGATTTATATGGATTTCCGGCGATTTTCTCGTTCAGAATTTTGAGGTCAGAAGTTGGGGACTGGACAGCGGTGGAACATCTCCAGACGGCAAATAGGTATGATGTTTATTTTATGATAGTTAGGACATCTATTAGCACTTTATCTTTATTACCTGTCTGGTTGTTGTACCCATATTACATGTGATGGGTTAGCCACTGATCTTGGTCGACCCTAATAGAGATCAAGGATTATAGTCTCTGGTGATTTTTCATATCATACCATTAGTAGTTTTAGCTTCTGTTACTACTATTAGGAGATGGAGGCACATATCAACCTCTGCTATTGTTAGCTGGGTAATGGATGATACCTATATATTCCTGTGGACTTAGCCAGTAGAGTTTTTATACTCATATCTTTTGGATATTAGGGTATCCGATAAGATGAAAATTGGTCATTGGAGAGTTATCATGTTTGATCATTGTTGAGAATGATTTGAGGTTGAGGAACATTGTGAGATCAGATATTGTGATGTGTTGATTTCTAATGATTTATGAGAGTAAATGTTATGTGGTTGTCTGATGATCTATTACTAGATATTTGTTTTGATGATCTATTAGTGGATAATTATTTTGATGATCTATTATTTGGGTTGACGTTGATGGTGATATAGTGAGTGTCATGTATGATATTCACAGGTTTGATGATTATAGTGGGTGATCAGATATAGATCGGGTGCTAGAGAGTTTACGGTTGAGTGTGCCTATGAATTTTAATAAATCTGGTTAGTTGTGGTTAGTTAACAGGATGATAAGGTTGATATTTGCTTCCTCTGATATTGGACTATGTGGATAAAGAATGATTTGATGTTTTGAATGCTAATTTGCCCTCATGGGGAGTATAGACTTATTCATCTGGTATTATGTGGGCTGATATTTTTGGGAAAAAAAAAGAAAAATGAGGGTGTCTTGATGATCTTGATTTCTGACTTTTTATTTTGGGTCGTACACATTTATGCATATGGTATTATGTGGGTTGACATTCTCTAGTTTGAGTTGATGTAATTAGTGTTGAATTGACCCATGAACTGATTTAGTTATTTAACAATGTAGTATACCATTTTATGTTAGTTAATTTTTATCAGTAAATAGTGATTTACTCTTATTAGATCGGTCAGTTGAAGATTGATTTACGTTTGTCGAGTTGGGTAGTCGTGGTTTGATATACCTTAGTTGCTTGTGGAGGATTAAGATATTCTGGATTAGTTAGTAGATGAATGATTTAGTTTTGTTGGTTGATCAGTAGAGGATTTCCATACTCTATTTTTAGAGGTTCGAACCTTTAGGTTATTTATGCTTAGTTATGTGTTTAGAGCACATTTGAGTACATGTTTTGTACTGATGTGGAAAGGACTGATTTAGCCATATACCATTGTCGGCTTGGATAGTTTATAGAGGATCGATGTATCCTATTCCATGAAGACTTTGACCATGGACTGTATATACCCGGTTGGATGACTCAGAAGTGCATTGGGATATGTGACCCCGCTGATGTAAGGAAGTGTAGAGCTAATTGCTTAACACTTATGGGATACAACCGTTACTAGTGTATACTGGGAGAGTACATTTGGATTTAAGATGATAAAATTTTCCCCATTAGATATAGTCTTGGTAGTGTACGACATTGACTTGCAATGTTATACCATGGTGTGTATATCTTTCTTGTCCGATATTAGTTCCTTTGAACCTAGAGCAAGGTTGTTACTGGATGATTAGGCTGCTTTATTTTGGGTTGCTTTTGATTGATGTATTCATGCTTGATATATATGCATGAATTTTGTTTAGATATACCCGTAAACTATGAGTGTTGGTAGCATAAGGTTGGTCTCTTTGATTGAGCTGGTATGCTGATTTTGCATGTCTATGTTGCATGTATATTATGATTGTTATGTGTTGTAGGAGTCCTGTGGTAGACTGTCCATTTGCAAGTAGTATATATATCCATGTTTTGATATGGTTTGTAGGTTCCTTGTGGATCATAGATATGTAGTTCGGTGTATGTATCTGGATGTATTATTGAAGATATCTTGTCGATTAAATCCAGGTTGTAGTATAAGTACATCGGTGGTGTTTTGATGGAGGCATTTTGTCGATTTAATCTGAGTTGTGATATGTACATATGTGTTTGGTGTGGTATCTGAGGTATCTTTTTGATTATGTTTGATTTGTGAGTGCACCTGGGTTTAGTATGCTTTATTGGAAGTATATGTTGGATATACTCTTGGCATAGGTGAAGATATGTCATGTGAGTGTGGTTTGAGGTGTATTGTTGATTTTACCTATGTTGATTTTGCACACGGGTTCGGTATGCATTGTTGGAGATATCACGATGATTTATACCTATGTTGTGACTATGTTTGGTGTGTACTAATTGGAGGATTATGTCGATCATACATATGTTGTGTGAGCACGTGTGCCAGGTATATATTGGTAGCAGCATGATGATTCTACTTATGCTGAATGCAGAATGTGGAGTGACTGCATTATGTCATTTGTTGGATTAACTCATCAACTAATTCTCCTATCAGTGGATGACCCACTAGAATGCTGATAGAGTTGATGATGGATTTGATTAGTTTACTAGGTTGTTATAGCCTAGACTAACCACAGTGATTTGTAGTAGAGAGATCTTGTACAGTCTCTAGCTGGATAGTTAGGTGTCTTGGGGTACTTATGTATTATTTTGTGGTGGAGAGTTGCTCCCACATATTACGGATTGCTGGTAGCGGAGCATTGCCCCTATATTTATTGCGATACATATTTCAGATTATTTGTGGTGGAGTGTTGCTCCCACATATTGAGGATTTCTTGTGGTAGAGCGTTGCTCCCACATATGTGGTGTTTTCTGTGATGGAGCGTTGCTCTCACACGGGAGGATTTATTCTTTGATGATTTATGTTATTGATGATCAGTTTTTCGACTTATTATCGGAGATCTTATGGTTAGAAATGTCTGTGATGCGGACATTATGTGTCTTGGTTTTGGCCATATAGGCTTACAGAGTCTTAGATGTTTTCAGAGACTTGATGATTTTGGTATTTCCAGGATGTTGGGATCGGTTTTCATTGTCTTTGTTGACGATATTGTGATCTATTTCGGATCAGCGGTGAGTCACGCACATCATCTTTGCATAGTTCTAGAGGTGTTTCGATGGAAATGTCTAGATGTGAAGATCAGTAGTGCATATTTTGGTTGTCTTCTGTGAGATGTTTGAGACATACGGTCACCAGTGGGAGTATACCGTAGTTCCACAGGAGATCGAGGTTATTACCGTTGAGAGTAGACGGAGTCTATAGAAGAGGCTTGCAATTTCCTTTGCTTGACTTGATATTTCCGGAGATACGTTGAGGGTTTCTCACGGATTTCTATGCTACTTACACGCCTGACCATGAAAGGCGTGAAGTTTACTTGGACTGAGGATTGCAAGACCAGCTTCTAGGAGCTGAGGCAGAGACTAGTGTCGGCTTCGATTTATGGTTTTTACCTTCGAAGAGAATAGATTCGTGCTCTACACCGACGCGTCTCTACAGGGTATGGGTGCTGTTCTGATGCAGCACGGTAGAGTATTCTTATATGCTTCTCGATAGTTGAAGGAGCATGAGAAGAAATACCCAGTTCATGATCTGGAGTTGACCGCTATTATTTTTGCCCTAAGGATTTGGCGGCATTACCTATATGATATTACATTGAGATTCTCACTGACCATCAGAGTCTCAAATATCTGTTCACTCAGAAGGAACTTAATTTTCGACAGAGGAGATGGATGGAGTTCTTGAAGGATTATGATTGTACCATTAGCTATCACCTGGGAAAAGCTAATGTGGTTGCCGATGCACTTAGCTAGAAGTGCAGAGGGACTTTAGCTTGCCACCGAGTTGTGGTTACAGACTTGATTCAGGGTTTCTCCGAGTTAGACCTTGAGGAGAAGGGACAGATAGAGCAGAGTATTCTTGTTACCATAGTTGCTCAGTCGTCGATCAGGACGAGAATCCGAGCGGCCCAGTTGTTGGGACCTCATAGAGCTCAGTGTGAGGTAGAGTGGTCCATACTATCAGACGGAAGATGTTAGAGGTATAAGACTGCCAGAAGTGTTATGCTGACCGGAGTCGGAGACTCTTAGAGTTCTCCATTTGTGACCATGTATTTCTGCGAGTTTCACCCACGAAAAGGGTGAAGAGATTTGGCCTCAGAGGCGGGCACGATATATTCCACGTATCTATGCTGAGGAGATACGTACCTGACCCGACGCATGTGCTGACAGATGTCTCAATTCCAGTTCAGCCTGACATTTCTTATGAGGAGATTCCGGTACGGATTTTGGACCGAAAGGAGCGTCAGTTACGGAACAAGACTATTCGTCTGGTTAAAGTCGGATGGCAGCATCATTCGGATGAGGAGGCTACTTGGGAGCTCGAGGATACGATCCGAGCTCGATATCCCCATCTTTTCACTTGAGGTGTGTGATTCAGTTTACCGTTCAGCATTTATACTCTATATCTGTTGTTAGTACTTGCTGATGGTAGATAACAAAATTTGGGGACCAAATTTTTATTAGTGGGGGAGAATGTAAAATACCGAAAAATAGGCGAATATTAATAAGGGAATTTTCTGGAATTTTTGGAAACTTTTCGGGAATTTTTCGGAGCTCGTATGGACGAGTTAACGGGGACAAAAATGGGGTCCGGAAAAGCCTGTTTAGGCTACCCTATTTAAGTGAGAAAATATTTATATTTCCTTTTTCTTTTTATATTTCTTTTATTTACTTTTCTCTCATTGTTTCCTCTTCTTTCTCCCGCGCGCCGAAGTTTTCTTCCTCTGCCCTAACCGGCGCCGACACCGAGCAGTTCCTCTCCTTTTATTCTTCATCTCCTCTATTTTGTTCTTCTCTCCCGAGCCCTTACAGTACCCGACGACCTCCCTTCCTGCGACGCCGATCGCCGGTAGCGCACGTCACCGCCGCTGTGCCCTAGCTTGAAGCCGATGACCACGATTCGATCTCTCCGGTGGCACTTTTTCGTTGCTTTCTTTTTCCCCAGCCTCAGCCAACGCCCCACTCCCGACGCCAACAGCCACCGACCCTTTCTCTTCGGGTTGTGGCAGAAGCATAGCATCCAACCTATTCCCGTGGTTCCATTTTGTTGTACCGTGCCCTAGCAGTGATTGGAGAGGTAAGGGACACCAAATTTTGTTGCTAGATTGTAGAGGTGATTTGTGATCTCATCTTGTTCCATTCGGTGAAGGATTCCACCAAGAAAGGTTGTTCTGTGGACTTTCTGATACGGCGGCAAAAATTTATCCAGCAGTAACAGTGCCGGAATCAAGGTAAGGTACTGGGTTTTTGGGTCTTAGTTGTAGATCTTGGTGTAAATTGATTATTTTAGATCGTGAGACATGCTGTAGAGAATTTGGTACCTTACTGTAAGAACTTCTGATTGATTTATTTTGGGGATTTGTTTTCTTATGGTTAGCAGTGGACGATTGGTCTGAAGGTGTTGGAATTGTGATTTAGGTTTATCGGTTTGGGAGATTGGCAATTTAACCTTGCTCCGACTGTTGATTTACAGTAGCAACATTTCCAACCAGATTTGGACAAGTTGTAGAGGTAATTTTGTATATGTACTAGATTTCATTCCAGTTGTGGACTTGTTAGGGTGCTCTAATTCTATTTAATCGTTATATGTGGCTTGAGTGGATTTGGGTTTTACCCTAATTTAGCCTTAAGGATTTTATTTAGCTATACATTTGAGTTAGCTAAATAAATTATGTTTATATTGGTGACACAGGACCTTGACGCGAGACGGGTATCTCGACGTCAGAATTGGACCGAATACGATCCTTTCTATTTTCGGAGGCGGGTACTTTTGACTTATGTCATTTGATATACATAGTAGTGAATTTAACAAGTTGCATTAATTATGTCCTTTATTTGTTTTGGTTAGTCACTACCCAATATCTGATACATGCTTGATTGATTGCTTGATTTGCATCCCATGTATACTTTATTTGTTTATACATGCTTATAGGGGGTAGTGATATACCATGCTTCACCATGTTCAGGACCTAGGTTTTATACCTTCTGTGTATCCTTGGATTGATTTGATTCGTTGACCTATGATGTACAGTTATATATATGTGGATTAGGTCAGGATATTTTGTGGTTAGTGTCATGCACCATTTGTATGATTGCATGCTGTGCGATAGTCCGCTCCATTATTGTTGAGCACATCGCCAGTTACATGGATCTGCACACACCACCACTCATGGGTTAGTGGTCGATTCAGGCTGAGTGTGTTGCAGCAGGGACTCTGTTAGGCACCGTTGGTCCGCTCATGGGTAGTGTGACACAACGTGTTAGCCGGAAGGGATTCCTCCCCGTCATCGTGTACCGGGAGTTGAGAGCATTGCGCTCCCCCATTTATGATTTGGGGTAGTAGGATAGGTGTACTCCGACAGCATCCCGTCCACTCGGTCACTCATCAGGAGTAGTGACGACAGAGTGCACGGTTGTCATAGCCCTACCCACTCGGCCTCACTATTGTGTGAGATGATCAACTGGCGTCAGGGGTGACCAGGACGCATCATTGGCATCATATGCATGATGCATTTATTGCTTGTGTTTGTGTTTGCTGCATTTATATGCTGCATATTGTTTGGATACCTATGTTTGACATGCATACAGGATTTCTCTATCCCTCGGACTGTTTGACCTTATACTCAGGTCCTGGTTAGTACAGTTTCTCTCCTGTTTACTTCAGATGCATTTTTATCTTTATTATATCAGGAGATTGTACGCATGATTAGTGCTAGGTGTTATTTCCCTACTTTGTATATCAATTGTACCTGCTGAGTGTTGGACTCACCCCGCCTCCATTGTTGATATTTTCAGGTTGATGTTGTCAGGAGAGAGTTCCAGTTGCTGGTCCCTGCAGACCTCGAGGATATGATTGGTTTTCTTTTGGTTTCTTTTCTGTTCTAAACTGTTTTGAACTTGTTATGTTTTGGATTATTTTACTTATGGACATTGTATGGATTTTATTATGTCGATGGATTTGGATTTGGATTTATTCTACTACATGCCTGCCTGGACGACAAAAGAGGTGAGTTCATCAGATTTGAGCTTTACGAGTGTAGTGGAGTAGGGTTGATTTCTAGTCAGGGTATTATCTTTCTGTTTACTTGTTATATAAACTGCGTGGAATGTTTGGTTGTATTTTTATTGTTTTTGTTATTCCAGCCGCCTGTGACTGAGGTATGTGAGGATGTAGAAAAGTTTCAGATTGTCCTCCGTACAGGGGAGATGCTGCCGAAATTTTCTCGGACCGGGACTTTTCTGGGGCGTGACAGTTGGACCTGCCACGTCTCACCAGGGCGCCCGGAAGGGATCCGGGGCGCCCCGAGCCTCATATAAAAGAAGGGTAAGAGGGGAGCTTAAAAACAACAATTGAAAGAAAGTCTTCTACTGCTTGCTCTGCTGCTCTGCGCTCCTGCGACGCCAACAAAGCTCTGACAACACACTCCTTCACCTTTTTTGTTAAATTCTTGTCGGTATTTGCTTTATTTCCATTAGCATTCCTGCACTTTAGTTTGTAACAATTTTCGAACTGCTAGTGATTGCCCATCGAAAGCACCCTTGTGTGCGGGCCTTGGAGTAGGAGTCGACACAGGCTCCGAACCAAGTAAAACCAGCTTGTGTTAGCATTGTCCTTTTATTTCCGCTGCGCGTAACTCTTTTCGAACAATTTTGTTTATCGATATTCACCCCCCCTCTATCGAACGCTTATGATCCAACAAGTGGTATCAGAGCATGTACCGCTCTGATTTGGTACAACCACCAATCAGACAAGAGGGGATTTGTTTTTAATTTTTTTTCCTTTATTCGGATTTCAGTGTTTCGTAAAATTCCAAACTGGTATAATTACCTTTTTAGAAATTTCCTTCCGTCGTAAATACATCTAAATTGGTGTAACACCAATTTAGTTATTTTTTCCCGCACTACTAATCCAAGACCAAGTCTTGGAACCTCTCTACTTGTTTTTGTTTTGCAGATCAAAAATTGTCCCAATTGGAAGGCTTCAGCACAGTACGCCCTCCCCTATTCAACGGGGATGACTTCTTGTACTGGAAGAAAAGAATAGAAGTCTACCTAAAGACAGACTACGATCAATGGTTTAACGTCATAAAATCCTATCGAGCGCCAGTCGACAACACCGAAAATCCACTAGACCCGGAACAGTGGACTCCGAACATGAGAAAGAAGGCATCAACAGAGAACAAAGCGATTAACACACTACACTGTGGATTAACAAGGGAAGAGCTGAACCGGGTCGGACCACATCAGAATGCAAAAGAGCTGTGGGACAAATTGATCGAGCTGCACGAAGGAACCAGCGACGCCAAGGTAACGAAAAGGGATTTACTATTAAATAGAATATTTAATATAAAAATGCAGGAAGGAGAAATGGCGAGTCAGCTACACACGAGGATCAAGGGCATCCTCAACGGACTCCACGCGATAGGCCACCAAATGGAAAATAAGGATCTGATAAGGTACGCCCTAAACGCCTTTCTGCGTAATTCCTTGTGGGCATCCATCGTGGATGGCTACAAAATTTCTAAAAATTTATCAAAATTAAAACTAGATGAACTCTTCTGCGAATTATAACTGCATGAGCAAACTAACGCCGGGGTCGAGAAAGGTGTAGCCTTATTTGCAGGTTCCTCAAGAGAAAAGAAGAACAAGACTGAACCTGAAGAAGACTGATCAGAACTCTGAAGACGAAGAACACCTGGTGAACCTAGTAAGGAAGATGTTCACCAGGAGAAAAAGGAGCTTCAGCAAAAAGGACCTTCAGAAGATCAACTCTCCAATCGATTCAAGGAGCGTGGCGTGCTTCGGTTGCAACAAAAATGGCCACTACAAGAATGAGTGCCCGAAACTGAAGAACAACAAACCAAAGCTAACCAAAAAGAAGGCGCTCAAAGCAACATGGGACGACACTTCCTCGGACGAATCGGAAGCCGAAGAACAAAAGAACCAGAGTTACCTCACGCTGATGACCCGCGAAGAAGAATCGGAGGATGAATCGGAAGACGGGTCTGAACCCGAATCGAGCCACGAGTCCGTACTCGTTTCCAAAGGTTCCGAAGAGGTATGCCGAAATCTAAACAGAAAATTTTTTAAAATTATTTCCTGCTTAAACAATAAATTAGTGAAAATAGAAAATGAAAATAAATCACTCCTTGAGGAAAATCAAGACTTCAAGGAACAAATCAAAAGCTCAAATCCAACTCAAGATCTAACACTTGAGGAGGAGAATCTAACACTAAAAATAGAAATTAATAATCTAAAGGAAATACTAGAAAAATTCACAACGAGGTCCAAAAACTTAGATTTAATTTTAAACAATCAAAAGCAAGTTACAACAAAACTGGACTTGGTTACAAATCAAGTTCAACTAAAACTTTTAAATCATTAATAACCCAACACAAACCAACACATAAAGCTTGGGTTCCGAAAGCGTGTCTCACCACGCAAGTATGACTTAACCAATTCTACATACTTAAAGAAAAAATATATTATATAAATTCAAATAAACGAAAACCAAAATACAAACCTAAATCAAACAACTCAAAATCTAAAACCCACCAAAAATTAAACTATCACCAAGTTAATTATAATTATAAAAGAAATAGACATAAACCAAAGAACAAAAATTAAATTAATGGTCATTAATTCAGGGGGAGGCTCCAGAATAGCTGACACCTCCAAAACTAACCTACCCGGTAGGATAACCCCAACCAACCTACCCGACACGGTAATTAGGACTAGTTAAAGAGGGTTCAAGTTTAACTTGAAAAATGGTACTGGTGAAGTTTTGGATGATAGTAGTCTATGCATGTCTAGGAAGATATGGCTTCGACCTGGTGCATCTGGCTAAGTGGAACTGACCAAAGCTACCCTTAATGAATCCTAACCAGTTAGACCAAGGTTTTGTACTAAGTCCAGTGGATAGGACTATTTGGAAAACCTCGAAGGCATGATTACTTTAATGATGTCCGAGTGACTCACCATAGCCCAAAATTTTATCCAGAGAATGCCTATTTTTTGAACCCAAAGCTAAACCTGAATCTAACACAAGTTAAACACAAACCCTAAAGTTGTACCTAATTCATCTCATAAAATTATATGATTCCCTGATTGACAACATAGATCGGGTGAGATGACTATTAAATTTGTAAGATACCGCAAAATTAAATAATAAATATTATTGGACGAAAAATCTTATTGGATTTTCAGGAATTTTAGAAATTTTCTGGGAATTTTTCGGAACTCGTACGACGAGTTTTTAGGGGACGAATTAAAGGGTTCAAATAAAGCCTGTTTGGAATACCCATTTAAGTGGGAATTGATTTGGGAATAAACTTAGACTTTAATTAGTCTAACCTAGGTTTAAATTCGATTTCCCCTAATTTCCTTCCCGATTCTCATTTCTTCTCTCCCGATAACTCCTTTGGCCGAACTTTCCCCTCTCCGGCGATTTCTCCTCTCCGCCTCTCGATGTCGCCGGCGCAAGCAACCACCGGAGCTTTGAAGGGAAAACAAGTGGCTGGTTCTTCCTCCTCACCTCTCGGTTTCCTCTTTCCCGATTGCTCTCTCTCTCGGGCGACCCGACGCCGACGGTTTCCCCCGACTGTTTCGGCCTCACCGCGTCGCCTGAGGATTGTCGCCCGAATCTTGAAGGTGCTGACGCTGTCCAAGCCTTCCCTGGTGGAGTGATCGCCTTCTCGGCCATTTTTGCGCTCGATTTGGTGGGATTTGATCTAGGGCACAGCGAGGTTTGAATCGCATCGCTCCCAGCCGGTTATTCCCTTGTTCTTCTCTGTGATTTGTTTGTTGGAATTTGATCTGCAGCTTCACACTTGCTGGATCAGATCGGAACAACACCATTGGAGGCAATCGATCAAGGTAAGCTTCATCCGGAATTTTGTGATTTCAAAAATCAGTTTCCCTTTGTGATGCTTGCTATATGATCTAGACTAGGAGGAGTTCGATCAGGATTGTGGATCTTCCCCTGTGCCGATCACTGTCCTCCATTTCTTGTAGCAGATTGAGTCTCGGCTGAGAGATTGGGAATCAATTCAGGTGAGTAGGGCTATGCATGATAAGGAATTCCGTAAACTAATGGTTCTACAACTAGGTCCTGTGTTGATTGTGGATAGAAATGGTATAGGGAATCCATGGTAGCTGTCGGCAGGTGTTCCTGTGGGGTTGTGAGTTTGGATCTGCTGCTACCTCCCAAGGTAAGTGATGTTCCAATGAGTTATTTCTATTGGATTTATTAGTATGTTGCTAAAATTAGTTTCTAGAGTATGCTAGGGTTTGTGCTTGCTTAGATTATAAGTAGTGAGTGGATGTATTGATTTAACTCATATTGATATTAGATTATGGAGTTTTGATTGGATTAATTGATGGTTGTGGATTATGTTTGGTTTAGAAGGGGTTGGATTAAGGATGGATTTAATATCATATTGGATTTGGATCACTAGGTGGAGTTAAACATGATCGTTATTGGTATGTGTTGGATTGATTAGGGTCATTCTAATTAGGTGGGGGAAGTTGCTTAGTTATTTACTTCGTATGTAATTAGCTAAGTATATTATGTGATCGCAGGACTTTGATTCGAGGCGAGCGTCTCGACGTGGATTGGTTTATCTGATGCGACCGACAGATAAAGGCGGGTATTTCTTCCTTGGTCTCTACGTAGTTTTTCTTGATCTTGGTGCATGGCTATTATGTGATGGTTTAGGCTGCTTTATCTTATATCAGGATCGGTTGCTGTTTTTCCTGCATGATACTTATGCTTGACCCTTGTGATGATCTATGTAATTCATATACAGTCTTCACTTTTGATATCTACTCTGTTATGATTACACGTGTAGAGTATGTCTTGTAGGGATTGTCGGGTTGTTGGTATTACCATGCTGATTGGGTATATGATGTGGACTGTACATAGGTGGGTATGTGTTATAGGAGTCATCTTGTTGACCGTACATTTGCATGTTGTATGTACACACGTATTTGTCATGTACTTTTGGAGGAGCTGTGTTGATTGTATGTTCGGAGTATATACACATGTTCGTTGTGTTTTTATTGGAGGATACATGTTGATTGTACTTATATTTTTGTGTACATGTGTCTAGTGGGATTATTGGAGTTTTGGTTGATTATATATGTGTAGTGGGTACATATATTTGGTGGGATACGTGGAGGTATCATGACGATTATACTCATGTTGGAGGTATTTATGAGGTTTGGGGTTGTCGCATGAATGATGATTATATAAATATATATATATATATATATCATGTTCATCATTCATTGCATCTGATGACCATTGTCTCCCTTGTGGTGTGAGAGTCATCAGTTGGTTTGGTTTAGCGCCGCACACTCGGCCACTCATGGGTAGTGGTAGCTAGAGCAGTTGCCGCTCGTCCTGTCGTGCCACCCGGTTACGAGGTTTAGTGAGATCCGACGTTGTGAGCAGTCAGGGACCCTGATGCTATGTAGCTAGATAGCTACTAGTGGACTGTCCGCCTCGACCACTATATAGTGGGCTGGAGGGTAGTACAGTTGTCACGGACCCAAGCCTCTCGGCCATACTGGGGTCGTGGTGTCTGGAGATGTGTCGGGGGTGACCATGGAGCATGCATACGCAGTTATTATTCCTGCATTTGATGCGCGGTGCATCTACATTTGCATACATACCTAGTAGATACTAGTTGCATGTGATTGTCGTTGTTGCACTTGATTGAGATATGGTTGTTGCATTTGGTTGTCATGCTGCATACATGTCATTTATTTTACATGTATATGTAGTCGTACTTATATTGCACAGGTGTCACGGGTATATCTGTTGCAGATCCGGTGAGTTTACTGATCATTGTACCATGTGTCGATTCCAGATTGGGTATGTATCTGTCGTTATATTAGTTGTGATTTGTACAGTTTATATGTCAGATTATTATGTCAGTTATGTTTAGGTGCATTGATTATGATAGTATGATCATGTTCTTTATTCCCTATTGAGACTGTATACTTGTGATCTCCATGTTGTTTATGGACCATGCACTATCTTGTCTATTACCCGCTGAGTTACCTATACTCACCACCGCATGTATACATTTATGTTTTCAGGTAGCTTATAGATGGTTGGTGTCGCTCGGAGTATCCTGTCTGCCGGGTCCTACGT
Organism: Zingiber officinale; assembly: GCF_018446385.1. Classification (NCBI taxonomy): domain Eukaryota; kingdom Viridiplantae; phylum Streptophyta; class Magnoliopsida; order Zingiberales; family Zingiberaceae; genus Zingiber; species Zingiber officinale. The sequence goes on from NC_055998.1 coordinate 63,765,557, forward strand.
CACATCCGAAGACCATACTTGTTTTCTTTTGTATATCTTTTTATTATTTCTGGCATTGTATTTGTGTTTAGCCATGTGACTATCTTCATGTTTTGGGGTTGTATTTGTGTTTAAGCCGTGCCGGCATGCATTGTATTTATTTGGTTTGTGTGGGCTTTCCTGTATTGTTTTTCCGCTGTGTTGTTTTTTTTGTATGGCCGAGTGGGCTGTTAAATATTTATATAACTGCGTGGTTGTTGTCTCTTTTATTCTAGCCGAGTAGGCTGATGATATATACTGCGTGGTTGTGTAAATATTCCAGCCGTATGTAGCTGATGTATATTTGTATGTATTTATGCTGTAAATTGTCATCGGTACAGGGGAGATGCTGTCGGATTTTTGTCTGGCAAGGACTCCTTTGGGGGCATGACAAAATTAATTCAAATTAAAATAAAATAAAATAAATTAAAATTAAAATAATATTAAATTAAAATTAATTAAAATTAAAATTAAATTAAATTAAAATTAATTCAAATTAAAATAAAATTAAATTAATTCAAATTAAAATAAAATTAAATTAAAATTAATTCAAATTAAAATAAAATTAAATTCAAATTAAAATAATATTAAATTAAAATTAATTCAAATTAAAATAAAATTAAACTTAATTTTTTTTAATTGAAAATTTTATTTTAAAAATTAAACTTAAATTTTTTTTTACTGAAAAATTTATTTCAAAAATTTAATTTTTTTTAACTGAAAAATTTATTTTTTTAAACTGAAATTTATTTTAAAAATTAAACTTAAATTTTTTTTAATTGAAAAATATATTTTAAACTTAAATTTGTTTTAACTGAAAATTTTATTTTTTAACTGAAATTTATTTTAAAAATTAAACTTAAATTTTTTTTAACTGAAAAATTTATTTTAAACTTAAATTTTTTTAACTGAAAATTTTATTTTAAAAATTAAACTTAAATTTTTTTTAACTGAAAAATTTATTTTTTTAACTGAAATTTATTTTAAAAATTAAACCTAATTTTTTTTTTAACTGAAAAATTTATTTTAAATATTAATTTTTTTTAACTGAAATTTATTTTAAAAATTAAACTTAAATTTTTTTTAACTGAAAAATTTATTTTAAACTTAAATTTTTTTAACTGAAAAATTTATTTTAAAAATGAAACTTAAATTTTTTTTACTTAAAATTTATTTTAAATTAAACTTTATTTTCTTTATTACTTAAAAATTCATGTTTAAGTTTTTTACTTAAAAAAAAAAACCAGGGACGGGCGCCCCTGGTATACGGACCCGGGGCGCCCGGAGGGGATCCGGGCGCCCCGCCCACTTAACCTCGGGCGCCCGGACTCCCCTATATATAGGGGGGCAGGGCGCCCCCTCCCTTTGCACCTCCAAGCTTTCCTTCAAAGCTTTCTCCAAGCTTTATTGCGAAAGTATTCAAAATTAAAATTTTCTCTCGTTCTGCGGTTAATACGCGCTAGCGAATCAACCGAGGTTGTCAGTTTTAAAATTATTTTAGCAATGGCTCCTCGGTAAACCTCTTGTCTTCTATTAAAAGTTTATTATTGTCTGTTTATTTTTCGTTAATTAGTATTATTTTATTTAGGAAACGTTCTAAATATGGTGCTGGGCCCTCTACTCCCAATATTGATCCTAGGTTTCCCACTGATGAGCTTAGGATTAAGTTTGAGTCAACCATCTACATGGCCATTAGGATCAAATGTATAGATAGAGCGTTCTTTTTACACTCTTGCATTCCAGCTATGGAGACCATACACCACTACAACCTTCAGAACCTTGTTGAATGCACTAGCTCAGTAAACGTAAGTTTGTGTGCAGAATTTTACAACCTAGTAAAAGTAGATGACCTTACTGTTAGTTAGAGTCCTAGAGCCAATCATTTGATGATTGTATTTTGGAATTGTTGTATCATATTCTATATAAATAAAGGCATTTGGTTTTTGGTTATTATACTTACTTGTATTGGTGGCAAATAAACTAAGTATAATAACGTCCTTGAGTAGACGGTTCTCACCTATATCAATTGGTTAGTTGAACCGATAGTGAGATGATATAGGGAACACTACTCTTAATCATTCCTAGTCGAGTATTAATATTCAGGGACAATGTTAATGCAATAAGACTAGCATGTAGGTCAACTCGATGACTTGATCTCACAAGTCATGGATATAGAGATATCAAGTTGACACATGGGTATACATTAGAGAATGTATACTGAATGACCCGCCATGAGAAAGTATCATGGATCGTTATATGAGTGTCATATACTTTCTCATGTGGCTATTAGTATGACTACTAGTCCTTAGACCTGAAGTCACCATGGTTCCCTACATAAGAGTTATGTATTTTGGTTTCGTCAAACGTCACCCGTAACTGGGTGGACCATAAAGGCGATTACTGGGTATGTAACAAATTATGCGGAGGGATGTGAGTGATGTAGATGGGATCTATCCCTCCTATATGACGGGAGAGACATCAGTATTCTTGATAGAGTGAGACCACGAAGTGCATGGCCATGCCCAAATGAGTCAATATAGGATATTGAGCTCATTTGATTGAGTGAGTCTACTTGGAGTTCAAGATTTAGATTGATTAGAGGATGACACGGTCTATGCCTCACATTGATCAATCTAGATGTCTAGGATAGAAGGACACTTGTCATATATTGTGAGGAGTCACAATTAGTAGTCACAAGGTGATGTTGGATCTCAACATTCTTGTAACTTGGGTAGTAATGATGTATTCCTAGATACCGCCCATTACTTATGTTTCTAAATGAGTTTAGGGGCATTGCCAACGTTACAAGAACCTATTGGGTCACACACAAAGAACAAGTGGATGGAGATTAGGTTCATATGATGAACCAAGAGGATTAGATTCATTTGATGAATCAAATTGGATTAAGAGTAATCCTAATTGGGCTAATTGAGTTGGACTCAAGTTGATTCATGTGTTCAATGAGTCTAATTTAGATTATGACTCATTGAATCAATTTAATTAAATGAATTAGATTCATTATATTAAATTGGCTTGAATTAAATGGTTGGATTAGATCAACCATGAGAGAGATTAAGTCAAGTTTGACTTGACTTGAGAGGAAGATGAAGAGTCAAGTTTGACTTGACTTTATTCCGCCTCATTGGTGAGTTGGCATTAAGTGGACCAATGATGATGCTCCACATCATCATGGTTACTTAAGTGAAGTGCCACCTCATGGGAGTTACCAAGAGTTGTGACTCTTGGTATCCCATGGAGGTTACAAACCACTTAATTAGATGAAAAGAGTTTCATTTTGCAAGTGTAACTCTCATTCAGGTGATCTTCCTCCTCCTAAGCTCTCTTCATGCTCCTTCTCTTCTCTTGGTCGTGGGTTTCAAGCAAGGGAGAAGAAAGGAGAGTGAATCTAATCCAAGAAGAAAGGTTAGTGAAAGTCACATAGAGATTTTAGAGGAGTGTGTTCTCTTCTTTTCCTTTCTTCTTCTTCCAATCCTACCCAAGAGCCCTAGAGAGTTCTAGCACACTTGTGGTGCTCTCTTCTCCATCCTTGAGTGTTAGAGAACACATCTTGTTCGTGTGGATACTTCTAGAGGATTGTCTACGTTGACAATCACAAGATCCGGCGTACCATGGACGAGCGGGATTCGTGAAGGGAACGCATCGAAAGTATAAGATTTTCTCCATGTAGATCTAAGTGTAGATCTAGGTAAACTCGTATTCGTATGTTTTCGAAATCTATTCTTCGCACGGATCCGTTGGCTAAGGGGTTTCGGGGTTTCCGCGACGCGAAAAAGCAGTTTTCACGGTCCGAAAAACCCAACAGTGGTATCAGAGCCACGTGCAAAGACGAATACGAGTTTATTTTGTGTTTTATGAAAACTTTTCAGTTCTGTAATATTCTGTAAATTTAGGTTTTTTATAGTTTTTATGGGTAATTTTCTCGTAGAAGCGAAGCACAAGTGTTTCGGCGCTTGTAGACTTCCGCTACCGGGAAGATTTTTCCAAAACGGCCAAGTTTCGCCCCAAAACCTTTTGGGACAGCGGGATAAGGCGCTGTTAGATTGCATTGGAACCCTCGCGATGGTTAGATCGTGGGTAGGGGCGCTGCCCCTAGCCCCGCAAGGGGATTCGTTCCGCGATTGCGCCCGAAAACCGCTAAACGGAACCGCCGGGAAATTGTACTGGTAAAAATTATAGAAAAATTACAGAAAATTATAGAAATATATAATTTTGAATTATATATTATTTTTGTGATAGTCATGGCCCAATGACCAAATTTGATTGGATAATTTGTGTTGTAATTCATAATACGGCCTGCGTGCCGTGATGTGATGTGCGTGTTGTATGTTTTTATTTTTCCGCATCCTGCACGTCGTGCCTTTCTCTTTTATTCTTATTGTAAATTAGATTTAGACTCGAATGTAACTCGAGTTTCAAAATGTAATGTAAATTTTGAAGCGGTGGAAGGTCCACTCGAGACGGAGTTACGAGGAGGGCGCGAGCAACACGAGGTGGTTAAAGGAAGGAGCTTGAGAAGCTGTTGACCTTAGGTTGACCATCTGATCTTCTCATTGGCTTGAGAAGATTGTAGTAGGGCCATGACATAATCACAAAATTATTTGATTAATTATTTAATTAATTGTTTTGTGTGTATGTGATGCATGCTAGTTAATTAAGTAATTAATTAGTGCCTTACGATTAGATTAGATCTAAGTCGTGCACATGATGCACCCTTCGATTAGATTAGATCTATCGAGTATATGATACGCATCATCGTTTATATTAGATCTAAATCACGTCAACTCGTAATGCCTACCATGTCGTGATACCTACCACTACCTCGATCGCATGTTGTTGTTGAATCTGCCAAAGCAGAGCAACACATACTATCTTGGTAGGGTACGGAGGGACAATATTGGTCCCGCCTATCAACGCATGGGTGAGTACAACTCAATTAGATTGAGTATTCCTAGTTAACTCGGTTGGATCGAGTATAACTATAGGTATTCTTCCAACGGTTGGAAAGATAGGTCAAAATCACATATATATTAACTCTCGGGCGTACTAGCCAAAGCTAACTCGAGTTTTAATATAAATGCGGATATTGATCCTATAAACAAGAGTTGCATAGAGATGTAATTGGTAATCGTTACCTACCGATCATACTAAGTCTTGGGCGTATTAGCCAAAGCTAACTCAAAGGGTTAGTATGATGTGGATCTTGTCCCACATGAATTATAGAATTCAGTGGGAGCATCATTTAGTTAAAGGCCTAATTAAATGATTAAGAATATGATATTTATTTCTGCATTTATTTTTGTTGTAGAATTACCATGACATCGAATACGAACATCTTCTCCCTGCGATCTGTCCTTAAGAAGGACAAGCTTAACGGAGTAAATTTTTTGGACTGGTACAAGAACCTGAGAATAGTTCTCACCCAAGAACGTAAACTGTACGTTCTGGAGTAGCCCATTCCGGAGGCTCCTCCTGCCACTGCCACGCGAGCAAACCGAGATGCTTACAAGAAGCATCAAGATGACGCATTAGATGTGTCCTGTCTTATGCTCGCGACCATGAACTCTGAGCTTCAAAAGCAACATGAGTTGATGGGCGCTTACGATATGGTTGAACATCTTTGTCACCTATATCAAGGACAAGCAAGGCACTGGAAGAGGAACTCCAAAGAATACCTGGAAGATCTTACGAAGAAGAGAAATAAGATTTCTACTTCAGGTATACATGTTATAGAAGTCAACCTCTCTATTTCTTCATCGTGGGTATTAGATATCAGATGTGCTTTGCACATTTGTACTAATGTACAAGCGCTGAGAAATAGCAGGGCATTGACGAAGGGTGAGATAGACCTACGAGTAGGCAATGGAGCACGGGTTGCTGCTATTGCTGTAGGAACTTACCATCTATCTCTGCCCTCTGGGCTTGTACTAGAATTAGATGATTGTTGTTATGTGCCTGCCTTGACTAAGAACATAATTTCAGTTTCTTGTTTGGACAAGAAAGGATTTTCGTTTATAATAAAGAACAAATGTTGTTCCGTCTATTTAAACGATATGTTCTATTGTAGTGTACCTCTGATAAACGGACTCTATATTCTAGATCTTGAGAGCCCTATCTATAACATAAATACCAAGAGGTTCAAGTCAAATGACATGAACCAAACCTACCTCTGGCACTGTCGCTTAGGTCATATAAATGACAAGCGCTTATCCCAGCTCCATAAGAATGGATTGCTGGACTCATTTGATTTTGAATCATATGAGATATGCGAGTCATGCCTACGAGGCAAGATGACCAAGACTCCCTTTAGTGGGCACAGCGAGAGAGCGACAGATTTGTTAGGACTTATACATAGTGATGTATGTGGCTCTTTCAATGTCGCTGCTAGAGGCGGTTATAGGTACTTCATCACATTTACTGATGACTTCAGTAGATATGGTTATGTGTACTTGATGACACATAAATCTGAATCCTTTGAAAAGTTCAAAGAATTCAAGAATGAAGTACAGAACCAGCTTGGCAAGAGTATTAAGATACTTCTATCCGATCGAGGTGGAGAATTCCTTAGCCATGAGTTCCGTGACTATCTAGCTGAGTGTGGGATTCTATCCCAACTCACTCCTCCTGGAACACCACAGTGGAATGGTGTATCCGAAAGGAGGAATCGTACCCTATTTGATATGGTACGGTCTATGATGAGTCACACTGATCTTCCGACATTCCTTTGGGGCTATGCTCTAGACACGGCAGCTTTTATACTCAACCGAGTTCCATCCAAGGCCGTGATAAAGACACCATATAGGATATGGACTGGGAGAGATGCCCAGGTGTCTTTCATGAGGATTTGGGGTTGTGAGGCTTACGTTCGACGTCAAGTCTCAGACAAGTTAGGACCCAAATCCGACAAGTGCTACTTTATTGGATATCATAAGGAAACTAAGGGATATTACTTCTACATTTCCAGTCAGCGCAAGGTAGTTGTGGCAAAGACTGGGGTCTTTCTAGAAAGGGACTTTGTTTCTAGAAAGACTAGTGGGAGCGCGTTCGATCTTGAAGAAGTTCAAGATGCGAACAATAGCACTGATGCCTCAATGGAAATTGAACTGGAACCACAAAGTGTTGTGGATGATGTTGTTCCACAAGGAGTTGAGGAACAACAACCAGTTCAAGTAGACATACCTCTTCGCAGGTCTGATAGGGTACGTCGTCATCTTGAGAGATACTCATTTCTTTTGTCTGACCATGATGACGTTATGCTCATAGAGGTTAAGCCTACCACCTATCAGGAAGCTGTGATGAGACCAGATTCCGAGAAATGGCTAGAGCCCATGAGATCCGAAATGGAATCTATGTACACCAACCAAGTATGGACTTTGGTTGATCCACCTGAAGGGGTAAAACCCATTGGGTGTAAGTGGGTCTTTAAGAGAAAGACTGACATGGATGGACTTATCTATAAGGGTCGCTTGGTAGCTAAAGGTTTCAAGCAGATTCATTGTATTGACTATGATGAAACCTTTTCTCTAGTAGCGATGTTTAAGTCCATTCGGATCATGCTTGCTATTGCAGCCTACCATGACTATGAGATATGGCAGATGGATGTCAAAACTGCATTTCTGAATGGAAACCTACTTGAGGATGTGTACATGACACAACCTGAGGGTTTTGTAGATCCACAGCATACTAGCAGAGTATGCAAGCTGCATAGGTCTATTTATGGACTAAAGCAAGCTTCTCGGAGCTGGAATCTTCGATTCGATGATGAAATCAAACAGTTTGGTTTCATCAAGAACGAAGATGAACCTTGTGTCTACAAGAAGGTTATAGGGGACATAGTTGTCTTCCTCATATTGTATGTGGATGACATACTGCTCATTGGGAAGGACATCCCTATGCTTCAGTCTGTCAAGACATGGCTAGGGAGTTTCTTCTCAATGAAGGACTTAGGTGAGGCATCCCGCATTGTAGGGATACAGATCTATAGAGATAGATCTAAGAGATTGCTTGGCCTAAGTCAGAGTACATACATTGACAAGGTACTCCTTCGGTTTGCCATGCAGAACTCCAAGAAGGGATTTCTGCCGATGTCACATGGCATGAGTCTTTCGAAGACTCAAGGTCCCTCTTCTAGAGAGGAGAGAGACCGCATGGATCAGATCCCTTATGCCTCAGCCATAGGATCGATCATGTACTCCATGTTATGTACTCGACCTGATGTCTCGTATGCTTTGAGCATGACGAGCAAATACCAGTCAAATCCAGGTGAAAGTCACTGGATAGCAGTTAAGAATATTCTTAAATACTTAAGAAGGACTAAAGAATATTTCTTGATATATGGAGGCAATGATGAGCTAGCTGTAAAGGGTTACAGTGATTCTAGCTTCCAGACCGACCAGGATGACTATAGATCGCAGTTGGGGTTCGTGTTTTGCATTAATGGTGGTGCTGTGAGCTGGAAGAGTTCGAAGCAGGACACAGTAGCTGATTCTACGACAGAGGCCGAGTATATTGCTGCATCAGAGGCAGCAAAGGAGGCAGTTTGGATTCGCAAGTTCATCACTGAACTTGGGGTGGTTCCTAGCATTGCTGACCCCATTGAGCTCTATTGTGACAACAATGGAGCTATAGCACAGGCGAAGGAACCTCGCTCACACCAGCGGACCAAACACATACTACGGCGCTTCCATCTCATTCGAGAGATCATCGAGAGAGGAGATGTGAAGATTTGCAGAGTACCTACAGAGGCTAACATCGCAGATCCTTTGACCAAGGCTTTGGCACAGAGGAAGCATGATGGTCACACTAGGTCATTGGGGCTTAGAGCCTACACTGATTGGCACTAGTACTAGTGGGAGATTATTAGCTAGAGCCCTAGAGCCAATCATTTGATGATTGCATTTTGGACTTGTTGTATCATATTCTATATAAATAAAGGCATTTAGTTTTTGGTTATTATACTTACTTGTATTGGTGCCAAATAAACTAAGTATAATAACGTCCTTGAGTAGACGGTTCTCACCTATATCAATCGGTTAGTTGAACCGATAGTGAGATGATATAGGGAACACTACTCTTAATCATTCCTAGTCGAGTATTAATATTCAGGGACAATGTTAATGCAATAAGACTAACATGTAGGTCAACTCGATGACTTGATCTCACAAGTCATGGATATAGAGATATCAAGTTGACACATGGGTATACATTAGAGAATGTATACTGAATGACCTGTCATGTGAAAGTATCATGGATTGTTATATGAGTGTCATATACTTTCTCATGTGGCTATTAGTATGACTACTAGTCCTTAGACCTGAAGTCACCATGGTTCCCTACATAAGAGTTATGTATTTTGGTTTCGTCAAACGTCATCCGTAACTGGGTGGACCATAAAGGCGATTACTGGGTATGTAACAAATTATGCGGAGGGATGTGAGTGATGTAGATGGGATCTATCCCTCCTATATGACGGGAGAGACATCAGTATTCTTGATAGAGTGAGACCACGAAGTGCATGACCATGCCCAAATGAGTCAATATAGGATATTGAGCTCATTTGATTGAGTGAGTCTACTTGGAGTTCAAGATTTAGATTGATTAGAGGATGACACGGTCTATGCCTCACATTGATCAATCTAGATGTCTAGGATAGAAGGACACTTGTCATACATTGTGAGGAGTCACAATTAGTAGTCACAAGGTGATGTTGGATCTCAACATTCTTGTAACTTGGGTAGTAATGATGTATTCCTAGATACCGCTCATTACTTATGTTTCTAAATGAGTTTAGGGGCATTGCCAACGTTACAAGAACCTATTGGGTCACACACAAAGAACAAGTGGATGGAGATTAGGTTCATATGATGAACCAAGAGGATTAGATTCATTTGATAAATCAAATTGGATTAAGAGTAATTCTAATTGGGCTAATTGAGTTGGACTCAAGTTGATTCATGTGTTCAATGAGTCTAATTTAGATTATGACTCATTGAATCAATTTAATTAAATGAATTAGATTCATTATATTAAATTGGCTTGAATTAAATGGTTGGATTAGATCAACCATGAGAGAGATTAAGTCAAGTTTGACTTGACTTGAGAGGAAGATGAAGAGTCAAGTTTGACTTGACTTTATGCCACCTCATTGGTGAGTTGGCATTAAGTGGACCAATGATGATGCTCCACATCATCATGGTTACTTAAGTGAAGTGCCACCTCATGGGAGTTACCAAGAGTTGTGACTCTTGGTATCCCATGGAGGTTACAAACCACTTAATTAGATGAAAAGAGTTTCATTTTGCAAGTGTAACTCTCATTCAAGTGATCTTCCTCCTCCTAAGCTCTCTTCATGCTCCTTCTCTTCTCTTGGTCGTGGGTTTCAAGCAAGGGAGAAGAAAGGAGAGTGAATCTAATCCAAGAAGAAAGGTTAGTGAAAGTCACATAGAGATTTTAGGGGAGTGTGTTCTCTTCTTTTTCTTTCTTCTTCCAATCCTACCCGAGAGCCCTAGAGAGTGCTAGCACACTTGTGGTGCTCTCTTCTCCATCCTTGTGTGTTAGAGAACACATCTTGTTCGTGTGGATACTTCTAGAGGATTGTCTATGTTGACAATCACGAGATCCGGCGTACCATGGACGAGTGGGATTCGCGAAGGGCACGCATCGAAGGTATAAGATTTTCTCCATGTAGATCTAAGTGTAGATCTAGGTAAACTCGTATTCGTATGTTTTCAAAATCTATTCTTCGCACGGATCCGTTGGATAAGGGGTTTCGGGGTTTCCGCGACGCGAAAAAGTGGTTTTCACGGCCCGAAAAACCCAACACTTACCTACACTACTAGGGCAACTGGGACTGATATCACATTGTCTCCCACTGCCATCCGAGAGTTTTTGGAGTTACGAGAGTCCACCTGTCCCTTTCAGTGTTATACTCCCAAGGAGCTACCCTTTAGAGATCCCTACTCGCATATCACTCTTGATACGATTTATTCGTATTTTTTTGGGGGCGAGCGTGTAACGCCCACCCCTCCTGCTAGTAGGGTGCGGGGTTACGTACTTAACCATTTCTATTTCTATTTGCGGAAGCATATATGCATATTAAAATTTCTTTTGAAAATAAAACACATAAGAATATCTTGAAGTCATACGGACAATAACATAACACACTAGTCCATGTTTACATAACCAAATAACTTAAGCAGGTCTTCATTTGCCTTAGCCGAGCCACCACCACACACATCTCCTTGCCTCTCCTGCAGCTCCCATAGGTCATCCATTCTTTGCCCTTATCTGTGGTACAAGGAAAGTAAGCTATAAGCACACAGGTTTAGTAAGATCCTTTCCTACTCACAAAATCCATTTATCAATGCATAAACACATAAGCATACAACTATAAAATATGATCATCTAACATCATAAGGGCATAGCATGTTATATCATAAATCATAAGGAACATCATGCTAAATCATATCATAAATCCAAATATCATAAGAGCATAGCATGTCATATCGTAAATCATATCATATCAGCTCATAAATAACATCATGCTGTATCATATCATAAATCATCATGTCCTATAAATCATAAATCATATCATGCAAGATGTCTTTTAAAACATGGGTCATGTCATATGCAAGATGTTTTAAAACATAGCATATAGTACTTGAACATCATATCATCATGAGGGTCTGGCTTGTACCACATACATACATAAATGTGCGCAATCCCTAGGACAGGGTAGCCAGCTCTGAACCTACTAGGGATCTAGGTCCGTTCATAATCCGTCGACCTAGGGGCGTACTAAGGAGCCCATCCCTTTACTAGACTCGTTCATAGTTCGTCGGCCTAGGGGCGCTTATGGAGCCCACCCTTGGTACAAGCCATACAAAGTGAAATATTATATCATGGTTCATATCATAACATAACACATCTTATCTTATCATATCATGAGGAGTAAGGCATGCATATTTAGGCACACAGCACATGCATGGATCATAAACATACATAATGAATATGTCATTTATCACATCATAAAACATGCATATTTGGGCACACAGCACATGCATGGATCGTAAGCATACATAATGAACATGTCATTTATCATATCATAAAACATGCATATTTGGGCACACAACACATTCATGGATCATAAGCATACATAATGAACATGTCATTTATCATATCATAAAACATGCATATTTGGGCACACAGCACATGCATGGATCATAAGCATACATAATGAACATGTCATTTATCATATCATAAAACATGCATAATTGGGCACAAAGCACATCATAAAAGACACAATCATGCATAGCATCAGTAAATAACATTTCCTAATACATAACACATCATGTGAGGCATATCTAAACTTTTAAACTCATAATGGTCGAACCACTCATAAGGAGAAAACCAAGCTATAGGCAACATGCAAGTGTGAACACCTAGCTAAATTTATATCATATTATCAAGAGGTACATGAGCATGCTAGGTTCACTTTTTAGCTTCTTTAAAACCCTAATTTTGGTCTTGGCCGAAACACACATGAAGGGAAACTAGGTTTCAAATCAACATATAAGCATAATCACCTAGCTAAATTCATATCATATTATTGAGAGATACATGAGCATGCTAGGTTAACTTTTAGCTTCTTTAAAACCCTAATTTTGGTCTTGGCCGAAACACACATGAAGGGAAACTAGGTTTTAAATCAACATATAAGCATAATCTCCTAGCTAAATTCATATTATATTATTGAGAGATACATGAGCATGCTAGGTTAACTTTTAGCTTCTTGAAAACCCTAGTTTTGTCTTGGACGAAACACACATGAAGGGAAACTAGGTTTTAAATCAACATATAAGCATAATCACCTAGCTAAATTCATATCATATTATTGAGAGATACATGAGCATGCTAGGTTAACTTTTAGCTTCTTTAAAACCCTAGTTTTGTTCTTGGCCGAAACATACATGAAGGGAAAGCTAACTTTAAATTAACATAAAAGCGTGAACACCTAACTACATTCATATCACATTATCAAGAGATACATGAGCATGTTAGGTTAACTTTCTAGCTTCTCTAAGCCCTAGTTTTGTTCTTGGCCGAAACATACATGAAGGGAAAGCTAACTTTAAAACAACATAAAAGCATGAACACCTAACTACATTCATATCACATTATCAAGAGATACATGAGCATGTTAGGTTAATTTTCTAGCTTCTCTAAGCCCTAGTTTTGTTCTTGGCCGAAACATACATGAAGGGAAAGCTAACTTTAAACAACTTTCAAGCATAAGAAAAACCAACCCAATCCCTTAACATAGCATACATATCATAAGGATGTAGTAAACATGGTTAGTTTAGGTCTTAAGCTTCCCTAGATCCTTCATCTATACTTGGCCGAAAGTTCATGTTTAAAAATCTAGGTTTTAAGTCAAACATTCAACATGAGAACATTAACTAGCTTCTTATACTAGGGTACTTATCATAAGATCATAATGGACATGCTTTATTTAGATCTTGATCTACCCAAAATTTTCCTTTTATTTTATACTTGGCCGAAAGTTCCAACTTGTTACCCTAGGTTTTAAGCATTCTACTCCTTTGTAAAAACAAAAGCAACTTGTACCACAAGTGAGGGGATACTTACATCCTTTCGCTTGTGGTTTTTCTTAAGGAAGAATACTCTAGGTGAAGAGGAAGAAGAGAGCTTCTTCTTCTAGCACTCCCTTTGATTTCTCTTGCTTGGGAAGGGGTAGACCTTGAAGGCTCCTTCTTGTAAATTAGTTTTCTTGGAGAGGAACCTTAGCTTAGCTTTTGGAAATGAGGAGGGGGAGAGCTTTTGGTTTCGGTGAAGAATGAAGAAGGAGAAGGAAGGAGGAAGAAGAAAGAAAAAGATTAATCACTTGTCTTTCCTTCTTTCCATCCTATTTATTTCCTTTGTAATGAACATACCTTCATTCATCCCCCTTAGCCCTCCTATTTACTTCTCTCTTTTAATTCCACGAAAATAGAGAGAAGGAGGGAAGCAAGCAACTTGTCTTTTGCTTGCTTCTTCTCTTAACCAAGAGGAAGAGAAAGTAAGCTACTTGGTTTTCTCTTGTTCCTTTATTTAACCATCCTCTCACCTTTAACTAGTATTTCTATTCTTTTCTATTCACATATCATTCATTCATTACTCTAGTGGTTCTATGCACCAATTTAATTCTATCATTTGTGGGAGGTTCAAGGTTCAATACTTGACCTCACCTCTTTTTATTTTGATTTCTATTTATCCCTTTTTCTTTTTTTTCTTTTATTCTTCTATTTTAAGGAAAACTACTCCTAGGTATTGCTTAGCATTTTGTGGGCGTTACAATATCCCATACCTCATAGAAAGTTCGTCCTCGAACTTAAAATAGCTACATCAGGTGGCACTGGACTTCCTGCTGAGTGCATCGGCCACTTTGTTCGCCTTTCCCGGATGATAAAAGATCTCGCAGTCATCGTCCTTGACTAGCTCGAGCCATCTACGTTGTCTAATGTTCAGATCCTTTTGAGTGAAAAAATATTTCAGACTCTGGTGGTCGGTATAAATCCTACACCGGACTCCATATAAATAATGTCTCCACATTTTAAGAGCAAAGACTACGGCTGCTAGCTCTAGGTCGTGAGTAGGGTAGTTCTTCTCGTGCTCTTTGAGTTGTCTAGAGGCATACGCAATGACCTTGTCGTCTTGCATGAGTACAGCTCTGAGTCCTAATTTGGAAGCGTCGCTGTACATGTTGAAGTCTTTGTTACTTTCCGGAAGAGTAAGGATTGGAGCACTGGTCAGTCTCCTTTTTAATTTCGTGAAACTCTTCTCGTATTCATCCGTCCATTCATACTTTTTATTCATTTTGGTGAGAACCGTCATAGGGGCTGCAATTTTTGAGAAGTCTTCTACAAACTTTCGGTAGTAGCCTGCTAGTCCGAGAAAACTTCTGATTTCACTGACATTCTTTGGCCTGTTCCAGTTACTTACAGCTTCGATCTTGTTTGGATCTACCAATACTCCGTCCTTGGAGATAACATGACCCAAGAATGATATTCGATCGAGCCAAAACTCGCATTTGGAGAACTTTGCGTATAGTTGTTTTTCTCGAAGAATCTGTAGTACGGTGTTCAGCATGCTCTTCCGGGGTTCTTGAATAGATGAGAATATCATCAATGAAGACGATTACGAATTTGTCGATATATGCCGTAAACACCCGGTTCATCAGATCCATAAATACAGCAGGAGCATTGGTCACTCCAAAGGGCATAACTATAAACTCATAGTGTCCGTATCTTGTTCGAAATGCCGTCTTTGGTATATCATCCTGTTTCACTTTCACTTGATGATAGCCGGACCTCAGGTCAATTTTAGAGAAAACGGTTGCTCTCCTTAATTGGTCAAACAGGTCGCCGATCTGCGGAAGAGGGTACTGGTTCTTGATTGTCACATTATTCAGCGCTCGGTAGTCTATACACATCCGCATAGACCCATCCTTCTTTTTCACAAACAGTACTGGAGCTCCCCATGGAGAGTGACTCGGGCGGATAAGTCCCTTGTCAAGTAACTCTAGTAGCTGTCCCTGAAGTTCCTTCAACTCAGCCAGCGCCATATGATAAGGTGCTTTAGAGTTCGGTTTAGTACCAGGAATCAGTTCGATCTCAAATTCTATATCTCTATCGGGGGCTAACCTTGGTAGCTCATCGGGGAACACTTCTGGATAGTTGCTCACTACTTTAACATTTTCTAGTTTCTGGTCCTCAGCCTGACTTGTATAGATCACTTGTGCTAGAAACCAGTACATCCCTTATTTAACATCTTTTGGGCTTTAATGGCTGATAAAAATCTCCCAGTTTCCTTCCTTGGTTCTCCAACGAATTCGAACATTGGTTCTGCTTCAGGTCGGAAGACCACTTTTCTTTGATGACACTCGATTGAAACGCTGTATTTGCTCAGAAAATCCATGCCCAATATACTGTCATAATCTTGCATGTCAAGAACTATCAGATCACAGTAGAGTTCTCTGTCTGCGATTCTGATGGGTGCGTCTTGCAAGATATGAGTAGATGGCATTACTTCTCCCGACGGTAGGGTTGTCAAGAATTTGCCATTTAATGCTTGTGATGGTATTCCTAACTTCTCCATGAAAGGTGTAGAGACAAACGAATGTGTTGCCCCAGTATCAAATAACACATTAGCATGTTGACTGAAAATAGGTAGCTGACCTGTAACCATGGTAGAGGCACTTGCCACATCGTCCTTGGTAAGCGAGAAAACCCTGGCGTTCGTCGTAGTTGGCGGGGCTTCCAATCTCCCTTGGCTAATCGGAGTCCCTTCAATGGCAGCTTGCATATAGTGTAGCTGTGGGGGAAAACTTTTGTTCTGGTCATGCCGCTGGAATGGAGTCTGGGACTGGGTGGGGCAGTCTCTGGCCAGATGTCCTTCCCGTCCGCAATTGTAACATTTTCTCGTACCCTTGCGACATACTCCGGAATGCTGCTTTCCACAGATGGTACACTGAGGGTACTTAGGTTGCTTATTTGCTGGTCCTCCTTTGGTGTTGTCCCATTGTTTCCTTTTTCCATTAGAGTTTCCTTTCCAGCTGGGTTTGGTACTCTGAGATTTCTGCCCTTGCGTCTGTGCCTGATTCTTATTCTCGTTCATTGCTTTCTGATAATGCTCGGTGATCAGGGCGCTGCTGACCAGTTCTTCTGTAGTATGCGGTCTATTAATTCCGCCGGCCACATTCAGTGCTATCTCGGGTCAGAGCATCTTCAGCATCAGTCTAACCCTTTCTCTTTCCGTGCTGACTAACTCTGGGCAGAGGCGTGCAAGACGATTGAAGCACTTTACTGCTTCGTTTACCGATAAGTCACCTTGCCGGAACTCGGTGAACTCGTCGTAATGCCGGTTCGTCACTTGCATATGGAAGAATTCTTCGAAGAACTCTGTCTCGAAGTCCGTCCAGTTCATCAGGTTAATCTGTCTCTTAGCGTTAACTCTTTCCCACCACATTCTTGCGTCTTCGGAAAAACAGAATGACACACATTTGGTTTCGGTGAAGAATGAAGAAGGAGAAGGAAGGAGGAAGAAGAAAGAAAAAGATTAATCACTTGTCTTTCCTTCTTTCCATCCTATTTATTTCCTTTGTAATGAACATACCTTCATTCATCCCCCTTAGCCCTCCTATTTACTTCTCTCTTTTACCACGAAAATAGAGAGAAGGAGGGAAGCAAGCAACTTGTCTTTTGCTTGCTTCTTCTCTTAACCAAGAGGAAGAGAAAGTAAGCTACTTGGTTTTCTCTTGTTCCTTTATTTAACCATCCTCTCACCTTTAACTAGTATTTCTATTCTTTTCTATTCACATATCATTCATTACTCTAGTGGTTCTATGCACCAATTTAATTCTATCATTTGTGGGAGGTTCAAGGTTCAATACTTGACCTCACCTCTTTTTATTTTGATTTCTATTTATCCCTTTTTCTTTTTTTTCTTTTATTCTTCTATTTTAAGGAAAAATACTCCTAGGTATAGCTTAGCATTTTGTGGGCGTTACAGTACCCCATACCTCATAGAAAGTTCGTCCTCGAACTTAAAATAGCTACATCAGGTGGCACTGGACTTCCTGCTGAGTGCATCGGCCACTTTGTTCACCTTTCCCGGATGATAAAAGATCTCGCAGTCGTAGTCCTTGACTAGCTCGAGCCATCTACGTTGTCTTATGTTCAGATCCTTTTGAGTGAAAAAATATTTCAGACTCTGGTGGTCGGTATAAATCCTACACCGGACTCCATATAAATAATGTCTCCACATTTTAAGAGCAAAGACTACGGCTGCTAGCTCTAGGTTGTGAGTAGGGTAGTTCTTCTCGTGCTCTTTGAGTTGTCTAGAGGCATATGCAATGACCTTGCCGTCTTGCATGAGTACAGCTCCGAGTCCTAATTTAGAAGCGTCGCTGTACATGTCGAAGTCTTTGTTACTTTCTAGAAGAGTAAGGATTGGAGTACTAGTCAGTCTCCTTTTTAATTCCGTGAAACTCTTCTCGCATTCATCCGTCCATTCAAACTTTTTATTCTTTTTGGTGAGAACCGTCATAGGGGCCGCAATTTTTGAGAAGTCTTTTACAAACTTTCGGTAGTAGCCTGCTAGTCCGAGAAAACTTCTGATTTCACTGACATTCTTTGGCCTGTTCCAGTTACTTACAGCTTCAATCTTGTTTGGATCTACCATTACTCCGTCCTTGGAGATGACATGACCCAAGAATGATATTCGATCGAGCCAAAACTCGCATTTGGAGAACTTTGCGTATAGTTACTTTTCTCGAAGAATCTGTAATACGGTGTTCAGGTGTTCAGCATGCTCTTCCGGGGTTCTTGAATAGATGAGAATATTGTCAATGAAGACGATAACAAATTTGTCGAGATATGCCGTAAACACCCGGTTCATCAGATCCATAAATACAGAAGGAGCATTGGTCACTCCAAAGGGCATAACTATGAACTCATAGCGTCCGTATCTTGTTCGAAATGCCGTCTTTGGTATATCATCCCGTTTCACTTTCACTTGATGATAGCCGGACCTCAGGTCAATTTTAGAGAAAACGGTTGCTCCCCTTAATTGGTCGAACAGGTCGTCGATCCGCGGAAGAGGGTACCGGTTCTTGATTGTCACATTATTCAGCGCTCGGTAGTCTATACACATCCGCATAGACCCATCCTTATTTTTCACAAACAGTACTAGAGCTCCCCATGGAGAGTGACTCGGGCGGATAAGTCCCTTGTCAAGTAACTCTAGTAGCTGTCCTTGAAGTTCCTTCAACTCAGCCGGCGCCATATGATAAGGTACTTTAGAGATCGGTTTAGTACCAGGAATTAGTTCGATCTCAAATTCTATATCTCTATCGGGGGCTAACCTTGGTAGCTCATCGGGGAACACTTCTGGATAGTTGCACACTACTCTGACAATTTCTAGTTTCTGGTCCTCAGCCTGACTTGTATAGATCACTTGTGCTAGAAACCCAGTACATCCTTTATTTAACATCTTTTGGGCTTTAATGGCTGATAAAAATCTCCCAGTTTCCTTCCTTGGTTCTCCAACGAATTCAAACATTGGTTCTGCTTTAGGTCGGAAGACCACTTCTCTTTGACGACACTCGATTGAAGCGCCGTATTTGCTCAGAAAATCCATGCCCAATATACTGTCATAATCTTGCATGTCAAGCACTATCAGATCACAGTAGAGTTCTCTGTCTGTGATTCTGATGGGTGCGGCTTGCAGCATATGAGTAGATGGCATTACTTCTCCCGACGGTAGGGTTGTCAAGAATTTGTCATTTAATGCTTGTGATGGTATTCCTAACTTCTCCATGAAAGGTGTAGAGACAAATGAATGTGTTGCCCCAGTATCAAATAACACATTAGCATGTTGACTGAAAATAGGTAGCTGACCTGTAACCATGGTAGAGGCACTTGCCACATCGTCCTTGGTAAGCGAGAAAACCCTGGCGTTCGTCGTAGTTGGGGGCTTCCAATCTCCCTTGGCTAATCGGAGTCCCTTCAATGGCAGCTTGCATATAGTGTAGCTGTGGGGGAACACTTTTGTTCTGGTCATGCCGCTGGAATGGAGTCTGGGACTGGGTGGGGCAGTCTCTGGCCAGATGTCCTTCCCGTCCGCAATTGTAACATTTTCTCGTACCCTTGCGACATACTCCGGAATGCTACTTTCCACAGATGGTACACTGAGGGTACTTAGGTTGTTTATTTGCTGGTCCTCCTTTGGCGTTGTCCTATTGTTTCCTTTTTCCATTAGAGTTTCCTTTCCAGCTGGGTTTGGTACTCTGAGATTTCTGCCCATGCGTCTGTGCCTGATTCTTATTCTCGTTCATTGCTTTCTGATAATGCTCGGTGATCAGGGCGCTGCAGACCAATTCTTCTGTAGTCTGCGGTCTATTAATTCCGCCGGCCACATTCAGTGCTATCTCGGGTCAGAGCACCTTCAGCATCAGTCTAACCCTTTCTCTTTCAGTGCTGACTAACTCTGGGCAGAGGCGTGCAAGACGATTGAAGCGCTTTACTGCTTCGTTTACCGATAAGTCACCTTGCCGGAACTCGGTGAACTCGTCGTAATGCCGGTTCGTCACTTGCATATGGAAGAATTCTTCGAAGAACTCTGTCTCGAAGTCCGTCCAGTTCATCAGGTTAATCTGTCTCTTAGCCTTAACTCTTTCCCACCACATTCTTGCGTCTCCGGAAAAACAGAATGACACACATTTGATCTTTTCCGGTACAGGCCAGTCCAGCAATTCCACAATACTTTCCACTGTCTTGAACTAGGCTTGAGCGTCCCATGGCTCACAAGTACCCGAGAAGTTCTCCGGCTTCAGCCTTAGCCAATGTATCAAATAAGTCTCGTGTCGGACCACTAGGGCAGGGGCTACCAGTGGTACTGGTGCAGCTAGTGGTATGACGGGCGCCATATTCTGATTCGCTGGTGGGGTGGCAGGGTTCCCTTGCTGATTCATCAGAGCAGTGATTACTTGTTGTTGTTCCGTGATCTGACGCTGGAGATCGGTGACTACCTGGGTCAGATCTGGTGGGGTCACTGTCTCATCAACCCGGTTACCGTGTCTTCTAGCCATATCTATTTTCTTAAATAACAATGAGGCTAGCATAAGTCTAGAGTCATCCCTACTTATATTCGTACACATTAAACATTGCTTATCATACATGAAGAAAATCCATTTCAGTCATACCTAGGTTCATGGATACTAAAACATTTCCTATCATACATAGAGTAAGTACAGAAAGTCTTACTTGGAGCAGCAGGATGGAGGCTTGATGTGTGTGTAGCGGAAAGGCTAACCTGGCTCTGATACCAACCTGTAACGCACGCCCCTCCTACTAGTAGGGTGCGGGGTTACGTACTTAACCATTTCTATTTCTATTTGCAAAAGCATATATGCATATTAAAATTTCTTTTGAAAATAAAACACATAAGAATATCTCGAAGTCATACGGACAATAACATAACACACTAGTCCATGTTAACATAACCAAATAACTTAAGCAAGTCTTCATTTGCCTTAGCCGAGCCACCACCAGACACATCTCTTTGCCTCTCCTACAGCTCCCTTAGGTCATCCATTCTTCGCCCTTATCTGTGGTACAAGGAAAGTAAGCTATAAGCACACAGGCTTAGTAAGATCCTTTCCTACTCACAAAATCCATTTATCAATGCATAAACACATAAGCATACAACCATAAAATATACAACCATAAAATATGATCATCTAACATCATAAGGGCATAGCATGTTATATCATAAATCATAAGGAACATCATGCTAAATCATATCATAAATCCAAATATCATAAGAGCATAGCATGTCATATCGTAAATCATATCATATCAGCTCATAAATAACATCATGCTGTATCATATCATAAATCATCATGTCCTATAAATCATAAATCATATCATGCAAGATGTTTTTTAAAACATGGGTCATGTCATATGCAAGATGTTTTAAAACATAGCATATAGTACTTGAACATAATATCATCATGAGGGCCCGGCTTGTACCACATACATACATAAATGCGCGCAATCCCTAGGACAGGGTAGCTAGCCCTGAACCTACTAGGGATCTAGGTCCGTTCATAGTCCGTCGACCTAGGGGCGTACTAAGGAGCCCATCCCTTTACTAGACCCGTTCATAGTTCGTCGGCCTAGGGGCGCTTATGGAGCCCACCCTTGGTACAAGCCATACAAAGTAAAATATCATATCATGGTTCACATCATAACATAACACATCTTATCTTATCATATCATGAGGAGTAAGGCATGCATATTTGGGCACACAGCATATGCATGGATCATAAACATACATAATGAACATGTCATTTATTGCATCATAAAACATGTATATTTGGGCACACAGCACATGCGTGGATCATAAGCATACATAATGAACATGTCATTTATCATATCATAAAACATGCATATTTGGGCAAACAACACATGTATGGATAATAAGCATACATAATGAACATGTCATTTATCATATCATAAAACATGCATATTTGGGCAACAACACATGCATCGATCATTAGCATACATAATGAACATGTCATTTATCATATCATAAAACATGCATAATTGGGCACAAATCACATCATAAAAGACACAATCATGCATAGCATCAGTAAATAACATTTCCTAATACATAACACATCATGTGAGGCATATCTAAGCTTTTAAACTCATAATGGCCGAACCACTCATAAGGAGAAAACCAAGCTATAGGCAACATGCAAGTGTGAACACCTAGCTAAATTTATATCATATTATCAAGAGGTACATGAGCATGCTAGGTTCACTTTTTAGCTTCTTTAAAACCCTAATTTTGGTCTTGGCCGAAACACACATGAAGGGAAACTAGGTTTCAAATCAACATATAAGCATAATCACCTAGCTAAATTCATATCATATTATTGAGAGATACATGAGCATGCTAGGTTAACTTTTAGCTTCTTTAAAACCCTAATTTTGGTCTTGGCCGAAATACACATGAAGGGAAACTAGGTTTTAAATCAACATATAAGCATAATCTCCTAGCTAAATTCATATTATATTATTGAGAGATACATGAGCATGCTAGGTTAACTTTTAGCTTCTTGAAAACCCTAGTTTTGTCTTGGACGAAACACACATGAAGGGAAACTAGGTTTTAAATCAACATATAAGCATAATCACCTAGCTAAATTCATATCATATTATTGAGAGATACATGAGCATGCTAGGTTAACTTTTAGCTTCTTTAAAACCCTAGTTTTGTTCTTGGCCGAAACATACATGAAGGGAAAGCTAACTTTAAATTAACATAAAAGCGTGAACACCTAACTACATTCATATCACATTATCAAGAGATACATGAGCATGTTAGGTTAACTTTCTAGCTTCTCTAAGCCCTAGTTTTGTTCTTGGCCGAAACATACATGAAGGGAAAGCTAACTTTAAAACAACATAAAAGCATGAACACCTAACTACATTCATATCACATTATCAAGAGATACATGAGCATGTTAGGTTAATTTTCTAGCTTCTCTAAGCCCTAGTTTTGTTCTTGGCCGAAACATACATGAAGGGAAAGCTAACTTTAAACAACTTTCAAGCATAAGAAAAACCAACCCAATCCCTTAACATAGCATACATATCATAAGGATGTAGTAAACATGGTTAGTTTAGGTCTTAAGCTTCCCTAGATCCTTCATCTATACTTGGCCGAAAGTTCATGTTTAAAAATCTAGGTTTTAAGTCAAACATTCAACATGAGAACATTAACTAGCTTCTTATACTAGGGTACTTATCATAAGATCATAATGGACATGCTTTATTTAGATCTTGATCTACCCAAATTTTTCCTTTTATTTTATACTTGGCCGAAAGTTCCAACTTGTTACCCTAGGTTTTAAGCATTCTACTCCTTTGTAAAAACAAAAGCAACTTGTACCACAGGTGAGGGGATACTTACATCCTTTCGCTTGTGGTTTTTCTTAAGGAAGAATACTCTAGGTGAAGAGGAAGAAGAGAGCTTCTTCTTCTAGCACTCCCTTTGATTTCTCTTGCTTGGGAAGGGGTAGACCTTGAAGGCTCCTTCTTGTAAATTAGTTTTCTTGGAGAGGAACCTTAGCTTAGCTTTTGGAAATGAGGAGGGGAGAGCTTTTGGTTTCGGTGAAGAATGAAGAAGGAGAAGGAAGGAGGAAGAAGAAAGAAAAAGATTAATCACTTGTCTTTCCTTCTTTCCATCCTATTTATTTCCTTTGTAATGAACATACCTTCATTCATCCCCCTTAGCCCTCCTATTTACTTCTCTCTTTTAATTCCACGAAAATATAGAGTAGGAGGGAAGCAAGCAACTTGTCTTTTGCTTACTTCTTCTCTTAACCAAGAGGAAGAGAAAATAAGCTACTTGGTTTTCTCTTGTTCCTTTATTTAACCATCCTCTCACCTTTAACTAGTATTTCTATTCTTTTCTATTCACAGATCATTCATTACTCTAGTGGTTCTATGCACCAATTTAATTCTATCATTTGTGGGAGGTTCAAGGTTCAATCCTTGACCTCACCTCTTTTTATTTTGATTTCTATTTATCCCTTTTTCTTTTTTTTTCTTTTATTCTTCTATTTTAAGGAAAAATACTCCTAGGTATAGCTTAGTATTTTGTGGGCGTTACAGAGCGAGTACCCACAGTGACCCAGTTTAGGTCAGTTACCCTTCGAGTCCAGGACTACGCCCTTTATGGGGTCTTAGTCTTTTGCATTCTACCACTGAGCACTCGCGACATCGCGATGATGCACCCATTCCATTCCTTTCTCCTCTATGCTCTGTGTCATAGGCTAGATATTGACATTAGCCTGCATATCTTTTTCGCCATCATTTACTCGGCTGGATATGTGACGAGCGGGCGAGTTCATATGCCCTATTGTCACATTCTGACAGCATATATGTCCTCTTTGGGCATTGATGTCACCGGAGGTGACATTCGCTATATGACCGAGTTTGACATTATAGGAGCTAGGAACTTTTCCCTAGCTAGTATTCATATAGATGATGAGGGTATCATGACCTGGCGGAGGGAGGCACAGCACCAGCCTGACCCAGACGCACAGCAGGAGGAGGCCGATGAGTTCTTTCTCGCACTCTTTCCTGACGAGGCCGCTCCTGCCCCAGCACCAGCTCGAGCCCCACGTCCCGCTCCTCGCACTCTAGCCGATCGAGTATCCGGGCTAGAGCGAGCCATGTCAAGCCTCCAACACGAGTCCTCCGAGTTCCACCGAGATATACGACGAGAGATCTCCGATCTCCGACGAGAGGTGCGACAGGAGGTCTCTGATTTACGGCGAGATGTGCGGCAGGAGATCCGGCAGGAGATCTCCGACCTACGACGGGACATACGAGAGGACGACCGAGCTCATCACACTGAGATATTGGCACTCCTTCGGTCGATGGGTTCCGGACCACCTCCGTCATCATCTCAGTAGTCATGATTACTATGTAGCATTGCTATGACACTATTACAGCTGTTTGTAGTACATATTATTCTACTGATTTTCCTTTTCAAATCTGAGTGGTCATACTCTAATTTAATAGACTAGGATTTTCAAAATTCAAAATTGCTTTCAAATTGACTGTTTTAAATTCTAAGTTAAGTTTGTTTTCATTTGTTTCAAACCTTCCAACTTTTAGAATTTCAAAACAACTTTAGCCTTAGACTAGAAAAATCCTCTTAGAAATCATGTTCCCCCAGGACTAGTATTTGAGCATCTCACCAACACCCTAGGATTACCTTGCTTGTGATTGACAAACTTAGAAAGAGGTGAGATGTATAAGCCAATTGCTTGGACTTAAGATGCTTATGTCAGTGCATCGACATAAGTCTGGGCGTTGAATACAAAACCTACATTAATCAAGTTAAGTTATTCAGATTAGTCAACCACTAACTGATCACAATGAACTTAACTTGACTAACCAAGTGAAAGCTACCATCTTCTAATAGTGAGTAAGTAACTAATTGGTTAGACAGCTATTTTAGATGTCAGGTTCAGGGGGAGGATTAATTAGTCTCATATTTATTTTCCCTTACTATAATTGGTTTTTGAAAAATACTTTCTTAAAAAATATTTTAACAAATCTGACTTATCTTTGTAAAATCTAATAAACTTGGTTTTTGTAAATATTACTTTTGCAAAAATTATCTTTATAAAACTTATGTTTAAAAAGGTGTTTTAACTTTACTAGCTCATTTTCAAAATTTCAAGAATTGGATCTAGCTTTAAAGTTTGATTTGAAAATTAAACTTCACCTCATTTTGAAAATCTGGATTTTGCAAACTTAGACTTGAAAAATAAATTTTAATTAATTTTGAAAACTAAACAAACTCAGTTTTGAAAAATCGAGTTAGATTTGAAATTTTTTGATCTGGAAACTTATGCTTAAGATTTTTTTTCCACTTTTGAATACTTGCTTCTATAAAATAAGTTTTTTTAAACTGATTTTGAAAATTTTAAACCTTGAAATTTTGATATGAAAAACCCATGTTTGTAAAGAATTCCAAGTTGAAACTTACACTATGTGGAAAATGACTTTTTACTTCACCACAATTTACTTCGGCAATTTAAATATACGAAGTAAAAGTGTATAAGCAACTTCGCTGCAAAAACCGACGAAGTATATACAAATATAGACTTCGCAGATTTAAAAACACGGGCTTTGCTTTAAACTGAAATAAGCTATTACTTCGGAAATTTGTTAAATACCGAAGTAGTAACATCGTGAATACATTTTTTAGTGTTTACTCCGAAGTAATAGTACAAGAGTTAACTTTTATTTTTACAAAGAGACTCTGACTTTTTCTATAGACCTTCGTTCCCCCCACTTCCTTTCATTTTCTTGGGTTAGGGCTTCCGATGCTCCTCTTCCGAAATTGAGTTGTTGGACCTCCTCTTCCTTCCCCTTCGTTTCAGTCCTCTCCGTTCCCCCTCGTTAGGGCTTCCGATTTGGAGTCTTAGGCAACAGAGACGAAGGTTTGCAATAGTCAGCCAAAAATAAGGTTTGGCAACTTGAACTTTCTTACGTAGGGTTTAGGTTGCAAGTGTTTGAGATATACCATATGTTTTCAATTTGACAGAGCTGGCGGAAGGCTAAGGTCCAGGTTTCTTTCCTTCGATTTCTTTTTCTTATTATTCTTCTTTTTCTCCTCCTTTATTTTGCAAAATCATGTTTTAGACGGTCTCCAATTTGTTGCTGGTTTGGTGCTATTCTTCCAACAAAGACAAGTAAACATTATGCTTCTGATCTAAGCACAACTTTCCTGAGAATTTGGAGGGTGTGGATGGGTATGTCTTCTATTGGTGAGAGCCAGTGTTGCCTTGCTGTAATCTTTCTTGTAAATTTAATGGAGTGGTATTGAGAGGCCAAAACAAGATTTTTTAATGGATATATTCTCTTTTTAAAACAATATTCTATTTTATACTAACAATTTGATTTCATGTCATTATTCGTAGGAGTTAATGATATTCAATTTTTTTGGTTTAGTTTTGTTTGGTTGTTTGGCTTTTATGTTTTTCCAATATTTTAAAGCATGCCACATGAAAACATAATCCAAGCTTTTTTCCTGTAAATTTTCCAAGTGAAATCAATGTTCAAATTCCGATTACTTGTTCACAATGGCAATTATTACATTCAATTAGGTTACTGGTTGTTTATTAAACTTTGTCAATTATTATATTTAATGAAGTTACTGGTTGCTTATTAAACTTTGTCATATGAATTTCTTGCCTATATTCTATAAATCATTAATACATTTTCAAGTATTGACATGCTAAACCCAAGAGACGAGTCTACCAATTTAAATTGTCTTCATCTCTTTTTTATCCCCCGACAAATCTTCATCTCTCTTTAATAATATTTGGCTTGAAATTTGAAAGTAATCCATGGAACATTATATTTGGCCTAAAATTTTATTAGAGTTTGAGAAAGGTAAAAATTATGTGAAACAAATTGATGACACTTATTATTTGGAAAATGTTTTTTGCTTTTTTTTTTCAGTCTCTGTGTTTGTTGTCTTGTTGTCTTGTTCTGCTCTGTAATCTGGAAATTTTTTTTGCTTTTTTTTTTCAGTCTCTATGTTTACGAGGTCATTTTCTAAAGGGCTGATTCATGATGCTTTCTTGGAGTAGATACTTCTGTTTTCGGTTGTTCTTTATTTGGTTTGTTATTGTGGATCGCGTATTGTGGGATTGATTTCTGTTGTGAAAGTTTATACCAATTAAAATTGTTGGTTTTTGACGTAGAAGAATGCATTTCAGCTGCACAAATATAGATTTTTATTGAGCACTGACTATACTTCATGAGATTTATGAGTCATCCCATGCTTTCGTTCTTTATATATCCACATATTGTACAAAATACGCATTATTTTTCTTCATGATGAGTAGAAAATATTGACAGCTGTTGGAATGAGTATAAAATACGAAACTATGCTCGATATGAATTTGACTACCTTTTTGCAGTCTTACTCTAACTTTTGCTTAACATATATGTAGTATCTCTTTTAATATTTATTGTTTTTACAGTGTGCAAGTATGTTTTAGATTATGTAGATTGTGAATAGATTGATTACCAAATATGAAATGAAATAAGTTCTATTTTTACAATGTAGTGGAGTGAGGACGTACCTTTGTATGAGGGGTAATCCAAAACGACCAACTTTCAAACAGTTGATGGTATGTCTTATTGAAGACATGCATTCCTGGTTCTTATATATTTGGTTTTTCACTTTGCATTAACTTTGATTCATTAGGGTAATCTAAAACAACAAGGTTGTGTTAAATGTGGATATTGTGTCATGCGGTACATGAAAGAGATTGTTGAATGTGAGGATTTACAGTTGGAGAGGAAGGTGTGTGAATTTCTTCCATTTTGAACAAGAATGTACATACTGAATCAAATCGATATAGTGTTGCACACTGAATCAAATCGTTCACGCCCTGCTACTGCTTTCTTCTCATGCTTTGATATGGCTTCTTTCCTTCTTTTTTTTCCTCGCCCTTAGATGACGCCCTTAGATAACAAAAATGTTACTATAAGAGTGCATATAAAAATACATATTTATTTGTCTTATCATGCTTATCATGCTTTTGTTAATTTAATTCATATTTATTAGTAGTAGCAGCTCTTATAATAAACACAGTGTTTCTCTTATAATAAACACAGTGTTTCTTTCCTTCTATTAGTAGTTGGGGGAAATTAGTAACTGATATAACATGCGTACTTTCCCACATGTTATATTTATTTAGGCTTCTGTGACCCACATGTTATAATTCGAACAAAATGTTACTATAAGAGTGCATATAAAAATACATATTTATTTGTCTTATCATGCTTATCATGCTTTTGTTAATTTAATTCATGATTTTTTTGTCAACTTACTGTGTTTTGATTAAAGTTTTCATCTACAAAACATAACATGATGGTTCTTTCTAAATTGCAGTTTGCAGGTTGTGTGAAGAACCAGTACTATACACAGACACAATACGATGAAGTGAGAATTGAATGGAGTGAATTTGTGTACTCGTTCTTGGGTATCTGACTTGTATGTACTGATATTTTTATTTACAATATTATGAGGTGATGGCTGCTCCCTTTTTTGATTTTTTATGGCTTATTTTGACCATATTTAGGGAGATTTGTTTTGTATAAACATATGCTGAAATCAAGGCTTATGAAGTTACCTTTTGTGATGCTCAAAATTACTGAAGTCTAAAAATATCATTTGTTGCTGTAACTTCGAAGTAATACAATTTGTTGCTGTAAAATAGTATCAACTACTTCGGTTATTACCGAAAATTCTGAAGTAGTATCTATCTATTACTTCGATCCAGAACAAAGCTAAATGTAATTTAATCGATAATTACTTCAGGAATTAACGATATATGTCGAAGTAAAAGCAATCCATTACTTCATTTTTAACCGAAGTTAAAGTAGGTATATTACTTCACAACAAATACTAAACGATGAAGTCGAAAAGGATTAATTACTTCGGTGTTTTTAAAAACTGACGAAGTTAAATGCACTTTTTACTTCGTAATATGTCCGAACCCGACACCCTATACGACTTCGTTTTTCTGGGCCTGCGACTTCGGAGTTTATCCGAAGTAAAATGAATCTTTTTACTTCACGTGCGTCTACTTCGGTAAAAACAGGTCTTTTACTTCTGGTAATCAACGAAGTAAAAAGTCATTTTTCACATAGTGTTATTTTGAAAATTCAATTTCTTGAAACTTGGATACTTATGTTTGAAAATTAGATGTATACTAGAAAACTAGCTTTTACTCTTTGAGTTTGCAAACCCATTTAAAAATTATTTTTACTCAAAATATACTAAGTTATTTTTCAAAACTTAATTATTTTACAAAAGTTAAGAAACAAAAGCTAAATTACTCCCCCAAGTTAACCTAACATCATTTCCTACAGTTTTTTATGCATTGTTGAATGGTTAATTTGTCTTTCTTATTTGATGAATGCCAAAGGGGGAGGGATAGGTGGTTAAGTTAGAAAAATAAAATAAAATTAAAAACTAACTTAAACCTCATACTAGAACAAAATGGTTAAACTTTTTTACTCGCATATTTTTACTAACTTAACCAGGTTGTCATTCCATCAAAAAGGGGGAGATTGTTGGTGCGGTTAGCACTAATGGTCTAACTCAGGTTTTGATAAATGACAAATCAGGTTAAGTTAGGTTTGTTGTGATCTAACACTCTGACCGAGTGTGCAGACGAGTCCAGACAGGTCGACGGGCTGACCGGATGTCTGGCACGAAGTCCAAGCGGGTCGATGGGCTGACCGGACGCTTGGCGAGAAGTCCAGCTAGGTCGACAGGCTGACTGGATAGCTGGCGAGAAGTCCAAGCGGGTCAACGGGCTGACCGGACGCTTGGCGAGAAGTCCAGACGGGTCGAAGGGCTGACCGAACGTCTGGCAGGTAAGTAAGGTAAGTCACTGGAGGGGAGTGACTGTGAGGACGCGTACCCGGGAAGGGAACATTAGGCGTCGATCCGGCTTAGATCCATTTCGGATATCTAAGTCGAGATCGTGACTAGATTCCGGTCTCGGAAAGACGGAATCTAAGTCATACTCTTTATATTAAACCTATAAACTGTGCTAACACCTTGTTTTGCAGGATATACCTTATCTATTTGCCTCAGACTAACCTTATCTTGTAGGAAAGCTGTCCTCTGGAGAAAGGTGGTCCGGGCGCCCGGAAGGGATCCGGGCGCCCGGGAGGTGAATTTTATCTAGATTGCGCGATGCCACGTGGAGCTCGTTGGTTGGACCTGCCACGTCTCACCAGGGCGCTCGGAAGGGATCCGGGATGCCCCGAGCCTCATATAAAAGGAGGGTCAGAGGGGAGCTTAAAAACAACAACTGAAAGAAAGTCTTCTACTGCTTGCTCTGCTGCTCTGCGCTCCTGCAACGCCAACAAAGCTCCGACAACACGCTCCTTCACCTTTTTTGTTAAATTCTTGTCGGTATTTTCTTTATTTCCATTAGCATTCCTGTACTTTAGTTTGTAACAATTTTCGAACTGCTAATGATTGCCCATCGAAAGCACCCTTGTGTGCGGGCCTTGGAGTAGGAGTCGACACAGGCTCCGAACCAAGTAAAACCAGCTTGTGTTAGCATTGTCCTTTTATTTCCGCTGCGCGTAACTCTTTTCGAACAATTTTGTCAAACGCTTACGATCCAACATTATGCTCTCACATATTATGATATGATTTACCTTATGCTCTCACATGATATACTATGATTTACCTTATGCTCTCACATGTTATGCTATGATATGTCTTATGCTCTCACATATTATGATATGATTTACCTTATGCTCTCACATGATATGCTATGATTTACCTTATGTTCTCTCATGTTCTATTCATGATTTGCCATATGTTATGTTTATGACTTATGGATTTTATGAGTAGGAAAGGAACTTACTAAGCTTATGTGCTTATAGTTTATATTTCCTTGTACTGCAGAAAAGGGTAAAGAACGACTAAAATAAGGGGAGCAGCAGGAAAGACAATGATGATGTGTGCGGAAGTGACATGGTGGAATAGATCCATTTATGTTTTAGAACCTATATATGTCTAAACTTGCATGTGAACCATGTTTTGATTTCATGTTGGTATGCCTATGCTAAGTTATGGAATTATGAATCATGTTCAAGTATTATGCATGAATACTAGTATGTAGCATATCCATCATGTTATATGGTTACGTTACTCACATGCCATGTTTAGTACAATGCATATGATAAAATAGAAAATTTTAAATACACCTTCCACTGCCATGAATTCATATGCATATGTATGTCACGTAGTCCAAGTAACACTCATCCCTTCTTAGAGTAGTACTAGCATAGGAGGGGCGGGCATTACAGGCTTTTGGACGGTGATTTCTTCCGTTCGCTCATCAGTAAGCCGCCTCGCAGCTACGACCACATGTTGAACAAGGCCAACGAATACATCAACATGGAGGAAGCTCAGATGGCGAGGAAAAAGGAAGCACCATCCGAACCACTAGCTCATGCCGAGCGGAAGCCGCCTTCCAATTATCAACCACTAAGAGGACCCCACACAGAGGTAGCCCGTCCTCATCAGAGGTCGCACGCCGTCCAACAAGTAGCAGCCGATCGGCCTAAATCGAAAGGGAAGATATGGACTCCCATGTTTTGTTTGCTCCATTAGTCAGCAACTCACAACACCCGCGACTGTCGGAGCCTCCCCCCAATCTCTCATCCTACGCCAAGGAGCTGTCGCCGTCGATCACCTTCGCCGAATCGACGACATCAACACCAAAGTCCTGGCCGGCGTACAGAAAGGAGATCTCCCGAGCGGCAACATAACTAGCAGCACAGGGCCATTCCTCGGGCATCGCATGAACGACCCCGACCATCCGCTCGGGAGGAGGAGAATAGAGGCAATGCATCGAGGGGTGAAATCAACATCATCGCCGGAGGGCCGACCGGAGGCGACTCTAACAAGGCAAGGAAGGCACATGCAAGACAGCTCGGGATCCACGTGGTCGGCTGCAGTCAGGAGCGGGCGAGCGGACTCGACATCAGTTTTGGGCCTAGGGACCTCGAGGGAGTCGAAGTCCCGCATGATGACGCCCTCATCATCCGAGAGGTAATAGCTAACTACACTATTCACCGCATCTTTATTGATACAGGCAACTCGGTCAACATAATCTTCCGGAAGGCCTTTGACCAATTACAAATTGATCGAACCGAGTTGCTGCTGATGACAACCCCCCTCTACGGGTTCACCGGTAATGAAGTTTTGCCGTTCGGACAGGTCCGACTGGCTATCTTGCTGGGAGAGGAGACGCTCAGAAGAACGTGGTTTGCTAACTTCATTGTAGTCGACGCTCCCTCCATGTACAATGTGATCTTGGGGCGACTGGCTTTCAACGAGTTCCGAGCGATCGTCTCCACCTTTTGCCAAAAGGTCAAATTCCCCGTGGAAGATCAGGTGGGAGAAGTCCGAGGTGATCAGCTAGCGGCCCGGTGCTGTTATGTAGAGATGGTCCAATCTGAGGCCAAGGCCGCCTGGAAGGCACCACGTGTTGAGGTAAATGCTATAACCTAAAAGCCACCTTCTTTAGTTTACGAAGAAAAAAAGGAGGTAAAAATCCACCCTGCCCGACCGGATGCCACTACGTTCGTCGCATCCGACCTGGAGCCGAGCCAGAAGCAGAAGCTGATCAGATGTCTCCAGCAAAACTACGACGTATTCTCCTGGTCGACCCACGAGCTGCCAGGGGTCTCGCCGAGCATAGCGCAGCATGAACTCCACGTCCGACCGGACGCTCGGCTGGTGAAGCAGAGGAAGAGGGACTTCAGCACCGAACAGAATGTCATCATCCGAGCTGAAGTTGAGAAACTTCTGGAGGTCGGCCACATACGGGAGGTGCAATTCCCGAGCTGGCTCACCAATGTGGTGCTGGTCTCCAAGCCAAGCAACAAATGGAGAGTCTGCATCGATTTCCGGGATCTAAATAAGGCATGCCTGAAGGATTTTTACCCTCTACCCCGAATCGACCAACTGGTAGACTCTACTGCTGAATGCGAGCTGATATGCATGATGGATGCATATCAGGGCTTCCACCAAGTGCCACTCGCCCGGGAGGATCAGGACAAAGTGAGCTTCGTTATTGGGGACGACACTTACTGTTACAACGTGATGCCGTTCGGACTAAAAAATATCGGAGCCACACACCAGCGGCTAATGAACAAAGTGTTCTGGGAGCAGATCGAGCGCAACCTGGAAGTCTACGTGGATGATATACTAATCAAGTCACTCCGAGTGGCGGATCTTTGTACAGACATAGAGGAAACCTTCCAAACACTGAGGAGGTATAGAATCAAGCTGAACCCCCAAAAATGTCTGTCCGGAGCAAAAGGCGGACGCTTCTTGGGATATATCGTGACCGAGTGGGGCATAGAGGTGAACCCTTGCAAGGTGAAAGTACTGCAAGACATGCCGCCTCCCAGGAATCTGAGGGAAGTGCAACGCCTCACCGGCCGGATAACGGCATTGTCGAGATTTATCTCTAAGACAGCCGACCGGAGCTTGCCATTTTTTAAAATCTTACGCCGAGCAACCAAATTCCAATGGGATCAAGAGTGCGACCGGGCATTCGAGGAGCTGAAAGCCTATCTGAATTCATTGCCCGTACTGGCTAAACCGAATGTAGGTGAGCCGCTCCGTATATACCTGTCATCAACTGAGCATGCTGTCGGCTCGGCGTTGGTGAGGGGAGGCGGAGAAGAGCAGCCTGTGTATTTCTTGAGCCACATCTTAAAAGATGTTGAGTCCCGCTATACTGTTCTCGAGAAGCTCTCGTTTGCCCTAGTCCTGGCCGCACGGAGGCTCCATCCTTATTTCTTGGCGCATACTATCATCGTTATGACAAACAGCCTGTTGGGAAGAGTACTCCTAAACCTTGAGGCGTCCGGGCGGCTCATTATGTGGACAACGGAGCTCAGTGAATTCGACATCCAGTATCAACCCCGCTAAGCGATCAAGGCACAGTCCTTGGCAGATTTCATAACAGAGGTACAAAATCCTGAACCCGAAGCTTTGTGGAAGGTATTTATGGACGGGTCGTCCACTCGACTTGGGAGTGGGATCGGCATCTTGCTGCTCTCTCCTCAAGAAGAACGGATGCTTCTGTTCGTCTAGCTCGATTACTGGGCAACAAATAACGAGGCGGAATATGAGGCCCTCATAGCCAGCCTACAGGCCGCTCGGCATGTGGGAGCCCACCGGGTGATACTGTACTCTGACTCCCAATTGGTCGCTCAACAACTCTCGGGTCCTTCGAGATAAACAGCGCAAGGCTCCGGCTCTATGCGGAGGCCTTTGAAAATATCAGAACTAACTTCACTGAGGTTGTCATACAGAAGATCCCCCGAGCCGAGAACCAGTCAGCGGATGAATTAGCCAAGCTCGCTAGCTCAATATTACCGATCGTCATCCAACAGCCAATTGAGCAGGTGTCCTTGGTGGCGCACATCGACCGGATGGAAGGCCTCACATTCTCGAGCAATTGGAGAATAGCCATAATAGAATTTTTACGTTCGGAGGC
Organism: Zingiber officinale; assembly: GCF_018446385.1. Lineage (NCBI taxonomy): Eukaryota > Viridiplantae > Streptophyta > Magnoliopsida > Zingiberales > Zingiberaceae > Zingiber > Zingiber officinale. The sequence continues at coordinate 63,800,814 of NC_055998.1, forward strand.
CACGCCATCCGATCGGGAGGAAGCCCAGCTACTGAGGAGGAGAGCCGGCCGGTTTACGCTCATTGGGGACTAGCTTTACAAAAAGACGTTCTCTCGCCCGTTGCTGAAGTGTGTCAGCTCGGAGGACACAGAATATATTCTCCAGGAAGTACATCAAGGATCTTGCGGTGGTCATCCGGGCGGGCGATCGTTGGCTAGGAAGATCCTGCTGGCCGGATACTTCTTGCCAACTCTATAGGAAGACGCCGCTCGGACCATCGCTACCTGCCTTTCCTGTCAGAAGTTTCACATCTTCTCCCATAGGCCAACGGAGAAGATGAAGGTGTCTACTGTGTCCTGCCCGTTCGACCAGTGGGGTATGGATATAGTAGGACCTTTCCCCATGGCGACCGGGCAGCGGATGTTTTTATTAGTGGCGGTCGACTATTTCTCGAAGTGGGTTGAAGCTGAACCACTCACCAAGATAACCGAGCAGATGGTCAAGAAGTTCATCTAGCAGTATATAATTTGTCGGTTTGGCATTCCTCGATGACTCATTTTGGATAACGGGCGACAGTTCGTCGGTCAGCAGCTCGGTGAATGGTGCAAGGGGTACGACATCAAACAACACTTCACTTCCGTGGCGTATCCTCAAAGCAATGGTCAAGCCGAAGTAGCCAACCGGGAGATCCTGCGAATACTTCGGGTTCGGCTTGATCACATAGGAGGAAGTTGGGTGGACGAGCTGCCCGGCGTACTATGGGCCATTCGCACAACCCCAAAGGAGGGGATGGGGGTAACACCGTTCCACTTGGTATACGGGGGCGAGGCGGTCGTCCCAGTCGAGGTCGGAGTAGAGTCCGATCAGATCCAGAGCTACGATGAGGATAATACCGAGCGAAGGCAGCTGGAGTTGGACCTAGTTGATGAAGCACGAGCTAAAGCAGTCGTCCGGCTGATAGCGTACAGGCAAAGAATGAAGCAGAATTACAATAGGCGTGTAATTCCCAGAGCCTTCCAGGTCGGCGACCTAGTGTGGAAGAAGGTCAAGCCGGTCGACGATGTGAGCAAGATGGAAGCTCCCTGGGCGGGGCCCTTCAGAGTCATAGAGAAGCTTCGATCGGGTGCTTACTACCTGGAAAGTGAGGAAGGACGGTGGCTAGAACGACCATGGAGCGCAAACCACCTCCAGCCATACCGTGTTGGGTAAAAGGTGCGCCAGTGTAATTCATTTCGTGTATGCTCCATGCGTTTGTATTCTTTGGCTGTAGGAGTAGAGATTAACAAAATGACAAAGAATATGAACATTGGGTGCCGAACGGCAAAGCTCCATGAAGACCGTCGAGCGGCGACGTTAAACTCTAGAGTCGGACCGGCGACTATAAACCCCCCGGCTTGAAGACTGTTGAGTGGCGACGTTAAACTCTAGAGTCGGATCGGCGACTATAAACCCCCCGACTTGAAGACCGTCGAGCGGCAACGTTAAACTCTGGAGTCGGACCAGCCACTATAAACCCCCTGGCTTGAAGACCGTCGAGCGGAGACGTTAAACTCTAGAGTCGGACCGGCGACTATAAACCCTCCGGTCGGAAGACTGTCGAGCGGCAACGTTAAACTCTAGAGTCGGACCGACGACTATAAAACCCCCGGCTTGAAGACCATCGAGTGGCGACGTTAAACTCTAGAGTCGGACCGGCGACTATAAACCCCCCCGGCTTGAAGACCGTCGAGTGGCGACGTTAAACTCTAGAGTCGGACCGGCGACTATAAACCCTCCGGTCGGAAGACCGTCGAGCGGCGACGTTAAACTCTAGAGTCGGACCGGCGACTATAAATCCCCCGGCTTGAAGACCGTCGAGCGGCGACGTTAAACTCTAGAGTCGGACCGGTGACTATAAACCCCCCGGCTTGAAAACCGTCGAGCGGCGACGTTAAACTCTAGAGTTAGACCGGTGACTATAAACCCCCGGCTTAAAGACCGTCGAGCGGCGACGTTAAACTCTAGGGTCGGACCGGCGACAATAAACCCCCCGGACGGGACAGCGTCGCGCAGATATACTGAGGCCCAGCATCTAGGGCCGATGATCAGCAAGCCTTGATCCTAAGGACAAGGAGAAAAAAATGGCGTGCGCCTACCAGCGCCGGCCAGCGAAAAACTAACGGAATGGAAGGTCGTTCGACCGAGCGGCGCAGTTGAGAAAAACACTTCAACAAAAAACTAACAGAAGTTCCATGCGAAATGAAGGTCGTTCGACCGAGTGGGGTAGTTACAAGAAACACTTCACGGAAGGCTAACAGAGCAAAAATTAGCATTCCAAAGTTACATTTATAAGTTCGCCGATCGGGAGGGTTACAGAAAACACTTCATTCAAGATAATTGAAAACATGCGTCGGAATGGTGGTAAGAAGCGCCGCATGCTCTGTAGCAGGGATGACCACGGATTCGGGGAGCTGACCCTTGGACTTCAGATAGTCCGTCGTGGCGGTGATGGCCAACTCGAAGGTAATGACCATCCGGTCGCAGACCTTCTCAGCAAATTCCGCCGAGCGGATGTACTTCTGCCTCAAGGTGGCGACACGGCCTGGCTTCGCCTCTTGGTACTCCTGGAAGGCGGCGCGGGAAGCATCGAGAGCTTCTTGCAGGGCCTTCAATTCGTCCTTGAGTTTGGTCACCTCCTTCGAACGGCCTTTTTGCTCTCTGTCCAGCAGTTCGGCTAGCTCCTTCACACGCTGCTCCAAAGCTCGGGCCTCCACATTCTTTGCTTCCAGATCAACGATAGCAGTATTTTTCTGAGTGGTTGCGAGTTCTATCTTACAGTCATAAGTTTTGACCTGCTGTTCGAGCTGGGCCAGCATGTATGCTTGGTCAGCCGTCTTCTTCCGCTCGGTCTCCAGCAGGTCCTTGGTCTTCGTAAGATCCTTCTGCAGCTCAGCATATTGTAACACCCACGAAATAATAAGCTATACCTATGGGTATTTTTCTTTTAGAATAAAAGGGAAATGGAAATAGAACCAAAAATAAATAAAAACAAAGAGAAGTTAAGGTTTGAACCTTGAACCTTCCACAAATGATGAAGTTAAATTGGTGTATAATAACCACTAGAATCATGAATGACACATGAATAGCAAAGAATGGAAATTATAGATAAAGGTAAAAGAGTATGATTAAATAAGGGAACAAGAGAAAGACAAGTGGCTTTCCTCCTCTTTCTCTTGGTTAAGAAAAGAAGCAAGCAAAGAACAAGTTGTCTTTTTCTTCCTTCTCTTGCTATTTTCGTGGGAATGAAGAGAGTGAGAAGATAGAGAAGGAAAGGGGATGAATTGGGACACTTTTCATCCTCATTGGGAATAAATAGGAATGAGAGAAGAGAAGGGAAAGAAAGTTTGGTTAATTCTTCCTCCTTCTTCTTCCTCCTCCTTTTCTTCTCCTTCTTCCTCCTCAACCGAGATCTAAAGCTCTATCTCTCATCTCCAAAATCCAAGCTTAGGCTTCCTTCCTAAGGAAACTAGCTCACAAGAAGGAGTCCTCAAGACCTACTCCTTACAAACAAGAGAAAACAAAAAGGAAGAACAAGAAGGGGGAAGCTTTCTTCTTCCTCTTCACAAGGGTACCATCTTCCTTAGGAAAAACAAGCAAGAGGAGGTAAGTATCCCCTCACCTGTGGTACAAGTTGTTTATGTGCTTTCCATGAGGTTAGAATGCTTAAAAACTTAGGGTCACTTCTTGAACTTTCGGCCAAGACATGAATAAAAGATTTAGAGAAGTTTAAGACCTAACTAAGCATGCTCACTATGTTATTATGACATGCATCCTAGGATAGAAGGTTAGTTAATGATCTTATGCTTGTATGCTTACGTAAAACTTAGATCCATGTTCTTAAACTTTCGGCCAAGGTGTAAATAAGAGACCTAGGAAGGCTTAAGACCTAAACTAAACATGCTCACTATGTCCTTATGCCCTATGATAAGAGATTAGTTTAGTGTTCTTATGCTTGTAGGTTGCTTAAAACTTAAATTCATGCTCATAAAGTTTTCGGCCATGATAGAAATAATTGGCTAGGAGAGGTTAAAAAAATTTAGTCTACCATGCTCATAACTTGCTTTATGATATGTTATGAAGAGTACCTAATGTTTGCACACTTGTATGTTGATTGGAACCTAAATGCATGCCACCTTAGGAAATTAGGGTTTCGGCCATGATACGAATGAAGGCCTAGAAGTGTTAAAAAAATTTAAGCTATCATGCTCATGACTTTTCTTATGAAATGGTATGAAAGTTTCTTAGTATTTCATGCTTGTATGTTGCTTGGAATCTAGATGTATTGCACCTTAGGGTTTCGGCCATGATGGGATTTAAGACCTAGGAGAGCTTAAAACTTAGTCTAACATGTTCATGACTCTCCTTATGGCATGATATAAAGCTAACTTAGGGTTATCGTGTTTGAATGTTGCTTGAAATCTAGATACATGTCTCTCTATGGTTTCGGCCATGATGAGTTTTAGGGTCTAAGGAAGCTTAAAATTAAATCTAGCATGTTCATGATTTCCCTTATGATATGATATGAAGTTAGCTTGATATTCTTATGCTTGTATGTTGTTTGGAACTTAGTTTCATGCCCCAAAGTTTCGGCCACAACCAACTTAAAAGGCCTAGGAAGCTTAGAACCTAAACTAAATGTGCTTATAATGTTCTTTATGATTTATGTTATGAAATTGGTTTAGTGTTCACATGTTTTTATGTGGTTTATAACCTAGAACTAGGCATGATAACTTTCGGCCATAACAAGACCGAAGACCTAGGAAGCTTAGAACCTAAACTAAATATGCTCATGAGGTTCTTAATGATTTATGGTATGAAATTGGTTTAGGGTTCACATGCTTTTATGTTGCTTGTAACCTAGATCTAGGCTTGGAACTTTCGGCCACTACATGGAATTAGGGTTAGAGACCCAATTATGTTTTTTACTATGTGTCTCACATGCTATGATATGAAGTAGGAGATGCTAGTTAATATTTTCCATGCATGATTATGTCCCTATGATGTATTATATGCTCATTTATTTGTGCTTATGAACCATGCATGATAATGACTCTTATGATGTGTTTTAGGCTCAAGTATGCATGCTTTATGATATGACAAGAAATATGCTCATTCATGTATGCTTATGAACCATGTATTATGATAACTCTTATGATGTGCTATATGCTCAAGTATGCATACTTTATGACATGATAAGTAAGGGTCTAAGAGTTGCTTCCCTATTAAGTGGGACTAAGAGCACTCTTTATGATATAATTAGTAAAGGCCTAAGAGTTGCTTCCCTATGAAGTGAGACTAAAAGCACTCTTTATGATATGACAAGTAAAGACCTAAGAGTTGCTTCCCTATTAGTTGGGACTAAGAGCACTCTTCATGATATGATAAGTAACTATGACATGTTATTTTACTTTGTATGGCTTGTACCAAGGGTGGGCTCCATAAGTGCCCCTAGGCCGACAGACTATGAAGGGGTCTAGTAAAAAGGGATGAGCTCCTTAGTACGCCCCTAGGTCGACGGTCGTAGTACGAACCTAGTTCCCTAGTAGGTTCTGGGCTAGCTACCCTGTCCTAGGGATTGCGCGCATTTATGTATGTATGTGGTACAAGTCGGGCCCTCATGTTGATATTATGTTTAAGTATTATATGATATGTTTTAAGACATCTTGCACATGACATGACACATGTTTTAAAAGACATCTTGCATGATATAATAAGTTATGATGTGATATGCTCTTATGATTTATATGACATGATGCTCTTTTATTTATGATATGATATATCATGATGTTTTTTTATGATATGATATGCTCTTATGATTTATATGACATGATGCTCTTTCATTTATGACATGATATATCATGATGTTTTTTTATGATATGATATGCTCTTATGATTTATATGACATGATGCTCTTTTATTTATGATATGATATATCATGATGTTTCTTTATGATATGATATACTCTTATGATTTATATGACATGATGCTCTTTGATTTATGATATGATATAGCATGATGTTTCTTAATGATATGATATGTTATGATGCTCTATTTATATGATATGATGTTTAGATGATTATGTCTCCATTGTTATATGCTTATGTGATTATGATATGAAATACGTTCTTTTTTGTGAGTAGAAAAGGATCTTACTAAGCCTATGTGCTTATAGCTTACTTTCCTTGTACCACAGATAAAGGCAAAGAATGGATAAACTAGGGGAGCCGCAGGAGAGGCAAGAGATGTGTGTGGTGGTGGCTCGGCTAAGAAAAAGAAAAAGACCTGCTTATGTTGTTCTATGTTGACATGAACTAAGTTTATTTATGTTAATATTTCGCATGATTTCATGATACTTATTCAGGTTTATGATAGAATTTGACATCGTGACCTCGTTCATTAAAAGAATATAAAAAAATAAGTACTTCCGCTGTTTTATATTAAAAAGAAGTTTTAATATGCATGTATGTTTTCCCCTTGCAAGTAACCCCGCCCTACTAGCAGGAGGGGCGGGCGTTACAAGTTGGTATCAGAGCCAAGTTAGCCTTCTCGCTACACACACATCAAGCCTCCATCCTGCCGCTCCAAGTAAGAATTGCTGTACTTACTCTATTCTATTTATACATTATAAGAAATGTTTTTAGTATGCTTGAACCTAAGTATGACTGATATGGATTGCCTTTATGTATGATAAGCGATGTTTAATGTGCACGAATATAAGTAGGGATGACCCTAGACTTATGCTAGCCTTATTGTTATTTATGGAAATAGATATGGCGAGAAGACGCAGTAACAGGACCGAGGAGACAGTGACTCCACCAGATCTGACCCAAGTGGTCACAGACCTCCAGCGTCAGATCACGGAACAACAATAAGTGATCACTGCTTTGATGGGTCAGCAAGGAAATCTTGTCACCCCACCAGCAAATCAGAATGCAGTGCCCGTCATACCTATAGCTGCACCAGTACCAACGGTAGCCCCTGCCCCAGTGGTCCGACAGGAGACTTACTTGATACAGTGGCTAAGACTGAAGCCGGAGAATTTCTTGGGTACTTGTGAGCCATGGGATGCCCAGGCCTGGTTCAAGACAGTGGAAAGTATAGTGGAACTGCTGGACTGGCCTGTACCAGAAAAGATCAAGTGCGTATCATTTTGCTTCTCTGGAGACGCAAGAATGTGGTGGGAAAGAGTTAAGGTCAAGAGACAAGTTAATCAGATGAACTGGATGGACTTCGAAGCAGATTTCTTCGAGGAATTCTTCCATATGCGAGTAACAAACCGACATTACAACGAGTTCACCGAGTTCCGGCAAGGTGACTTATCAGTTAACGAAGCGGTGAAGCGCTTCAACCGTCTCGCACGCCTCTGCCCAGAGTTGGTCAGCATGGAAAGGGAAAGGGTCAGATTGATGCTGAAGATACTCCGACCCGAGATAGCTTTGAATGTGGCCGGTGGAATTAATAGACCGCAGACTACAAAAGAGCTGGTCAGTAGTGCTTTGATCACCGAACACTATCAGAAGGCGATGAATGAGAATAAGAATCAAACACAGACAGAAGGACAGAAACCTCAAGGTACCAGAGCAAGCTGGAAAGGAAACCCCAATGGAAAGAGAAAGCAATGGAACAACAATAAAGGAGGTTCAACAAATAAGCAACCTAAGTACCCTCAGTGTACCATTTGTGGGAAGCAGCATTCTGGAGTATGCCACAAGGGTACAAGAAAGTGTTACAGTTGCAGACGGGAAGGACATATGGCCAAGAACTGCCCTATCCAGTCCTAGACACCATCCCAGCAGTATTACCAGAACAGGAGTGCCCCCTCACAGCTACACCAGATGCAAGCTGCCATTGAAGGAACTCCGATTAGCCAAGGGAGATTGGAAGCCCCGCCAGCTACGATGAACGCCAGGGTTTTCTCTCTTACCAAAGATGATGTGGCGAGTGCTTCTACAGTTGTCACAGGTCAGCTGCCTATTTTCAGTCAGTATGCTAATGTGTTATTTGATACAGGGGTGACACATTCGTTTGTCTCTACACCCTTCATGGAGAAATTAGAGATATCACCACAAGTTTTAAATGACAAATTCTTAACGACCCTGCCTTCGGGAGAAGTAATGCCATCTACTCATATGCTGCGAACCGCACCCATCAGAATCGCAGGCAGAGAACTCTACTGTGATCTGATAGTGCTTGACATGCAAGATTATGACAGTATATTGGGCATGGATTTCCTGAGTAAGTATGGCGCTTCGATCGAGTGCCGTCAAAGAAAAGTGGTCTTCCAACCTGAAGCAGAACCAAAGTTCGAATTTGTTGGAGAACCAAGGAAAGAAACTGGGAGATTCTTATCAGCCATAAAGGCACAAAAGATGTTAAATAAGGGATGTACTGGGTTTCTAGCACACGTGGTCGACACAAGTCAAGCTGAGGACCAGAAACTAGAAAATGTCAGAGTGGTATGCAACTATCCGGAAGTGTTTCCCGATGAACTACCAGGGTTAGCCCCCGATAGAGAAATAGAATTCGAGATCGAATTTATTTCTGGTACTAAGCCGATCTCTAAAGCACCTTATCGTATGGCGCCGACTGAGTTGAAGGAACTTCAGGGACAGCTACTAGAGTTACTTGACAAGGGACTTATTCGCCCGAGTCACTCTCCTTGGGGAGCTCCGGTACTGTTCGTGAAAAAGAAGGATGGGTATATGCGAATGTGTATAGACTACCGAGCGCTGAATAATGTGACAATCAAGAACAGGTACCCTCTTCCACGGATCGACGACCTGTTCGACCAACTAAAGGGTGCAACCATGTTATCAAAGATTGACCTAAGGTCCGGCTATCATCAAGTAAAGGTAAAACAGGATGATATACCAAAGACGACATTTCGAACAAGATACAGACATTATGAGTTCATAGTTATGCCCTTCGGAGTAACAAATGCTCCTGCTGTATTTATGGATATGATGAATCGGGTATTTACGGCATATCTTAACAAATTTGTCATCGACTTCATTGACAATATTCTCATCTATTCGAGAACCCAAGAAGAGCATGCTGAACACCTGAATACTGTACTACAGATTCTTCGAGAGAAACAACTATATGCAAAGTTCTCCAAATGCGAGTTCTGGCTCGATCGAGTATCATTCTTGGGTCATGTCATCTCCAAGGATGGAGTAATGGTAGATCCAAACAAGATCGAAGCTGTAAGTAACTGGAACAGGCCAAAGAATGTCAGTGAAATCAGAAGTTTTCTCGGGCTAGCAGGCTACTACTGAAGTTTGTAGAGGACTTCTCTAAAATTGCATCCCCTATGACAGTTCTCACCAAGAAGAACAAAAAGTATGAATGGACGGATGACTGCGAGAAGAGTTTCACGGAATTAAAAAGGAGACTGACCAGTGCTTCAATCCTTACTCTTCTGGAAAGTAACAAACGCTTCGATATGTACAGCGATGCTTCCAAATTAGGACTTGGAGCTGTACTCATGCAAGACGGCAAGGTCATTGCCTACGCCTCTAGACAACTCAAAGAGCATGAAAAGAATTACCCCACTCATGACCTAGAACTAGCAGCCGTGGTCTTTGCTCTCAAAACATGGAGACATTATTTATATGGAGTCCGGTGTAAGATTTATACCGACCACCAGAGTCTGAAATATTTCTTCACCTAGAAAGACCTGAATATGAGACAATGCAGATGGCTCGAGTTAGTTAAGGACTATGACTGCGAGATCTTTTATCATCCCGGAAAAGCGAACAAAGTGGCCGATGCACTCAGCAGGAAGACTTGTGCCACCTGATGTCGCTATTCTAAGTTCGAGGATGAACTTTCTATGAGGTATGGGGTACTGTAACACCTACGAAATAATAAACTATACCTATGGGTATTTTTCTTTTAGAATAAAAGGGAAATGGAAATAAAACCAAAAAGAAATAAAAAGAAAGAGAAGTTAAGGTTTGAACCTTGAACCTCCCACATATGATAAAGTTAAATTGGTGTATAATAACCACTAGAATCATGAATGACACATGAATAGCAAAGAATGGAAATTATAGATAAAGGTAAAGAGTATGATTAAATAAGGGAACAAGAGAAAGACAAGTGGCTTTCCTCCTCTTTCTCTTGGTTAAGAAAAGAAGCAAGCAAAGAACAAGTTGCCTTTTTCTTCCTTCTCTTGCTATTTTCGTGGGAATGAAGAGAGTGAGAAGATAGAGAAGGCAAGGGGATGAATTGGGACACTTTTAATCCTCATTGGGAATAAATAGGAATGAGAGAAGAGAAGGGAAAGAAAGTTTGGTTAATTCTTCCTCCTTCTTCTTCCACCTCCTTTTCTTCTCCTTCTTCCTCCTCCACCGAGACCTAAAGCTCTATCTCTCATCTCCGAAATCCAAGCTAAGGCTTCCTTCCTAAGGAAACTAGCTAATAAGAAGGAGTCCTCAAGACCTACTCCTTACAAACAAGAGAAAACAAAAAGGAAGAACAAGAAGGGGGAAGCTTTCTTCTTCCTCTTCACAAGGGTACCATCTTCCTTAGGAAAAACAAGCAAGAGGAGGTAAGTATCCCCTCACCTGTGGTACAAGTTGTTTATGTGTTTTCCATGAGGTTAGAATGCTTAAAAACTTAGGGTCACTTCTTGAACTTTCGGCCAAGACATGAATAAAAGATTTAGAGAAGTTTAAGACCTAACTAAGCATGCTCACTATGTTATTATGACATGTATCCTAGGATAGAAGGTTAGTTAATGATCTTATGCTTGTATGCTTACGTAAAACTTAGATCCATGTTCTTAAACTTTCGGCCAAGGTGTAAATAAGAGACCTAGGAAGGCTTAAGACCTAAACTAAACATGCTCACTATGTCCTTATGCCCTATGATAAGAGATTAGTTTAGTGTTCTTATGCTTGTAGGTTGCTTAAAACTTAAATTCATGCTCATAAAGTTTTCGTCCATGATAGAAATAATTGGCTAGGAGAGGTTAAAAAAATTTAGTCTACCATGCTCATAACTTGCTTTATGATATGTTATGAAGAGTACCTAATGTTTGCACACTTGTATGTTGATTGGAACCTAAATGCATGCCACCTTAGGAAATTAGGGTTTCGGCCATGATACGAATGAAGGCCTAGAAGTGTTAAAAAAATTTAAGCTATCATGCTCATGACTTTCCTTATGAAATGGTATGAAAGTTTCTTAGTATTTCATGCTTTTGTATGTTGCTTGGAATCTAGATGTATTGCACCTTAGGGTTTCGGCCATGATGGGATTTAAGACCTAGGAGAGCTTAAAACTTAGTCTAACATGCTCATGACTCTCCTTATGGCATGATATAAAGCTAACTTAGGGTTATCGTGTTTGAATGTTGCTTGAAATCTAGATACATGTCTCTCTATGGTTTCGGCCATGATGAGTTTTAGGGTCTAAGGAAGCTTAAAATTAAATCTAGCATGTTCATGATTTCCCTTATGATATGATATGAAGTTAGCTTGATATTCTTATGCTTGTATGTTGTTTGGAACTTAGTTTCATGCCCCAAAGTTTCGGTCACAACCAAGTTAAAAGGCCTAGGAAGCTTAAAACCTAAACTAAATGTGCTCATAATGTTCTTTATGATTTATGTTATGAAATTGGTTTAGGGTTCATATGTTTTTATGTGGTTTATAACCTAGAACTAGGCATGATAACTTTCGGCCATAACAAGACAGAGGACCTAGGAAGCTTAGAACCTAAACTAAATATGCTCATGAGGTTCTTAATGATTTATGGTATGAAATTGGTTTAGGGTTCACATGCTTTTATGTTGCTTGTAACCTAGATCTAGGCTTGGAACTTTCGGCCACTACATGGAATTAGGGTTAGAGACTCAATTATGTTTTTTTTCTATGTGTCTCACATGCTATGATATGAAGTAGGAGATGCTAGTTAATATTTTCCGTGCATGATTATGTCCCTATGATGTATTATATGCTCATTTATTTGTGCTTATGAACCATGCATGATAATGACTCTTATGATGTGTTTTAGGCTCAAGTATGCATGCTTTATGATATGACAAGAAATATGCTCATTCATGTATGCTTATGAACCATGTATTATGATGACTCTTATGATGTGCTATATGCTCAAGTATGCATGCTTTATGACATGATAAGTAAGGGCCTAAGAGTTGCTTCCCTATTAAGTGGGACTAAGATCACTCTTTATGATATGATAAGTAAAGGCCTAAGAGTTGCTTCCCTATGAAGTGGGACTAAGAGCACTCTTTATGATATGACAAGTAAAGACCTAAGAGTTGCTTCCCTATTAGTTGGGACTAAGAGCACTTTTCATGATATGATAAGTAACTATGACATGTTATTTTACTTTGTATGGCTTGTACCAAGGGTGGGCTCCATAAGCGCCCCTAGGCTGACAGACTATGAACGGGTCTAGTAAAAAGGGATGGGCTCCTTAGTACCCCCCTAGGTCGACGGTCGTAGTACGGACCTAGTTCCCTAGTAGGTTCGGGGCTAGCTACCCAGTCATAGGGATTACGCGCATTTATGTATGTATGTGGTATAAGCCGGGCCCTCATGTTGATATTATGTTTAAGTATTATATGATATGTTTTAAGACATCTTGCACATGACATGACACATGTTTTAAAAGACATCTTGCATGATATAATAAGTTATGATGTGATATGCTCTTATGATTTATATGACATGATGCTCTTTTATTTATGATATGATATATCATGATGTTTTTTTATGATATGATATGCTCTTATGATTTATATGACATGATGCTCTTTCATTTATGACATGATATATCATGATGTTTTTTTATGATATGATATGCTCTTATGATTTATATGACATGATGCTCTTTTATTTATGATATGATATATCATGATGTTTCTTTATGATATGATATGCTCTTATGATTTATATGACATGATGCTCTTTGATATATGATATGATATAGCATGATGTTTCTTAATGATATGATATGTTATGATGCTCTGTTTACATGATACGATGTTTAGATGATTATGTCTCCATTGCTATATGCTTATGTGATTATGATAGGAAATACATTTTTTTTTGTGAGTAGGAAAGGATCTTACTAAGCCTGTGTGCTTATAGCTTACTTTCCTTGTACCGCAGATAAAGGCAAAGAATGGATAATCTAAGGGAGCCATAGGAGAGGCAAGAGATGTGTGTGGTGGTGGCTCGGCTAAGAAAAAGAAAAAGACCTGCTTATGTTATTCTATGTTGACATGAACTAAGTTTATTTATGTTAATGTTTCGCATAATTTCATGATACTTATTCAGGTTTATGATAGAATTTGATATCGTGACCTCGTTCATTAAAAGAATATAAAAAAAATAAGTACTTCCGCTGTTTTATATTAAAAAGAAGTTTTAATATGCATGTATGTTTTCCCCTTGCAAGTAACCCCGCCCTACTAGTAGGAGGGGCGGGCGTTACACATATGACGAGCTTTGAGAAGAAGACAGGCCACCTGGACTCTTCAGTTTCTTCAGCTCCTCCTCCACCATAGCCAAGCGGTTGGCGACAGCGAAGTCTTTCACCCATCTCTGATGTACGTAGGAGTGTTAAAATGCCGACTGGGAAGACTACATAAAAGAGCAGAATTGAGGCTTACCCCTGTGGACTGCTGCATGTGGCTGTCAGCCAGTTTGTCGAGCGGTATCATGGAAACACGGGCCCGGGCGTCCGCCCACATCACAGCAAGGGAACCCTTGGTAGTGATCATGTGTTCAGGAGCCGTCGGCTGATCCGACTCTGTCATAAACGCCTCAGTGGCGAGGTGCAGGGTGGCCTTAATAGTGCGGCGCCGGCCCGAAGTAGTGTGAGCGGACGCCGAGGTATCAGAGGCCGGGCTGGACATCGAGGACAGAATGCCCGAGCGGCAGACTCAGCGGGGTACAGGAGGAAGAGAGCTGACCGGCTCCGCTTCGATGGGGTCCCTAGGCGGATCCAGTTAGGAGGGGGTCCGGTCGGAGGAGAGCGCCTCGACCAATGGCGCTTTGGCGTGGGGAGATGCGGTGCTCGTCCGCTCGGATGCTTGCACTGCGGAGGTGGCCGAATGGAGGGGCATCTCAACACGCCGTCTCTTCTTGTTGAGTGGGAGCTCGTCCTCCAGATCGGAGCCCACCTCCCGAACGGTCTGCTCCCGGTTGGAAGTTGCACCACCTGTCGCTTCCGCAGGCGAAGCCTGAGCGGCCGACTCCCCTGCATTTGCCTCGCTCTCACCCTCGTGAGAGCCGACCGGGGCGAGGCCCAACTGCTACATTTCCTTGGCAGCGGCCGCCTCGAGCACCGCCGCTATTCTCTTCAAGATCCTGAACAGCACAGACTCCATTACGATGTTCGCTGCAAGGAAAGGGGAAGAAAATTAGTTAGAACTCAAGGCAAATGCACAAGTAAATTTCTTACCAAAGCTGCTCGGGAGGGGGGTCCGACTCGGACTCAAGCCAAACATATACATGACGCCTTCAGGAAGAAGCTTGTTGATGTCGAGCTTCAGACCGGCGAGCATATTGGCTGCCTAAAGATAATTCGGTCAGGTTTTATACCTCTTCAGTTCGGGGGAGGTGGGCGGTCCGACCTGCCATTTGGTCCGAAAAGGAAGCCGACCGGGGATACGAAGAAAAAAGTAGTACTCTCTCCAATGTTTGTTGGAAGAGGGTAGTTTATCAAAAAAGACTAAACCGGGCCGAGCCTGAAACAGATAAGTGCCTGGCTCGGACTACTTGGGATAGTAGAAATAATAGAAGACCTCCGGGAGGAGGGGAATGTTGTGTATCTTAAATAATACCACAATTCCGCACAGAAGGCGAAAAGTGTTGGGAACCAACTGGGCGAGCGGAATGCCAAAGAAGTTGCAAACTTCAACGATGAGGGGGTGGAGAGGAAACCGCAGACCGACTATGAATTGGTCGCGGAAAAGACAAAAAGCGCCGCGCGGAGGTTTATGCGGCCGAGCGGAAGGCGAGGGTAAAATTAGTTCGAAATCAGAAGGGATGTCAAAAGCGTTTGTCAGGCTCTCAGCATCACGCCGATCAAACCGCGACTCCATGGTAGTATACCATGGGCCGAGAGCGAGGTCCGTGGGCTGGGAAGAGCTAGCCATCGCCGGAACAGTGGAGGAGGCAGGGATCGGAAGAAAACGCAAAGGCTCAAGGAAGATGAATGGAACAGTGACCAAAAGGCAAGAACGCGGCAAGGAACGCAAAGAAAACACGAGAACCGAAGGGAGAAAGGCAGAGAACCTTACAGAAAAGATGAGGATCGAAAGAAGAGGGCAAGGGGTCGCCGGAGTGCCGAGGAACGAGGTCACCGGAGCAATGAGCGCAGGAAAAGGCTTCTGAGCACGCGACGGCGAAAGTGCAGCGGAAGAAGGCGACGAGAGCTTTATAAGGATGGGCTTGATCCGCCCGAGCAGTCGGATGCGGGTCACATAACCCGAGGCCCGCATCCAACCATCCATTTTAAACCGATGAACGTCACATCGGGCGTAAGGCAACGACCGTACGATGATGTCAACAGCGCCACATGGCACTCGGTCAGAGGAGGGCATTTAATGAGCCCCATCACGAGGCAGAACCAACCATAATAGCGGAGATTTACACGCATTTCGAGAAGATCACGCGGACATCATCACAAGCCATCGACAGGCCAGTTGGGCAGCCCTCGGCAATTAGCCGACCGGTGCTATTCGACCCTATAATGGTCGAGCGGAGGTACACTTTCGGGAGTGGCAGGATGGCTGTCGCTTGGCCAAACTCATAGTCCAGTCAGTCAGACTTAGCGCCTCCTTCGACTAGACTTGAGGGGGAGGCATGTGATCCGGTGGTAAGGACGGGGGACCTTCGTTGGCGGGAGGTCAACGACACGTAGAGGTCAATGGTCAAGAGGGTCAACCCCAAGGTCGTGCCGAGCGGACAGAGGTCATGTCGAGCAGACTGGCAGGCCGACCGAGCATCCGGCCGACCGAACATCCAGCCAGGGGTCTTCCAGGCCGGACGAAAGACAGCCCAATTAGGGGTCGGGTTTCCGATGCTCAAGGTAAAAGAGTCTCTGGGCCGAGCGGACAGGCCGCTCTGTCGAGCCACAGGACAATTAGGCGCAATCCCATCCGAGCACATGAGCAGGGCTTCACCCCCGGTCCGAGGTATGCGCATTCTCGGAGGCCATGAGCACCGAGCGATCGGTCCGCTCGGCCCGGGAACAGGCAAGAGGCGCAAAGGGACAGAAGGGACCGCTGGTAACATCATCCTCGAGACACCTGCCGCCGACAAACAGCATGGTCGGTGACCGGAGTGAACAGAGTATCGTACGGTGGAAGTTTCCACTGTCACGTCAGGAATATGCTCGGACGATTGCGGAATGACGTCAGACATGCTTTTCTGACACAACCCTACTGAGGTATGGTTGGGGAAGCGTGTACGCATCGAGAAGCGTGGCCGCGCCTCCTCGGGGTCCTATATAAGGACCCCCAGACTTCGACGGAGGTATGCGATTCTCATCACTGTAGCCACAGTAGCGTTATTTTGCTCCTCTTCTTCTTCTCTGCCTGACTTGAGCGTCGGAGGGTCATCGCCGGGAAACCCCTCCCGGCTCGACTTCTTTGCAGGTTCGCCGGAGGTCTACACCATCATCAGAGGATAACGGAGAGCGCCACGTCCCCAACGTCCATCGATTCAGCGCTCGGACATGATCAGATTATTTAATCATCGTTCAACTCAATGGTCAATCATCAATCAGTTAATCAAGAATATCAGTAAAAAAATTTGATTATTTTAATTTTTGATCGAAGTAACTCATGTTTTATCAATTCTATTTTTCTTAAAAAATTTAATTAGTTAGTTAAACAAAATTAATTTATTTAATTTTAATTTAAATGACTCCATTATTAATCGATTACCGCCTGAGCTAACGAGCTCAACACGCCCACGATCGTACTTCTAAACTCCCTTAAAGGCTAAATTCATTTGTCACTCGCATTGTCATGAGCTTGCCATCCACTTTGAGCCGCAGAAGTTGGCAACAATTAGGTCCTGCTCATTGGTTCTCTTTCTTTCCATTCTTGACAATTAATGCTCACTTTTCTTTCTTTCTTTCCATTCTTGACATGTAATGCTCACCTTACTCCGGCGGATGGATAATAATGTGATGCACCATCTCTAGGGAAGGATAAAAATTTTGCTAACAAGTAATTTACCTCCTTCACATAGACAAGAGAATTTTATCGAAATAATTCCAACACACTATGAAAAATTTGTTCAAATTATTACAGTAAATTGCGAAATGGAGTATCCAAGTATTCAAAGGCTGACAGAAAATACTTTGACAGGAGAGCAGATATACTCAACCAGTACTGTTATTTCTCCATATAGACCACCTACGGATACAGCAATGGGGCCACCCGGATATCCACCAGCAAATAATTCTACTGGACCCCCTAATTGCCAACCAATATATGAACAACAACCCCCCAAGGCTAGATTCAAAGGAGGAATGAATAATGAATTATGGACTTTACCCTCAGCACAACAACAAAGTGGGGCACTCTTCGTTATTCCTGAGCAATTAAATTTATTTGATGATGCATTTTCAAGATGGGAATCAATTACAAAAAATTTTGTGACATCACAAGGTTTCTCAGACTCAAAAGAAAAAATAGAGTTTATTGAAAATTTATTAGGAGAAATTGAGAAAATTACCTGGATACAATGGAGAATGACATATTCTGCTGAATATGATGCTCTTATCTCTATTAGTGAAGGTCGTGAAGGTACACAGAATATTCTATCACAAATGAGGCGAGTATTCTCTACAGAAGACCCAACTCAGGGTTTAACTGAAATTCAAAATTCAGCCTACAGAGATTTGGAAAAATTGGCATGTGATAATGTTAAAAATATTATACAGTATATCAATGATTACATGCGATTGGCAGCAAAAATTGGACGCCTCTTTGCAGGACCAGAGCTCTCGGAAAAATTTTGGTTAAAAATGCCAGGAGACCTTGGAAACAGAATCAAGGCAGCTTTTGAAGAAAAGCACACTGGTTTAACAGTTGGTGTTTTTCC
This sequence comes from Zingiber officinale, assembly GCF_018446385.1. Lineage (NCBI taxonomy): Eukaryota > Viridiplantae > Streptophyta > Magnoliopsida > Zingiberales > Zingiberaceae > Zingiber > Zingiber officinale. The sequence continues at coordinate 63,818,937 of NC_055998.1, forward strand.
AAGAATTATTTTTGCTCATAAATTTCTTGAGCAAGAATGTAAAGATGCAGCGTTTAAACGATCCTTGAAAGATCTATCATTCTATAGCCAAATTCCCATCCCAGGATATTATCAGAAAACTGGATCTGGATCCAAGAGAATGGGAGTTCGACAATCCAAGACTTACAAAGGTAAACCACATAACACTCATGCTAGAATAGAAAAACGCAAGCATTTGTTAAGAAACAAAAAATGCAAATGCTATTTATGTGGTCAAGAAGGGCACTTTGCAAGAGATTGTCCAAATGAAAAACTAAATGTCAAGAGAGTTGCTATTTTTGAGCAACTTGACCTTCCTAATGATTATGACATCCTATCTGTACAAGAAGGAGAAGCACAGAGTGATGCTATCTATAGCATTTCTGAAGGAGAAGATGAAATTCTTGAGGTACAACATTCTATCCAATCCTTGCAAATAAATTCTATATATATGCTTGGATTAGTAGATGGAGGATACAGACAGCAAGTCAGATTAACAGATGCGCAGTCAAACTGTTTGCATCAATGGAGGCATAATGAAAAAATCCTTGCTCCACAATCACACATATGTACCTGTTGCAAAAGGATGACTATCCAGAGAGCAAGAATCCATTGTCCTGATTGCTATCTTACAGTATGCAACCTGTGTGGACCATATTATTTTAACAAAGAGGTACCCATAACTCCTGCACCTTCTACTCCGTTTTATCCTATAACTTTAATACAGGAGCAAAGAAACTATATTATTTTGTGCAAAGAAGAAATCAAACGATTAAAAGAAGAAGTCGCATACTATAAATCCCAGTGGGAAACCTTGCAACTGGAGCAAGATTTGCAGAAAGATTTCCAAGAACTTGAAGAAACTGCGAATATGCTCATAGAAGAAACAGTTGCGACTACATCAAGTCCACGGTTAGTAAAAAACATGCTCTATAATTTAACTGTGGAATTTGATATCCCAGGTATTCCTAAATTCAAAGTAAAAGCAATCTTGGATACCGGTGCGACAACTTGTTGTATTGATCAAAGATCTGTTCCAAAGGAGGCCTTGGAGCAAAATACATTTGTGGTGAACTTTAGCGGTATTAATTCACAACAATCTGCCAAGATGAAGCTCAAGAACGGACGTATGATAATCGGAGATAATATTTTCAGAATACCATATACCTACAGCTTTCCAATGGTACTAGGTGACAACATTCAGTTTATTATTGGATGTAATTTCATTAGAGCAATGCATGGAGGACTTCGAATTGAGGGTAACACAGTAACTTTTTATAAAAATCTCACGACTATCAATACGTTGCCTTCTGTGAATGCAGCTATTGAAGAACTTGACCTTGAAGAGGAAGAGTATATACAGATCAAAGAAATGGTCATGTATTCTAGAAAAATCAATCAAACATTTGAGCAAATATTCAGTCCCTTATTACAAGAATTGAAAAAGCAAGGAGTTATTGGGGAAAATCCCCTCCAACATTGGCAGAAGAACAAAATCCTGTGTTAATTAGATATCAAAAATCCAGAATTCATTATTGAAGATAGGCCTTTAAAACACTTGACTCCAACCCAAAAGGAAGCATTTTCTAAACATGTAAAGGCCCTATTAGATTTGGGTATTATTCGACCCAGTAAAAGCAGGCACAGAACAACGGCTATCATAGTCAACTCAGGCACCACTATTGACCCGGAAACTGGAAAAGAAAAGAAAGGGAAGGAGAGGTTTGTATTTAACTACAAGCGTCTGAATGATATTACTCATAAAGACCAGTATAGTCTCCCGGGTATCAATACTATTCTGAAAAAGGTTAGTAACAGTTGTATATTCTCAAAATTTGATCTGAAAAGTGGATTTCATTAGGTTGCTATGCACCCTGACACAATAGAATGGACCGCTTTCTGGGTACTCGATGGATTATATGAATGACTTGTCATGCCATTTGGTCTAAAAAATGCCCCTGCAATATTCCAAAGAAAGATGGATCTCTGTTTTAAAGGAACAGAGGACTTTATTGCTGTTTATATTGATGATATTCTGGTTTTCTCCCATGATGAGAAAAGTCATGAGCAACACCTTCGGCGTATGCTTAGCATTTGTTAGGTAAATGGGCTTGTCCTAAGCCCCACAAAAATGAAAATTGCAATATCAGAAATTGAATTTCTGGGAGCAATTATTGGAAATTGCCGAATTAAACTTCAACCGCATGTGATCTCAAAAATTGTTGACTTCAAGGACAATGAACTCAAAACTACTAAAGGTATGCGGTCTTGGCTTGGCCTTCACAATTATGCCAGAAATTATATTCCTAATTTAGGAAAACTTCTTGGACCACTATATGGAAAAACCTCACCTAACGGTGAGAAGAAGCTAAATCAACAAGATTGTGATCTGATACACCAGATAAAAGAAAAAGTTAAGCAGCTTCCAGATCTTGAGATACCTCCATCAGAATGCTATATTATTCTGGAAGTTGATGGGTGCATGGATGGATGGGGAGGCATATGCAAATGGAAAAAGAGTAAATTTGACTCAGTATCCTCAGAAAAAATTTGTGCATATGCAAGTGGAAAATTTAACCCCCCCCAAATCAACTATTGATGCAGAAATTCATGCTGTACAAAACACTGTGGAAGCCCTTAAGATTTATTTTCTTGACAAAGCTGAACTCTTGATAAGAACGGATTGTCAAGCTATTATAAGTTTTTTTGGGAAAACAGCCAATCACAAACCGTCCAGAGTTCGATGGCTCTCATTCATTGACTATATCACTGGAGCTGGACCCCTAGTCAAATTTAAACATATTGATGGCAAAAATAACCAGGTAGCTGACTCTCTCTCTCGCCTAATTTCAGTGTTAATTTTTATAGAATGGCCGGAACGGAACTAGACCTGGGCAGGTTAGCCTTGGTACCACTAGCACTCAAGGAGCTAGAGAAGAAGCCCAACCAGGAGGCCCAGGAGATGTTGATCAAGGCCCTGAAAGCCCTCTCAGCCTCGCTGAACAGTATCAACGGGAGTCAAATAACTCCATTGCCATCCAGTCCCACTTGATGAGTTCAATCAAATCTCAGAAGATATGCACCAACTTGAACAACGAGCAGGAATGCAAGCTATCAACGCACTACAACAATTACGACTTATCCACTCACTAAAGCGTCAGGAATGCCAGAGGTGTAGAGGAAAAGACAACTGGTGGAATGACTGGGTATGAGAACGGATTATGAAAAATATATAGAGAAAGTGAAAAATTCATTTTGTTTAGTGTCAATGACAAAAAGATAGAATACGTGTGAGTCAGATGAACTCATAACCAACTCAGTGACATGATAGGCAACAAATTTGCAATGTGGAAGCTTGTTATCAGGCAACCATTGTGATCTCACGAGCATGTCGTGAGGCTATCGCGAGTACACAAGCCAGATACAAGGTTGTTGCAAACTGACGAGCAAACTAAGAGGCTACAACAAGCTTGCAAGCAGGTTTGTGAGGCCACTGACGCAAGCTTGTGAGCATACCTAGACATCCTACGGGTAGGCTTGTAAACAAGTCAAGCCGGTTGTGAGTTATCTGGGTCTCGGTTCGAAAAAAAATTCATTTGAGTTTGTATGATTAGATTAACAAGCCGAGTTTGAGCCCGATTTCGATCTTGAAAACATTATCGAGCTGAGCTCGAGTTTAACAATATTTGATTCATGAAGTCGCAAACATGTTCATTTAGAGGCTCGCTAACATATTTGTTATGAGCAAACATGCTCGTTAAGAGACTTGTGTAAACTTAATTTCCTTTTATTCTCTCTCCTCTTTCACCCTCTATTCAAAACCTGTGGCTTGACTTTTTTCCAAATCTAAATTTTCCTCACTCTCATTCCTTCCTTTGCCACCGTCTTCCACTCCTATTGGCAAACAAAGCAAAGACGTTGCAAGCAGCTCGCAAACTTGTTCTCAAGATAGCTGAAAGCTCCCCAAACTGCTACTGCAAACAAAGCCAACGCTGCTTTACTCAATACCCTTCTCCATTCTTGATTGTAATCCTTTCTACTACACTGTCTATTTTTCAGCTTTGGATAATATTTTTATTAAAATTTATGCTACAACGTATAAGCTCTAGCTGCTACAACATGTAGTATTTACTTGGACAGTTAGTTGCTTCAACATGTAACAGTTATAGCATATGAGCCCTAGCTGCTACAACATGTAGCAGCTACTTGGACAATCCAAAAAACCTTTTCTTACAATGAAGTAAGAATCTTTTTTGATAAATCTTAAATTTGTTTAGTTATAAAATTTGTAGAAAACTTGCCAAACATCATTTCATAATCAATGGTAAGTTATTTCATTTTAAGTTATAATTCTCTATAATCCTAATATATTATTTATATGTGATTCTAATGATCTATTTAATATAGAAAAAAATATATGTTGTCTTTATTGGACATCAGTCAGGTGTTTATGACACCTTGATCGAAGCATATATATAAGTTAATCATTTTAAGGACGTTATATGATAAGCGTGAAATATATAGGATTTTTATTATATTTTCACACTATTTTAGATCGACTTTGCACGTATTAATTTTATGATATTCTATTTTTATGCTTCCTTATTATGATTTTCTATTCCTAGATATTGCTTCTATATAATTTTGATGACAAGGGTGAAGGATGGAGAGAAATGGAGAGTTAAAGACCAAGAAGAGAACACGTGCCTAGTAGCATGGGCCATGTCAGACTTGGCGACGTGACACGGGGGCCCATGCCTAGCTACATGAGCCATGCTAGGTTCAACGATTGTGACACAGGTGGCCTGTGCCCAACGGCATGGCCCATGTCACATGTCCAATTGTAGCCCTATATAAGGGGATTCGTCCCATTAGATTGGGGATCGAGAACCAAAGGACTTCGTCCTCATCTTGGGGAGAGGGTTTTCCCCTCTAGGGAAAATCCTAGAGCCTCCTCCTTCTTCGAGCCGTCAATGATCCGTCCACCTTCGGAGCAAGGAGACACTCTAAAGACATCGAGAGCACATCGCTAAGAATTTCTTCTCTTCATTTCTTGTATTTGGGTCGTAACAATGTTATTATTCATGTCTTTTGTTATTTCTTTTCCATGGAGTATACTTTTGATTCTTAGGATATAGGTAGTAGTTTTGATGTGATGTTACATTGGTGTACAAACTACATTTTTTTTTTATTTTCTTTTTCAATGATATGTTTATGACTTGTTCTTGTGTATTGTACCTTATACATGTTTGACGAAATATGTGTGTGGTGTATCATATGGATTGTGATGGATTGGTCATCTTGTAGAGGAGAATTACTAGATTGTATGACCATGGGGCACTATGATAGGGGGTATCCCTTTAAGCAAACTTTGCAGAATGTATAGGACCAATCGACCTACGTTTAATCCGGTACGATCATGGTTTTGATGTGTGTGTCAAAGAGTTTAAGTTAGATTTTCATATGGATTTGATATGTGTGTTTGAGTCGTGCAGGACTTGGTAAACAACACATGAGAAATTTGGTGCAGTCAAGTTTGGTAAGTACATCCCATAGCTCAGGTCCATGAGATTAGTGAAGGATGGTGCATCTGAGGGACTATCGGATAAGGAGCAAAAGAGTTGGCCAAGGAAAATGGACTTCAAGGAATGTGAAGGATGGTACAGAGAGGTGCACTAGCTTAAGTGCATCTAAGGGATGAAACGAGGAAGAGGGCTTCAAGGGTGACTCTGGAGAGGATGAGCGTGAGTGAATGTAAGGGATCAATCGATTGATACTGAGGCCAGTCAACCGGTCCAAATTCACGAGAGCATAGAATGGTTCTGTTGCTTGACGATTGTGAAAACCAGTTGACTAATAGTCGACTAGTAGAAAGTCGTTGGCAGAATCTCGGATTCTGCAAAGTACCGTTAGCTGTGTCCAATGGCTACATCAGTCAACTGGTGTATGGACTAGTCGACTAGTGTAGGAAATGAGTTGTCTCATAATCAATTTATTCCACTCTATTTAAAAGATCTTTGAGGGATGAAAGAGGTTACTGATCTTTGTTAAAAAAACTCTTAAGTCATCCCTCAAGCTTCCAATCCTTTCTCTTCCTCATAAACCTAAGTTTTATCTAGTAAAGAGGAAGAGAACCTTGTGAGAGGTTGTACTCCATCGAGAAGGAGTAAGCTCTAGCGAGAGATTACCAGAAACTAATTCACTAACGGATTGAGGGTTCGTCCACCTCAAGGACACGCAGTGGAGTAGGAGCAAGCAATCTCTGAACTATGTAAAAGCAAATGTGTTAGAGTTTGATTGTTTTCATTCTTATTCCTTTCATTGTTTTAGTTTTATTCTACTATGTAACTAACAATTTGTAGAGAAGCAAACATTTCGGAGTAACGAACTATTCAACCCCCTTCTAGCCGACCATACGATCCTCAACAGAACGATCCTCTTGTAACGAGATTGATTTTCTATAAAGGAATATCTAATTAGAGGTTAGTGGATTTTTTTTCAAATTAATGTTTGGAAGTGCCTTGTGTAATCTAGTGATTGTATGATCGGGGGTCCTGTGACAGAGGGCATTCCTTTAACCAGACTTTATAGGTTACCTCTTCTACTTAATTGCATTAATTTACTGTTAGGAAGTAAATTAGATAATTCTAGCAATTGATGACCGAGGAGCCATTGGGTATCCCTTTAACTAGACTTTCTATGGTTATTTCTTTACTTAATAGCATTAGAACTTGGGCAAACTCTTTGGTATAATCTTTACGGGGTTGTGCCAAATTTTAGTTAGAAACCCTACAAGTGGCAATAAAGGTGAAATCGCTCGCCCCCAATGCCCCCGCCGCACCCGACCCAGGCCATCATGAGGGAAGTAAATCACGGCAGCTGAGAGGGAAAGTGGTGGTGGGATGAGTTACACAGGGTCTGGGGATTTACAGTTAGAAATCCTACAAGAATGTAGGCATGGAGATAAGGAGATGAACAATACATAGGAACTTTAACTAACATCATAATGACGTGAGCCCAGAAGAGGCATTGAAGGGAATTGAGGGACCCATGACGAGATCCAAGACCAAGAGAATGAAGCAAGATTTGGAAGGCTTAATAATGAGGCTCAAGGAATAGGAGGATCAATGCACAATGGAGGCAACAACTAAATGGATCACATTCCTTCAATTTGAAAGTGAAATTGGACCAACATGAGGACCATTTTCGTAAGCATTTTTGGGGGGATTTTTCTAAAGTGACTTTTGATGTCCTTTTTGGGTTTTTAATGCATTTTTGAGAGTTCCTAAGCTAGTATAATAAATACCATGCATGCATGGTTGCATTAAGCTAGTATTAGGGATTAGTGGTTGCATTAGTGGATAATAAATACCATGCATGCAAGCATGATATTTATTGCATAATTAGTGCATAGTGGATCTTAAGGGATATTAAATAGGAGAACTCTTGTATGGAAAATCAAGTAAGTTTGAATGAAAATTTTAGTTTCTCTTTGGTGAGAGCTTCCTTCTATTTCTTAGGCAAAGAACTAATTCCGATCTTATCAAGGCAACTTGTGGCGATCAAACCCCATGACTTATCACTCACCTTCTCATCTTGCTTGAGTGTGGCATCAATACCCTTCCCCAAGCTGAATTTCAAGGCGATCTATTTACAAGGTTCCTTATCATTTGGTATCAGAGCCTTGGCTCCTTGATTTTCAGGTTTGTGTCTTGTTTTCATCTTTGTTCTTGTCCATCTTTGTTGATCTCTCCGTCCCTATCCATCATAAATTTCTATTCACTATTTGGGTCCTCAACTCAAAAAAAAAAAAAAGGAAAATTCGAAAAAAAAAAAAAGAGAAAGGAATCATTAGAGTCATTGGTTTCTGATTGAAAAAAAAGGAAAAAAAAGGGGGAGGATTTGTGAATTGAAAGGACTCAATATTCTTTCTTTGTGAAATATGAATTCAAAGATATATTCCTTTCATTGCTCTTGATCATTGCTGAATTTCTCGTTTTATCTATTTATTTCTCTTGTTCTACTCATATTTCTCTTGTTGGGTTCTTATTCACTTGGTTGTCTACTTGTTGTCTTGAGAAAGATATTGATAAGGTTCTTTCCTTAAGAGTAGAGTGGTGAGGTCCGTCTAACATTTCTTTTGTAATTTTCCTTGTTATCTTCTTTGTTTTTCTTTGCAAGCATGAGTGGGGAAAAATCACCTCATTCCCCTAGGCGAGATCTTAATAGGCTTCAAATGGAGGCACTTACTCAACAATTTGAAAGAATGCTTCAAAGACAACTTGAAGAAATACACAAAAGGATGGACCGACTTGAAGGAGAAAAAGTTTCCAACCGTGATGGCAATTCTAATCATGAAGAATCTCATCAAAGTGATCCATTCTATGATTCACCAAGAAGGAGGCATGAAGGGGGAAGAAGACGTGAAAGAGGAGGTAGAGACCATAGACGAGAAGATGATCTAGGAGGTGTGAAAGTCCATATACCTTCCTTCTAAGGGAGGAATGACCCCAAAACATATCTTGAGTGGGAAATGAAAATAGAGCAAATCTTCTCATGCCACAATTACAATGATGCAAAGAAAGTAAAGGTGGCTGCCCTTGAGTTCACCGATTATGCCTTAATTTGGTGGGATCAATTGCAAAAGGAGAGAAGAAGGTATGGAGAGCATCCTATCAACACTTGGGACGAAATGAAGACTTTGATGAGAAGGAGATTTGTGCCTTCCCACTACCATAGGGAATTGCACAACAAATTGCAAAGACTCACCCAAGGGAGTAGGAGTGTGGATGATTACTACAAGGAGATGGAGGTGGCTTTGATTAGAGCCAATATTGTGGAGGATAGGGAAGCTACCATGGCTCGGTTTCTCCATGGCCTAAACCGAGATATTGGAGACATTGTGGAGTTACAACATTATGTGGAGCTTGACGACTTAGTGCATCAAGCAATGAAAGTAGAGCAACAATTAAAGAGAAAGGGAATTATGAAGAAATCATCTTCTCCAAACTACTCTTCAAGTTGGAAGGACAAGCCAAAGAAGGAGGGTTCTTCTTCAAATTCTAAGGAGGCAGCAAGCACTAAGAAGCCTATTCCTACTACCTCTTCCTCCACTTCTAAGAGTAGAGATATCAAGTGTTTTAGGTGTTTGGGAAAAGGTAATATTGCATCCGAATGGCCGAATAAGAAGACTATGGTGGTGAGAGATAATGGGAGTATCTCTAGTGAAGAAATTACTTCTCATTCCTCTTCCTCAAGCGATGAGGAAAATGATGGAGCAGCCTATGCGCAAGATGGAGATCTCTTGGTGGTTAGGAGATTATTGGGAAGGCAAGCCAAGGAGCATGAGGAGGACCAAAGAGAAAATAGTTTTCATACCCGCTGCCTTATTCAAGATAAGACATGCTTTATGATCATTGATGGTGGAAGTTGTACCAATGTGGCAAGCACTAGGTTGGTCACCAAACTCAACCTCAAGACTATACCACATGCAAGACCATATAAACTTCAATGGCTAAGTAATAGTGGTGAATTGGTAGTGAACCAGCAAGTGTTGATTAATTTCTCCATTGGCAAATATGAAGATCAAGTTCTATGTATTATTGTGCCTATGGAGGCAAGCCACATTCTTTTTGGAAGACCTTGGCAGTTTGATAGGCGAGCTCACCATGATGGATTCTCCAACAAGTTCTCTTTTGTCCACAAATCTTGCAAAGTCACACTTGTACCATTATCACCTAGAGAGGTTTGTGAGGATCAAATAAAAATGAGAGAGAAAAGAGAAAAAGAGGAGCGAGAGCTTAAGAAAAAGAAAGAGTGTCTAAAAAAGAAAATACTTGATTTTGTGGACAAAATTCAAAAGAAAAGAGAGAATGAGGAAAAGAAAGAGAGAAAAATAGAAAATTTGTTTACAAGAGGAAGTGAGGCGAAGAAAGCTTATTTGACAAGGCAACCTATATTTCTTCTTTTGTGCATACTAACTCCTTGCCTAGTGATGTTGTTGTTATTTTGCAGGATTTTGAGGATGTGTTTCCCAAGGAAGTACCTCAAGGTTTGCCTCCAATGAGGGGGATTGAACACCAAATAGGCCTTATTCCTGGCGCTTCTTTGCCCAATAGGCCAGCTTATAGGAGCAACCCTCAAGAAACAAAGGAGATACAAAATCAAGTGGAGGAGTTATTGCAAAAAGGATGGGTTAGAGAAAGTTTAAGTCCTTGTGATGTACCCGTAATTTTGGTGCCTAAAAAGGATGGATCATGGAGGATGTGCACTGACTGTAGAACCATCAACAACGTCACAATTCGGTATAGACATCCTATCCCTAGACTTGATGATTTGCTTGATGAATTGCATGGTGCTTGCTTTTTTTCTAAAATTGATTTGAAAAGTGGGTACCATCAAATTAGGATAAGGGAAGGGGATGAATGGAAAACAGCTTCCAAAATCAAATATGGATTGTATGAATGGTTGGTAATGCCTTTTGGGTTAACTAATGTACCATGTACTTTTATGAGGCTTATGAACCATGTCTTACGAGAATTTCTTAGAAAATTTGTGGTAGTATACTTTGATGATATTTTGGTATATTCCAAGAGTTTTGTTGAGCATATTGCACATCTCTAATCTGTCTTGCATGTCCTTAAAAAGGAAAAACTATATGCTAACTTGGAAAAGTGTTCTTTTTGCACTAATCATGTGGTTTTTCTTGGTTTTGTCATAAGTTCTAAAGGAGTGCAGGTTGATGAAGGGAAAGTTAAGGCCATTAGAGATTGGCCAACTCCTAAAACTATGAGTGAGGTTAGGAGCTTCCATGGGTTGGCAAGTTTCTATAGGAGGTTTGTGAAGGACTTCAACACATTGGCAGCACCCCTAAATGAAATTGTTAAGAAAAATATGGGTTTTAGATGGGGAGAGAATCAAGAAAAGGCATTTCAAACACTTAAGGATAAACTCACACATGCACCCATTCTTGCTTTACCTGATTTTTCCAAATCATTTGAAATTGAATGTGATGCATCTCATGTGGGTATTGGGGCTGCTTTACTTCATGATGGTCATCCCATTGCATATTTTAGTGAGAAACTAAGTGGCGCCACTCTCAACTATTCCACTTATGATATAGAATTGTATGCACTTGTTAGAGCATTACAAACATGACAGCATTATCTTTTGCCTAAAGAATTTGTCATTCATAGTGATCATGAATCTTTGAAGTATTTGAAAGGGCAAGGGAAGCTCAACAAAAGGCATGCCAAATGGGTCAAATTTCTTGAACAATTTCCTTATGTGATTAAGCATAAGCAAGGAAAGGTAAATGTTGTAGAAGATGCACTTTCAAGAAGGTATAACTTGTTAGTTACACTTGAAACTAAATTGCTTGGCTTTGAACATATTAAGGAATTGTATGTACATGATAATGAGTTTTCCCAATTATATGCTGCGTGTGAAAAGAAATCACAAAATGGGTTTGTTAGGCATGACAACTACTTGTTTAAGAATAACAGACTTTGTGTGCCTAAAGGATCCATGCGTAAATTGTTAGTTAGGGAAGCACATGAGGGGGGTTTAATGGGACACGTTGGGGTTCAAAAGACCTTAGAAATGCTGCTTGAACATTTTCATTGGCCACACATGAAACACAATGTGCAGAAATTTTATGCACAGTGCATTGTGTGTAGAAAAGCAAAATCTAAGACATTACCTCATGGACTTTACACACCTTTGGCTATTCCTAATTTTCCTTGGACTGACTTGTCTATGGATTTTGTTTTAGGGCTACCACGTACCCAAAAAGGTAAGGACTCCATTTTTGTGGTAGTTGATAGATTCTCTAAGATGACACACTTCATACCTTACCACAAAGTGGATGATGCAACTCATGTGGCAGATTTGTTTTTCAAAGAGGTGGTAAGACTTCATGGCATGCCTAGGAGCATTGATTCAAATTGTGACACCAAATTTTTAAGCCATTTTTGGAGGACCTTATGGAACAAGCTAGGAACAAAGCTTCTTTTCTCCACCACATGCCACCCACAAACTGGCGGTCAGACTGAGGTGGTAAATAGGACACTTTCTACTCTTCTTAGAGCAATTATTAAGAAGAACATTAAATCTTGGGAAGAATGTTTACCTCATGTTGAATTTTCTTATAATAGGGCGGTCCATTCTACCACTCAATTTTCTCCTTTTGAGATTGTTTATGGGTTCAATCCACTAACACCTCTTGATTTGCTTCCTTTACCTAACACTTCTTTAGTTCACAAGGATGGCAAAACAAAGGCAGAATATGTGAAGAAGCTTCATGAGCAAGTTAAAGCTCAAATTGAGAAGAAAATGGAACAATATGCAAATCGAGCCAACAAAGGGAGAAAAAGAGTTGTCCTTGAACCCGGTGATTGGGTGTGGGTTCATATGAGGAAGGAACGATTTCTTACCCAAAGGAAATCAAAGCTTCAACCAAGAGGAGATGAACCATTCCAGGTGTTGGAAAGAATTAATGAAAATGCTTACAAAATTGATTTGCCCGGTGAGTATGGTGTTAGTGCAACATTTAATGTGGCTGATTTGAGTCCTTTTGATGTAGGTGATGAAGACCTAAATTCGAGGACGAATTCACCTAAAGAAGGAGGGAATGATGTGAGCCCAGAAGAGACATTGAAGGGAATTGGGGGACCCATGACGAGGTCCAAGACTAAGAGAATGAAGCAAGCTTTGGAAGGCTTAATAATGAGGCTCAAGGAAAAGGAGGATCAATGCACAAAGGAGGCAACAACTAAGTGGATCACATTCCTTCAATTTGAAAGTGAAATTGGACCAATATGAGGACCATTTTCGTGTGCATGCATGGGGGGGGGGGCGGTTTTCTAAAGTGACTTTTGATGTCCTTTGTGGGTTTTAATGCATTTTTGAGAGTTCCTAAGCTAGTATAACAAATACCATGCATGCATGGTTGCATTAAGCTAGTATTAGGGATTAGTGGTTGCATTAGTGGATAATAAAACCCATGCATGCAAGCATGATATTTATTGCATAATTAGTGCATAGGGGATCTTAAGGGATGTTAAATAGGAGAACTCTTGTATGACAAATCATGTAAGTTTGAATGACAATTTGAGTTTCTCTTTTGTGAGAGCTTCCTTCTTGTTCTTAGGCAAAGAACTAATTTCGATCTTATCAAGGCAACTTGTGGCGATCAAAACTCCATGACTTATCACTCACCTTCTCATCTTGCTTGAGTGTGGCGTCAATACCCTTCCCCAAGCTGAATTTCAAGGCGATCCATTTACATGGTTCCTTATCACATAATGACACTGAACTCCTAGAATCTTCCCCCAAAATCAACTTCTATCTTTAATTCCTCTCTTTCACTCTCTCAACTCTCTCTTCCTCTCTATCTTAACCTTAGTTCTCACGCTTGCAACCTGTTGGATCGTGAAAGATGAGAGGGGAGGGGGGTGAATCTCGTGAGATTAAAATTTTTTCCTTAAAAGAAAAAAAACATATCAAGTATGCAGTGAAAATTTAAATAAGAAGTTTAAAAGAAAAATGACACTTTTTTATTTTTACTTAGTTCGGAGCCCAGCTGACTCCTACTCCAAGAACCCATGATCCACTATATCGTTCAATATATGCTTGAATTGTACAAGTAAAATTTGTAGTTACAATAGTATGCATGTATAATAAATATATCCACAAAGAATGAATGTGATGAAGCATTGATTGTTGGAGAGTTGAAGTAGTAAGTGTTGGTACAATTTACACTAATGATCTAACTCAGATTTTGATGAATGATATGGGGATTAAAGTTAGAGTGTTATTGTGATCTAATGAATTTACTGAGTGTGCAGAGATTGAGTGTCTAGAGGACTTCACACCAGGATGAAACCCGAGTAGGTATGAGGACCCAATAGTTAGTACGAAGCCCAGATAGGTCAAAGGGTCAACTTAATATCTGGCAAGAAGTCTAGCTGAGTCTGCGGGGCCTGATAGCCGACCGAAATTTAGTTAGTTCTGCGGACCTAACAACTGGCATGAAGACCTGATGGGTCGAGAGGCTAGTCGATAGATTGCAAATTGATAATTAAATGTAAGTCACTGGAAGAGAGTGATTAAGTGAGGATGCATCTTAGTTGAGGGGATAGTAGGCATTGGTCTAGTTTAGGTCCATTTTGGATCCCTAAATTGAGACTTTGACTAGTCCTGATCATGGAAGAATAGGAACTAATTAATACTCCTTATTATAATTGTACTAAAATTTGTTTTGCAGGTTAGATATTGTCGTGTTGGACTAACCTAATTTGTAGAGAAAAAGGAGCAAAAAAAACCTCGGGTGAATAGTACCCTAGGCACCTTCAAACATTGGAAGGCATTTTCGTACTGTTCATAGAAGGTGCCTTTTGTGCTATAGAAGGCACATTCTAATGGATAAAATTAGACTTTGTCGCAAATATTGAGCAAGCTATTCGGGATCAGTTTTCGTATGTTGGAGGTGCCTTCCATGGTTAATAAAAGAGCATTTCGAGCAAGGTTTCTAAGACATCACTTCTACAATCTTCTACGCATCCATTTAAAGTTTTGACTGCTCCAGCTTCTTGCTGCTACTTCATAGAAGTCTATCTACTACCGAGCTACTTTTTGAGTCATCTGATCATCTCTAGCAGACAGATAGCAACACACGAGCGCACCCCAATTATTGGTAAACTTTTAATAATGTTGCAAGTCTTTGTATTAAAGCTTTAAAAAGGGAAGTGTAGGTTATTACACCATCTCTATCTTTCTGTATTCAATTATCTCTTCCGGTGGTTTAAAAGAGGCATTTAGTGGATTACCCATCGATAGGTCTGTGAACCTGGGTCATAGAGTAGGAGTCGCCGAAGGCTCTGAACCAAGTAAAAAACTACTACATCTTTTTGTGTTCTTTTTAGTTTTTCTTTCCATTGCGATTTATTTCAAATTTTTTAAAAATTACTCTTGTTTAAAAAAACTCATGATTCACCCCAATGATCCAACAAGTGGTATCAGAGCTAAATTGACTTTGAATTGGTGCAACCACTAATCAAGCAAGGGTGATTACCTGCTTTCAGTCGTTCTTTTTTTCAGTTTTGAGTTTTTTTAAACCAAATTGGTGCAATTACCTCTTTAGATAAATAAGTCTTCTAATCTTTTTCTACAATATCCTGAATTGGTGCAACACCAATCAATTCTCTTTTCCCTCCCACACTACTTGCCCCAAGACCAAGTCTTAGCAATATTTCTAAGTTTCTCTTTCAGGAATTAATAACCCAAAATGAAGGATACAACACTGTTCATCTACAACTATTTAATGGGGACGACTTCCCATATTAGAAGAAGCGGATGGAAGTATAACTGAAGATCGACATTGACTAGTGGTTCGGCGTCACCAAAGGATATAAGGCGCCAGTTGACCACAACACCGGAATTTTAATGGACCCAAAAAATTAGAATTCGAAGATGAAGAAGAAGACCCAGATCAACTTAAGGCTCTTAACACAATCCAATGCGGACTAACAAAGGAGAAACTGAATTGCGTCGGCTTACACGAAAATGCAAAGGAGCTATGGGACAAGTTCATAGAACTACATGAGGGAACTAACGATGCAAAAGTAATAAAAAGGGACTTGTTCTTAAATAGATTATTTAACATCAAAATGCAAGAAGGAGAGACTGTAAGTCAGTTACACGTGAGGATCATTGACATCCTCAACAGGCTCCACACGATCAACCACCATATGGAGAATTGAGATCTAATAAGATATGCTTTGAATGTATTTTTTCGAAATACACTATGGGCTTCCATTATGGATGTCTACAAAATTTTGAAAATTTTATCTAAATTAAAACTATATAAATTATTTTGTGAATTAGAGCTGCACAAATAGACTAATGCCAAACCCGTCAAGAAAGGCATTGCTCTTATTGTAGGATCATCCAGAAGTAAACAAGAATGAGAAGATATGTCTGACTCAGACTCAGACGATGAAGAAAACCTAGTGAACTTGGTAAGAAAGATGTTTACTATGAGAAAGAAAGACTTCACCAAAAGGGATTTGTAGAAGATCAAGTCTACTCCCAAAATAACAACACAAATGTCATGTGCTTCAGATGCAACAAGAAAGGACATTACAGGAATAATTGCCTGTGAATCTCAAGAAGAAGAAAGTCCTCAAGGCAACTTGGGACGAATCATCCATGGAGGAATCAGATAGTGACGAATCGAAGCACACCAACTACCTCGCGCTAATGGCATACGGACCAGAATCTAAAAGTGAATTAGAAGACAGGTCCGAACCCAAATTGAGCCATGAGTCTACACTTGTTTCTGAAGGTTCCGATAAGGTACAATCTATTTTAAGTAAAAAAGTTTTTTAAAATAATTGCATGTTTACATAGGAAAATAACTATGTCTAAAAATCAAATAAATTAACTAAGTATAAAAAATAAAGCACTTAACGAACAACTAAAATTAATCTCAACAACCAAGCTGATTTAAGTTGAAATCCTAACTCAGGTTGCAAAACTTAAAGAGAACAATTTTAGATTGAAAGGCAAAGTAATTGAACTAAAATAACTACTAGAAAGATTCATAACTCGATCCAAGTACCTTGATATAATACTTGGATCACAAAGAGCTATGTATAATAAGTCTGGATTCAGATACAAGTCTAGCTCAACTAACAAAACATTTATATCTCTAGTCAATCAAAATAAAAATAATCAAAGCTTGAGCTCCAAAAGCGTGCTAACCACTGTAAGTAGGAATCAATCAATATTATGTACTTAAAAATAAGATATACTATCTAAAACCAAATAAATCAAATAACCCAACCTTAATCTCAAAAATTAAACTCTCTAAGCTAAATTCAATAAAGTCAAACAAAGCAATAAATAAACCTAAATTAAATAAAATTAATCTAAACTACAACCAAGTCTATTATAACTATAAAACAAATCAACACAAACCTAAAACCTAAAGTTTAATAATTCAGAGGGAGGCTCCAAACTAGTTGGCACTTTCAAAGCAATAGTTTACCTGTTCGGGTAATTAGGACTATGATGTGCGTAGATTATTTATGTTATTTTTCATCATTTAACGCACATCTTGCTATATTCATTGCCTGTTCTATGCTTTCACACCCTTTATTATGTTAATTTTAGCATAATTACTATTTTACATGCAAAGATCTGATCGGTGCTTATTTTAATTTTAGGAGTAGTTTGGAGCGGTAAAGGATTCAAAAGATGTAAAAGAAGACTTCCAGAGTTAAATTGTACCTAACCATGCCTTGAGGTATGACTAGGTGAAGCTCCAAAAAGAGGTCGTGCAAAATAGTAAGGCCAAGGAACCAGTAAAGTCACTGGCCATATCAAATGGCACGATCAGGAAGAAGAATCAGCACTAGTGAAGACAAGGTCGTGTCTCAGGGCACGACTAGGAGCCAACTCATGCAGATTTCCAAAGTAGAAATGGACTAGGCCATGCCTTGAGGCACGACCATGTCTCCACAAAATCAGCAAATGTAGATTTGAAGAACTGGTTGTGCTAAATAGCACGACCCAGAAGGTGAAACAGAGCAACCTCTGCTCTAGCTGTGCCAATAGGCACGACCAAGAAGCCAAAGATAGCTTTGGTCATGCCTGATGGCACAACCAAGCTATCTGGCCAAAGCCAATTTAGCTCTAGCCATGCCAAATGGCATGGCCAGATGCCAAAGATGGTTTGGGCTATGCCAAGAGGCACGACCACCCCGTGCCCTCACCTTTATATAAGGGGTACTTCATCCCCTTTGAAGGAGAGGAAGTTCCAAGATAGGAGGAGATCCTCTAGGTCAAATCCTAGCACCCAGAGATGTCATCTGGGTGATTTGAGGCCGTTCTACTACTCCATCCTTATCGACACTCCAAGAATTACATCCAAGGGCTTCACTTGACATCAAAGGATACATTTCTTCTCCCTTTCCTTAGGGTTTCTGAAGTTTTTATGATTTTAAGTTCTTGGATTATATTTCTTCCAATTATAGAGTAGATTTGTATTGTTCTAGGATGTAGGAAGTAATTGTAATGTGTAGATGATATAAATTCTATTAAATTGCCAATTTTCTTGTTTGATGAAGCTTATATGACATTTGTTCTGTTTGATTAAATATTTGCAAGTAGGCTTTCTCTATAAACATGAATTTATCTATCTAGATTATATTTCTGTATGCATAAATCTAATTTTTGAACTAGATACATAGCTGTGTGTCTATATCTAAGCATGAACCTGAATTTTCATTGAATAGATGCATAGATTGCTACCTCTTTTGAGTGTATGCTGGAATATAGCTCGGCATGGCTTTAGGATACTTATATCTAAGGTAACTATCCTTCTCTATGGAACATAACCTCTTAAGGAGAACAATTCTATATATGGATGAGTCTATCACTTGACCTAATATGCTTTCCTTAATTATATGTTACGCAAGTGACCTATATAATCTAGAGATGTAAACCTAGGGGAGGCTTTGTGATAGGAGGTACTCTACTGAAAACCTGGACTCTCTAAGTTACTTCTTCACTTAATGACATACTTGGTTATTGGTAGGGGAAGTACTCCGATACACCGTCGTAGAGTGGTATTCGGTAGTAATTTAGACCATCTTGCAAACATAGAAGTGAAGAACTAGGAATGGGCAAATTCATAGTACAATATTCACCATTACAATGAAACTAAAGGCCTAGAACATCCTCTGAATTTAGGACTTCCTCAGTTATCTTTCTTTTATTTTATTTTCACATCTTAGTCAAAAACCTCAAATCAAATGATAATTAATTGTGTCTAACTAAATTTGAAGTGTAAAACCAATTAACATTTGATCTTCAGTTCTCGTGGGATCGACTTATATAAATTTTATTACTTGATGACGTCCGTGCACTTGCAGATTCACACCAGACTAAAGTTAAATAGGGATAAAAGTTTAACTTGATAAAATGGTACTGGAGAAGTTTTGGATGATAGTAGGTTAGGGAAGTTCTGTCTATACATGTCTAGGAAGATATGTCTTTGACCTAGTGCATTTGGCTTAGTGAAACTAACTGAAGCTACTCCTTACTAATCCTAACTGGTCTGACTAGAGTTTTGTATTAAGTTCAGTGGACATGACTATTTAGAAAATTTTAAAGGCATGATTACTCTAATGATGTCCAGGTGACTCACCACAGCTTAAAAGTTTATCCAAAGAATGCATATTTATTAAATCCAAAGCTAAACTTGAATCTAACACAAAGTTAAATCAAACCCTGAAATTCAATTTAACTCATTTCAAAAAGTAGATTGGGTGAGATGACTAAGGAGTTAAATTAAATTAAAATGAATCAAATTAAATTAAAATAAATTAATTAAAATAAATTAAATTAAAATAAATTTAAATCAATCAATCCAGTTAATAATGACTTCTATCTTTTGTAGGAAACTAAGTGGATATTGGATAATAGTTGTTCCAGACACATGACTGGGGATCACATCAAGTTTACTCAACTAATATACAAAAGCCTAGGAATGGTTACTTTTGGAAATAATGGCAAATTTAAGATAATTGGGATAGGTAATATCGAACTTAAAACTAACTTTATGATTAAAAGATTACTTGTTGATAATTTTAAATACTATTTACTTAGCATTAGTCAGTTGTGTGATTTTGGATATAACCTTAACAAGCACATAGATAATCTTAACATAAACCTAAAAGGGTTTAGGAAGGACAATATCTATGCAATTTACCTAACTATCTTTTCACTTAAGTGTCACTTGACACAGAAAAAAGAAACCTGGTTATAGCATAGAAGAATGTCCCACACAACTTTAGAAACTTAACAAAATGACATAGAAGAATATCCCACACAAACTTTAGAAACCTAACAAAATTAAATGGCTTAGTTAGAGACTTACTAAAATTATCTAACTTTAATTTGATATTATGTAATGCTTGTTAACAAGGAAAGCAAACCAAATCAACTCACAAATCAATAAATCAAACTCAAATAAATTCTATACTAGAATTGTTGCACCTAGACCTATTCGACTCCCATGGAATCAAATCAATAAATGGGAGTCTCTATTATATAGTAATAATAGATTATTACTCGAAATTCACCTGGGTGAAATAAAAAATAAAGATGAAACATTTGAAGTCTTCAGTAATTTTTGTAAACAAACTAAAAATAAAAAGACCAAAAAAATCAAACAAATTAGAAGTGATAATGAAGGTGAATTTAAGAATCATAATTTTAATATATTTTACCTAGAAAATGACCATCATCACGAATTTTCATATCCTAAAACACCCCAACAAAATGAAACAATTGAAAGAAAGAACAGAACCCTACTTAAAGCCTCTAGGGCAATGCTGAATGAATATCAACTTTTAAAATACTTTTGGGCAGAAGCTGTTAGTACAACATGTAACTAAAGTTAAGCACCACTTTACCAGGGATCATGTAACTAAAGGAGATATTGAGCTCAATTACATTGAGTCTAAATTAAATTTAGCTAATATATTTACCAAGCCACTCCTTTTAAGTGAATTTAACAATCTATGTTAACAATTAAGAATGGGCTTCATAGACTAGGACACTTATTATAAATTTTCAAATGATTTCCAAATTCTAGGGAAATCTCCCTACTTATATTTCCAAAAATTTCCATTTTTTTAGAATTTCAAAATTAATTTTTGCCTTACACTAGAACAAATCCATATAAAGCATATTCTTATAGATCTAGGAATTGAGCATCTCACAAACACAATAGTTCTAACTTGATTGTGCATTCAAAAACTTAGAACGACATGAGATACATAGGCCTATTGCCTAGACTTCGGATGCTTATATCAGTGCATCAAAATAAGTCTGGGGAGAAAATATCAAAATAACAATGATCAGCTTAAGTAATCCAGTTTAGTCAAACACTAACTGGATACATTTACTTAACTTGACTAATCCAGTGAGCACTACTATCTTCTGGTAGATAGTTAATAACTAACGGTTAGACATATATTATGGATATTGGTAATTGAATGAGTTTTTTAAATAAAGATATCAGGTTAAGCAGGAGGATTTGCTTGGACAACTTAAAATATTTTTTAAAAAAAAACTACATACTTTAAAAAAATATTTTTTTTAAATCTTGGAAACTTATTTTAAATCTATACTTTTAAAAGTATTTTGAAAATGTTTACCTAAAAAACTTTTGAAAGCATTTATTTAGAATTTTTTTTTCTAAAATCACTTTAAAAATCTTTCTTAGAAAATTTTCTTTAATATTGTTTGGAAAATCCTTCTTAGAGATTTGTCTTTAAAATTACTTTAAACTTTTCATTAGAAAATTTTTCTTTAAAATTACTTTGACACTTTTTATTAAAATTTTTTCTTCAAGATTATTTTTGAAAACTCTTCATCTTTACAAAACTTCACTTAAGAATTTTTGAAGATCCTTCCTTATTTTTTTTTAAAATAATTACTTAGACATTTTTGAACAAGTTTATTTAGAAATTTATAAAAAAATTTACTTACAGATTGTCCTTGAAAGTTTTTTTTGACAACAATTTACTTGGAAAATACTTTTGCCATACTTTTACTTAAAAAATGCAATTAAATATTTGCAATATTTTAAAACTAAAATTCTGTTCAAAACCTCTCCCTAAGTCTAAGATGTAACAAGTGTCTATTCCCAGTTATATTTCTGCATTAATATCCAATATTATTATCTTATGCTTGCATTTCTCTCACCATAGTGTTTTTTTTTTATAAATGCCAAAGGGGGAGAGTAAGGGTTAATGTATAAAAAGAACAAACAAACAAACATTAGTAAGGATTAAGCATAAACAAACTTGATCAAGTAAATCAAATTCAAATCTAATTGAGATCATTAGTTTGCATTTTGAATATTGTCTTTTAATATTGTTGTTTTTAACTTTAACCTAGGTTGTCATTGCATCAAAAAGGAGGAGATTGTTTGTGTAATTTATACTAATAATCTAACTTGAGTTTTGATGAATAATAAGGGGATTAAAGTTAGAGTGTTATTGTGATCTAATGCATTTACTGGGCATGCAAAGATTAATGTGTCTAGAGGACCTGACACCAGGATAAAATCCAACTAGGTCTGAGGATCCAATAGTAGGTACAAAGCCTAGATAGGTCAAAGAACTGACATAATATCTGGTAGGAAGTCCAGCTGAGTCCGCAGGGCCTGACAGCTAACCAAAGTCTAGTTGGGTCTGTGGAGCTGACAAATGCATGAAAACCTAGTGGGTCGAGAGGCTAGTAGATAGAATACAAATGGGTAAGTGAAGGTAAGCCACTGGAGGTGAGTGACTAAGTGAGGATGCGTCCTGGTTGATGGGATAGTAGGTGTTGGTCCAGTTTAAGTCTATTTTAGATCCCTAAACTGAGACCTTGACTAGTTCCTAATCTCAGATGGATAGAAACTAATTAATACTCGTTATTATGATTGTACTAAAATTTATTTTACAGGTTAGATATTGTCGTGTTGGACTAACCTAATTTATAGAACAAAAAGAGCAAAACAAGGTCTCGGGTGAACAATACCCAAGGTGCCTTTAAGCATTGGAAGGTGCCTTCATACCGTTCATGGAAGGTGCTGTGCTATGGAATGTGTGTTGGATAAAATTAGACATCATCGTAGATAATGAGCGAGCTATTTGGGATCAGTTTTCGTACATTAGAGACACCTTCAAGACTATGGAATGTGTCTTTCATGGTTAATAAAAGAGCATTTCGAGCAAGGTTTCTAAGACATCACTTCTACGATCCTCTACACATCTATTCAAAGTTCTGACTGCTCCAGCTTCTCACTGCTACTTCATAGAAGTTTTCCTGCTGATAACAACACAAGCGCGCCCCAATTATTGGTAAACTTTTAATAGTGTTGCAAGTCTTTGTACTACTACTTTAAAAAGGGAAGTGTATGTTGGTGTGGGAAGCATCCGACAATCGAACCCAAGTTTTGATAATGGTAAAGGGATTCAAAGTTAAGATTACTTATTTTCTAACATGCTTGAATGAGGTTTCAGGAAAGTCCTAACTGCGGTTAGACAGGTGGAAGAAAAAAAATGCTCGAACGGTAGTTGTACCAATTCAGAGCAACCCCGATTTCATAGCACTGATGGCCAAAGACAAGATATCTGAATCTGAGTCAGAATTTGAAATGACAACAGTCAAGGGGGAGAATCCTATCATGGATCCTAAAGGTAAAATTATAAATTCAAATTTTAAATTTCACATAACTTGTTTTAAGTGTAGGGAGAGAGGGCACTATAGAAACGAGTGCCCTACTCATAAGATTTGGTCGGCTCAATTGGAGGAGAAGGAGAAAACAATCAGGAAAGGGAAGAAGCACATTGAATGCTCTAAATGCAAACGAATGGGTCACTGCAAAAGGCAATGCCCAGAAAGAAGACTAAATAATCCAGGGAGAAAAATCAAGGTAAATAAATTTATATTATATGAAAATCTAATCTTTTCAACACATGTCGATACTCTAAATAATCCTGCTTGCTCTAGTATTGATTTTTCTTCAAAATTGGATATGCATGCTAACAATACAATAAATAGAGTTAATTCAAATCTAAATAAGAATAACTTAAAATTTAATAAACATAAGAAATTAACGTTGAGAAAATTAGAGAAACAAAGTAATATCTTAAAAGATAAAATAGATAAGTTATAAAAGATTATTAATAATTTAACTAATCAACAAAATCTAGACTTGGGTTACAAGTCTAAAGTAAAACATAAATACTACAAAACAAGCTATAATCAAGTACCTTTTATTTACTAAACTTAATTTAAATATAACTCAAATCTAATTTATAAATTTATATAAAATTATCAATAATTTAGGTGGAGGCTCCAAAATAGCTGGCACCTCCAAACCTACCCGATAGGGTAATCCAAACCAAGCTACCTGACAAGGTAATTAGAACTAATTAGAAAGGGAACAAGTTTAACTTGACCTATGGTACTGGTGAAATTTTGGATGATAGTACGTTAGGGAAGTTTAGTCTATGCATGTTGAGGAAGATATGACTTTGACCTCGTGCATTTGGCTAAGTGAAACTAACCGAAGCTACCCTTTATGGATACTAACCAGTTAGACCAAGGTTTGTATTAAGTTTAGTGGATAGGACTATTTGGAAAATCTCGAAGGCATGGTTACTTTAATGATGTCCAGGTGACTCACCAAAGCCCAGAAGTTTATCCAAAGAATACCTATTTGTTGAGCCCAAAACTAAACTTGAATCTAACATAAAGTTAACCCAAACCCTGTGATTGAACTTAATTCATCTAACAAAATTATAGGATTCCCTGATTTGAAATTTAGATCGGGTGAGATGACTAAGGATTAAATTAATAATTAAAAATCAAATTTCTTTTAAAACTTATTTAAAAATTCTTTTAAAAAAACTTATTTAAAAATTCTTTTAAAAACTTATTTAAAAAAAATTCTTTTAAAAACTTATTTTAAAAATCCTTTGAAAATCATTTAAAAATTATTTTAAAAAACCTTTTGAAAATCATTTAAAATTATTTTAAAAATCCTTTGAAAATAATTTTAAAAATTATTTTAAAAATCCTTTGAAAATTATTTTAAAATTTGTTTTAATAATCCTTTGAAAATCATTTAAAAATTATTTTAAAAATCCTTTGAAAATCATTTTAAAAATCCTTTGAAAATAATTTAAAAAATATTTTTAAAATCCTTTGAAATAATTTAAAAAATATTTTAAAAATCCTTTGAAAATCATTTAAAAATTATTTTAAAAATAATTTTAAATTATTTGAAAATCATTTTAAATTATTTGAAATCATTTTAATTCTATAATTAATTTTAAAATCATAAATCCTATTTAATTCTATATCATTTCAAAAATCTTATTTAATTCCTTTAGGTTCAAATCATACTTAATTGTTAAAGGCTAATTAATTTCAATCAAAGTATTAATTTTTAATATATTTATCAAAATTCTAAATATTCACTCATTTGAAATTCAAACTTAAACTTATTTTAAATATCAATATTTTTTAAAATAAAGACAACTTCATCTCACACTCACTCATAAGCTGAACATGCTTGATACCTAGAATGAGTGAGATGGAAACTTAGGAAAATAATTCTTAAATACATGCTTGGACTAAAGGACCCTAAGAATTTATTAAGGCACTAATCAAGGGGGAGTGAATTTTTTTTCCCTCAAGTTAGTTTTTCTTTAAAATAAAAATTATCTTTGATTTGGTTTTAAAAATTATTTTTGACTTGACTTAAAATAAAAAATTATTTTTAACTCAGTTTTAAAATAGATATGATATTAAGCTTAATATTGAATTAACATTATTTTTAAAAAGCTTAGATTTTTAGTTAATCATTTTTTCTAAGCACTAAAATTATCCAAATCTTTTACTAAGTTTTTTTTTGCAAGAAACTGTCTCTCAAAGCTAAGTACTTAAGTTAAGCTTTTATGAAAATCCTTTTAAAGTTAAGTACTTAAGCAAAGGTTTTATCAATAATTTAAAAAAAAGGTTAAGTATTTATACCTTTAAGTGTTTAAATCTTTTTAATAGTTCATTTTTCAAACAACAATTAGTTTCAAAAGATTCAGTTTAGCTAATTTTTGTTGAAATTGAGCTAAGTATTTTCAAAACCATTTCAAATTGAGCCAAGTGTTTTTCAAAAGACTTGTCAAAATTTAGCTAAGTATTATCTAAAGCTTCTTTTCAAATTTAGCTAAGTGACTTCTATAGCCTTTTTCAAAATTAACTAAGTTAAATATTTGTCTCAAAAAGACTTTTCGAATTTAATTAAGTATTGTTTAGAAAATTCCTTCAAACTCAGTGTCACGCCCCAGAGGAGTCCCTTGCCAGATAAAAATCCGACAGCATCTCCCCAGTACGGATGACAATCTGAAGCATTACTACATACAAAATATACATCAGCCACATACGGCTGGAATATATACACAATAGAAATAATATAACCACGCAATTTAATATACTTAGCCTACCCGGTTGGACAATAAAGAAATAAACACACAACCACACCCACACAGGTGGAACAAAATAAACGCAACGGAAAACATAAAATAATACGAACGTAAGACCAACAATGACACTAACAAAAATACCTGCAACCACCAGACTAGACTCCAAAAATCCATAGTGACTTGTTCAAAAGCAAAATACGCAAAATTAATATACCACCCAAATAGGAAAAAAAACCCAAAAAGAAAACTATCCTCGAGTGTGACGTGGGACCGACAACCGAGACTCTCCAAGCATCCATGACTCATCTATCTGTTACTTGGCGAAAGAAAACCAATTTGCGAGGTAGTGAGTATTGGAACTCAGCGATAAGATAGTGCATGAACAAAATAAACCAATAGAGAATGCCAAAAGGAATACAGTCTCATAAGAGGAATAACGGATACTAAAATAGAACCATAATAAATGCTCATACCTGAAACCATATCCTAGGCTAGGTATAGAAGGTCAGAAAGGGCACTGATCTGCTACAGTACTGCTCATAACTACAGAGGTAATAAGCAAGGTATATACAACTTTCCAATGAATAAACCAATATCTAAGCATCTACAATGAGAGTATATCTCAACATAAGTAAGCATATCAGCACAAGTGAACAACAACAGTAAGCAATAACAGCATATATAAACAGCAGTAATCAAAGCAAGTATAATAACAGCGTATGCACGGATGGTCACTCCCGCCCACCTCTGTGCACCATGACCCCTGTATGGTCGAGAGGCCGGGTCAGTGATAGACTGTACACCACTCCAGCTACCACTCTCACGAGTGGCCGAGGGGACAGTTGCATAGTAGCTAACTAATTACATCTGCGACGGGGGTCTCTCCTGCTCGTAACTCTAGTTAGCACTACCCATAAGTGGCCGAGTGCGGCACGACAGAACAAGCGGCATCAACTCCAGCTACCACTCTCTCGAGTGGCCGAGGATGCGACCCTGGTCAATGACTCTCTCGACCGTAAGGGAGAATTAGTCATTGACATGCATGCCATGACATGATGCGCCAAATGCAACAATAATCATACAAATATAAGCAAAAATTAAGTATGCTACATGAAGCCAGTATGCTCCATGTAGTACATAAATAAACAACAGTCAAAGCATACAAACATGGTATCTAGTATCTGCTACTGATTATGGACAACAATAAGAGACTGTATAGATATGGAAACGAATATCTCAAAGATCATGTGGAAGTATCAAGCGCAGGGAAAATAAGAGTGGAGTCAAGGTAAAAATAATTTCCTATCCAAATTAGTTCATGCACTAAGGTCGAAGTACTAAAAGAAACAAAGCAAGAAGTACCCGCCTTTATATGTCGATCGTGCTGACCATCCTCAAGTCTGTGAGATCGCATCGAGCTCAAATCCTACAAATATAGGATACAAATCTAATCTAAGTACTAGAGTAAACCTATTACCAATTCAATTAACTATTAAGTTTATAAACTAACTCACTTAACACTTAGCTGATATCTAATCAATTATCCAAGTAAGGGAGTTCATTACTCATTAGCCAATTAAGTCAATTAATTAATTACTCTCTTAATTAATTAACTAAATAGATTAATCCTAACAAATTAACCCATTGACTCATATTTAATTCAATTACTTAAATTAATGAACTATTTAATTAGTCAACTTATCAATCGATCAGACCATGTGTTCATTAACCAAATATCTATATCATCAACAATTGATTAATAAACTTGTTAATTAACTAACGGGTCACTAACCAAACGAGATCAGTGTAATCAATTTATCATTGGTACTCTATCAGTTTAATCATCTAACTAATATATCAATGAACCTATTACTTATTAAAATCTAATAACACAACTAATCAAACTACCTTTGATTAACAAAACTTATGTATACCTTTTTCCTTCCCGGCGGCGACTCACCACTGTCAGCGGTGGCATGGGGTTGGGCTGTTATGGATGGTCGACGGTGACTGCGCCAATAGCGTGCACTGTTATAGCAACAGTCGTTGCTCTTGGCACAGTCATGGGACGTGCAACTTCTCTTGGCTCCTGGCGGCAAGAAGCACTGAAGGAGGAGGTTTTAGGCATTGGAGGTCGGACGCTTGCTACGACACCAGCGGCAACGCCACAAGGGTGTGTGTAGATTTTGGATTGGTGTCCATTCCGATGGACCCTACCGCCACGGCGGAGCTCGGGCGCGGAGAGGCCAACCGGTGGTTGCATCGACGATGGAAACCATGGTGACTGGCACGCGTCATCGTCAAGAGGGATTGTTGGGTTCGCAACGGTGGGTCAAGCCGGCCGGCAGCAGAGGTAGGATGCGATCGAACGACGCTTCCAGCGGTCGGCGCGCAGCGTCGCGAGCAGACGCGGCAATCGTCCGGGCTCCGGGATCGTGTGGACGAAGCCGCGCGGAGACAGCGATCACACGGAGTCGGCGGGTCGCGCGGAGGCGGCAGTCGCGGAGAGGAGGAGGAGGGAGGTCGACGGGTGAAGGGGGAACTAGGGCACGGGAGTATAGAAAAGAGAAGAATTATAAACTTAGGTATTTTTTATTAAGCCCTAGATTAGTTCTCAATCAACTCCCATCTCCGGCTATTTCAAAACAGGCTTTTCTCGGGCTCATGAAGGCATCCCCTCTAAATATGTCATACGAGCTCCGATTAAATCTTAGAAAATTTTTAAAAATTTCTAAAAAATTCCAATAAGATTATTTCCTTAAATAACCTTATTATTTAATTATTAATTGTCTGTATTTTACATTCTCCCCCACTAATAAAAATTTGGTCTCCAAATTTACTACTCAACTCAAGGATCCTTATCTAAGGATATCAATTAATTAGCACACTCATATACTAATCCATCTCAGTATCAGAACAAATCATCAACTTCAAGGGATGACTCTATGAGTTATGGACTCACTCTTCTTCCGCTACTCACATTCTTTGCTACCTAACCAGCTGTGGGTAAATTAATTACATCTGAAATCCATAATGCACACTGTCAATAGATCCTCTATCATCCATTATTCAATCCTAATCCACAAATCTGTGCAAAGATTTCAGAAACTCCACAGAACAAAACACATTCATCACAATTACACCATCAGGCACCCGTTCACGTGTTTAGGTACTTACAGGAAACAACAACACCACCAACACAACCTTATAAAACCTCAAAACATTTGTGTATTGTGTGGGAGTACTATGACGTGTGAATAATGTGTTATTCTTAACCAGGTTTGATTCAAGAACAACCAACTTACCTCAAAATTATAGTCATTTGTATCTCATGTGGACTCTGGTCCCAAACCATGCTTAATACCAAGATTTCTCCTTGGCCCTGAGCTCAAGAAAGTCCAGCTGTGAACCCGCCCACAGCTCAAAGGTCAAAAGTGAAAGCTACATGAAATGCCACCTACAACTAGCTACATTTGATCAAAGAATACCGAATTAGAGCTCCACTTTCGCTTGAATAATTTAATGTACAGCTTGCTCCTACCTTCATTTAATTCATCAATACTAGTCAACCTGTACTATCTTGTTCGAATGCTAATTTAGGCAAACACGACAATCATATGTGGTGATGACAATCTCTCTAAATATAGAGTTTGTGTACTCAATGTATGCATGCTTACATGCAAGCTTGGTGCTAAGAGTATTAAGTCTTCTAGTATTGTCAAAGTAAGAGTTAGCCCGAAGTGAGTGTAGCTCAGTCATAGGTCCAATTGAGCTAAAGAGGTTTCAGGTCAACCATGTGGTCTATGAAGGCAAGGAGAAAAAAAAAGGCCAAATAATAGGCATCCTAATCTAATAGTATTGCACCAAACACTAAGCTATTTTTGCAACTTCAATCTCAGCAAGGAATATAACAGTTCGAAGACTGATGGAAGTATGAAACTAAGGATGCTGACACATCAAGCTAGGTCCAACATCGTAGCCATTTGCAAGGTATCTCTGTCATGCGAATGTAGGAGATCATGGATGATTCTCATACCCTGTGGGAACTTGAAATACTAGAGTTGTCAAGAATCTGCCAGTAACATCTTACAATATCACTAAACATGAAGGTTTGTGCATCCCTGTCAGATGCATGAAGAGACGCGTGTATGAAACAAGAAGGAACTAAAGGTCAAATCATGGACTTCCAACCTAATAATTATTGTGTTGAACATCAGATTTACACATACTAATGATTTATAAGTATATAAGTACCATTAAAAGAAATGATTTAGCAGTAGATAACTTACATCCTATAGTTCGAAGATATCTTGTCACTATTTGATCCCAAAATTTAAGAGTCACATCGAGGGATCAACTTACAAAGGAAAAATAAAACAATCGGAACACCGAAAATCGAAACAAGATCGAAATCCGAAAAACACAAAACCTAACATTTGACTTGAATCATGCTCTGATACCACAAAATTGATATCAGATTAACTCAAAAATAATGATAAATCAAAAACCCACTCAGATACCACTCAAACTTAGTTTTATAAAAAGTTCTATTTAAGTATTTTACAAAAATTTCTCAAATTTACTTAACTTTTTAGAAGCTTTTCAAAATTTAACTTAATATTATTCAAAAAGATTTTCAAAATTAATATCTTTTAAAAGACTTTAAGAATTTAATGAAATATTTTTCAATAAATCCTTTCAAATCTAACTAAGTTTTTTCAAAAGTCTTTTCAAAATTTAAGCTAAATATTAAAAAAAAAAAATTTAGCTAAGGCCATTTATCTCTCACATTCTTATTTACTCTCTTCTTATTTTGATATATGGAAAAGGGGGAGAGTATAAGGAAATTCAAATAATTTTTTTTTTAAGAAAAAAGGAAAGCTTTTATTAAGGGGGAGCTTTTGTAAGCTTCTATTTAGGGGGAGCTTTATATGTGCTTATTTATGTGTGTGCTGAATTTATGCTTTTTCTAAATTCATACTTGTGCTATCACTGCCTTTTCTTTTTACTTAATTTTGAATTTCAGTTGCCATAATAAAAAAGGGGGAGATTGTTGGTACGGGAAGCATCCGACGATCGAACCCAAGTTTTGATAAAGGCAAAGGGATTCAAAGTTAAGATTACTTGTTTTCTAACATGCTTGAATGAGGTTTCAGAAAAATCCTAACTGCGGTTAGGCAGGTAGAAAATCCTAAGGGGTGGTAACCTTAGGTCCTAGGGGGCGGCAACCCTAGGTGGAGGAAAATCCTAAGGGAGGGGTAACCTTAGGTCCTAGGGGGTGGTAACCCTATGTAAAATACCGGAAATAGGAGAATATTAATAAGGGAATTTTTAGGAATTTTTGGAAATTTTTCGGGAATTTTTCGGAGCTCGTACGGACGAGTTAACGGGGGTCAAGATGGGGCCCGGAAAAGCCTGTTTAGGCTACCCCATTTAAGTGAGGAAAAGTTGATTTTTCCTTTTTAAATTCTTTTTCCTTTTCTCTCTCATTGCCGTGCCCCAAACCTCCCGCGCGCTCTCTTTTCCTCCCAATCTCCTGCCCTAACCACTCATCTCCTCCAAACCGTCGCGACGCCTCGCCTTTGCCCCCTGCGTACAAGACCTCTCGGAGTCGGAGAATGGAAGCCTCGAGCCGGTTTCTCCTCTTCTCCTTTGTGCGGCGCCGAAGCTTCTTCCCTTCCTCTCGGCGTTGAACTCCTCTTCGGCTCTTCCACCCGACGACGCTAGGGAACAAAGAGAGAGGGCGACTGAGCATCTCTTCTTTCCCCATCGCGATCTTCTTCTTCTCCCTATTGCGTCGATCAGGGGTGACTGGCATCGCGCCGACGCTGTGAGAGCCATCGTCGGCCGGTTTTCACTTCTCCTTTTTGCTTTACCGGTTGCCACAGCCAATCGCCATCGTGCGCCTCCGATTGTTGTCGCCGGCCACTAGGTCTGACCCACCACAAACCGCTCCTCCTCAGCCCTAGCACCGGTTGGCAGTGAGCCCTAATGTGGTCGTTCTCCCTTTTCCTCTCTTCGCCAGCGCTGACCTAGGACTTCTGTGTGGTGTGAAACTTTAGTGTTGCTCTTCATTGGTCCTGGCTGCCGGAAAATTGTGTTTGCCAAGGGCCATCAGTAGACACTTAGGGGTAAGCTTGGATTCCATCTCTTGTTGTCTGATCATTGTAGCTCCACTAGAATTCTTATGCTGGCTGGAATACTTGCAGGTGTTGGCGATACGGATAGAACTTAGAGAGCAGTGAGAGGTAAGGTGCTCAGGTTGTTCTGGAAATTTGATTGTTGTTTGGATGTCGATTTCTTGAGTTTCATTTTGATCCAAACAGTGCATTGCAGGGCGTTTCTTGATTTCCAACAGCTACCTCTGTTCCGATAGCAAGTTGTCTTTGTTATGGATTTGTTGGGCTGTGGATTAAGGTAAGAAGTAGGGAAATTGGTTGGATTGATGGTATTAGGTTGATCTAGCTTGTATCAGTTTGGGATTAGCTATTTGGATTATGATATTACTTAGCAGTGTTATGTATTCTGTGTTGCAGGAATACTAGTCGGAGACACGTCTCAAGGTGGCCTTATTTGTCACGATCAACAGATAAAGGCGGGTACCTCTTGACTTATCTTTTATGATAATGTCTTTGGATATGCATAGTATTTTATAACTACAAGCAATGAACATGTTTGTCTTTGGTATGTCACTGTTTGATATCCATAGCATGTTAGGTTTATCGCCTGTGACGTATCCGTGCTTATATCATGTGATTTATTGCCATGAGTACTGTATTACCATGAGTATCTTAGTTTCTAGAATAAGTGACATACCATGTTTTACTGAAGTTAGGACTAGGTTCTGGACTTTTGGTTTCAGTCATGTGTATCGAGATTATCTGATACTTAGGTTTTATGCCATGACTGGCTTGTGTACCTCTATTTGTATATCATATATGGTTCGTGTACCTAGACCTTGATTCTTGATATGTGCATATTGTTGGTACATATGTTATGGAAGGAGATATATTTAGGATCTAGGTTGCTATACCGTAGAGGACTTGTATGCCCTAGATCCGTGGATTGGCCTACTGATACTGTGGTACCCATATTATGTATATATGGATTTTTCTATGCTGATCAGGATATTCCATACTTATTATGTTCAGGACATAGGTTTTTTGATATTCTATCTGACCTGTGTACTATAGATTTTGGTATGTGACCATCGCTTTTACAGTACCCATTTTGTATATATGGATATGGTTATGTTGATCAGTTTTTGTTATGCATAGTGACATGCATCATGATTGCATGCTGTGCGATTGTCGGCTTCACTATGGTTGAGCCCATCGCCAGTTACATGTACTGCACACACCCCCACTCATGGTTTAGTGGTATATCAGGCAAGTGTGTGGCGGTTCTGCTATTTGGCTCCGTTGGTCATATGACCCAGCGTGGTAGCCGGCAGTCAGTTTCGCTCTGTTTGGCTCCGCTGGCATTTAGTGTAGCAGCGTAGTAGCCGGCAGACGGTGGACTCTGTTTGGCTCCGTTGGTCAGGTGACTCAGCGTGGTAGCCGGCAGAGATACCTCCCCGTCATCGTGTACCGGGAGTTGAGAGCATTGAGCTCCCCCATTTATGATTTGGGGTCACAGGACAGGAGTACTCCGACAGCATCCCGTCCACTCGGTCACTCATCAGGAGCAGTGACGACAGAGTGCACGGTTGTCACAGCCCTACCCACTCGGTCTCACCATTTGAGTGTGAGATGACTGACTGGCGTCAGGGGTGACCAGGACACATCATTAGCATCATATGCATTGATGCATGTATATTCTTATGATTGTGATTGCTGCATTTGGTTGCTGCATTTTGGTTGGATGCATACTTTTGACCTGCATACAGGATTATTGACACTTTCGGTTTGACGACCCTTTTGTCTGGATAGGAGTTCCTGGTGAGTACAGCTTCCTCAGTTACCTTTCAGTTTTGCATATTCCCTATATATGATTAGGAAGCTGTATTCCATGTTTGTTGCTGTTAGATATATCTTACTACTCATGTCCATTGGTATTCGCTGAGTTGTTGAACTCACCCCCGTTGACACTATTTTTTTTCAGGTACCAGGTTATTTATGGTGTCGCTTGGAGCATCCTGTCTGCTGGTCCCCACGTCACATCAGATGACTTATCGGTTTCACGTATGTTTTGTTTGTTTTATGTATCAGTTTGTTTAGCTCTGTACGCTGGTTTTATTTTTGGAGTGTTGACGTTGTTATGTGGTATTTTTGTATTTATGTTATTGGTTGTGTAAGTCTAGCCGGCTAGCAGTTTGTGTTTTGGTTTTGGTACAGCCGAGTGGACTGCTTTATTTTTAACTGCGTGGTTGTGTCAGCCAGAGGCTGAATTTGATATTAACTGCGTGGTGTTTGTTTTCTTTTATTGTTATTATTCCAGCCGCATGTGGCTGAGGTATATAGTGCTTGTAGAAAAGTTTCAGATTGTCCGCCGTACAGGGGAGATGCTGCCGAAATTTCTTCGGACAGAGACTCCTCTGGGCGTGACACCCTAGGTGGAGGAAAACCCTAGGGTGCGGTAACCCTAGTGTTAGTTAGACCCCTAGAGCCAATCATTTGATGATTGTATGGACTCATTGTATCATATTCTTGTATATTAATAAAGGCATTGGTTTTTGGTTATTATGCTTATTTGTATTAGTGTCAGATAAAATAAGTATAGTAACGTCCTTGAGTAGAACATTCATACCTATATCAATCGATTAGTTGAATCGATAGTGAGATGATATAGGGAACACTACTCTAAATCATTCCTAGTCGAGTATTAACATTCAGGGACAATGTTAATACAATAAGACTAGCATGTAGGCCAGCTGGATGACTTGATCTCACAAGTCATGGATATAGAGATATCAAGCTGACACATGGGTATGCATTAGAGAATGTATACTGAATGACCCGCCATGAGAAAGTATCATGGATCGTTATATGAGTGTCATATACTTTCTCATGTGGCTATTAGTATGACTATTAGTCCTTAGACCTGAAGTCACTATGGATCCCTACATAAGGAGTTATGTACTTTGGTTTCGTCAAACGTCACCCGTAACTGGGTGGACTATAAAGGCGATTACTGGGTATATAACGAATTATGCAGAGGGATGTGAGTGATGTAGATGGGATCTATCCCTCCCATATGACGGGAGCGACATCGCTATTCTTGATAGAGTGAGACCACTAAGTGCATGGCCATGCCCAAATGAGTCAACATGAGATGTTGAGCTCATTTGATCTAGTGAGTCTACTTGGAGTTCAAGATTTAGATTGATTAGAGGATGACACGGTCTATGCCTCATATTGATCAATCTAGATGTCTAGGATAGAAGGACACTTGTCATTATTTTGTGAGGAGTCACAATTGGTAGTCACAAGGTGATGTCGGATCTCGACATTCTTGTAACTTGGGTAGTAATGATGTGTTGCTGGATACCGCTCATTACTTATGCTTCTAAATGGGTTTAGGGCATTGCCAACGTTACAAGAACCTATAGGGTCACACACTTAGGACAATTAGATGGAGATTAGGTTCATATGATGAACCAAGAGGATTAGATTCATTTGATGAATCAAATTAGATTAAGAGTAATCCTAATTGGGCTAACTTGAGTTCGACTCAAGTTGATTCATGTGTTCAATGAGTCTAATTTAGATTTTGACTCATTGAATCAATTTAATTTAATGAATTAGATTCATTATATTAAGTTGGCTCGAATCAAATGGTTAGATTAGATCAACCATGGTTGAGATTGAGTCAAGTTTGACTTGACTTGAGAAGGAAGACCAAAGGTAAATTTTGACTTGACCTTTTGCCACCTCATTGGTGAGTTGGCATTAGGTGGACCAATAATGATGTTCCACATCATCATGGGTGCCACCTCATGGAAGTTACAAAGCCACTCTCTTAATGGTTTCATATTAATTGCAATTAATGCAATTAATTTGGGTGTTTTCACAAGGGAGGTGGCCGGCCACTTTGTGATTAGTGTGGATTTCATTTTTCATTCAAGTGGTGTAACTCCTTCTTCTTCCTTGGGTTCTCTCCTTGCTCTCCCTCATCTTCCTTGCCTTGCCGTGACCTATCAAGGTGCTAGCACACCTTTGTTTAGGTTTTCTCCATCAAGAATTGTTCGTGTGGATACTTCTAGAGGACCGACACTTGACGGTCTAGAGATCCGGCAACTTCTTCGACGAGCGGGAACGCGAAGGGCTTCGCTTCGAAGGTATAACTCTCATGTAGTGTAGATCGAAAGGTTTTTCAAACTCGTACAAGAAAAGGTTTTTCGAAAAGTTTTGTTTACGAATCTTTGCACGGATCTACGGCTTTGGGTGACTCGGGGTTTCCGCGACGCGAAAAAGCGGTTTTCGCGGCCCGACGAACCCAATAGTGGTATCAGAGCAACAAGCAAGGCTTGTACGAGTTTAATTTTTGGTTTTATGAAAACTAAAGTTTCTGTAATTTTCTGTAAAATTATGATTTTTATAGTTTTTATGGTAATTTTTCCGTAGAAGCGAAGCACAAGTGTCTCAGCACTTGTAGGCTTCGGCTACCGGAAAGATTTTTCCAAAACGGCTTCGTTTTGCCCCAAATCCATTTGGGACAGCGGGCTTGGGTGCCATTAGATCGTAAAGGAGCAACTCACGATGGTTAGATCGTGGGTAGGGGTACTGCCCCTAACCCCGCAAGGGGATTTGCTCTGCGATTGCACCCGAAATCGCTAAAAACGAACCCGCCGGGAAGATTTTTCCGAAACGGCAATGTCTCGGCCCAAATCGTTTTGGGATAGAGGTTTTAGGCGCTGTTGGATCGCAAAGGAACCCTCGCGATGGTTAGATCGCGGGTAGGGGCAAGGGGATCTGTTCCGCGATTGCGCCCGAAATCGCTAAACGGGACCGCCGGGAAATTTTACTTGTAAAAATTTTAAAAATTAATTTTAAAATTATAGAAAATTATGAAAATATATAATTTTGAATTATATATAAATTTTGTGATAGTCATGGCCCAAAAAATCCAATATGATTGGTTGTGTTGTAATTCATAATACGGCCTGCGTGCCGTTATGTGTTTGCGCGTGTTGTATGTTTTTATTTATTCGTGACCTGCGCGTCGTGCCTTCTCTTATATTATTGTTGTAAATTAGATTTAGACTCGAATGTAACTCGAGTTTCAAATTGTAATGTACAAATTGGAGCGGTGGAGGGTCCA
Source organism: Zingiber officinale (assembly GCF_018446385.1). NCBI lineage: Eukaryota > Viridiplantae > Streptophyta > Magnoliopsida > Zingiberales > Zingiberaceae > Zingiber > Zingiber officinale. Next base: position 63,856,271 of record NC_055998.1, read on the forward strand.
CACGAGACGGAGTTCCGAGGCGGGCACGAGCAACACAAGGTGGTCAAAGGGAGGAGCTTGGAGAAGCTGTTGACCCTAGGTCGACCATTCGATCTTCTCATTGGCTTGAGAAGATCGTAGTAGGGCCATGACTAAATCACAAATAGATTAATTAATTAATTATTATTTATTTGATGCATGTTTAATAATTAATTAATTAATAAGTGCCTTAACGATTAGATTAGATCTAAGTCGTGCACATGATGCACCCTTGCGATTAGATTAGATCTAAGTCGTGCACAAGATGCATCCTTCTCGATTAGATTAGATCTAGATCGAATCAACTCTAAAATGCCTAACCGTGCCGTAATACCTATCACTACCTCGATCACATGTATTGTTGAATCTGCCAAAGCAGAGCAATACATATTATCTTGGTAGGGTACGGAGGGACAATCTTGGTCCCGCCTATCAACGCATGGGTGAATACAAACTCAATTAGATTGAGTATTCCTAGTTGCTCGGTTAGATCGAGTCAACTATAGGCATTATTCCAACGGTTGGAAAAGATAGGTCAAAATCACATCTATATTAACTCTCGGGCGTGCCAAAGCTAACTCGAGTTTTAATATAAATGCGGATATTGATTCTATAAACAAGAGTTGCATAGAGATGTAATTGGTAATCGTTACCTACCGATCATACTAAGCCTTTGGCGTATTAGCCAAAGCTAACTCAAGGGTTAGTATGATGTGGATCTTGTCCCACAAGAATTATAGAATTCAGTGGGAGCATCATTTAATTAAAGGCCTAATTAAATGATTTTAAAAGAATATGATATTTATTTCTGCAAATTTTCTGTTGTAGATAACCATGACGTCGAATTCGAACTCTTTCTCCCTGCGTTCTGTCCTTAAGAAGGACAAGCTCAACGGAGCAAATTTCCTGGACTGGTACAGGAACCTGAGAATAGTTCTCACTCAGGAACGTAAACTGTACGTTCTGGAGCAGCCCATTCCGGAGGCTCCTCCTGCTACTGCCACGTGAGCTGACCGGGATGCTTACAAGAAGCATAAAAATGACGCATTAGATGTGTCCTATCTTATGCTCGCAACCATGAACTCTGAGCTTCAGAAGCAACATGAGTTGATGGGCGCTTACGATATGGTTGAACATCTTTGTCACCTATATCAAGGACAAGCAAGGCACTGGAAGAGAAACTCCAAAGAATACCTGGAAGATCTTACGAAGAAGAGAAATAAAATTTCTACTTCAGGTATACATGTTATAGAAGTCAACCTCTCTATTTCTTCATCGTGGGTATTAGATACCGGATGTACTTCGCACATTTGTACTAATGTACAAACGCTGAGAAATAGCAGGGCATTAACGAAGGGTGAGATAGACCTACGAGTAGGCAATGGAGCACGAGTTGCTGCTATTGCTGTAGGAACTTATCATCTATCTCTTCCCTCTGGGCTTGTACTAGAATTAGACGATTGTTGTTATGTGCCTGCCTTGACTAAGAACATAATTTTAGTTTCTTGTTTGGACAAGAAAGGATTCTCGTTTATAATAAAGAATAAATGTTGTTCTGTCCATTTAAACGATATGTTCTATTGTAGTGCACCTCTAATAAACGGACTCTATATTCTAGACCTTAAGAGCCCTATCTATAACATAAATACCAAGAGGTTCAAGTCAAATGACATGAACCGAACCTACCTCTGGCACTGTCGCTTAGGTCATATAAATGACAAGCGCTTATCCCAGCTCCATAAGGATGGTATGCTGGACTCATTTGATTTTGAATCATATGAGGTATGCGAGTCATGCCTACGAGGCAAGATGACCAAGACTCCCTTTAGTGGGCACAGCGAGAGAGCGACTGATTTGTTAGGACTCATACATAGTGATGTATGTGGCCCTTTCAATGTCGCTGCTAGAGGCGGTTATAGGTACTTCATCACATTTCCTGATGAAGTAGATACGGTTATGTGTACTTAATGACACATAAGTCCGAATCCTTTGAAAAGTTCAAAGAATTCAAGAATGAAGTACAGAACCAGCTTGGCAAGAGTATTAAGATACTTCGATCCGATCGAGGTGGAGAATACCTTAGCCATGAGTTCCGTGACTATCTAGCTGAGTGTGGGATTCTATCCCAACTTACTCCTCCTGGAACATCACAGTGGAATGGTGTATCCGAACGGAGGAATCGTACCTTATTAGATATGGTACGATCTATGATGAGTCACACAGATCTTCCGACATATCTATGGGGATATGCTCTAGACACGACAGCTTTCATTCTCAACCGAGTTCCATCCAAGGCCATGATAAAGACACCATATAAGATATGGACTGGGAGAGATGCCCAGGTGTCTTTTATGAGGATTTGGGGTTGTGAGGCTTACGTTAGACGTCAAGTCTCAGACAAATTAGGACCCAAATCCGACAAGTGCTTTTTCATTGGATATCCAAAGGAAACTAAGGGATATTACTTCTACATTCCCAGTCAGCACAAGGTAGTTGTGGCAAAGACTGGGGTCTTTCTAGAAAGGGACTTTGTTTCTAGAAAGACTAGTGGGAGCACGTTCGATCTTGAAGAATTTCAAGATGCGAATACTAGCACTGAAGCCTCGATGGAAGTTGAACTGGAGCCACAAAGTGTTGTGGATGATGTTCCACAAGGAGTTGAGGAACAACAACCAGTTCAAGTAGACATATCTCTTCGCAGGTCTGATAGGGTACGTCGTCAGCCTGAGAGATACTCATTTCTCTTGTCTGACCATGATGACGTTGTGCTCATAAAGGATGAGTCTACCACCTATCAGGAAGCTGTGATGAGACCAGATTCCGAGAAATGGCTAGAACCCATGAGATCCGAAATGGATTCCATGTACACCAACCAAATATGGACTTTGGTTGATCCACCTGAAGGGGTAAAACCCATTGGGTGTAAGTGGGTCTTTAAGAGAAAGACTGACATGGATGGACTTATCTATAAGGGACGCTTGGTAGCTAAAGGTTTCAAGCAAATTCATGGTATTGACTATGATGAAACCTTTTCTCCAGTAGCGATGTTTAAGTCTATTCGGATCATGCTTGCTATTGCAACTTACCATGACTATGAGATATGGCAGATGGATGTCAAAACCGTGTTTCTGAATGGAAACCTACTCGAAGATGTGTACATGACACAACCTGAGGGTTTTGTAGATCCACAGCATACTAGCAGAGTATGCAAGCTGCATAGGTCCATTTATGGACTAAAGCAAGCTTCTCGGAGCTGGAATCTTCGATTCGATGATGCAATCAAACAGTTTGGTTTCATCAAGAATGAAGATGAGCCTTGTGTCTACAAGAAGGTTGTAGGGGATATAGTTGTCTTCCTCATATTGTATGTGGATGACATACTACTCATTGGGAAGGACATCCCTATGCTTCAGTCTGTCAAGACCTGGCTAGGGAGTTGCTTCTCAATGAAGGACTTAGGTGAGGCATCCCGCATTCTAGGGATTCAGATCTATAGAGATAGATCTAAGAGATTGCTTGGCCTAAGTCAGAGTACATACATTGACAAGGTACTCCTTCGGTTTGCCATGCAGAACTTCAAGAAGGGATTTCTGCCGATGTCACATGGCGTGAGTCTTTCGAAGACTCAAGGTCCCTCTTCTAGAGAGGAGAGAGACCGCATGGATCAGATCCCTTATGCGTCAGCCATAGGATCGATCATGTACGCCATGCTATGTACTCGACCTGATGTCTCATATGCTTTGAGCATGACGAGCAGATACCAGTCAGATCCAGGTGAAAGTCACTGGATAGTGGTCAAGAATATTCTTAAGTACTTAAGAAGGACTAAAGAATATTTCTTGATATATGGAGGCAATGATGAGCTAACTGTAAAGGGTTACAGTGATGCTAGCTTCCAGACCGATCAGGATGATTACTGATCGCAGTCAGGGTTCGTGTTTTACTTAAATGGTGGTGCTGTGAGCTGGAAGAGTTCGAAGCAGGACACAGTAGCTGATTCTACAACAGAGGCCGAGTATATTGCTGCATCAGAGACAGCAAAGGAGGCAGTTTGGATCCGCAAGTTCATCACTGAACTTGGGGTGGTTCCTAGCATCGCTGACCCAGTTGAGCTCTATTGTGATAACAATGGAGCTATAGCACAGGCGAAGGAACCTCGCTCACACCAGCGGACCAAGCACATACTACGGCGTTTCCATCTCATTCGAGAGATTATCGATAAAGGAGATGTGAAGATTTGCAGAGTACCTACAGAGGCTAACATCGCAGATCCCTTGACCAAGGCTTTGGCACAGAGGAAGCATGATGGTCACACTAGGTCATTAGGCCTTAGAGCCTATACTGATTGGCACTAGTGCTAGTGGGAGATTGTTAGTTAGAGCCCTAGAGCCAATCATTTGATGATTGTATGGACTCATTGTATCATATTCTTGTATATTAATAAAGGCATTGGTTTTTGGTTATTATGCTTATTTGTATTAGTGTCAGATAAAATAAGTATAGTAACGTCCTTGAGTAGAACGTTCATACCTATATCAATCGATTAGTTGAATCGATAGTGAGATGATATAGGGAGTACTACTCTAAATCATTCCTAGTCGAGTATTAACATTCAGGGACAATGTTAATACAATAAGACTAGCATGTAGGCCAGCTCGATGACTTGATCTCACAAGTTATGGATATAGAGATATCAAGCTGACACATGGGTATGCATTAGAGAATGTATACTGAATGACCCGCCATGAGAAAGTATCATGGATCGTTATATGAGTGTCATATACTTTCTCATGTGGCTATTAGTATGACTATTAGTCCTTAGACCTGAAATCACCATGGATCCCTACATAAGGAGTTATGTACTTTGGTTTCGTCAAACGTCACCCGGACTATAAAGGCGATTACTGGGTATATAACGAATTATGCAGAGGGATGTGAGTGATGTAGATGGGATCTATCCCTCCCATATGACGGGAGCGACATCGCTATTCTTGATAGAGTGAGACCACTAAGTGCATGGCCATGCGCAAATGAGTCAACATGAGATGTTGAGCTCATTTGATCAAGTGAGTCTACTTGGAGTTCAAGATTTAGATTGATTAGAGGATGACACGGTCTATGCCTCATATTGATCAATCTAGATGTCTAGGATAGAAGGACACTTGTCATTATTTTGTGAGGAGTCACAATTGGTAGTCACAAGGTGATGTCGGATCTCGACATTCTTGTAACTTGGGTAGTAATGATGTGTTGCTAGATACCGCTCATTACTTATGCTCCTAAATGGGTTTAGGGCATTGCCAACGTTACAAGAACCTATTGTAACGCCCACCCTTCTTACCCAAGGGCGGCGCTACGATCTTATACTACTTACGTACATGCTTTAGTTATACTATAACAGCGGAAAATTTTAAATCATTCCTTTTATTTAAATAAGCATGATATCACATATTCTGATTAGTTCGAATGTGCATATATTGATCATATAACTAAAAATATTAATTTGTCCGAATCGTTCTTGCCGAGCCACCACCACACACATCACTATCTGTTCCTCCTGCTGCTCCGTCGTTCCGAATATCTGTCCCCCATATCTGCGGTACAAGGAAAGTAAGCTATGAGCACTCATGGCTCAGTAAGTTCCTTTCCTACTCACTAAAACCGAATTCATATCATTGCATATCAATATCATGCGAGGTATCATAAGCATACGACATACAAGGGTATCATATTCATATTCATATCATAATATCACATGACATTATATCTAATCATCAGATAATTCAAGCACATATGTAGGCAATGCATCATGAATTTGAAAACTTATACTTATAAGTACTTGAAATTAATATCATCATTAGAGGGGATCCCGGTTTGTACCATATACATAATGCGCGCGCTTCATAGGTAGGTCCAAGGTAGCAAGTCTTGAACCCTACCATGCATACATACTAGGCCCGAGTCTTACTCCATCGACCTAGGGCATTCAGAGGCCCATTACTGACGAGGCCCGAGTCTTACTCCATCGACCCCGGGGCGTTTACGGAGCCCACCCTTGGTACAAACCATACAAAAATAACTTATCATGCATAACTATCATATCATGTCCCTAACAATCTTTCATGCATTTCCTTTTTCATTTCTTTTCATTATGTATAGCATTTCCTATGCTATAACATATCATTTCATTTCTTCTCATTATGTATAGCATTTCCTATGCTATAACATATCATGGCATATTACGTAACATAATTTTATTTCTTCTCATTATGTATAGCATTTCCTATGCTATAACATATCATGGCATATTACGTAACATAATTTCATTTCTTCTCATTATGTATAGCATTTCCTATGCTATAACATATCATAGCATATTACATAACATAATTTCATTTCTTCTCATTATGTATAGCATTTCCTATGCTATAACATATCATGGCATATTACATAACATAATTTCATTTCTTCTCATTATGTATAGCATTTCCTAGGTTTCTTTCCCTTTTTCTTTTATTTTCCTTCATGGCCGAAACCTACCAGTCCTTAAGCTAGGTTTCTTAAGTGGCCTAAAGCATGGAAAGCCTAAGTAAATATCATGGCAAAAGTTACTAAGAACATCATACACAAAATTGGATCATAAACAAGCTAGGACTCTTGTGATCTTACATGTCTTATATCATGTAACTAATTTTCTACATTCCAATTAAACATGAGAGCATTAATCAACTTTCATATCATAATATCACAGAGGTCTTGAGCATATTAATATTTTTGTTTAGGCTAATCTAAGCTATCCCTTTTATCATGGCCGAAAAACCCTAAAAAGAGTTCATGAGTTTCTAGCAATGTGAACACCCTTTAAGAAACTTTATATCCTATCATAGGAGCATGTTTATTTAAATTTTTGAAGGTCTTTCTAACCCTTAACCTTTCTGGTCCGAAGCATACAAGTGAGTTTTCTTTTGGTTCCAATTAATTTCCAAGCAAGAAAACCATAGAAAGGTCCTTAGCATTTCATAGAAGGAACCTTGCACTAGTTTGGTTAGACAATAATCTTCCTAGCCTCTTTAAAATATTTTTGGTTAAATCCTAGGGTTAGATACTCCTCTGATCATACATCATATCAGTATAAAATCATGGAAAAGAATCCTTCTACATAGCATAGAAAATCTTATCATGAAATGAGGTCTTGTTTAAATCATCCTAGATTTGAAAACCTTTTCTTTAGCCGAATTTTCTTAAATTCTTTCCTAGGTTTTCTAATCCTTATAAATCCAAAAATCACATAAAAGCCTTGTACCACAGGTGAGGGGAAGCTTACCTTCTTTGCTTAAGTTTCCTAGAGTTGAGAACTTGCTTGTGGACCTTTCTTCCTTGCTTGCTTTGCTCGGCACCAATGGAGGAAGAAGTGGCTAGGTCTTTTGGTGGAGAGGAGGAGGAAGAAGAGGAGGCTTCTTCCTCTTGTGTTGCTCGGCAACAAAAGAAAGAAAGAAAAGAGGGAGTGTCTCGGCACCTCTAGGAGAAGAGGAGGAGAGTGAGTTGAGGATGAAGCCACCCTCCATGCCTATTTATACTAAAATGAGGGGAGGAAAACTTGACTTGATTCATCCTCCTTATTTATTTCTCCTCTTTAATGATAAGAATATTCTAGAGAAATGCTTCTTGAGTTCTCTCTTTTCTTTCCTTTAATTTCTCTCTTTTCTTTCCTTTAATTAAAATTCCTATCTCTCCTCTTACAATATCCTCTCCTATCACACTTGGTTAACATATGCATGCATCCACAAGAGAACCAAGGATCAAAACTTGGTTATGTATATTTTTACTTCTTTTTACTTCCTTTTCCTTTTAAGTAAAATGAATCCTTTCTTATTCTTAACTACTTAGTCCTTTCTCTCCTTATCAATAAATTCTCCTATCCCCTTTGATATCCTATACATGTTACTTACAAGAGGTCCAAGGTTCAATCCTATTTCTCTTCTAACATATTATTGATATTCTTTTGTACATAACAATTCATATATCACCATATTTATTCTTTTGTGCATAAATATTTCATACACATATATATTATCTCATATTCCTTCCTTTTGTTTACATTAATTCCATGTATTATAAATATAGATGATTTATATTCTCAACTTTATTTTCTTTCATAAAGTTTTAATCATCTAAATCCTTCCCATCTTAATATTCAACTTAGAATATTTACACCTTCTTTTCACTACCTTCAAACTCTCATTATCCTTACTTTCTTATATAGGCTTTCTAGGGGTGTTACAATCTCCCCTACTTATTGAAAGTTCGTCCCCGAACTTAGAATGACAATTTCTGCTCAGATTCCTTAGACGTTGGTGGAGCTTCCAATCTCCCTTGACTCATTGAAGGTCCCTCAATAGAAGTCTGCAGTTGGTGTAACCTTGCGGGACCACCTTGATTCAGAACATACTGTGGTGCTTTAGTTTTGGTAGGGCAGTCTCTAGATAGATGTCCTTCCAGTCCACAGTCGTAGCATTTAATTTTGCCCTTACGACAGTCTTTTGCTTTATGACCCTCTATCCCACAGTTGTAACACTTATTAGTGCTCGTACGACATGTTCCTGGATGTTTCTTCCCACATGTATTGCACTGAGAAAACTTGAGCTGCTTGTTGGACGGACCATTCTTAGTGTCGTTCCGTCGCTTTCCCTTTCCACCGTGGTTCCCTTTCCAGTTGGCCTTGATATTTTCCAGTTCTTCCATCTGAGCTTGCTTCTTGTCCTTGCCTAGTGCCTTCAGGTAGTGTTCAGTATTCAGGGCACTGCTAATTAACTCCTCTGTGGTCCGCGGCCTGTTAACTCCGCCGGCCACATTAAGTGCTATCTCGGGTCTGAGCATCTTTAGCATAAGCCTGACCCTTTCTCCCTCCGTCCTAACTAATTCCGGGCATAGTCGTGCCAGGCGGTTGAATCTTTTCATCGCTTCTTCTACCGTTAGGTCACCTTGCCGAAATTCGGTGAATTCATCATAGTGCCTACTTGTCACCCGAGTGTGGAAGAATTCTTCGAAGAATTCCGTCTCAAAATCTGCCCAACTCATTTGGTTTACTGGTCTTTTCACTTTCACTCTGTCCCACCACATTCGGGCGTCTCCCGTGAGACAGAATGATACGCATTTGACCTTTTCATGCTCAGGCCAGTCCAATAGTTCTATCATGCTTTCCATTGTCTTAAACCAAGCTTGTGCGTCCCATGCTTCACAATTACCAGAGAATTTCTCTGGCCTCAGTCTTTGCCACTGGATCAGATACGCTTCTTGACGAACTACCGGTGCCAGATTCACTAGTGGTACCGGTGCTGCTACTGGCTCCGGTTCAACTACTGGTATGTTTGGCGTATTATTCTGATTTGGGGTAGCAGGATTCCCTTGTTGATTCATCATGGCAGCAATCATTTGTTGCTGTTCCGTAAGCTGTCGTTGTAGCTCAGTAACTACATGTGCCCAATCAGGTGGAGGTACGGTCTCCTCCGTTCTGGCATTTCGTCTTCTAGTCATACTTATTTTCCTAAATGAGAATAAGATTAGTCTACGTTATCATTTATGCATGAATATCTTAACATATCATGTCTAGGTTTCATGCCATGTTTGGGTTATCGTTGAGGTATTCTTTCTTATGTTGTCATATCATCTTTAGATTACCTTACCATTCATACGCGTCAAGATCTAGCTGATGGTATTATCATTCTTACTTGACTCATGCTTAAATTGATACCATTTCTACTCTTTTTATTCATCAAAAGCTTTTATTACATTTTTTTTGTTCATAACTTCTTCTCTTAAAAGGCCAGGTAGGTTGTGACTACTCCTGCCATAAAGGACATGATAGCAGTAGTCATCATCAACCCAACCTGTATCGACTTGCCCAGATCATTCTGGGGTGGATCAGGCATTATCGGAGGTTGAATCTCCGATGCCTCTTCCGGGTCGATTATTGTCTCTTCATCCATTCCCTCGTTTTCTTCAACATGTTTGTCCGGTTCCATCGGGTCTTCGTTTAGTTCCCCCTCGAGGTTGTTCAGTCCCCACTCGAAGTCTATTATATCGTTGGGGTTGAAAACCAATTTCCATGTATTCAGCAAGGTTAAATTCATCCTCGCCCATCTCAGGAAACTCGTTCTCTCCTTCATAATATTCCATAATTTCTGAATCTTCATCTTCATTATCGTCCGAATTCCCTTCCTTGATTTCCTCGAGATCTTCCTCTCCGAACTCGCCGTGTTCCGGAGATTCCGAGTCGCTCACATAGTTGTCGAAGTATTCCAGCATATCGGGTTCATCCGCGAACTCGAGGTATTCGCCAAAATATTCTACATCCTCGGGATCGTATTCGAACGGGATATAGTCCATTTCTACAAGATTTTAAAGATTCATTATTCCTCTTATGTTATAGCCTAAGGTTCTTGTATCTAGGCTACCATTCATGCATCCTAGAATATCACCTACTTATCATCATGCACCATTTTCTAGGGTATAACTTAAGGTATCCTTCCTAGGCTACCATTCATGCATCCTAGAGTATCATACTAATTTTTGCATATAAATAAATTAAGCAACTGTACTTACTTGGAGCGACAGGAAGGAGCTTGATGTGTGTGTAGTGAGCTGGCAAAACTTTGCTCTGATACCACCTGTAACGCCCACCCTTCTTACCCAAGGGCGGCGCTACGATCTTATACTACTTACGTACATGCTTTAGTTATACTATAACAGCGGAAAATTTTAAATCATTCCTTTTATTTAAATAAGCATGATATCACATATTCTGATTAGTTCGAATGTGCATATATTGATCATATAACTAAAAATATTAATTTGTCCGAATCGTTCTTGCCGAGCCACCACCACACACATCACTATCTGCTCCTCCTGCTGCTCCGTTGTACATCCATCTGTCCCCCATATCTGCGGTATAAGGAAAGTAAGCTATGAGCACTCATGGCTCAGTAAGTTCCTTTCCTACTCACTAAAACCGAATTTATATCATTGCATATCAATATCATGCGAGGTTTCATAAGCATACGACATACAAGGGTATCATATTCATATTCATATCATAATATCACATGACATTATATCTAATCATCAGATAATTCAAGCGCATATGTAGGCAATGCATCATGAATTTGAAAACTTATACTTATAAGTACTTGAAATTAATATCATCATTAGAGGGGATCCCGGTTTGTACCACATACATAATGCGCGCTTCATAGGTAGGTCCAAGGTAGCAAGTCTTGAACCCTACCATGCATACATACTAGGCCCGAGTCTTACTCCATCGACCTAGGGCATTCAGAGGTCCATTACTGACGAGGCCCGAGTCTTACTCCATCGACCCCGGGGCGTTTACGGAGCCCACCCTTGGTACAAACCATACAAAAATAACTTATCATGCATAACTATCATATCATGTCCCTAACAATCTTTCATGCATTTCCTTTTTCATTTCTTTTCATTATGTATAGCATTTCCTATGCTAAAACATATCATTTCATTTCTTCTCATTATGTATAGCATTTCCTATGCTATAACATATCATGGCATATTACGTAACATAATTTCATTTCTTCTCATTATGTATAGCATTTCCTATGCTATAACATATCATGGCATATTACGTAACATAATTTCATTTCTTCTCATTATGTATAGCATTTCCTATGCTATAACATATCATGGCATATTACATAACATAATTTCATTTCTTCTCATTATGTATAGCATTTCCTAGGTTTCTTTTCCTTTTTCTTTTATTTTCCTTCATGGCCGAAACCTACCAGTCCTTAAGCTAGGTTTCTTAAGTGGCCTAAAGCATGGAAAGCCTAAGTAAATATCATGGCAAAAGTTACTAAGAACATCATACACAAAATTGGATCATAAACAAGCTAGGACTCTTGTGATCTTACATGTCTTATATCATGTAACTAATTTTCTACATTCCAATTAAACATGAGAGCATTAATCAACTTTCATATCATAATATCACAGAGGTCTTGAGCATATTAATATTTTTGTTTAGGCTAATCTAAGCTATCCCTTTTATCATGGCCGAAAAAACCCTAAAAAGAGTTCATGAGTTTCTAGCAATGTGAACACCCTTTAAGAAACTTTATATCCTATCATAGGAGCATGTTTATTTAAATTTTTGAAGGTCTTTCTAACCCTTAACCTTTCTAGTCCGAAGCATACAAGTGAGTTTTCTTTTTGTTCCAATTAATTTCCAAGCAAGAAAACCATAGAAAGGTCCTTAGCATTTCATAGAAGGAACCTTGCACTAGTTTGGTTAGACAATAATCTTCCTAGCCTCTTTAAAATATTTTTGGTTAAATCCTAGGGTTAGATACTCCTCTGATCATACATCATATCAGTATAAAATCATGGAAAAGAATCCTTCTACATAGCATAGAAAATCTTATCATGAAATGAGGTCTTGTTTAAATCATCCTAGATTTGAAAACCTTTTCTTTAGCCGAATTTTCTTAAATTCTTTCCTAGGTTTTCTAATCCTTATAAATCCGAAAATCACATAAAAGCCTTGTACCACAGGTGAGGGGAAGCTTACCTTCTTTGCTTAAGTTTCCTAGAGTTGATAACTTGCTTGTGGACCTTTCTTCCTTGCTTGCTTTGCTCGGCACCAATGGAGGAAGAAGTGGCTAGGTCTTTTGGTGGAGAGGAGGAGGAAGAAGAGGAGGCTTCTTCCTCTTGTCTTGCTCGGTAACAAAAAGAAAGAAAGAAAAGAGGGAGTGTCTCGGCACCTCTAGGAGAAGAGGAGGAGAGTGAGTTGAGGATGAAGCCACCCCTCCATGCCTATTTATACTAAAATGAGGGGAGGAAAACTTGACTTGATTCATCCTCCTTATTTATTTCTCCTCTTTAATGATAAGAATATTCTAGAGAAATGCTTCTTGAGTTCTCTCTTTTCTTTCCTTTAATTTCTCTCTTTTCTTTCCTTTAATTAAAATTCCTATCTCTCCTCTTACAATATCCTCTCCTATCACACTTGGTTAACGTATGCATGCATCCACAAGAGAACCAAGGATCAAAACTTGGTTATGTATATTTTTACTTCTTTTTACTTCCTTTTCCTTTTAAGTAAAAAGAATCCTTTCTTATTCTTAACTACTTAGTCCTTTCTCTCCTTATCAATAAATTCTCCTATCCCCTTTGATATCTTATACATGTTACTTACAAGAGGTCCAAGGTTCAATCCTATTTCTCTTCTAACATATTATTGATATTCTTTTGTGCATAACAATTCATATATCACCATATTATGCATTATGCATAAATATTTCATACACATATATATTATCTCATATTCCTTCCTTTTGTTTACATTAATTCCATGTATTATAAATATAGATGATTTATATTCTCAACTTTATTTTCTTTCATAAAGTTTTAATCATCTAAATCCTTCCCATCTTAATATTCAACTTAGAATATTTACACCTTCTTTTCACTACCTTCAAACTCTCATTATCCTTACTTTCTTATCTAGGCTTTCTAGGGGTGTTACACCTATAGGGTCACACACTTAGGACAATTAGATGGAGATTAGGTTCATATGATGAACCAAGAGGATTAGATTCATTTGATGAATCAAATTGGATTAAGTGTAATCCTAATTGGGCTAACTTGAGTTCGACTCAAGTTGATTCATGTGTTCAATGAGTCTAATTTAGATTTTGACTCATTGAATCAATTTAATTTAATGAATTAGATTCATTATATTAAGTTGGCTCGAATCAAATGGTTAGATTAGATCAACCATGGTTGAGATTGAGTCAAGTTTGACTTGACTTGAGAAGGAAGACCAAAGGTAAATTTTGACTTGACCTTTTGCCACCTCATTGGTGAGTTGGCATTAGGTGGACCAATAATGATGTTCCACATCATCATGGGTGCCACCTCATGGAAGTTACAAAGCCACTCTCTTAATGGTTTCATATTAATTGCAATTAATGCAATTAATTTGGGTGTTTTCACAAGGGAGGTGGCCGGCCACTTTGTGATTAGTGTGGATTTCATTTTTCATTCAAGTGGTGTAACTCCTTCTTCTTCCTTGGGTTCTCTCCTTGCTCTCCCTCCTCTTCCTTGCCTTGCCGTGACCTATCAAGGTGCTAGCACACCTTTGTTTAGGTTTTCTCCATCAAGAATTGTTCGTGTGGATACTTCTAGAGGACCGACACTTGACGGTCTAGAGATCCGGCAACTTCTTGGACGAGCGGGAACGCGAAGGGCTTCGCTTCGAAGGTATAACTCTCATCTAGTGTAGATCGAAAGGTTTTTCAAACTCGTACAAGAAAAGGTTTTTCGAAAAGTTTTGTTTACGAATCTTTGCACGGATCTACGGCTTTGGGTGACTCGGGGTTTCCGCGACGCGAAAAAGCGGTTTTCGCGGCCCGACGAACCCAACACCTAGGTCCTAGGGGGTGGTAACCCTAGGTCCTTGGGGGTGGTAATCCTAGGCAGAAAGTCCAGTCGGTCTGGAGGATCGGACTGACATCAAGTAACTCTCCTGAGTGGAGTAGGTGAGGGCGCGTTTCCCGTAGAGGGAATAGTAGGCGTTGGGTCGACCTAAGGGTTCCGGTTGGAAATATGAAATCAGACCCGGATAGTCCGATGACTGTCAATTACTTGATTTATCATATTTATATCTGTTCTAACTTTGTCTTGTAGGGTATGTTGTTGTTTTGGGATTAACGTGTCTTGTAGGTACGAAAGGAACAAGCTAAGCCTCGGATGAATAGTGTCCGAGGCGCCTCCATGGAGCTTGGAGGCGCCTCGGGTGCAGAGAGGGAGCTGGCTGTGAAGCAGTGCTGGAGGCACCTTAGATGAAGCTGGAGGCACTTTGGACCAAGGCTTGAAGGCGCCTTGAAGAGGCTTGGAGGCGCCTTAAAGCAGATAAGTGCGACCAGTTCTGTGCTGATCTATGTGTGCGACTCGGGCAGCCTGGAGGCTCCTCAGACGTGCTTGGAGGCGCCTTCAGGAGTGTATAAAAGGGGTTGTCGAGGCAGCGCTCAAAAAATCAATCCTATAGAGCTCTTTCTCCTGTGTGCTGCTAACAAGACGATCCGGCTGAGCTACGGCAAGACCCCGACGACTCGAAGCTTCAAGATAGTGATTTTCATCATCGGTATAATTTGTATTCCAGTTTTAATATTGCACTTCAAAGTTGTACTCTCATTTACAATATTATAGTTGTTGCCCACCGAAAGTGAACAACGATCGCGGGCCTTGGAGTAGGAGTCACCACAGGCTCTGAACCAAGTAAATAATATGTGTCTTTGTGTGTTGTTCTTTTTATTTCTGCTGCTTTAACACTCAAGTTTTACGAATCGAACGAAATAGCCACGAGCGCTATTCACCCCCCCTCTAGCGCTTCTCGATCCAACAGTGTAGGTTGTTACACTATTTATATCTTTCTATATTTGATTACCTCTTTCAGCTGTTCTGGAAGAGGCATTTAGTGGATTACCCATTGATAGGTCCGCGGACCTAGGTTTTGGAGTAGGAGTCACCGAAGGCTCTAAACTAAGTAAAAATGATCGAATCTTTTTATGTTCTTTTCAGTTTTTCTTTCCACTGTGATTTTATTTCATGTTTTTAAAAAATTAATTTGGTTTAAAAAAACTTGTGATTCACCCTCCCTCTCACGATCCAATAGTTGGAGTTTGCACATGTAGTAGAATTACATATAGAATGAAGTAGGGTGAAGAATTGTCATTCTTGGCTCAAACCTCGAGGCCTTTTTTAGGCATTGTTTGGCTGACTAAAACCACATTTGGTCAACTAAACCTATTAGTCGACTGAACTTTCTATAGGTCGACTAAACTTTGTGCCCTTCCTTCTTTGCCCCAATCACAATGTTCGATCAATTGATCTAGCTGATCAGTCGATCGAACCTAAATCTACCAATTCTACTTCGTTTCAATCTGATCTTTGCCATTTACCAAAGCTAGACTGGTCAACTGAATTGCTAGTTCGATCGACTAATAAATATGTATTTCCAAGTTTGTAAAACATAATCATATTTGTGCCATGCTAGCTGGATCGGTCAACCAAATCACTTGTTCAGTCGATTGAACCCTCGGTCAACTCAAACTTTGTTTAATTTGTAAAACAAAGTTAGCACAACAATAATATAGTAATAGTCTTACAAAATAGAGTTAGATAAATATATAAGTGCATGAATGAGACAGTCAAGACTACCTTGATCTTAACTTAGAAGCCTTCATTAGTTTCTTTAGTTGGATCAACTCCTAAGGTTTATCCCTACCGGGACATGCCCTCACCGCACTCCCCTCCAAGAATTTACCTCAATTACCTGCCAAACATTTGGTCCTCCAGACCTATTTGGACTTTCTCTATTCAATGTCTAATCACCTAATCCACTAAGACTTTTTCCTATAATACTAAATTAGTATAACAACAATAATAGTAATGCAAAATAATGTTACTAAAACTATACTTTAGGTTTACTAAAATCTACTGGTCCGGTCGATCGCGCGTGGTCTACCAGAAACTATTCAGTCACACATGATTAGAGTTCACTCCTCTAATGCTTCTCATTACCTAGGGTTACCTCTATAAGTATCCCGATTAGGTTTTGATGTGATTAACTAAGTTAAGTTAGATTCTCTTGTATTTGATCCTTGTGTCTAAGTGTGCAAGAACTTAGGAACACAAGAAATCAAGTGGAAGATGCAGCTAGTGAGAAGAGTTGCATAGGAAGTGAGTTGATGGGCTTTGTACATCTGAGGGATGAGGTGCTATAAAAGAGTACACCGACGAATGAGAAGGATGGGCACGACACTTCTGAGGGACGAGAAGCCGGACTGGAAGATTACTCAAGGAGAGAAGGTTAGAATTGGATTCAGATGAGCTCAACTCCAGATAGCCGGAGCATCACCCAAGTGTCTGGAGCGGAAGACTGGATAAGGCAATACTATGTTGACTTGTCCAGACACCTAGACCATGTCCAAGCACCAAGACCCCCTAGCACTGTAGGGGTGGCTCGGTGAGCCGTTGATGTGGATGACATTGAAATGTCCACATTAGCAACACTCTAGGTGCCCGGATGTAACGCCCACCCTTTCCACCACTCAGAAAGGGGGAAAGGACGGGGTTACTCGAAACATACATACATGCATATAAGGCAGCGGAAGTAAATAAATCTTTTTTTTTCTTTCCTTTGAAACAAATTAAAAACTAACTAAAGCATAAGATCATGTTATCATAGAAGCATGTTCATTATCATAGAGCATATATCCAAACATATCATGTGAACCATGTATTAACATTCATAACTTGATCTAACATCTACTACGTGATGCATGACATTTTACTTGAATAAAGCATACTATCAGGGAACATGAAAACATAACTTCATAGTGAGTAAACACCAATAAATATCATCCATCAAACGTTATGTAGCAAAATAAGATCACATGTAAAGTTTTAGAACATAGAAGCAATAAGCAGATCTATTCCACCATGCCACTGCCACACACATTCTTGCCCTTCCTGCTGCTCCCTTTTAGTTCAACCATTCTTTTCCTTTGTCTGCAGTTCAAGGGAAATTAAACTATAAGTACAAAGGCTTAGTAAGATTTTTTCCTACTCACAAAACATAAATCATGCATCTAAACATAAAGTGGTGACATGCTCATTTAACCAACATCTAGAAATAAATTTGCATGCTAGCATAAAGTAGAGTCATACTTGTTGGGTTTTTCGGGCCGCGAAAATCGCTTTTCGCGTCGCGGAAACCCCGAATCACCCATGCCACTGGATCTCGTGCGAAGGATAGATTTCAAAATTACGAGTACGAGTTTCAAACTATGATCTACAGTAGATCTACAAAGGAAAAACATTTTATACCTTTGAAGCATGCCCTCGCAAATCCTGCTTGTCCAACGGTACGCCGGATCCCGAAGTTGTCAACGTAGACAACTCTCTAGTGATATCCACACGAACAAGAAGTGTTCTCTAACACTCAAGGATGGAGAAGAGAGCACCACAAGTGTGCTAGCACTCTCTAGGGCTCTCGGGTAGGATTGGAAGAAGAAGAAAGGAAAAGAAGAGAACACACTCCTCTAAAATCTCTATGTGACTTTCACTAACCTTTCTTCTTGGATTAGATTCACTCTCCTTTCTTCTCCCTTGCTTGAAACCCACGACCAAGAGAAGAGAAGGAGCAAGAAGAGAGCTTAGGAGGAGGAAGATCACTTGAATGAGAGTTACACTTGCAAAATGAAACTCTTTTCATCTAATTAAGTGGTTTGTAACCTCCATGGGATACCAAGAGTCACAACTCTTGGTAACTCCCATGAGGTGGCACTTCACTTAAGTAACCATCATGATGTGGAGCATCATCATTGGTCCACTTAATGCCAACTCACCAATGAGGTGGCATAAAGTCAAGTCAAACTTGACACTTCATCTTCCTCTCAAGTCAAGTCAAACTTGACTTAATCTCTCTCATGGTTGATCTAATCCAACCATTTAATTCAAACCAATTTAATATAATGAATCTAATTCATTTAATTAAATTGATTCAATGAGTCATAATCTAAATTAGACTCATTGAACACATGAATCAACTTGAGTCCAACTCAATTAGCCCAATTAGGATTACTCTTAATCCAATTTGATTCATCAAATGAATCTAATCCTCTTGGTTCATCATATGAACCTAATCTCCATCCACTTATTCTTTGTGTGTGACCCAATAGGTTCTTGTAACGTTGGCAATGCCCCTAAACTCATTTAGAAACATAAGTAATAAGCGGTATCTAGCAATACATCATTACTACCCAAGTTACAAGAATGTTGAGATCCAACATCACCTTGTGACTACTAATTGTGACTCCTCACAATATATGACAAGTGTCCTTCTATCCTAGACATCTAGATTGATTAATATGAGGCATAGACTGTGTCATCCTCTAATCAATCTAAATCTTGAACTCCAAGTAGACTCACTCAATCAAATGAGCTCAATATCTCATATTGACTCATTTGGGCATGGCCATGCACTTCGTGGTCTCACTCTATCAAGAATACCGATGTCTCTCCCGTCATATAGGAGGGATAGATCCCATCTACATCACTCACATCCCTCCGCATAATTTGTAACATACCCAGTAATCGCCTTTATAGTCCACCCAGTTACGGGTGACGTTTGATAAAACCAAAGTACATAACTCCTTATATAGGGAACCATGGTGACTTCAGGTCTAAGGACTAATAGTCATACTAATAGCCACATGAGAAAGTATATGACACTCATATAACGATCCATGATACTTTCTCATGGCGGGTCATTTAGTATACATTCTCCAATGCATACCCATGTGTCAACTTGATATCTCTATATCCATGACTTGTGAGATCAAGTCATCGAGTTGACCTACATGCTAGTCTTATTGCATTAACATTGTCCCTAAATGTTAATACTCGACTAGGAATGATTAAGAGTAGTGTTCCCTATATCATCTCACTATCGGTTCAACTAACCGATTGATATAGGTGAGAACCGTCTACTCAAGGACGTTATTATACTTAGTTTATTTGGCACTAATACAAGTAAGTATAATAACCAAAAACCAAATGCCTTTATTTATATAGAATATGATACAACAAGTCCAAAATACAATCATCAAATGATTGGTTTTAGGGCTCTAGCTAACAATCTCCCACTAGCACTAGTGCCAATCAGTGTAGGCTCTAAGCCCAAATGACCTAGTGTGACCATCATGCTTCCTCTGTGCCAAAGCCTTGGTCAAGGGATCTGCGATGTTAGCCTCTATAGGTACTCTGCAAATCTTCACATCTCCTCTCTCGATGATCTCTCGAATGAGATGGAAGCGCCGTAGTATGTGTTTAGTCCGCTGGTGTGAGCGAGGTTCCTTCGCCTGTACTATAGCTCCCATTGTTGTCACAATAGAGCTCAATAGGGTCAGCAATGCTAGGAACCACCCCAAGTTCAGTGATGAACTTGCGAATCTAAACTGCCTCCTTTGCTGCCTCTGATGCAGCAATATACTCGGCCTCTATCGTAGAATCAGCTACTGTGTCCTGCTTCGAACTCTTCCAGCTCAGCACCACCATTAATGCAAAACACGAACCCCGACTGCGATCTATAGTCATCCTGGTCGGTCTGGAAGCTAGCATCACTGTAACCCTTTACAGCTAGCTCATCATTGCCTCCATATATCAAGAAATATTCTTTAGTCCTTCTTAAGTACTTAAGAATATTCTCGACAGCAATCCAGTGACTTTCACCTGGATCTGACTGGTATCTGCTCGTCATGCTCAAAGCATACGAGACATCAGGTCGAGTACATAGCATGGCGTACATGATCGATCCTATGGCTGAGGTATAAGGGATCTGATCCATGCGGTCTCTCTCCTCTCTAGAAGAGGGACCTTGAGTCTTCGAAAAACTCATGCCATGTGACATCGGCAGAAATCCCTTCTTGGAGTTCTGCATTGCAAACAGAAGGAGTACCTTGTCAATGTATGTACTCTGACTTAGGCCAAGCAATCTCTTAGATCTATCTCTAAAGATCTGTATCCCTAGAATGCGAGATGCCTCACCTAAGTCCTTCATTGAGAAGCAACTCTCTAGCCATGTCTTGACAGACTGAAGAATAGGGATGTCCTTCCCAATAAGCAGTATGTCATCCACATACAATATGAGGAAGACAACTATATCCCCTACAACTTTCTTGTAGACACAAGGTTCATCTTCGTTCTTGATGAAACCAAACTGTTTGATTGCATCATCGAATCGAAGATTCCAGCTCCGAGAAGCTTGCTTTAGTCCATAAATGGACCTATGCAGCTTGCATACTCTGCTAGTATGCTGTCGATCTACAAAACCCTCAGGTTGTGTCATGTACACATCCTCGAGTAGGTTTCCATTCAGAAACGTGGTTTTGACATCCATCTGCCATATCTCATAGTCATGGTAGGCTGCAATAGCAAGCATGATCCGAATGGACTTAAACATCGCTACTGGAGAAAAGGTTTCATCATAGTCAATACCATGAATCTGCTTGAAACCTTTAGCTACCAAGAGACCCTTATAGATAAGTCCATCCATGTCAGTCTTTCTCTTAAAGACCCACTTACACCCAATGGGTTTTACCCCTTCAGGTGGATCAACCAAAGTCCATACTTGGTTGGTGTACATGGATTCCATTTCGGATCTCATGGCCTCTAGCCATTTCTCAGAATCTGGTCTCATCACAGCTTCCTGATAGGTGGTAGGCTCATCCTCTATGAGCACAATGTCATCATGGTCAGACAAGAGAAATGAGTATCTCTCAGGCGGACAACGTACCCTATCAGATCTGCGAAGAGGTATGTCTACTTGAACTGGTTGTTGTTCCTTAACTCCTTGTGGAACAACATCATCCACAACACTTTGTGGTTCCAGTTCAACTTCCATCGAGGCTTCAGTGCTATTGTTCTCATCTTGAACTTCTTCAAGATCGAACGTGCTCCCACTAGTCTTTCTAGAAACAAAGTCCCTTTCTAGAAAGACCCTAGTCTTTGCCACAACTACCTTGTGCTGACTGGGAATGTAGAAGTAATATCCCTTAGTTTCCTTGGGATATACAATAAAATAGCACTTGTCGGATTTGGGTCCTAACTTGTCTGAGACTTGACGTCTAACGTAAGTCTCACAACCCCAAATCCTCATGAAAGACACCTGGGCATCTCTCCCAGTCTATATCCTATATGGTGTCTTTATCACGGCCTTGGATGGAACTCGGTTGAGTATAAAAGCTGCCGTGTCTAGAGCATAACCCCAAAGGTATGTCGGAAGATCTGTGTGAATCATCATAGATCACACCATATCTAATAGGGTATGATTCCTCCTTTCGGATACACCATTCCACTGTGGTGTTCCAGGAGGAGTGAGTTGGGATAGGATCCCACACTCTGCTAGATAGTCACGAAACTCATGGCGAAGGTATTCTCCACCTCGATCGGATCGAAGTATCATAATACTCTTGCCAAGCTGGTTTTGTACTTCATTCTTGAATTCTTTGAACTTTTCAAAGGATTCAGACTTATGTGTCATCAAGTACACATAACCATATCTACTGAAGTCATCAGTAAATATGATGAAATATCTATAACCGCCTCTAGCAGCAACATTGAAAGGGCCATATACATCACTATGTATGAGTCCTAACAAATCAGTTGCTCTTTCGCTGTGCCCACTAAAGGGAGTCTTGGTCATCTTGCCTCGTAGGCATGACTCGCATATCTCATATGATTCAAAATCAAATGAGTCCAACAAACCATCCTTATGGAGCTGGGATAAGCGCTTGTCATTTATATAACCTAAGCGACAGTGCCAGAGGTAGGTTTGGTTCATGTCATTTGACTTGAACCCCTTGGTATTTATGTTATAGATAGGGCTCTCAAGGTCTAGAATATAGAGTCCGTTTATCAGAGGTGCACTACAATAGAACATATCGTTTAAAAAGATGAAACAACATTTGTTCTTTATTATAAACGAAAATCCTTTCTTGTCCAAACAAGAAATTGAAATTATGTTCTTAGTCAAGGCAGGCACATAACAACAATCATCTAATTCTAGTACAAGCCCAGAAGGCAGAGATAGATAGTAAGTTCCTACAGCAATAGCAGCAACCCGTGCTCCATTGCCTACTCGTAGGTCTACCTCACCCTTCATCAATGCCCTACTATTTCTTAGCGCTTGTACATTAGTACAAATGTGCGAAGCACATCCGGTATCTAATACCCACGATGAAGAAATAGAGAGGTTGACTTCTATAACATGTATACCTGAAGTAGAAATCTTATTTCTCTTCTTCGTAAGATCTTCCCGGTATTCTTTGGAGTTCCTCTTCCAGTGCCTCGCTTGTCCTTGATATAGGTGACAAAGATGTTCAACCATATCGTAAGCGCCCATCAACTCATGTTGCTTCTGAAGCTCAGAGTTCATGGTCGCGAGCATAAGACAGGACACATCTAATGCGTCATCTTGATGCTTCTTGTAAGCATCTCGGTCTGCTCGCGTGGCAGTGGTAGGAGGAGCGTACAGTTTACGTTCTTGGGTGAGAACTATTCTCAGGTTCCTGTACCAGTCCAGGAAATTTGCTCCGTTGAGCTTGTCCTTCTTAAGGACAGATCGCAGAGAGAAGGTGTTCGTATTCGACGTCATGGTAATCTACAACAGAAATAAATGCAGAAATAAATATCATATTCTTAATCATTTAATTAGGCCTTTAACTAAATGATGCTCCCACTGAATTCTATAATGTATGTGGGACAAGATCCACATCATACTAACCCTTGAGTTAGCTTTGGCTAATACGCCCAAGACTTAGTATGATCGGTAAGTAACGATTACCAATTACATCTCTATGCAACTTTTGTTTATAGGATCAATATCCGCATTTATATTAAAACTCGAGTTAGCTTTGGCTAATACGCCCGAGAGTTAATATATATGTGATTTTGACCTATCTTTCCAACCGTTGGAAGAATGCCTATAGTTATACTCGACCAACCGAGTTAACTAGGAATACTCAATCTAATTCAGTTGTTCTCACCCATGCGTTGATAGGCGTGACCAAGATTGTCCCTCCGTACCCTACCAAGATAGTATGTGTTGCTCTGCTTTGGCAGATTCAACAACAACATGCGATCGAGGTAGTGGCAGGTATCACGGCATGGTAGGCATTACGAGTTGACGTGATTTAGATCTAATCTAAATGATGATGCGTATCATATACTCGATAGATCTAATCTAATCGAAGGGTGCATCATGTGCACGACTTAGATCTAATCTAATCGTAAGACACTAATTAATTACTTAATTAACTAGCATGCATCACATACACACAAAACAATTAATTAAATAATTAATCAAATAATTTTGTGATTATGTCATGGCCCTACTACGATCTTCTCGAGCCAATGAGAAGATCGGATGATCAATCTAAGGTCAACAGCTTCTCAAGCTCCTTTGACCACCTCGTGTTGCTCGCGCCCTCCTCGTAACTCCGTCTCGAGTGGACCTTCCACCGCTTCAAAATTTACATTACATTTTGAAACTCGAGTTGCATTCGAGTCTAAATCTAATTTACAACAAGAATAAAAGAGAAAGGCACGACGCGCAGGTCGTGAAAAATAAAAACATACAACACGCACATCACATCACGGCACGTAGGTCGTATTATGAATTACAACACGAATTATCCAATAAAATTGGGTCTTTGGGCCATGACTATCACAAAAATAATATATAATTCAAAATTATATATTTCTATAATTTTCTGTAATTTTTTCTATAATTTTTACAATTTTTTACGAGTACAATTTCCCGGCGGTTCCGTTTAGCGGTTTTCGGGCGTAATCGTGGAACGAATCCCCTTGCGGGGCCAGGGGCAGCGCCCCTACCCGCGATCTAACCACCGCGAGGGTTCCATTGCGATCTAACAGCACCTTAGCCCGCTGTCCCAAAAAGTTTTGGGGCGAAACTTTGCCGTTTTGGAAAATTCTTCTCGATAGTCGAAGCCTACAAGTGCCGAAACACTTGTGCTTCGCTTCTACGAGAAAAATACCCATAAAAACTCTAAAAACCATAAAATTACAGAATATCACAGAACTGAATTTTTTTTATAAAAAAAAAAAACTAAACTCGTACAAGCTTCGCACGTGGCTCTGATACCGCTGTTGGGTTTTTCGGGCCTCTAAAACCGCTTTTCGCGTCGCGGAAACCCCGAATCACCCATGCCACTGGATCTCGTGCGAAGGATAGATTTCAAAATTACAAGTACGAGTTTCAAACTATGATATATAGTAGATCTACAAAGGAAAAATATTTTATACCTTTGAAGCGTCCCCTCGCAAATCCCGCTCGTCCAACGGTACGCCGGATCTTGAAGTTGTCAACGTAGACAACTCTCTAGTGATATCCACACGAACAAGAAGTGTTCTCTAACACTCAAGGATGGAGAAGAGAGCACCACAAGTGTGCTAGCACTCTCTAGGGCTCTCGGGTAGGATTGGAAGAAGAAGAAAGGAAAAGAAGAGAACACACTCCTCTAAAATCTCTATGTGACTTTCACTAACCTTTCTTCTTGGATTAGATTCACTCCCCTTTCTTCTCCCTTGCTTGAAACCCACGACCAAGAGAAGAGAAGGAGCAAGAAGAGAGCTTAGGAGGAGGAAGATCACTTGAATGAGAGTTACACTTGCAAAATGAAACTCTTTTCATCTAATTAAGTGGTTTGTAACCTCCATGGGATACCAAGAGTCACAACTCTTGGTAACTCCCATGAGGTGGCACTTCACTTAAGTAACCATCATGATGTGGAGCATCATCATTGGTCCACTTAATGCCAACTCACCAATGAGGTGGCATAAAGTCAAGTCAAACTTGACACTTCATCTTCCTCTCAAGTCAAGTCAAACTTGACTTAATCTCTCTCATGGTTGATCTAATCCAACCATTTAATTCAAGCCAATTTAATATAATAAATCTAATTCATTTAATTAAATTGATTCAATGAGTCATAATATAAATTAGACTCATTGAACACATGAATCAACTTGAGTCCAACTCAATTAGCCCAATTAGGATTACTCTTAATCCAATTTGATTCATCAAATGAATCTAATCCTCTTGGTTCATCATATGAACCTAATCTCCATCCACTTGTTCTTTGTGTGTGACCCAATAGGTTCTTGTAACGTTGGCAATGCCCCTAAACTCATTTAGAAACATAAGTAATGAGCGGTATCTAGCAATACATCATTACTACCCAAGTTACAAGAATGTTGAGATCCAACATCACCTTGTGACTACTAATTGTGACTCCTCACAATATATGACAAGTGTCCTTCTATCCTAGACATCTAGATTGATCAATGTGAGGCATAGACCGTGTCATCCTCTAATCAATCTAAATCTTGAACTCCAAGTAGACTCACTCAATCAAATGAGCTCAATATCTCATATTGACTCATTTGGGCATGGCCATGCACTTCGTGGTCTCACTCTATCAAGAATACCGATGTCTCTCCCGTCATATAGGAGGGATAGATCCCATCTACATCACTCACATCCCTCCGCATAATTTGTTACATACCCAGTAATCGCCTTTATAGTCCACCCAGTTACGGGTGACGTTTGATGAAACCAAAGTACATAACTCCTTATGTAGGGAACCATGGTGACTTCAGGTCTAAGGACTAGTAGTCATACTAATAGCCACATGAGAAAGTATATGACACTCATATAACGATCCATGATACTTTCTCATGGCGGGTCATTCAGTATACATTCTCCAATGCATACCCATGTGTCAACTTGATATCTCTATATCCATGACTTGTGAGATCAAGTCATCGAGTTGACCTACATGCTAGTCTTATTGCATTAACATTGTCCCTGAATGTTAATACTCGACTAGGAATGATTAAGAGTAGTGTTCCCTATATCATCTCACTATCGATTCAACTAACCGATTGATATAAGTGAGAACCGTCTACTCAAGGACGTTATTATACTTAGTTTATTTGGCACAAATACAA
Source organism: Zingiber officinale (assembly GCF_018446385.1). NCBI lineage: Eukaryota > Viridiplantae > Streptophyta > Magnoliopsida > Zingiberales > Zingiberaceae > Zingiber > Zingiber officinale. Next base: position 63,882,923 of record NC_055998.1, read on the forward strand.
GTAAGTATAATAACCAAAAACCAAATGCCTTTATTTATATAGAATATGATACAACAAGTCTAAAATACAATCATCAAATGATTGGCTCTAGGGCTCTAGCTAACAATACTCAGGTAAGCAAATCATAACATAGCATGTGAGAGCTCATACATAAAGTAGTAACATGATCATCTAGGCATCATAGACATATTTTTCAAAAATAAACATCTTACTAAAACATAAAGAAAACATTTAGCATGAATAAGTGTATGCAAGATGTCTTTGAAAACATGTATAATGAAATGAGTATATGCAAGATGTCCTTTGAAAACATATATATCATATACATACTTAAACATAATCTCATCATGAGGGCCCGACTTTGTACCACATACATGAATTTGTGCGCATCCTAAATAGATCCGAGGTAGCTAATCTCGAACCTATTAGGAACTAGGCCCGTTTCCTTGACCATCGACCTAGGGGCACTTAGGAGCCCATCCCTTACTAGGCCCGTTTCTTTGACCATCGACTTAGGGGCAACTTAGGAGCCCATCCCCGGTACAAGCCATACAAAGTAAAATAACATATCATGTTTCATATCATATCATAGAGTATCATGTTTTTGTCATATCATGGCATATCATATTCTTGTCATATCATGAAGAGTGCTCTTAGTCCCAACTTAAGAGAAACATCTCTTAGGCTTTTCATCATACATAAGCCTTACATAACATAATGACATAAAATGCACATAACATATAACATTTCCTAGAGAAAACATACATGATGACATAAGTGCACATAACATTTAGCATATCATAGAGAAAACATAACATGATGGCACAAGTGTACATAACATATAACATGGTGACATAAAATCCATATCACATCATAAGAAGTCATTATCATGTATGGTTAGGGTTTTGATCTTCCTACAAAACCTAAATCATAACTTAGCCGAAACCTAGAGGTAGGATTCTAGGTTTTTAACCCAACATGAAGCATGGAAACTTAAACTAACCATATATCAAGAATCATACATCATGAGGAAACATAAACAAGCAAAGTTAGGTTTTAAAACTTTTCCTTAAACCTTTCATTCAATCTTGGCCGAACCCTAAGGGTAAGGTTCTCAAACTTTTAATACAACAAGAAGCATGAACACTTAAACTAACCATATTAAAGGATCATACATCATGAGGAAGCATAAACAAGTATGGTTAGATTTCAAGACCTTGCTCTAAGCCTTATATTCAATCTTGGCCGAAACCTAAAGGTAAGGTTCTAAGTTTTTTTTTATTTATACAACATGTAGCATGAAAACTTAAACTAACAACATATAAGAGATTATACATCATGAAGAAGCATAAACAAGTATGATTAGATTTCAAACCTTTGCTCTAAGCCTTATATTCTATCTTGGCCGAAACCTAAAGGTAGGGTTCTAAACTTTTTAATACAACATGTAGCATGAAAACTTAAACTAACAACATATAAGAGATCATACATCATGAAGAAGCATAAACAAGCATGATTAGATTTCAAAACTTTGCTCTAAGCCTTATATTCCATCTTGGCCGAAACCTAAAGGTAGGGTTCTAAACTTTTTGGTACAATATGTAGCATGAAAACTTAAACTAACAACATATAAGACAAAACTTTGCTCTAAGCCTTATATTCCATCTTGGCCGAAACCTAAAGGTAGGGTTCTAAACTTTTTGGTACAACATGTAGCATGAAAACTTAAACTAACCACATATAAGAGATCATACATCATGAAGAAGCATAACAAGCATGATTAGGTTTTAAAACTTATCCCTAAACCTTGTATCCATCCTTGGCCGAAACCTAAAGGTAAGGTTCTAAGCTTTTTATACCACATGTAGTATGAAAATTTAAACTAATCACATATAAGAGATCATACATCATGAAGAAGCATAAACAAGCATGATTAGATTTCAAAACTTTGCTCCAAGCCTTATATTCAATCTTGGCCGAAAACTCAAGGGTGAGATTCTAGACTTTTTAATACTACATGAAGCATAAATTGAAAACTTGACAACCTGACCACAAATCCTTATCTTGGCTGAAACTTGCAAGGAAATCCCTAAGTTTTTTTCAAACAACCTTTAAACATAAAGCATACGAGAACTACTTGTACTACAGGTGAGGGAATACTTACATCCTCTCGCTTGATTCACTAAGAGAAGGGACCTTGCTTGTGAAGTTTTCCTAAAGAGAAAGCCCTTAGCTTGGATTCGACAAAAATGAAAAGGAGAGCTTTAGGGTTCGGTGGAGGAAGGAAGGAGGAGGAAGAGAGAAGACAAAATGAAAATTTTCCTTCCTTTCTCTTATTTATGCCAAAATGAAGGAAGAAGGCAAAACCATCTTCTCATTGGGAAGCAAGAAGAAAACTCAAACTTCTCCTTCTAAGTCTCCTTCTAAGTGAAAGGGCCTTCACCTTAACTACAATCTCCCTTTTTTTCCTAACAGCACACCCCTGCTGGGGCTACTGGTTATCACATACATGCATCTAACAAGAGGTCCAAGGTTCAAACCTTGATTATGCCTCTTTTTTGTTCTATTTCCTTTTTATTTTCAAAGAATCTACATAAAGCCTATTTTAATCATGGGAAAATAATTCATAAAATTGCTAGGGATCCTATGGTGTTACACCGGACAGGTCTAGCCGCTCGGGTGAGGATAATTTTTTTATCCTCATACTATTAAGTAGCCATTACGAGTAGATAAGGTGCACAGCTGGGGCCTAGACCAGGTCCAGACACTAGAGATGCCACATCAACAAAAATGAGTAGTTCGACTAGTAGGTTATAAATAGAGCCCTAATCCTCTTCATTAGACACAACACTTTTTGTACTTCAAATTTATTATTCTATTTTTCATTGTTGTGCTTTCAACGCTTGTATGAGGCTTCTTTGCCTTTGAGGATTCACTCGTAGAAGGAGATCTTAGTGAGCTAATATTGTCTTGGACTAGCAAGCTTCTGATTGCCGACCAAGTAAATCTAATTATCTCGTATTTCCTTTTTATGCATTTCAACTTTCATTTATTAAGTGTTTGTCTAACTTAAGTTAAAAAGATTGAGGAAGTGTATAATTGTAATTTCAGGCAATTCACCACCTCTTGCAGGCCAAACTGGAACCTATAATTGTTATCAGAGCCCAGACCACTCTAGAAGGACTAATCGCCTACTAAAGCAAGGAGATGATGGCTGGGCCAAGAATCTACCTTCACTATGCGAATGGAGATATTTTTAAAAATCAATTTTGGAATTCTTTTAATAAAATATAGTTTGTAGTTCCTAAGGATCAATAAGGAGAAGAAAAAGAAGAATATTTTTGGATGAAGAAGGAGCAAAATGACTTTGTAGCCAATAGTAGAGTGGAATACCACCTACTAAGTGTGTTACCACCTCAAGAAGTCAATTGCATTAGAAGCCATACCTCGGTCAAAGAATTCTAGGAGAAATTTCTAGAGCTTCACAAAGGTACATTAGAAGCAAAGCTAGCAAGATGGGACATCCTTCAAAGCCAGTTGACAAACCTCGGAATGGAAAAATGACAGGCGATTGCTCAACTACATGTGATGATCAAGGAACTAATCATCAGACTTACTAATCTTTGCAAATTTGTAACAAATCGAGACTCAGTTCATTAGGCACTTAACACTTTTTGTAATATACTAAAAATATATATAAACGTGGAAATAATGAAAATGTGGCATAATTAAACTTTATTAAGGAAAATAAATATATTTAAGTATATAATTTACTAGAAAATTAGTTTATATAAATTATAGATTTTTTTGGAATTTATTGAATTTATTGGAATTTTTAGAATTTTAAAATGAATATTGAGATATTTTATAAGGATAAATGGGTTAGGCTTTTCTAAAGTCTATTTTGAATACCTAATTAAAGTAGGAGTTGATTAAATCAATTTCCCTAAGTAATTTCCTAAATCTATGTTTTCCTCGCGTTGTCACTCTTCGCCAAGCACCGCGGTGTTGGTTGCTACTCGGAAAACCTAGAGGTTCCACTGTACAAAAATTTTGTACAAAGGTCTGAACCTTTTCCTAGCTACCATGTGTTCTTTTAAATTAAATTTTGGATCGCCTGCGGAACTTAACACGTTTGATCCAAAACTTAATCTATTCGTTCTTTTAGGTTTTGACTTGGGTCTCCTGCGGAACTTAACACGTTCGACCCAAATCGCCTTAAGTTATTAATTCCATTAAATATTAATTTCGATAATTGCTTCCCAGTACTAACGTGGCGAGGCACATGGCCTTCTTGGATATGGGAGCAACCACCATCGACTAGACAAAACCTTTTATAGAAATCTAATATTTAATTTCCTAAAATAACTTTAGGTTAACCGAAAAGAACAATCAAATCACAAGGAAAAATAAAAAAAACACAACTTCGAAAAACATATTCGAAATACTAGAACGTAAGCCTCTTGTATTTGGTATTATTTCCATAAATAACTAGTATGATGCGGAAAAGGAAAAACTACTAGTTATACCTTCTAGAAAGACCTCTTGATCTTCTACCGTATTTCTCTTCTAACCTCGGACGTTGTGTGGGCAACGATCTTCCGAGATGAGAAACCACCAACCACCTTCTTCTCCTCCTAGCTAGGTTCGGCCACAAAAAACTTAACCAAGGATGAAGAACAAAACACCAACCAAGCTCCAAGAGATGCTAGCTTTCTCTCCTTCTTCTTCTTCTTCTCCAAGTAGTATCCGGCCGCCACAAGAGCTCCAAGCCTTTGAGAGATTCGGCCACCACAAAGAGGGTGAGAGGAAGAGGATGACCGACCACTCCAAGGAATAAAAGAGGGAGAGAAATAATAAAGGTTGTCTCACATGAAGGCACCCTCACCCCTTCTTTTATATTCCTTGGCCTAGGCAAATTAGGAAATTTAATTACAATAAAATTTTCTTAATTCCCTTGACATGATTTAATTGAGAAAAATAAAATAAAATTTCCCCAATTAATCTCTAATGGCCGGCCACATCAAAAGAGATAAATTAGACAAGTTTTAATCAATAATTAAAACTTCCTAATTTGTTTCCGGAAATTTTAAAATTAAAATTTCTCTTTAAAAATCTCTTCATGGTTGATAAAAAAAATTTCTATAATTTTAATTTTATCAACATGTGGATAATTTTAAAGAGAAAATAAAATATCTCACCAATCTACAAATAAGGAAAGAGATCTAATCTCTTTCTTTAATCTTTTGTAGATCTTTTACAAGAGAGATATTTTAATTTTAATTCTCTTTAATAAATTATTTCTTCCACATAATAAAAATTAAAATTAAAATTCCTTTTTAATTTAATTTGGCCGGCCCCCACTAGCTTGGGTTCAAGCTAGGGCCGGCCACCCCAATTTATACCTAGGCCGGCCCTAGCTTGGTCGGGCCCCTATTGGTGGGTATATAAGGTGGGTATAGGTGGGTATAGTACTCTATAAATAAGAGGCTACGATAGGGACCGAGAGTAGGAATTGGTTTTGGTCTCCCGATAAAATTAAGCATCCCGTGTTCGCCCCGAACACACAACTTAATTTTATTAATAATAATTCATTTCACTAGAGAACTATTATTGAACTACCGCACCAATCCCAAATTACATTTTTGGGCTCCTTCTTATTATGAGTGTGTTAGTCTCCCTGTGTTTAAGATATCGAATGTCCACTAATTAAGTGAGTTACTGACAACTCATTTAATTAATATCTAAGTCCAAGAGTAGTACCACTCAACCTTATTGTCATGTCGGACTAGGTCCACCTGCAGGGTTTAACATGACAATCCTTATGAGCTCCTCTTGAGGACATTATCAACCTAGTATCTCTAGGACACAGTTTCCTTCTATAATCAACAACACACACTATAAGTGATACCATTTCCCAACTTATCGGGCTTATTGATTCATCGAACTAAATCTCACCCATTGATAAATTAAAGAAATAAATATCAAATATATGTGCTTGTTATTATATTAGGATTAAGAGTACACACTTCCATAATAACCGAGGTCTTTGTTCCTTTATAAAGTCAGTATAAAAGAAACGACCTCAAATGGTCCTACTCAATACACTCTGAGTGTACTAGTGTAATTATATAGTCAAGATAAACTAATACCTAATTACACTACGACCTTCTAATGGTTTGTTCCTTTCCATTTTGGTCGTGAGCTACTGTTTATAATTTATAAGGTACTGATAACATCATCTTCTGCATGTGACACCACATACTATGTTATCTACAATATAAATTAAATGAACAACTACAAATAAATGTAGACAATTTGACCAAATGTGATTCTTTATTCATAATGAATGTTTACAAAGCTTAGGCTTTCAGTATACACTCCAACACGCGGCACTGTCCCACTCATGGTAACAGCTCCGCCCCATCGCGCCAACAGTCGGTGCCCCACCTTAGGCCCCGAGGCTGGCCGACCGTGGCATCACGTCCCACGGCTTCTCTCTAGGTTCCACTACGCAATGCAATCGCATTGGCACTATTCCATGTAGTGCCGCATGTCCACCTGACGTTACCATTGTCCTTCTGCCGCCATTGTCTCGACTTCATGAATGTGCGACAGTGCTTCTCCACCGGTGCCATGTGCTACTGCCGCCACCGCCATCTCTCCTAGATGTCGTTGCTTGGCATCGCAGACCATTGTCGCCCGATGTTAAAGATCGCTATTCTGTTTAAGCGGATGCGATAGAAGTTCGAGTATGGTGCTCGAGATCTCCTGCTGACCCCAACCACAGTCGCCGATCTGCCCACCCACACCATCGTCATTGCCTTCTTCCCCTGACCACTGTAGCATCGTGACCATTATCGTCTCGAAGGCCATCGCAGCCTATTTCCATTCTTGGTCGTGAAATAGCCGTCGCTGGCAATTCTAGCTCTGATAATCACTGTTGCACTGTCAGCCACCACCTTGCTCTCACCGACCATCGGCCACAGCCAAGAGCGGTCACTGTCGATGGAGAAGAAGAGCAGGAGTGAGTTAAGGTAATTGATTAATTGTGTAATTAGATGTATTAACAGATTAGTTAATAGATTAATTAAGTAAATGCTTAGAGCTTGGATTTATCAATTGAATTATCTATGATCTATGCGCACAGATTTATTCATGGTTTAAGTTTAATTAAGTGGATCAACAAATTGATGTAATTAAGAGATGATTGGGTAGTAATCAATTTAATGATAAGAATAATTAACATAGTAGTTATTTGAACTCTAACCAAATTGATAATGGTTAATTAGTAGGATCATTCTAGTAGTTAGATCGGCTTTGTGTCATATACTTGTAGGACTCGAGCTTGATGTAACTCTCAGATGTGAAGATAGTCAGCACAATCTATATATCAGGTGGGTAGATCCTGCTTATCTTCTTGATAGCTTTGATTATAGTGCATGATTGTTTACTGCCATATTTTGATGCGGTCGTAGTTACTCGCTTATCTTAAGTCTATCCTATATCACTCCTGAGTTTGATACCTTATTGTTTACCTTTGATCTATTATGGATAGATATGTAGTTATGTTTAATATTCATGATTGTATTTATGGATATGTATGATATTACCATATTGTAGTGTAGGATATTGGATATTTTGCTAGACCTCTTAGTAGATGATTTGACTCTGTGTTTATTATTAGGATGATCATACCATAGTATACGATATTGAGCATCTTGCTAAATCTTTGTTTATTATTGCATACTGTAGTGTAGGATATTGAGTATCCTAATAGACCCTTATTGTTATTTAAGCCTATAGCTTATTTTCGTGAGTTTATGTTATAGTATGGTTATATACTTAGGCTTATGCCTATAGGTTACTAATATTATAAGTAGTATACTTGTATACTGGTGCGAGGGCATATATGTTAGTGAGATTATACTAGCCTTTACTTGATGGAAATCACTCCCTAGCAGAAGGGTAGCGTATTCTACTAGGCTTTCCTCATTAAATCAGCCCCTAGGATTATTTAATCTTGATCACATTATTTATTATATCTGAGATGATTCCTTGGAATTACTCGAGATATTAATGCTAGATGACTAGTAACTTAGGGATGTGATTGTCTATTTTCTGCCTATATACTAGTAAAATTATATCGTAATATAGGGTACCGAGTATCCTTGTCGACCCTTATTGTATAGGCTCATGCCTATACATTAGTAGAATTATACCATAGTGTAGGATTTTGAGGAGCCTACTAGACCCTTGGTTGTTATACATTGTTGACCATTGTCTCCCATTCATGGTTGAGAGAGTCATCAGCGACTGTTAGTATATCCTATCGTCCATTATCTCCCATTCGTGGTTGAGAGAGTCATCAATAATCGTTGGTATATCCTGTCAACCATTGTCTCCCATTCATAGTTGAGAGAGTCGACAGTGACCATTAGTATATCCTATCTCCCATGCATGGGTGAGAGAGTCATTAGTGACAATTGGTATATAACCTGTTTGTCCACAAGACCATTCGTGGTAGAGTGTTCTCCCACAGACAGTGACTAGTTATTTACCCTGTCCGCCCATGGAACCATCCATGGTAGAGCGTTCTCTCGCAGACAGTGACTAATCATTTATCCTGACTGTGCATGAGACCATCCGTGGTAGAGTGTTCTCCTACAGTTTGTATTTGTTATATACTTGCTATATGTCGGTCATATATTTGTACGTGCATGTTTGGATGTACTGTAAGTAGTCCCGATTTATTGGTTATACTTGGTTGAGCAGGTTAGTGAACTGGTATGTTATTGATTATACTTTTGGTTAGCTGGTGATCATGTTAGGACCCCTACGTTGGTTAGTAAGTATTTTACTTGAGACTGCATCCTTTGATCTCTTGACAGTATGTTATTCATGTACTATCTTCTTCTATTCACTGAGTTGTAATACTCATTATTCTTTATTTTTCCTTTGACTTTTAGGTTAGCAAATAGAGGAGGTGTTGTGTCACTCAGAGGTTCTGGCTACTAGACCAGCTCGAGTTGGTTTTGTGTTGAGTTGCTTCATTTTATTGTTTCCGTTGCTTTCAGTTATAGTTTCTTTCTATTCTAGATTTTTGAGTGTGTTCACATGTACATGCATACATACACTCATTATCCTTTGTATCTGTTTGGTTTTATATTGTATTGGTGATATTTTGCTTGATCTGAGTTCGATATCGATTGTTTACTCTATTGTCACTAGGGGTATTGTCCACTTTGGAGGACAAGTATACTCTCGAGGTATGACACTTTTATTGGTATCAGAGCATGGTTTAAGTTCAAATGCTAGGTTTTGTGTTTTGGGGATTTTGATCTTGTTTCGATTTATGATTTTTTGAGTTTGGGACAAGGCAAGCCGAAGGACATCTCTGAGCTATAGGAACACAGTTAGGTATACCTCTGATGATTATCTTATCTTCTATGTTCACTATCTTGTTAGGTTATGGTTAGACAGTCTCCAATTTAGTTGGATTGTGCATCTATTTCTATATATGTCTAGTAGGTATTCATTGACTTGGTGTACCATTATGACACTTAGTCAATCAACCTTATTCGCAATTGTGGTCGAGATCGACCATGGAAGCGACTAGTGATCCGTTGAGGACTCGACCTTGATGAACAAAATGTTGTTTCTCTGGTAGCGCCGACTGATACCAAGTCAGAAAACAAGGGTCAAATCTATCAACAATCTAGTGGAGATCAAGGAACACAGTCTCTGGTCATCCCTTGTTATTATTGGTTTGGTAAATGACAAGGAATATATACCCATACTCATAGTTAGTAGAGGAGTGATGCATCTTAGTCATGGGGACTTTGATCATGAATTGCTTGTACTTGGTTAGCTAACCTAGAAAGTACCTCTAGTATGTGATCGACACCGATATGGGAAAAGTGTAGATCTTGATGCTTAACACTTATGAGATACATCTGGGTATCTTGACCTGATGCGAAGAAGGATATCGACCACATATCATTGTTGGTTCAGTCAGTAAAGGACCGATTTACTCTGTTTGATTGAGTTTCTGACCTTAGGTAGGTTGTACCTGGTTAGATAACTTAGAGGGCACGTTTGAATACATGATTTGTACAGATGCAGACAATGTAGAATTAACTGCACACCATTTATGGAATCAGTCCATACTTGATGAAAAATGCAGAAGATGATATTTGGGAACAATGCATCACTTGGTTTTATTTTAGGATGCCTTGTAGAGGCAGTACTTTTCAACTCCATAGTGTAGTGGATTTCTAGGTGATAGTTAGTCAACTCGCCTAATACTATGCTATAGGAGATTTTGACTCATGGATCGATCGTACATGGTAGATAACCTTGATGGTACATTGGAACTTACAACCTGCAATGATACAGAGGATGTAGTTTTAGCTATTTAACACCTATGAGATATGACTGTAGTTGAGTGAAAATTTATGATGATAGTCTTCGAATGGTAGAGCATTGATTGACAGTTATTTCGATCGGCCATCTAGTGTTAGTAATCCTTTGTAGTATGATGAATTACAAGATAATAGTTAGTTGATCCAAATAACATTGTCTTTGGTATGGGTTATGATAGGTCGGCTGGTCGAATGAAGGAGTCAGGATCGAGAAAGATAGGAGAGGTATATAGCCGGGTGAATGTATAAGATAATAAACAAACAAATAAAAGGCTTTTTAGCAAGAGCTCAGTCAGGCAAAGCCCAACTGAGCGTAAAGGTACTTAGCCTTGTAAACGCTTTTGTTAGTTAGAGCCCTAGAGCCAGTCATTTGATGATTGTATTATGGACTTGTTGTATCATATTATTATATAAATAAAGACATTTGTTTTTGGTTATTATACTTACTTGTATTGGTGCCAAATAAACTAAGTATAATAGCGTCCTTGAGTAGAAGGTTCTCACCTATATCAATCGGTTAGTTGAACCGATAGTGAGGTGATATAGGGATCTCACTTGGTTACTAGGATTCATAAACTCTAATACTTAAGCCTGGAGGTTTAGAGTTCGAATCCTGGGGGAGGCAAAAATCCACTGCCAGGGGTGGAAAGTCCTAGTGAGTAACGGCACGGCTAAAGGATCGTCGGTCGATGACATGAGAGGTCGCCAAATGAGCCGACGATATAAGGGCCGCCACAAGGGCCGCCCAAGAGGCCAAAGGGCCAGGTCGTTACAACACTACTCTTAATCATTCCTAGTCGAGTATTAACATTCAGGGACAATGTTAATGCGACGAGACTAGCATGTAGGTCAACTCGATGACTTGATCTCACAAGTCATGGATATAGAGATATCAAGTTGACACATAGGTATGCATTGGAGAATGTATACTGAATGACCCGCCATGAGAAAGTATCATGGATCATTATATGAGTGTCATATACTTTCTCATGTGGCTATTACTATGACTACTAGTCCTTATACCTGAAGTCACCATGGTTCCCTACATAAGGAGTTATGTACTTTGGTTTCGTCAAACGTCACCCGTAATTGGGTGGACTATAAAGGCGATTACTGGGTATGTAATGAATTATGCAGAGGGATGTGAGTGATGTAGATGGGATCTAATCCTCCTATATGACGGGAGCGACATCGATATTCTTGATAGAGTGAGACCACGAAGTGCATGGCCATGCCCAAATGAGTCAATATGAGATATTGAGCTCATTTGATTTAGTGAGTCTACTTGGAGTTCAAGATTTAGATTGATTAGAGGATGACACGGTCAATGCCTCATATTGATCAATCTAGATGTCTAGGATAGAAGGACACTTGTCATATATTGTGAGGAGTCACAATTAGTAGTCACAAGGTGATGTTGGATCTCAACATTCTTGTAACTTGGGTAGTAATGATGTATTGCTAGATACCGCTCATTCCTTCATCTTCTTCCTTGCTCCATTTTCTTCTCTCCCTTTCCTCATCTTGCCGAACCCTACTAAGGTGCTAGCACACTTTAGTTTGGTGATCTCCTTCTTGTGTTCGTGTGGATACTTCTAGAGGGTTGTCTACTTTCACAATCTTGGGATCCGACACCATTGGACGAGCGGGATTCGCGAAAGGCACGCATCAAGGGTAATACTCTTAACATATAGTTCTAGTGTAGATCTATAGGTTGGTAAACTCGTACTCGTAATTTTATTTTTGAAAGTTTTTACTTCGCACGGATCCATGGCTGGGGGTTTCGGGGTTTCCGCGACGCGAAAAGCGGTTTTCGCGGTCCGAAAAACCCAACAGTGGTATCAGAGCCACGTGCGAAGACTTGTACGAGTTTATTTTTGATTTTAATGAAAAATATAGCTTCTGTGATTTTCTGTAAATTTAAGTTTTTATGGATTTTTATGAGTAATTTTCTCGTAGAAGCGAAGCACAAGTGTTTATACACTTGTAGGCTTCGACTACCGAGAAGATTTTTCCGAAACGGCAAGGTTTTGCCCCAAAAATTTTTGGGACAGTGAACTAAGGCACTGTAGGATCACTTAGGGACACTCGCGATGGTTAGATCGCAGGTAGGGGCGCTGCCCCTGGCCCCGCAAGGGGATTCGTTCCGCGATTGCGCCCGAAAATCGCTAAACGGGACCGCCGGGAAATTTTACTTGTAAAAATTGTAAAAATTAGTATTAAAATTACAGAAAATTATGGAAATTACATAATTTTAGAATTATGTATAATTTGTGATAGTCATGGCCCAAAAGACCCAATCTGATTGGATTTGTGTTGTAATTCATATTACGGCCTGCGCGCCGTCATTTGTGTTGTGCGTGTTGTACATTTGATTCATGACCTGCGCGACGTGTCTTTCTCTATTATATATTCTTGTTGTAAATTAGTTTAGACTCGAATGTAACTCGAGTTTCAAAATTATAATGTACAAAATTGGAGCCGTGGAAGGTCCACTCCAGACGGAGTTACGAGGAGGGCGCGAGCAACACAAGGTGGTCAAAGGGAGGAGCTTGAGAAGCTGTTGACCCTAGGTTGACCATCCGATCTTCTCATTGGCTTGAGAAGATCGTAGTAGGGCAATGACTAATCACAAATTAATTTAATTAATTGCTTGTGTATATATGATGCATGATTAAGTAATTAATTAGTGCCTAACGATTAGATTAGATCTAAGTCGTGCACATGATGCACCCCACGATTAGATTAGATCTAAATTGAGTATATGATACGCATCATCATTTAGATTAGATCTAAATCATGTCAACTCTAATGCCTACCGTGCCGTGATACCTATCACTACCTCGATCACATGTGTTGTTGAATCTGCCAAAGCAGAGCAACACATATTATCTTGGTAGGGTACGGAGGGACAATCTTGGTCCCGCTTATCAACGCATGGGCGAATACAAACTCAATTAGATTGAGTATTCCTAGTTAACTCGGTTGGATCGAGTACAACTATAGGCATTCTTCCAATGGTTGGAAAGATAGGACATAAATCACATTTATATTAATTCTTGGGCGTATTAGCCAAAGCTAACTCAAGTTTTAATATAACTGCGGATAATGATCCTATAAACAAGAGTTGCATAGAGATGTAATTGGTAAATCGTTACCTACCGATCATACTAAATCTTGGGCGTATTAGCCAAAGCTAACTCAAGGGTTAGTATGATGTGGATCTTGTCCCACATGAATTATAGAATTCAGTGGGAGCATCATTTAGTTAAAAGCCTAATTAAATGATTTAAAAGAAAATGATATTTATTTTCTGTATTTTTCTATTGTAGATAACCATGACGTCAAATACGAACACTTTCTACCCGCGTTCTCTCCTTGAAAAGGACAAGCTCAATGGAGCAAATTTCCTGGATTGGTACAGGAACTTGAGAATTGTTCTCACCCAGGAACGTAAACTGTACGTTCTAGAGCAGCCCATTCCAGAGGCTCCTCCTGCCAATGCCACGCGAGCAGACAAAGATGCTTACAAGAAGCATCAAGATGACGCATTAGATGTGTCCTGTTTAATGCTTGCGACCATGAACTTTGAGCTTCAGAAGCAACACGAGTTAATGGGCGCTTACGATATGGTTGAACATCTTCGTCAACTGTATCAAAGACAAGCGAGGCATGAGAGATTTGAGATCTCAAGGGCATTGTTTCAGTGCAAGATGTCAGATGGGGCTCCTGTAGGCCCATATGTACTCAAAATGATTGGGTACATAGAAAACCTACAGAGGTTGGGATTCCCGCTTGGCCAAGAGCTGGCCACTGACCTGATCTTGCAATCCTTGTCGGATAGCTATAGTGAGTTCGTTCTAAACTACAATATGAACGAAATTGACAAGCCACTGCCCGAGCTGCTTAGCATGTTAAGAACTGCTGAGTTGAACCTTAAGAAGGCAAAGCCCCACTCTGTTCTGATGGTTCAGAAACACGAGGGCAAGGGCAAGCCCAAAGACAAGGGAAAGTCCCAAGCCAAGGGCAAAGGCAAGACACTGAAGCCTAAAGGAGGGGTCGCCAAGGATGCTACTTGCTTCCACTGCGGTCAGACCGGGCATTGGAAGAGGAACTGCAAGGTGTACCTGGAAGATCTTAAGAAGAAGCGAAGTAAGACTTCCACTTCAGGTATATATGTTATAGAAGTCAATCTATCTATTTCTACATCATGGGTATTAGATACCGGATGTGCTTCTCACATTTGTACTGATGTGCAGGCGCTGAGAAATAGAATGGAATTGACAAAGGGCGAGGTGGACCTACGAGTAGGCAATGGAGCACGGGTTGCTGCTGTTGCTGTAGGGACTTATTTTCTATCTCTGCCCTCTGGGCTTGTATTAGAGTTAGATGATTGTTGTTATGTGCCTGCATTAACTAAGAACATAATTTCAGTTTCTTGTTTGGACAAGAAAGGTTTCTCTTTTATAATTAAGGACAAATGTTGTTCTGTTTATTTAAAAGATATGTTCTATTGTAGTGCACCTCTGATGAACAGAATCTACATTCTAGATCTTGAAAGCCCTATCTATAACATAAATACCAAGAGGTTCAAGTCAAATGACCTGAACCAAACCTGTCTCTGGCATTATCGCTTAGGTCATATAAATGACAAGCGTTATCCCAGCTCCATAAGGATGGTTTGCTGGACTCATTTGATTTTGAATCTTATGAGATGTGTGAGTCATGCCTACTAGGCAAGATGACCAAGACTTCCTTTAGTGGGCACAGTGAGAGAGCGACTGATTTGTTAGGTCTTATACATAGTGATGTATGTGGCCCTTTTAATGTCGCTGCTAGAGGCGGTTATAGGTACTTCATCACATTTACTGATGACTTCAGTAGATATGGTTATGTGTACTTGATGACACATAAGTCTGAATCCTTTGAAAAGTTCAAAGAATTCAAGAATGAAGTACAGAACCAGCTTGGCAAGAGTATTAAGATACTTCGATCAGATCGAGGTAGAGAATACCTTAGCCATGAGTTTCGTGACTATCTAGCTGAGTGTGGGGTTCTATCCCAACTCACTCCTCCAGGAACACCACAGTGGAATGGTGTATCCGAAAGGAGGAATCGTATCCTATTAGATATGGTACGATCTATGATGAGTCACACAGATCTTTCGACATTCCTTTGGGGCTATGCTCTAGACACGACAGCTTTTATACTCAACCGAGTTCCATCCAAGGCCGTGATAAAGACACCATATAGGATATGGACTGGGAGAGATGCCTAGTGTCTTTTATGAGGATTTGGGGTTGTGAGGCTTACGTTAGACGTCAAGTCTCAGACAAATTAGGACCCAAATCCGACAAGTGCTACTTTATTGGATATCCCAAGGAAACTAAGGGATATTACTTCTACATTCCCAATTAGCACAAGGTAGTTGTGGCAAAGACTGGGGTCTTTCTAGAAAGGGACTTTGTTTCTAGAAAGACTAGTGGGAGTACGTTCGATCTTAAAGAAGTTCAAGATTTGGACCATAGCACTGAAGCCTTGATGGAAGTTGAACTGGAACCACAAAGTGTTGTGGATGATGCTGTTCGACAAGGAGTTGAGGAACAACAACCAGTTCAAGTAGACATACCTCTTCGCAGGTCTGATAGGGTACGTCGTCAGCCTAAGAGATACTCATTTCTCTTGTCTAACCAAGATGACATTGTGCTCATAGATGATGAGCCTACCACCTATCAGGAAGCTGTGATGAGACCAGATTCCGAGAAATGGCTAGAGGCCATGAGATCCGAGATGGAATCCATGTACACCAACCAAGTATGGACTTTGGTTGATCCACCTGAAGGGGTAAAACCCATTGGGTGTAAGTGGGTCTTTAAGAGAAAGACTGACATGGATGGACTTATCTATAATGGTCGCTTGGTAGCTAAAGGTTTCAAGCAGATTCATGGTATTGAATATGATGAAACCTTTTCTCCAGTAGCGATGTTTAAGTCCATTCGGATCATCCTTGCTATTGCAGCTTACTATGACTATGAGATATGGCAGATGGATGTCAAAACAACGTTTCTGAATGGAAACCTGCTCGAGGATGTGTACATGACACAACCTGAGGGTTTTGTAGATCCACAACATACTAGCAGAGTATGCAAGCTGCATAAGTCCATTTATGGACTAAAGCAAGCTTCTCGGAGCTGGAATCTTCGATTCGATGATGCAATCAAACTGATGTGAGCCAAGAAGAGGCATTAAAGGGAATTTGGGGACCCATGACAAGGTCCAAGACTAAGAGAATGAAGCAAGCTTTGGAAGGCTTAATAATGAGGCTCAAGGAAAAGGAGGATCAATGCACAATGGAGGCAACAACTAAGTGGGTCACATTCCTTCAATTTGAAAGTGAAATTGGACCAACATGAGGACCATTTTCGTGTGCATGCATTGGGGTTTCTAAAGTGACTTTTGATGTCATTTGTGGGTTTTAATGTATTTTTGAGAGTTTCTAAGCTAGTATAACAAATACCATGCATGGTTGCATTAAGCTAGTATTAGGGATTAGTGGTTGCATTAGTGGATAATAAAACCCATGCATGCAAGCATGATATTTATTGCATAATTAGTGCATAGGGGATCTTAAGGGATGTTAAATAGGAGAACTCTTGTATGACAAATTATGTAAGTTTGAATGACAATTTGAGTTTCTCTTTTGTGAGAGCTTCCTTCTTGTTCTTAGGCAAAGAACTAATTTCGATCTTATCAAGGCAATTTGTGGCGATCAAAACTCCATGACTTATCACTCACCTTCTCATCTTGCTTGAGTGTGGCGTCAATACCCTTCCCCAAGCTGAATTTCAAGGCGATCCATTTACAAGGTTTCTTTATCATTTGGTATCAGAGCCTTGGCTCCTTAATTTTCAGGTTTGTGTTTTGTTTTCATCTTTGTTCTTGTCCATCTTTGTTGTCTCTCCATCCCTATCTGTCGCAAATTTCTATTCACTATTTGGGTCCTCAACTTTAAAAAAAACAAAGGAAAATTCGAAAAAAAAAGAAAAAAAAAGAAATCATTAGTCATTGGTTTCTGATTGAAAAAAAATTAAAAATAATATATAAAAAAAAAAGGAGGATTTGTGAATTGAAAGGACTTAATATTCTTTCTTTGTGAAATCTGAATTCAAAAGATATTCCTTTCATTCCTCTTGATCGTTGCTGAATTTCTAGTTTTATCCGTTTATTTCTCTTGTTCTACTCATATTTCTCTTGTTGGTTTCTTGTTCACTTGATTGTCTACTTGCTGTCTTGAGAAAGATATTGATAAGGTTCTTTCCTTAAGATCTTATAAAGGAAGCTGAGTGGATAAATTTGAGTGCAACCACGTGAGTAGAGTGGTGAGGTACGTTTAACATTTCTTTTATAATTTTCCTTGTTATCTTCTTTTGTTGCAAGCATGAGTGGGGAAAAATCACCTAATTCCCCTAAGCGAGATCTTAATAGGCTTCAAATGGAGGCACTTACTCAACAATTTGGGAGAATACTTCAAAGACAACTTGAAGAAATACACTAAAGGATGGACCGACTTGAAGGAGAAAAAGTTTCGAACCGTGGGGGCAATTCTAATCATGAAGAATTTCATCAAAGTGAACCATTCTATGATTCACCAAGAGAAAGAAGGAGGCATGAAGGGGGAAGAAGACGTGAAAGAGGAGGTAGAGACCATAGACGAGAAAATGATCTAGGAGGTGTGAAAGTCCAGATACCTTCCTTCCAAGGGAGGAATGATCCTGAAACATATCTTGCATGGGAGATGAAAATAGAACAAATTTTCTCATGCCACAATTACAATGATGTAAAGAAAGTAAGTGGCTGCCCTTGAGTTCACCAATTATGCCTTAATTTGGTGGGATCAATTGCAAAAGGAGAGAAGAAGGTATGGAGAGCATCCTATCAACACTTGGGACGAAATGAAGACTTTGATGAGAAGGAGATTTGTGCCTTCCCACTACCATAGGGAATTGCACAACAAATTGCAAAGACTCACCCAAGGGAGTAGGAGTGTGGATGATTACTACAAGGAGATGGAGGTGGCTTTGATTAGGGCCAATATTGTGGAGGATAGGGAAGCTACCATGGCTCGGTTTCTCCATGGCCTAAACCGAGACATTGGAGACATTGTGGAGTTACAACATTATGTGGAGCTTGACGACTTAGTGCATCAAGCAATGAAAATAGAGCAACAATTAAAGAGAAAGGGCGTTATGAAGAAATCATCTTCTCCAAACTACTCTTCAAGTTGGAAGGACAAGCCAAAGAAGGAGGGTTGTTCTTCAAATTCTAAGGAGGAAGCAAGCATTAAAAAGCCTATTCCTACTACCTCTTCTTCCACTTCTAAGAGTAGGGATATCAAGTGTTTTAGGTGTTTGGGAAAAGGTCATATTGCATCCGAATGCCCGAATAAGAAGACTATGGTGGTGAGGGATAATGGGAGTATCTCTAGTGAAGAAATTTCTTCTCATTTCTCTTCCTCAAGTGATGAAGAAAATGATGGAGCAGCCTATGCGCAAGATGGAGATCTCTTGGTGGTTAGGAGATTATTGGGAAGCCAAGCCAAGGAGCATGAGGAGGACCAAAGAGAAAATATTTTTCATACCCGCTGCCTTATTCAAGGAAAGACATGCTCTATGATCATTGATGGTGGAAGTTGCACCAATGTGGCATGCACTAGGTTGGTCACCAAAGTCAACCTCAAGACTACACCACATGCAAGACCATATAAACTCCAATGGCTAAGTAATAGTGGTGAATTGGTAGTGAACCAGCAAGTGTTGATTAATTTCTCCATTGGCAAATATGAAGATCAAGTTCTATGTGATATTGTGCCTATGGAGGCAAGTCACATTCTTCTTGGAAGACCTTGGCAGTTTGATAGGCGAGCTCTCCATGATGGATTCTCCAACAAGATCTCTTTTGTCCACAATTCTCGCAAAGTTACACTTGTACCATTATCACCTTGGGAGGTTTGTGAGGATCAAATAAAAATGAGAGAGAAAAGAGAAAAATAAGAGAGAGAGCATAAGAAAAAGAAAGAGTATGTGCAAAAGAAAATACTTGATTTTGAGGACAAAATTCAAAAGAAAAGAAAGAATGAGGAAAAGAAAGAGAGAAAAATAAAAAATTTGTTTACAAAAGTAAGTGAGGTGAAGAAACTTTATTTGACAAGGCAACCAATATTTCTTCTTTTGTGCAAGGAAACTTGCTTGGAATCTAATACTAACTCTTTGCCTAATGAAGTTGTTATTTTGCAAGATTTTGAAGATGTGTTTCCCAAGGAAGTACCTCACGGATTGCCACCAATGAGGGGAATTGAAGACCAAATAGACCTTATTCCTGGCGCTTCTCTACCCAATAGGCCAGCTTATAGGAGCAACCCTCAAGAAACAAAGGAGATACAAAATCAAGTGGAGGAGTTATTGCAAAAAGGATGGGTTAGAGAAAGTTTAAGTCCTTGTGCTGTACCCGTAATTTTGGTGCCTAAAAAGGATGAAACATGGAGGATGTGCACTGACTGTAGAGCCATCAACAACATCACAATTCGGTATAGACATCCAATCCCTAGACTTGATAATTTGCTTGATGAATTGCATGGTGTTTGCTTCTTTTCTAAAACTGATTTAAAAAGTGGGTACCATCAAATTAGGATAAGGGAAGGGGTAATCTAAGACATTACCTCATGGACTTTACATGCCTTTGCCTATTCCTAATTTTCCTTGGACTGACTTGTCTATGGATTTTGTTTTAGGGCTACCACGTACTCAAAAAGGTAAGGACTCTATTTTTGTGGTCGTTGATAGATTCTCCAAGATGGCACACTTCATACCTTGCCACAAGGTGGATGATGCAACTCATGTGGCAGATTTGTTTTTCAAAGAGGTGGTAAGACTTCATGGCATGCCTAGGAGCATTGTTTCAGATCGTGACACCAAATTTTTAAGCCATTTTTGGAGGACCTTATGGAACAAGCTGGGAACAAAGCTTCTTTTCTCCACCACATGCCACCCACAAATTGACGGCCTGACTGAGGTGGTAAATAGGACATTTTCTACTCTTCTTAGAGCAATTATTAAGAAGAACATTAAGTCTTGGGAAGGATGTTTACCTCATGTTGAATTTGCTTATAATAGGGCGGTCCATTCTATTACTCAATTTTCTCCTTTTGAGATTGTTTATGGGTTCAATCCACTAACACCTCTAGATTTGCTTCCTTTACCTAACAATTCTTCTTTAGTTCACAAGGATGGCAAAACAAAGGCAGAATATGTGAAGAAGCTTCATGAGCAAGTTAAAGCTCAAATTGAGAAGAAAATGGAGCAATATGCAAATCGAGCCAATAAAGGGAGAAAAAGAGTGGTCCTTGAACTCGGTGATTGGGTGTGGGTTCATATGAGGAAGGAACGGTTTCCTACCCAAAGGAAATCAAAGCTTCAACCAAGAGGAGATGGACCATTCCAAGTGTTGGAAAGAATTAATGACAATGCTTACAAAATTGATTTGCCCGGTGAGTATGGTGTTAGTGCAACATTTAATGTGGCTGATTTGACTCCTTTTGATGTAGGAGATGAAGACCTAAATTCGTGGACGAATTCACCTAAAGAAGGAGGGAATGATGTGAGCCAAGAAGAGGCATTGAAGGGAATTGGGGGACCCATGACAAGGTCCAAGACTAAGAGAATGAAGCAAGCTTTGGAAGGCTTAATAATGAGGCTCAAGGAAAAGGAGGATCAATGCACAATGGAGGCAACAACTAAATGGATCACATTCCTTCAATTTGAAAGTGAAATTGGACCAACATGAAAATCATTTTCGTGTGCATGCATGGGGGGAGTTTCTAAAGTGACTTTTGATGTCCTTTGTGGGTTTTAATGCATTTTTGAGAGTTCCTAAGCTAGTATAACAAATACCATGCATGCATAGTTGCATTAAGCTAGTATTAGGGATTAGTGGTTGCATTAGTGGATAATAAAACCCATGCATGCAAGCATGATATTTATTGCATAATTAGTGCATAGGGGATCTTAAGGGATGTTAAATAGGAGAACTCTTGTATGACAAATCATGTAAGTTTGAATGACAATTTGAGTTTCTCTTTTGTGAGAGCTTCCTTCTTGTTCTTAGGCAAAAAACTAATTTCAATCTTATCAAGGCAACTTGTGGCGATCAAAACTCCATGACATATCACTCACCTTCTCATCTTGCTTGAGTGTGGCGTCAATACCCTTCCCCAAGTTGAATTTCAAGGAGATCCATTTACATGGTTTCTTTATCACAAATAGTTTGGTTTCATCAAGAATGAAGATGAGCCTTGTGTCTACAAGAAGGTTGTAGGGGACATAGTTGTCTTCCTCATATTGTATGTGGATGACATACTACTCATTGGGAAGGACATCCCTTTGCTTCAGTCTGTCAAGACCTGGCTAGGGAGTTGCTTCTCAATTAAGGACTTAGGTGAGGCATCTCGCATTCTAGGAATATAGATCTATAGAGATAGATCTAAGAGATTGCTTGGCCTAAGTTAGAGTACATATATTGACAAGGTACTCCTTCGGTTTGCCATGTAGAACTCCAAGAAGGGATTTCTGCCGATGTCACATGGCGTGAGTCTTTCGAAGACTCAAGGCCCCTCATCTAGAGAGGAGAGAGACCGCATGGATCAGATCCCTTATGCCTCAGCCATAGGATCTATCATGTACGCCATGCTATGTACTCGTCCTGATGTCTCGTATGCTTTGAGCATGACGAGTAGATACTAGTCAGATCCAGGTGAAAGTCACTGGATAGCGGTCAAGAATATTCTTAAGTACTTAAGAAGGACTAAAGAATATTTCTTGATATATGGAGGCAATGATGAGCTAGCTGTAAAGGGTTACAATGATGCCAGCTTCCAGACCGATCAGGATGATTATTGGTCGCAGTCAGGGTTCGTATTTTGCATAAATGGTGGTGCTGTGAGCTGGAAGAGTTCGAAGCAGGACACAGTAGCTGATTCTAAGACAGAGGCCGAGTACATTGCTGCATCAGAGGCATCAAAGGAGGCAGTTTGGATCCGCAAGTTCCTCACTGAACTTGGGGTGGTTCCTAGTATCGCTGACCCTATTGAGCTTTATTGTGACAACAATGGAGTTATAGCACAGGCTAAGGAACCTCGCTCACACCAGCGGACCAAACACATACTACTACGATGTGAAGATATGCAGAGTACCTACAGAGGCTAACATCGCAGATCCCTTGACCAAGGCTTTGGCACAGAGGAAGCATGATGGTCACCCTAGGTCATTGGGGCTTAGAGCCTACACTGATTGACACTAGTGCTAGTGGGAGATTGTTAGTTAGAGCTCTAGAGCCAATCATTTGATGATTGTATTATGAACTTGTTGTATCATATTCTTATATAAATAAAGGCATTTATTTTGGTTATTATACTTACTTGTATTGGTGTCAAATAAACTAAGTATAATAGCATCCTTGAGTAGAAGGTTCTCACCTATATCAATCGGTTAGTTGAACCGATAGTGAGATGATATAGGGAACACTACTCTTAATCATTCGTAGTCGGGTATTAATATTCAGGGACAATGTTAATGCGACGAGACTAGCATGTAGGTCAACTCGATGACTTGATCTCACAAGTCATGGATATAGAGATATCAAGTTGACACATGGATATGCATTGGAGAATGTATACTGAATGACCCTCCATGAGAAAATATCATGGATCGTTATATGAGTGTCATATACTTTCTCATGTGGCTATTAGTATGACTACTAGTCCTTAGACCTGAAGTTACCATGGTTCCCTACATAAGGAGTTATGTACTTTGGTTTCGTCAAACGTCACCCGTAACTGGGTGGGCTATAAAGGTGATTACTGGGTATGTAACGAATTATGCAGAGGGATGTGAGTGATGTAGATGGGATCTATTCCTCCTATATGACGGGAGCGACATCGATATTCTTGATAGAGTGAGACCACGAAGTGCATGGCCATGCCCAAATGAGTCAATATGAGATATTGAGCTCATTTGATTTAGTGAGTCTACTTAGAGTTCAAGATTTAGATTGATTAGAGGATGACACGGTCTATGCCTCATATTGATCAATCTAGATATCTAGGATAGAAGGACACTTGTCATATATTGTGAGGAGTCACAATTAGTAGTCACAAGGTGATGTTGGATCTCAACATTTTTGTAACTTGGGTAGTAATGATGTGTTGTTAGATACCTTTCATTACTTATGCTCCTAAATGGGTTTAGGGGCATTGCCAACATTACAAGAACCTATAGGGTCACACACTAAGGACAATTAGATGGAGATTAGGTTCATATGATGAACCAAGAGGATTAGATTCATTTGATGAATCAAATTGGATTAAGAGTAATCCTAATTGGGCTAATTGAGTTGGACTCAAGTTGATTCATGTGTTCAATGAGTCTAATTTAGATTATGACTCATTGAATCAATTTAATTAAATGAATTAGATTCATTATATTAAATTGGCTTGAATTAAATGGTTGGATTAGATCAACCATGAGAGAAATTAAGTCAAGTTTGACTTGACTTGAGAGGAAGATGAAGAGTCAAGTTTGACTTGACTTTATGCCACCTCATTGGTGAGTTAACATTGAGTGGGCCAATGATGATGCTCCACATCATCATGGATGCTTAAGTGGGATGCCACCTCATGGGAGTTACCAAGAGTTGTGACTCTTGGCATTCCATGGAGGTTACAACATCTCTTAATGTGGCCGGCCACATCAATGGATGAATAAGTTTCATTTTGTGAGTTATTCTCATTCATTCCTTCATCTTCTTCCTTGCTCCATTTTCTTCTCTCCCTCTCCTCATCTTGCCAAACCCTACTAAGGTGCTAGCACACTTTAGTTTGGTGATCTCCTTCTTGTGTTCGTGTGGATACTTCTAGAGGGTTGTCTACTTTGACAATCTTGAGATTCGGCACCATTGGACGAGCAGGATTCGTGAAAGGCACGCATCAAGGGTAAAACTCTTAACATATAGTTCTAGTGTAGATCTATAGGTTGGTAAACTCATACTCGTAATTTTATTTTCGAAAGTTTTTACTTCGCACGGATCGGTGGCTGGGGGGGGTTTCAGGGTTTCCGCGACGCGAAAAGCGGTTTTCGCGGCCCGAAAAATCCAACAACTTTTAATATATTATTGGCCGAGTGAGCACCAATGTACCTTCGTGCGCTCGGTCTGGCAAAGCCCAACCGAGCGTAAAGGTACTTAGCTTTGTAGAAATTTTAGTATATTACTGGTCGAGTGAAGGCCAAGTGAGCACCAATGTGCCTACATGTGCTTGATCAGGCAAAGCCCGACTGAACGTAAAGGTACATAGCCTTATAGAAGCTTTTAGTATATTACCGGCCGAGTGAGTACCAATGTGCCTACACATGCTCGATCAGGTAAAGCTTGACCGAGCGTAAAGGTACATAGCCTTATAGAAGGTTTTAGTATATTAGCGACCGAGTGAAGGTCGAGCAGGCACCAATATGCTTACACGCGCTAGGTCAGGCAAAGCTCAACCGCGTGTAGGGGCACTTAGCCTTATATAGAGTTTTTACCGGCCGAGTGAGGGTCGAGTAGACACCAATGCGCATACGAGTGCTTGGCTGGATAAAGTCTGATCGAGCATAAGGGCATTTAGCCTTATCTATAGTTTTCAGTATGTTACTAGTCGAGTGAGGGCCGAGCGAGCATTGATATACTTACACTCGCTCGGGTAAGCAAAGCTCGACCGAGCGTAAAAGCATTAAGCCTCATACAGCTTGTAGTATGTTACCGACCGAGTGAGGGGCGAGCAAGTGCTAGTATGTGTATATGCGCTCGGTCAGGCAAAGCCCAACTGAGCGTAAGGGCACTTAGCCTTATATCTAGTTTTCAGTATGTTACTGGCTGAATGAAGGCCGAGCGAGTGCCAGTATATGTATATCCGCTCGGTTGGACAAAATCTAACCGAGCGTAAAAGCATTAAGCCTTATACAGCTTGTAGTATATTACTGGCCGAGTGAAGGCCGAGCAAGTGTCAATATGTGCATATGCACTCGGTCGGACAAAGTCTGACCGAGCGTAAGGGCACTTAACCTTATATATAGTTTTTAGTACGTTCCTGGCCAAGTGAAGGACAAGCGAACACCCATGTGCTTACACGTGCTCGGTCAAGTAAAGCCCGACCGAGCATAAAGACATTTAGCCTTATAGAAGCTTTTAGTATATTATCGGTCGATTGAAGACCAAGCAAGGACTAGTGTGCATAAATGTGCTCGGCTGGGCAGAGCCCGATCATGCGTAGGGGCATTCAGCCTTATAAAGCTCATAGGTATTCTCGGCTGAAACATGCTTAGCAAAAGGTATTCTCAATATATACACGACCGACTTGAATGATCGGTCGAGATATGCTTAACAGAAGTATATAAGTATGACAGTCTGGTAAATTTGACAAAAAATATCTTCTAGAAGCTTCTTCAGTTATAATGACGTGTTCCTATACATACCTCATCATAAATATGAGTCACAAACGATAAAAGAGGTACATCTTAGTACAAAAAAGATTTCTTAAATGATTATTATACAAAGCTTAGAAGATGACTTCATCTCCGAAACAAACTCTAATAAACTGGGGACCACTTCATGACTACGGAGGTTACATGAAGTAGTATAAAAAGGGGGATCCTCTCCGTTGGTAAGGTAAGCAAGTTCTAGCATCTAAACTCTATTTCTAAGTACTTTAGTTACTGTATTTCTTCTTCTTCTTCCATCTTTTGAGAGAGGAATTGACTTGAGCGTCGGAGGACCTAGCCAGGGATCCCCACCCCAGTCTTAGGTCACTAACACTTTGTTGGCTTGTCTCATTATGCATAAGATTATGGAGGAACTCTTCTAGATCTCAGGAGTTCATCTTCATCAGAAATTATCGTTCATCGAAGCCAGCACACCACCTCACATATTTCAGACAGGATCAAATTTGGCGTCGTCTGTGGGAGCTATTCACCTGAATCTGAAGCTACGAAGATGGAGCAAGTCGGAAAACTCAACACTATTACTATATCTTAGGAGGATCTATATCTTCTCATCCAAGCCAAAGCACAAAAGCTTTTTTAACAACATCAAGCCAATACTGGAGGTACGATGCCCATAGCTCCGAATCCTGCTATATCAACAACTGCTTATCCAAGGGAAAGAGGGGTGGAAGAAGCTGATCTGGTTCATCTATTCCCTACTCCTCTCTCCCCAACTCGACGCCCTAGGGCATTCTTTCTTACCCCTTTGGAACAAGAAAGGAATTTTCCCAAGAATCCTCTAGAGAAGTGCTAGCACATGAGAAGCGTAAAGGGAAGACAGTGGCCAGTGATAGTTCTCCGGAACAAATCATCACTCCATTCTCTCAGCGAGTGCTAGATGATTCGCTTCCAAAGAATTACCAAAATGTAAATATTGGAGAATATTCAGGAACAACTGATCTAGAGGATTATCTGTTGAAATTTGAAAATGCTGCTCTGCTTTAACAATTCTCTGATGGCATTAAGTGCCGAATGTTTCTTACTACATTTGGAGGAAAGGTTCAAAGATGGTTCAAGCGATTACTGGATAATTCCATTTGGCGCTTTAAGGATTTTCGCAAGCTACATGATTTTTCTAGCAATCGAAGGTATCATAAAGCCCCTTGGAGTCTCTTTTCAATCAAGCAGGGGCCTAAAAAATCTATCAGAGCCTATATTAAAAGATTCAACCAGATGGCCATCGATGTCCCTATGACCACCACAGAGATCCTGGTAAGCGCCTTTTCTCAAGGGCTTAATGATAACGATTTCTTTAAAAATTTAGTTAAGAAAGCCCCTACCAATTTTGATATATTGATTAAGAGAGCTTTGAAGTTCATCAATGTGGAGGAGGCTCTGATGTGAATCCAAAGAAAAAGATATCTCAAGAACCCACAACGAATGGAAGAAGAAAGAAAGAAAGAACTAAATCGATAAGATTGAAGAAAAGAACCTCGATCCAATGCTTAGGAAAGTATGAACCTTGGTATAGAAGATGGTAGACGCCACAACCTTGGGATGAAGGTTGATAAATATTCAACACCACAAGGAAATACCTTTATAAGTTCTAATTCAATGAAGAACTAACAAGTGAGAGCGTCACCATGCTTTAGATTGAAAAATATGTCAAAGATACATGCGTGACCATCACCCCCTTTATTTATAGCTATAAGGTGACCAAAAACCCTAAAAGGCCAAAAGAAAGCCCATTTAGTAAAGGTCTATGTAGACTACTTTGCCATTTTAAGCTTATGGCTTTATTACAACCCAAATAAAAGTAGAAATTGAGTCTAAATTATGCCTACATATCTCTACTACATAGACATGAGATTTAAGTGCTAATTAAGCTCATCTGAGGCTTGAATTAGGTTGACTATGCCGAATGACTTGCTCTTGGTCAAACCTTCTTCAATGGTAGCTTTGACCTTCACATCTTCAATTAGTACATTAAGTGCTTCCTTCATCTTTCTAGCCTTAGCCCTTGTAATTGGGCCTCCATTGATGCATAATGGATCATCATTAACATCTAGAGTGGGTTGACCTTGATCCATATCGTTAGCTTGTTACTTTCATTCTTTGACTCCATCATTACCCCTTTCCCCAAAAGTATTCATCCTCGAATCTTGATCACCTACATCAAAGAGAGAAAGATCAAAAACATTAAATGTAGCACTCACATTATACTTACCTGGTAAGTCAAGCTTGTATGCATTATCATTGATTCTAGCAATGACTTGAAATGGACCATCTCCTCGTGGATGCAACTTAGTATGACATTTAGTAGGGAATCTTTCCTTCCTCATATGAACCCAAACCCAATCTCGGGGTTCAAAGATCACTTTCTTTCATCCCCTGTTGGCTTGCGTAGCATATTGTTCAGTTCTCTTTTTAATTTGCAATTGAACATTTTCATGCAGTTGCCTCACAAACTCAACTTTTCTGACACCATCTAAACTGGCATGCTAAAAGATAGGTAAAGGTGACAAATCTAAAGGAGTTAAAGGGTTGAATCTATATACCACTTCAAAAGGTGAAAAATTAGTAGTAGAATGCACAAATCTTTTATAAGAAAATTCAACATGTGGTAAACAATCGTCCCAACCTTTTAAATTCTTTTGAATGATAACTCTCAATAAAGTAGATAATTTACTACCTCAGTTTGTCCATTTGTTTGTGGATGACAAGTTGTAAAAAACAAAAGCTTTGTTCCCAATTTTCCTCATAGTATCTTCCAAAAGTAGCTTAGGAACTTTGCATCATAATCTGAAACTATGCTCCTTGGTACTCCATGAAGCCAAACAATCTCCCTAAAAAATAGATCCGTAATATGGTTAGCATCATTTGTTTTCTTACAAGGAATAAAATGAGCCATTTTAGAAAATCTATCCACAACGATAAAATTGGAATCCATACCTCGTTTAGACCTTGGTAGTCCTACAACAAAGTCCATGGAAATATCAACCTAAGGTTCACTAGGAATTGGTAAAGGTGTATACAATCCATGAGGTAAAGATCTAGATTTTGCTTGCCTACATGTAATACACTTCTCACAAAACTTGACTACATCTCGTTTCATGTGTCACCAAAAGAAATGCTCTACCAACACTTCTAGAGTTTTTCTTACTCCAAAATGTCCCATTAGTCCCCCACCATGAGCTTCTTGGATTAATAATTCCCTTAATGAACAATTAGGGACACACAACCTATTCACTCTAAAAAGAAATCCCTCATTCCTATAAAACTTCCCAAATGCAACATGTTCACAAACATCAAACATATTTCCAAAATTAGGATCATTAGAATATAGATCTTTAATGTATTCAAATCCTAACAATTTAGTGTTCAAAGTAGAGATCAAGGTATACCTTCGAGATAAAGCATCTGCAACAATGTTTTCCATACCTTGTTTATATTTGATCACATAAGGGAATGATTAAATAAACTCCACCCATTTTGCATGACGTCTATTCAACTTACTTTGACTCTTCAAATGCTTCAACGATTCATGGTCAGTGTGAATGACAAACTCTTTGGGCCACAAGTAATGCTGCCAAGTCTCTAAAGCCCTCACCAATGCATACATCTCCTTGTCATAAGTTGGATAGTTCAAAGCTGCTCCGCTAAGTTTCTCACTAAAATAAGCAAGAGGTTGACCTTCTTGTATTAGCACAGCTCCAATACCTATTCCTGATGCATCACACTCACTTTCGAAAGTTTTAACAAAGTTAGGTAATGCAAGTAATGGTGCAGAACTTACTTTCTCCTTAAGTAAGTTGAAAGCTAAAACTTGTTCACTATCTCAATGAAATCCAACATTCTTTTTAACAACTTGCTTTTGAAGCTCCTTCATCTCCATAGGATTGCTCCTATAGGCTGGTCGATTAGGAATGGATGCTCCTGGGATGAAGTCAATTTGGTGCTCTATTCCCCTAAGTGGTGGCAATCCATCAGGAACTTCTTCAGGAAAGACATCATCAAATTCCTGCAAAATAGATTTAACGACACTAGGCAAAGAAGGGTTAAAATTGTTAGTGTTGAAATACGCCTCCTTGTACAAAAGTACAATCATCGACTGTTGAGAATAAAAAGCTCTCTTAACATCTCTTTCTTTTGCATAAAAACTCTCTTTTTTACTCTCTTGCTCTATTTTTTTTTGTTTCTTTTTCATTCTTTTTTCACTACTCTCATCCTCACTTTTTCTTTTCTCACACTCCTTTTCTTTTTCATTTTTTTCTCTCACAATCTTTTCTTTTTTCACTTGCTTTTTTTATCCTCAATTAATCTTCATATACTTGCTTAGGAGTTAATGGTACAAGAGTTAGAAGTTTACCATTCATCTTAAAAGAATATTTATTTGTGAAGCCATAGTGCATGATCCTCTTATCAAATTGCCATGGTCTACCTAAAAGCAAATGACTTGCATGCATTGGTACTACATCACAAAGAATATCATGATGATACCTACCAATGGATAATGAAGCCAACACTTGCTTAGTGACCTTAACTTCCCCGCAATCATTCAACCATTGTAGTTTATAAGGTCTAGGATGTTTAGTGGTAGGTAAGCACAATTTCTCAACCAAGATAGTACTAGCAACATTAGTGCAATTTCCCCCATCTATATCATACTACATACCTTGTCTTTGATGTGGCAACAGGTATGAAATATGTTTTCTCGTTGTTCTTCATCTTCTTCCTTCACTTGCACATTTAGAGCACGCCTAGTGACAAGGGCTTCACCTTCAACGGGATACTCTTCTACATCACTTTCCATCAATGGTGGCACGCCATTATCATCTTCGGACTCACTCTCAGTTTCAATATCACCATTTTCTTTCAAAAACATTATTCTTTTGTTTGGACATTGTGAAGCAATATGTCCTCTTCCCAAACATTTAAAGCATTTAATATCTCTATTTCTTGAAGATTAGATAGGTTCTTTACCTTTGACTAATGGAGAACCAGCATCTTTATTCTTCAAAAACTCGTTCTTACTCTTTGATGCCAATTTATCATCTCTTTTGTTCCAACTAGATTTCCAAGTGGATGAATTTTGACCATACTTGATTGAACCCTTCCTTTTGAGTTGCCTTTCAACTTTCATGGACATATGCACCATATATTCCAACTCCACATAATGTTGCAACTCCACTACATTTGCAATTTCTGAATTCAAACCTTGTAAAAATCTTGCCATGGTTGCTTCTCGGTCCTCCTCCACATTGGCTCAAATCATGGCAATCTCCATCTCCTTGTGATATTCCTCCACAATTTTGGATCCTTGGGTTAGACTTTGTAGTCATTGGTACAAATCTCGATAGTAATGTGATGGCATGAACCTCTTTCTCATAATAGATTTCATCTCTTCCCAAGTGCCAACGTGTCTCTCGTTGTTTCTTCTCCTTCTTAGAATAATTTGATCCCACCAAATAATAGCATAATCAATAAATTCAACAGCAGCTAGTTCTATCTTCTTCTTTTCAGAGTAGTTGTGATAATCAAACACTAATTCAACTTTCTTTTCCCACTCCAAATATACGTCTGGATCGCTTTTGCCTTGAAATGAAGGAATCTTCATCTTGATATTTCCCAAGTTTCTATCAACATAATCATCCATTCTTTCTCTTCTCCCACCAATTCTAGCATGACCAGATCTGCCACTAGAAACTCTATCATCAATGTCCTCAGATACGCCATCATCATCATCATTATTGTCATCACGATTATATTGCCTTGAATTTCATGTAGGAACTCTACCCACTTGGCTATGTTGCAATCCTGAAATTATATCATCTTGTCTCTCTAATTTGTCGAGGATTTGATTAAATCTGATTTCGATGCGTTCCAAGTGTTGTCTCAAGGCTCGTTGTTCAAGTGTTTCTCTCGGTCTTGCTTCCTCTCCACTTGTTGCATTTAATGCAATCTATTGACACTCAATCACTCAACTCACTAATGTTAGTTCTTTAAAGAACTTAGAATGGTGGCAATTTCCTTATAAGCATTTGTTGACTAATTTAAACTCCCAAGGGTATTAGGATAAAAGATAGGAATTGATATAAAAATACAAGTTGTAGAATTGAAAACTGATATTAAGGACTGAAAGGAAATTTGCCAGAATTAAATCTAGGCAAGACTTTAAAAAAAGATACGGAATTGGAAAACATAAGTATAAAAGAGATGCAGAGTATACTAGGCAAGACTTTAAAGAAAATACGGAATTGGAAAACGCAAGTATACTAGGCAAGACTTTAAAAGAGATGCGGAGTATACTAGGCAAGACTTTAAAGAAAGATATGGAATTGGAAAATGCAAGTATACTAGGCAAGACTTTAAAGAAAGATACGAAATTGGAAAACACAAGTATATTAGGCAAGACTTTAAAAGAGATGCGGAGTATACTAGGCAAGACTTTAAAGAAAATACGGAATTGGAAAACACAAGTATACTAAACAAGACTTTAAAGGAGATGCGGAGTATACTAGACAAGACTTTGAAGAAAGATATGGAATTGGAAAACGCAAGTATACTAGGCAAGACTTTAAAGAGAAATGCAGAATTGGAAAATGCAAGTATAGAAATAACAATTCTCTATATCCACCTTTTTTTTCTTTCCATTTTTTTTTAATTTTCGGCCTTTTTTTTGCTGAAAATATTTTTTCCTTTTTTTTTTTGCATTTCGACCTTTTGTTGCTAAAAATATTTTTTTTTCTTTTTTTCTTTTAAATTTTGATCTTTTTTTTACTGAAACTATTTTTTTTTTTTGAATTTCGGCCTGTTTTTTTTTTTTTTTTTGATAGCAACGGGACGACTAAAAACTCAGTAAGATTGAGATGATAACGATAAGTAGATAATGTTGAATAAAATAAGCAAAGATTCAAGCACAAAAGAAAAAGGATAATGAAATTGATTTAGAAAAACCAAAGCTCTGATACCAAATGATGTGAATCCAAAGAGAAAGATATCTCAAGAACCCACAACGAATGGAAGAAGAAAGAACTAAATCGATAAGATTGATGAAAAGAACCTCGACCCAATGCTTATGAAAGCATGAACCTTGGTATAGAAGATGGTAGATGCCACAACCTTGGGATGGAGGTTGATAAATCTTCGAACGCCACAAAGAAATACCTTGATAAGTTCTAATTCAATGAAGAACCAACAAGTGAAAGCCTCACCATGCTTTAGATTGAAAAATATGTCAAAGATACATGCGTGACCATCACCCCCTTTATTTATAGCTATAAGGTGACCAAAAACCCCTAAAAGGCCAAAAGAAAGCCTGTTTAGTAAAGACCTATGTAGACTACTTAGTCATTTTAAGCTTATGGCTTTATTAAAACCCAAATAAAAGTAGAAATTGAGTCTAAATTAAGCCTACATATCTCTACTACATAGACATGAGACTTAAGTGCTAATTAAGCTCATCTAAGGCTTGAATTAGGTTGACTATGCCGGATGACTTACTCTTGGTCAAACCTTCTTCAATGGTAGCTTTGGCCTTCACATCTTCAATTAGTACATTAAATGCTTCCTTCATCTTTCTAGCTTTAGTCCTTGTAATTGGGCCTCCATTGATGCATAATGGATCATCATTAACATCTAGAGTGGGTTGACCATGATCCATATCGTTAGCTTGTTGCTCTCTTTCTTTGACTCCATCAGGCTCAAGCTGCTTGAAGAAAGGATCTCGGGCAAATCCGTATTATCGTCACCTCTTCTACGCCGGTTCCTACTATAGTACGTCTGACGGGACCTGCCCAGCCTCCTAAAGGATCTCGGGCAAATCCGTATTATCGTCACCCTGAACCTCAGCCTCAAGCAGACATCATGTGGAAGTTCCTCAACATTTCTCTCAAAGGTGGTGCATGTATCATCTGACAAATACTCATAGCACAGAGATTTGTTTTACTTTGTAGAATCAGTAAGCGGGTAACACTCGTTATTGTCGCTATTCTCCAGTTCCAAATCACAGGCGATATCCATGATAGAATATTCCTCTTGAAATTGAATATCAGTCGAGCAGATCAAAGGTAGGAATTTTACCCCTCCCGACAGGACAAACTCAAGTGCTGGATCAAATACAACAAGAACAACCGTTGACTCGGCAAGAGAAAAATCACAACAATACTGCTCAAGGTAGTATAAATATGATAGCTGGAGGACCCACTGATGGTGATTCTTACCAGGCGAGAAAGTCGCACGCTCAGTGATTAGTAATTCATGCCATCAGATGTAGTGCCAAGAGGGTAGCAGGACTTGTAATCAGTTTTGGGCCCAAAGATTTAGTAGGGGTAGAAGTGTCCCATGATGATGCATTGATAATCAAGGCTGCTATAGTCAATTATAATATTTCTCGTACTTTTATTGATACCGACAACTCTTTTAATATTATATTTAAACAAGATTTTGATCAGCTGTATATAGACCCAAGTGAGCTTCATCCTATGGTTACTCCATTATATAGGTTTATAGGCAATGAAGTACAGTCATTGGGTCAAATAAAATTAGTCATATCTTTAGGGGAGGAGCCCCTTATGCAGACACGCCGATTGTCCTTTATGGTGGTGGATGCCCCATCATCATATAATGTTATCTTGGGTCGGGCGGCCTTGAATGAATTCAAGGCGATCGTTTCTACTTTCTATCAGAAAATTAAATCTCTGTTGATGATCAAGTAGGTGAAGTCAAGGGAGATCAAGTGGTAGCACATAAATGCTATGTGGAGGTTGTCAGGATGGAGGCTAATGCTGCCTGGAAGGTATAAAGGATGGAGATTAATGCCATTCACGAAAAGCCGCCCGTCCTTGTATATGAGGAAAAAGAGGAGGTGCAAATATAAATTGGTCGACCGGAAGCTACTACTCACATTGTGTCTGATCTTGCTCCTAAACTCAAAGAGGACCTAGTGAAATGCCTGACGAAGAATAGCGATGTGTTCGCATGGACACCCAAAGAGGTAAAAGGAGTGGCACCAACAATTATGGAACACGCTCTTCATGTGCATCCAGACGCTCAGTCGGTCAAGCAAAAAAAAAGAGACTTTGGAATTTATCAGAATAAGATTATTAAAGAAGAAGTGGAAAAGCTATTGGACGCTGGATATATTCAGGAAGTACAATTCCCGAGCTGGCTGGCTAATGTCGTCTTGGTTTCCAAGCCAGGGAACAAGTGGAGAGTTTGTGTTGATTTTCAGGATCTCAACAAAGTTTACCTGAAAGATTATTATCCTTTACCTCGTATAGATTAATTAGTGGATTCCACTACTGGTTATGAATTTATTAGTATGCTAGACGCTTATCAGGGATATCATAAGGTCCCGCACACCAAAGAGCACCAGGAAAAGGTTAGTTTTATAACTGCTAAAGGTAAGTATTGTTAAAATGTGATGCCTTTTGGTATAAACAATGAAGGAGCTACTTATCGGTGACTCATAAACAAGGTTTTTCAGAAACAGATTGGTAGAAACATGGAAGTTTATGTAGATGATATCCTTATTAAATCTATACGGGCTTCTAGTTTATGTGTTGATATTGAAGAAACTTGTAGGACTCTGAGGAGGTATGGACTCAAGCTTAATCCTAACAAATGTTTATTTGGGGCCAAGAGTGGGAAGTTTCTGGTATGCATGGTGATTGAGCAGGGAATAGAAACGAATCCCAGCAAAGTAAAAGCATTGCAAGACATGGCTCCCCCACGGAACCTAAGGGAAGCCCAAAGATTGATAGGAAAGATTACCGCCCTGTCTCGATTCATCTCTCGGTTGTCTGATCGGAGTCTTCCCTTCTTCAAAATACTTCGACAAGAAACTAAATTTCAAAGGGATGAGGACTGTAGCATGGCGTTTTAGGAGCTAAAAGAATATTTATCTACTCTCCCTTATTAGCTAAACCAGTAGTAGGAGAGACCTTGTGGATGTACTTGTTAGCCAATGAACATGCTGTTGGTTCTGTATTAGTGAGGCAGGAAGAAAAAAAACAATTACCTATGTATTTTTTGAGCCATGTATTAAAAGGAGTAGAGTGTCAATATACGACACTCGAGAAGTTGGCTTATGGATTGGTTTAAGTGGCTCAAAGATTGCGTCCTTATTTTCTATCACACCCGATTATAGTATTGACCAATAGCACTTTGGGTCAGGTATTCATTAACCCAGAGGCATCCGGAAGTTTAATCAAGTGGACAACTGAGCTTAGTGAATATGATATACAGTATTAACTTTAAATGACCGTTAAGGCTCAAGCTCTGGCAGACTTCATAACAAAAATACCAAGTCTAGAAACAGAGGAAACCTGGATCATTTATGTGGATGGATCTTCTACTTGATAAGGTAGTGGAGTAGGGATTCTTAGGGTTGTAAACAAGCCGAGCCGAGCCGAGCTTTGGGTGTTCAAGGTTGTTGGATAAGGTAACCAAGCCGAGCAGAGTAGAGTTTAAAATGAACCAAGCTTTTGAAATGAGTGTTCAAGCTTGGCTTGGTTTATTTTTTATAAGATTGAGCTTGTTTGAAGTTTGGCTTGAGCTTGTTTCATTTAGATGTTATCAAGCTCTTAATTCAAGCTTGGCTTGATGATGTGAGCCATGAAGAGGCATTGAAGGGAATTGGGGGACCCATGACAAGGTCCAAGAATAAGAGAATGAAGCAAGCTTTGGAAGGCTTAATAATGGGGCTCAAGGAAAAGGAGGATCAATGCACAATGGAGGCAACAACTAAATGGATCACATTCCTTCAACTTGAAAGTGGAATTGAACCAACATGAGGATCATTTTCGCATGCATTTTTTTTTTTTTTTTGGGGGGGGGGGGGGGGGGGGTTCTAAAAAGTTATTTTTGTTGTCCTTTTTGGGTTTTTAATGCATGTTTTGAGAGTTCCTAAGCTAGTATTAAATACCATGCATGCATGGTTGCATTAATGGATAATTAATACCATGCATGCAAGCATGATATTTACTGTATAATTAGTGCATAGTGGATCTTAGAAGATGTTAAATAGGAGAACTCTTGTATGACAAAGCATGTGTGAGTTTGAATAAAAATTTGAGTTTCTCTTTCGTGAGAGCTTCCTTCTAGTTCTTAGGCAAAGAACTAATTCTGATCTTATCAAGGCAACTTGTGGTGATCAAACCCCATGACTTATCACTCACCTTTTCATCTTGCTTGAGTGTGGCGTCAATACCCTTCCCCAAGTTGAATTTCAAGGTGATCCATTTACAAGGTTCTTTATCATTTGGTATCAGAGCCTTGACTCCTTAATTTTTAGGTTTGTGTCTTGTTTTCATCTTTGTTCTTGTCTATCTTTGTTGATCTCTCCGTCCCTATCTATCACAAATTTATGTTCACTATTTGGGTCCTCAACTAAAAAAAATCAGGAAAATTCGGGAAAAAAGGAATCATTAGAGTCATTGGTTTCTGATTGAAAAAAGAGAGGAGGATTTGTGAATTGAAAGGACTCAATATTCTTTCTTTGTGAAATCTGAATTCAAAGATATTCCTTTCATTGCTCTTGATCGTTGCTGAATTTCTAGTTTTATCCATTTATTTCTCTTGTTCTACTCATATTTCTCTTGTTGATTTCTTGTTCACTTGATTGTCTACTTGCTGTCTTGAGAAAGACATTGATAAGGTTCTTTCCTTAAGAGCTTGTAAAGGAAGCTGAGTGGATAAATTTGAGTGCAACCCCGTGAGTAGAGTGGTGAGGTCCTTCTAACATTTCTTTTGTACTTTTCCTTGTCATCTTCTTTTGTTGCAAGCATGAGTGGGGAAAGATCACCTCATTCCCCTTGGCGAGATCTTAATAGGCTTCAAATGGAGGCACTTACTCAACAATTTGAGAGAATGCTTCAATGATAACTTGAAGAATTACATGAAAGGATGGATCGACTTGAAGGATAAAAAGTTTCCAATCGTGGGGGCAATTCTAATCATGAAGACTCTCATCAAAGTGACCCATTCTATGATCCACCAAGAGAAAGAAGGAGGCATGAAGGGGGAAGAAGACACGAAAGAGGAGGTAGAGACCATAGACGAGAAGATGATCTAGGAGGTGTGAAAGTCTAGATACCTTCCTTCCAAGGGAGGAATGACCCTGAAACATATCTTGAGTGGGAGATGAAAATAGAGCAAATCTTCTCATGCCACAATTACAATGATGCAAAGAAAGTAAAGGTGACTGCCCTTAAGTTCACCAATTATGCCTTAATTTGGTGGGATCAATTGCAAACGGAGAGAAGAAGGTATGGAGAGCATCCTATCAACACTTGGGATGCAATGAAGACTTTGATGAGAAGGAGATTTATGCCTTCCCACTACCACAGGGAATTGCACAACAAATTGCAAAGACTTACCCAAGGGAGTAGGAGTGTGGATGATTACTACAAGGAGATGGAGGCGGCTTTGATTAGGGCCAATATTATGGAGGATAAGGAAGTTACCATGACTCGGTTTCTCCATGGCCTAAACCGAGATATTGGTGTAACACCCCTAGAAAGCCTAGATAAGAAAATAAGGGTAATGTGAGTACGAATGAAAAGAAGGTGTAAATATTCTAAGTTAAATATTAAGATAGATTTAGATGATTAAAACTTTATGAAAGAAAAATAAAGTTGAGAATATAAATCATCTATGCATGATTTAAAAGGTATGAAATTAATATGGACAAAAGGAAGAAGTATGAGATAATATATATATATATATGAAATATTTATGCATAATATAGTAATATACGAATTATTATGTACAAAAGAAAATAAAATGTTAGAAGAGAGATTGAACCTTGGATCTCTTGTAAGGAACATGTATAGGATACCAAAGAGGATAGGAGAATTATTGATAAGGAGAGAAAGGACTAAGTAGTTAAGAATAAGAAAGGATTCTTTTTACTTAAAAGAAAAGGAAGTAAAAAGAAGTAAAAATATGCATAACCAAGTTTTGATCCTTGGTTCTCTTGTGGATGCATGCATGTGTTAACCAAGTGGGATAGAAGAGGATATTGTAAGAGGAGAGATAGAAAATTTTATTAAAGGAGAGAAAAGAGAGAAATTAAGGGAAAGAAAAGAGAGAACTAAAAGGCATATCTCTAGAATATTCTTGTCATTTAAGGGGAGAAATGAATAGGGAGGATGAATCAAGTCAAGTTCCCTCCCCTCCTTTTAGTATAAATAGGCATGGAGGGGGGCTTCAACTTCATCCTCAACCCACTCATCCTCCTCTCCTCCCTTTGTGCCGAGACCTCCCTCTCCCTCTCTTTTCTTCTTGTTGCCGAGCAACACAAGAGGAAGGAAGCACCTCTTCCTCCTCACTCTCCCCCTCTTTTCTTTCTTGTTGTTGCCGAGCAACACAAGAGGAAGAGAAGCCTCTTCTTCCTCCTCCTCTCCACCAAAAGACCTAGCCACTCCTCTCCTCCATTGGTGCCGAGCAAAGCAAGCAAGGAAGAAAGGTTCACAAGCAAGTTCTCAACTCTAGGAAACTTAAGCGAAGAAGGTAAGCTTCCCCTCACCTGTGGTACAAGGCTTTTATGTGATTTTCGATTTATAAGGATTAGAAAACCTAGGAAAGAATTTAAGAAAATTCGGCTAAAGAAAAGGTTTTCAAATCTAGGATGATTTAAACAAGACCTCATTTCATGATAAGATTTTCTATGCTATGTAGAAGGATTCCTTTCCATGATTTTATATTGATATGATGTATGATCAGAGGAGTATCTAACCTTAGGATTTCAACCAAAAATATTTTAAAGAGGTGAGTAAGATTATTGTCTAACCGAACTAGTGCAAGGTTCCTTCTATGAAATGCTATACATAATGTTATGTAATATGCCATGATATGTGATAGCATAGGAAATGCTAAACATAATGAGGAGAAAATGAAATTATGTTATATGCCATGATATGTGATAGCATAGGAAATGCTATACATAATGTTATGTAATATGCCATGATATGTGATAGCATAGGAAATGCTAAACATAATGAGGAGAAAATGAAATTATGGTATATGCCATGATATGTGATAGCATAGGAAATGCTATACATAATGTTATGTAATATGCCATGATATGTGATAGCATAGGAAATGCTAAACATAATGAGGAGAAAATGAAATTATGGTATATGCCATGATATGTGATAGCATAGGAAATGCTATACATAATGAGAAAAGAATGAAATTTATGTTATGTATATGTCATGATATGTGATAGCATAGGAAATGCTATACATAATGAGAAAAGAATGAAATTTATGTTATGTATATGCCATGATATGTGTTAGCATAAGAAATGCTATAGATAATGAGAAAAGAATGAAATTTATGTTATGTAAATGCCATGATATGTGATAGCATAGGAAATGCTATACATAATGAAAAGAAATGAAAAATAAAATGCATGAAAGATTGTTAGGGATATGATATGATAGTTATGCATGATAAATTATTTTTGTATGGTTTGTACCAAGGGTGGGCTCCGTAAACGTCCCGGGGTCGATGGAATAAGACTCGGGCCTCGTCAGAAATGGGCTTCTGAATGCCCTAGGTCGATGGAGTAAGACTCGGACCTAGTATGTATGTATGGTAGGGTTCAAGACTTGCTACCTTGGACCTACTTAAGAAGCGCGCACATTATGTATGTGGTACAAACCGGGAT
Organism: Zingiber officinale; assembly: GCF_018446385.1. Classification (NCBI taxonomy): domain Eukaryota; kingdom Viridiplantae; phylum Streptophyta; class Magnoliopsida; order Zingiberales; family Zingiberaceae; genus Zingiber; species Zingiber officinale. The sequence goes on from NC_055998.1 coordinate 63,923,587, forward strand.
CCCCTCTAATGATGATATGAATTTCAAGTACTTATAAGTATAAGTTTTCAAATTCATGATGCATTGCCTACATATGTGCTTGAATTATCTGATGATTAGATATTATGTCACGTGATATTATGATATGACTATGAATATGATACCCTTGTATGTCGTATGCTTATGATACCTCGCATGATATTGATATGCAATGATATGAATTCGGTTTTAGTGAGTAGGAAAGGAACTTACTGAGCCATGAGTGCTCATAACTTACTTTCCTTGTACCGCAGATATGGGGGACGGATATTCGGAACAACGGAGCAGCAGGAGGAGCAGATAGTGATGTGTGTGGTGGTGGCTCGGCAAAGAACGATTCGGACAAATTAATATGATTAGTTATAGAATCAATATTTGAACAAATCAGAATATGTGATATTATGCTTAATAAATTAAATTCTTTAAAGTTTTTATTCTTCCGCTGTTATAACTAAAGCATGTACGTAAGTAGTATAAGAACGTAGCGCCGCCTTTGGTTGGGTAAGAAGGATGGGCGTTACAATTGGAGACATTGTGGAGTTACAACATTATGTGGAGCTTGACGACTTAGTGCATCAAGCAATGAAAATAGAGCAACAATTAAAGAGAAAGAGCATTATGAAGAAATCATCTTCTCCAAACTACTCTTCAAGTTGGAAGGATAAGCCAAAGAAGGAGGGTTCTTCTTCAAATTCTAAGGAGACAGCAAGCACTAAGAAGCCTATTCCTACTACCTCTTCTTCCACTTCTAAGAGTAGGGATATCAAGTGTTTTAGGTGTTTGAGAAAAGGTCATATTGCATCCGAATGCCCGAATAAGAAGACTATGGTGGTGAGGGATAATGGGAGTATCTTTAGTGAAGAAATTTCTTCTCATTCCTCTTCCTCAAGTGATGAGGAAAATGATGGAGTAGCCTATGCACATGATGGAGATCTCTTGGTGGTTAGGAGATCATTGGGAAGCCAAGCCAAGGAGCATGAGGAGGATCAAAGAGAAAATATTTTTCATACCTGCTGCCTTATTCAAGGTAAGACATGCTCTATGATCAATAATGGTGGAAGATGTACCAATGTGGCAAGCACTAGGTGGGTCACCAAATTCAACCTCAAGACTACACCACATGCAAGACCATATAAACTCCAATGGCTAAGTAATAGTGGTGAATTGGTAGTGAACCAGCAAGTGTTGATTAATTTCTCCATTGGCAAATATGACGATCAAGTTCTATGTGATATTGTGCCTATAGAGGCAAGCCACATTCTTCTTGGAAGACCTTGGTAGTTTGATAGGCGAGCTCACCGTGATGGATTCTCCAACAAGTTCTCTTTTGTCCACAATTCTTGTAAAGTCACACTTGTACTGATATCACCTAGGGAGGTTTGTGAGGATCAAATAAAAATGAGAGAGAAAAGAGAAAAAGAAGAGCAAGAGCTTAAGAAAAAGAAAATACTTGATTTTGAGGATAAAATTCAAAAGAAAAGAGAGAATGAGGAAAAGAAAGAGAGAAAAATAGAAAATTTGTTTACAAGAGGAAGTGAGGTGAAGAAAGCTTATTTGACAAGGCAACCTATATTTCTTCTTTTGTGTAAGGAAAATTGCTTGGAATCTAATACTAACTCCTTGCCTAGTGATGTTGTTGTTATTTTGCAGGATTTTGAGAGTGTGTTTCTCAAGGAAGTACCTCACGAGTTACCACCAATGAGGGAGATTGAACACCAAATAGACCTTATTCCTGGCACTTCTCTGCCTAATAGGCTAGCTTATAGGAGCAACCCTCAAGAAACAAAGGAGATACAAAATCAATTGGAGGAGTTATTGCAAAAAGGATAGGTTAGAGAAAATTTAAGTCCTTGTGCTGTACCCATAATTTTGGTGCCTAAAAAGGATGGATCATGGAGGATGTGCACTGACTATAGAGCAATCAACAACATCACAATTCAGTATAGACATCCTATCCCTAGACTTGATGATTTACTTGATGAATTGTATGGTCCTTGCTTCTTTTCTAAAATTGATTTGAAAAGTGGGCACCATCAAATTAGGATAAGGGAAGGGGATGAATGGACAACAACTTTCAAAACCAAATATGGATTGTATGAATGGTTGGTAATGCCTTTTGGGTTAACTAATGCACCAAGCACTTTTATGAGGCTTATGAACCATGCCTTATGAGAATTTCTTAGAAAATTTGTGGTAGTATACTTTGATGATATTTTGCTATATTCCAAGAGTTTTATTGAGCATATTGCATATCTCCAATCTGTCTTGCATGTCCTTAGAAAGGAAAAACTATATGCTAACTTGGAAAAGTGTTCTTTTTGCACTAATCATGTGGTTTTTCTTGGTTTTGTCATAAGTTCTAAAAGAGTGCAGGTTGATGAAGGCAAAGTTAAGGCCATTAGAGATTGGCCAACTCCTAAAACTGTGAGTGAGGTTAGGAGCTTCCATGGGTTGATAAGTTTCTATAGGAGGTTTGTGAAGGACTTCAACATAGTGGCAACACCCCTAAATGAAATTGTTAAGAAAAACATGGGTTTTAGATGGGGAGAGAATCAAGAAAATGCATTTCAAACACTTAAGGATAAACTCACAAATGCACCCATTCTTTCTTTACCTGATTTTTCCAAATCATTTGAAATTGAATGTGATGCATCTCCTGTGGGTATTGGGGCTGTTTTACTTCAAGATGATCATCCCATAGTATATTTTAGTGAGAAATTAAGTGGCGCCACTCTCAACTATTCCACTTATGATATAGAATTGTATGCACTTGTTAGAGCATTGCAAACATGGAAGCATTATCTTTTGCCCAAAGAATTTGTCATTTATAGTTGATATGGGTTAGGTTTCATGGATCCCTGATAAGAAAGGAAAAGGAGATAACCAAGTGTAGAAGATAGATCGATATTGACCGGGATATACCTCAAAGGAGGTAGGCCAATATCGATCGGGATATACCTCTAAATAAATAGGCCAGTACCGATCGAGATACACCTTCAGGGAGGAAAGCCAATATCGGCCGGGATATGCCTCCAAGGAGGCAGACTCATATCGATCAGCATATACCTAAAAGGAGGTAGGCTAATATCGGCCGGGATATACCTCAAAGGAGGTAGGCCAATATCGATCGAGACATACCTTTAGGAAGGAAGGCCAATATCGGCCGGGATATGCCTCCAAGGAGGCAGACCCATATAGATCAGCATGTACCTCAAAGGAGGTAGGATAATATCGATTAGCATATACCTCAAAGGAGGTAAGCTAATATCGGTCGGGATATACCTCAAAGGAGGTAGGACAATATCGATCGAGACATACCTTCAGGAAGGAAGGCTAATATCGGTCGGGATATACTTCCAAGGAGGCTGACCCATATCGATTAGCATATACCTCAAAGGAGGTAGGCTAATATCGATTAGCATATACCTCAAAGGAGGTAGGCTATTATCAGCCAGGATATACCTCAAACGAGGTAGGCCAATATCGATCGAGACATACCTTCAGGATGGAAGGCCAATATCGGCCGGGATATGCCTCTAAGGAGGCAGACCCATATCGATCAGCATATACCTCAAAGGAGGTAGGCCACTATCGATCGAGGCATACCTTTAAGAAGGAAAGCCAAATATAGGCCAAGCTGAATAATACCTTGAAAAGATATTTGATAAAAATTACATACTTGATAAAATATAGCCCAGTGCCTGCTGGGATAACGAACATAGAGGATCACGAACGGGCATTGCCCAAGGAGCCTCATGAGAGGTAATAGTAATTGATCAAACCTAATTAAGCTTAGCCCCGATCAATACAAGGAACATTGGTATATTAAGCTATCTATGATGCAGTAAAAACAGGAGGGGCGAGTAGGGAAGATAGAAACACTTTAAAAGAACTTGTGAAATAGAAGAGAAGTAATATTTCAAATAAAGTAGTTCCTGAAGATATTTGCAGTATGTGATTGTATAACAAGTGTTATATATTTGGCGGGAAATGTGCTTTTAGACTATTTTACAGGTACTAGATGACAAAGAAGGTACATCTGGGGTACAAAAAAGATTCCTTAAAAGTCATTTACCACAGGTATGCAGCTTACGTCATCTCACAACAAACTCTAACAAACCGGGGTCCACTTCATGACTACGGATGTTATATGAAGTGGTATAAAAAGGGGAATCCTCTCCGTTGGCTGGGTAAGTTCACATCATTGCGCACATTCATAACCCTAATTCTTCCTTCTTCCACACCGAGAGAGATCACTAACTTGAGCATCGGAGGGCCTAGCCAGGGATTCCCACCCCGGTCTTAGGTCACTGACGGTAGTGTTGGTTGGTCTCTTATGCGCAGGAAGCCTAGGAAGCTCCGAATCTAGGTCTTCTTCTGTTGGATTTCCCTCTCGCCATTAGAGCTTTGCACCAAGAAGGTATTCTGTGATTCTGCTCCCCCCAATCCGCTCTGGGTTTCTCGGATTGGCATTCAAGTAGGTATTATTCTCCATCGAGGCAGTGGGTTTTTTCCTTCTAGCTCTCTGTTTTGTCAAGCTTCTCAGACATGATCAAATTTGGCACCGTCTGTGGGAAATTCACCTGAATCTGAGACTACAAGATGGAAGAGGCTGGAAAATCAAACCTACTTACCATTAGTTGTGAGGATCTGGATTTCCTGATTAATTCTCATGTACAAAAAGGCTTGCAACAACAACAACAACAACTTCAAGCTCATACTGGAGCTACTCTGCCAACAGCTCATAATCCAGCGATTTCAACTACTGAGCACCAGAAAGGAAAAGCGCCAGAAGTGGAAGAACATGCATATTTTCCTCTAGTTACAGTTTCTTCGACGCGACGTCCGCGGGCCTTTATCCACACTCCCCTGGAGCAGGGAGGTCAGAGGCCCATGTTCCAAGAATCTTCTAGCGAAGCACCAGATAGAGAAAAGCGCAAGATTAAAATGATAACTAGTGATAGCTCACCAGAAAAGGTCATCTCTCCATTCTCTCAGAGTGTACTGGATGATCCGCTTCCTAAGCGGTATCAAAATCTTCAGATCGGCGAGTACACCGGAACCACAGATCCAAAGGATCATCTATTGAAATTCGAGAATGTAGCATTATTACAACAATTCTCTGATAGGGTGAAATGTCGGATGTTTCTTACTACACTCGGAGGAGCCGCACAACGCTGGTTCAAGAGATTGCCAGAAAAATCTATCTGAAAATTCAAGGATTTCAAGAAAGTTTTTCTACATCACTTTTCTAGCAACAAAAGGTATCATAAGACTCCTTGGAGTCTATTTTCAATTAAGCAAGCATCCAAAGAGTCCATCCGAGCCTACATCAAAAGATTCAACCAGGTAGCTATTGATGTACCCAACGCCACCACTGAAATCTTAGTGAGCGCTTTCTCTCAAGGTTTAAATGATAATGATTTCTTTAAAGATCTGGTAAGAAATCCTCCTACCAATTTTGACTCCTTAATTGAACGAGCCACTGAATTAATGTTGAGGAAGCTCAAGCCGCCCGTAGAAAAGAGGGCACTACTTCTTCTCCTACTCCGATTAAGAAGAAAGCTCCTACTCCTGTTCCTCCACCTAGAGGACCTCGGGTAGTTCATCCGCCTCATCACCATCCAGAATATCGCCCGCAAGCAGTACAGCATGTAGAGATATAGCCAGAAGCACCGAGAAGATGGTGCACTTATCATAAAACTAGCAGTCATCATATCGAAGACTATTTTGTTTTAAGAAATAAAAGAGCAAATAGGGAGCACTACCAAAAGCAAAACTATTATGGGCAGCAATATCCTAGGCAGCAGAGTCTGCTCAAATTGGAATATCGCCCGGTCGAACCTCGGCAGGATGCGTTGCCTACCCAGGCCGGTACAAGCTAGCTATCAGAGAAGGTTCCTTCTGAAGCCATGACAACCCGACAAGAAGAAAACAAGAGCAATGCCGCTCGGGGCAATATCAATATGATCACGGGCGGGCCCACCGATCGAGATTCTAACAGAGCCAGAAAAGCACATGCACGAAGACTTGAGATTCATGCTGTGGGATGCAGCATGGAACGAGCAGCTGGTCCAGAGATAAGTTTTGGACATAGAGATCCGGAGGTGGTAGAAATACCCCATGATGATGCACTAATAATCAAGGCCGTGATAGCCAATTATACTATTTCTCGTACCTTTATTGACACTGGTAGTTCTGTCAATATTATCTTTAAGAAGGCCTTTGATCAATTAAAGATCGACCCGAGTGAACTTCAACAGATGGTAACTCCTCTATATGGATTCACAGGTAATGAAGTACAACCTCTCGGTCAAATAAAGCTAGCCATATCTCTAGGGGAGGAGCCCCTAATGAGAAGAAGAAGATCTTATTTTATGGTGGTAGATGCCCCGTCTTCTTATAATGTGATGCTGGGTCGACCGGCTTTAAATGAGTTTAGGGCGGTCGTTTCTACTTTCTGTCAAAAAATTAAATTTCCTGTTGATGATCACGTTGGAGAAGTACGAGGTGATCAGAAGATAGCTAGAAAATGTTATGTAGAGATGTTCAGGCTGAAGCTAATGCTGCTCGAAAAATTCAAAAAATGGAAGTCAATGCCATTCAGGAAAAGACGCCTGTGCTGGTTTATGAAGAAAAGGAAGAAGTCCAGATTTAGAGTGGGTGACCTGAAGCTACTACTTATGTTGCGGCCGATCTTGACCCCACTCTGAAAGTTGAACTGGTGCAAAGCTTGAAGAAGAATAATGATGTGTTCGCCTGGACGCCCAAAGAGGTCTCGGGCGTTTCTCCTATAGTCATGGAGCATTCTTTACATGTCTTTCCTCATGCCCTCCCAGTCATGCAAAGAAAAAGAAATTTTAGCGCGGAGCAGAACCAAATCATCAAGGAAGAAATAACTAAACTCATGGAGGCTGGTTACATCAGGGAAGTGCAATTTCCCAGCTGGCTAGCTAATGTGGTTCTAGTCTCTAAGCCAGGAAACAAATGGCGAGTATGCATTGATTTCCGAGATCTCAACAAGGCTTGTCCAAAGGATTATTATCCGTTGCCCAGGATCGATCAACTGGTAGACTCCACTGCTGGGTGTGAGTACATCTCTATGCTAGACGCTTATCAAGGCTATCATCAGGTCCCCCTAGCTAAAGCGGATCAAGAAAAGGTTAGTTTTATAACATCTGAAGGTACTTATTGTTATAATGTTATGCCCTTCGGACTAAAAAATGCAGGAGCAACTTATCAGAGGCTTATAAATAAGGTCTTCCATAAGCAAATTGGAATAAATATGGAAGTATATGTCGATGATATCTTGATTAAGTCTCTTCAAGCTGTTGATCTGTGCAGGGATGTAGAGGAGACCTGCAAGACATTGAGACAATATGGGCTCAAGTTGAACCCGAGCAAATGTTTATTTGGAGCAAAAGGGGGAAAATTCCTGGGATACATGGTGTCCAAGCGAGGAATAGAGGCCAACCCGAGCAAAGTCAAGGCGCTGCAGAACATGGAGCCTCCTCGCAACATGAGGGAAGCTCAAAGACTTAATGGCCGGATTACAGCCTTGTCTAGGTTCATTTCAAGGTCAGCAAATTGTAGCTTCCACTTCTTTAAAATACTCCGGAAGGTAAATAAATTTTAGTGGAACGAGGAATGTGATAAGGCCTTCCAAGAGTTAAAAGATTACTTGTCTACTCTTCCTGTATTAGCTAAGCCTATAGTAGGAGAGACCCTCTAGGTATATTTGTCAGCTAATAAAAACGGTGTAGGCTCTGTATTAGTTAGGCAAGAGGGGAAGGAACAACAACCTGTATATTTCTCTAGCCATTTATTAAAAGAAGCTGAGTGTAGATATACTACACTCGAAATGTTGGCTTATGTATTAGTGTTGACTGCTCGGAGGTTGCACCCATATTTCTTAGCACATGAAATTGTTGTATTGACCAACAATAGCCTCGGACGAGTGCTGCTGAACCCAGAAGCCTCTGCCCAGTTGATCAATTGGACGACTAAACTTGGTGAATATGACATACAGTATCAACCTCGCTCGGCCATCAAGGCACAAGCTCTAGCAAATTTCATTATAGAAGTTCAAGGCCCCAAGGAAGAAAATATTTGGAAAGTTTATGTAGATGGTTCCTACACTAGACAAGGTAGTGGAATTGGTGTTCTTCTTATATCTCCAAGGGAAGATAGATTCCAACTCTCTATCATATTGAATTACAGAGCCACTAACAATGAGGCAGAATATGAAGCCTTGATAGCGGGATTGCAAGTCGCTCGGCATATAGGAGCAACTCGAGTCCTCATCTATTCTGATTCTCAATTAGCAGCTCAACAACTATCAGGTAATTTTGAAATTAATAATGACAGGCTCAAGTTATATGCTGATGCATTTGATAAGTTGAAGTCCCAATTTCAAGAAGTAAATATACAAAAGGTTCCTCGATCTAAAAATCAGGTAGCAGATGAATTGGCTAAGCTAGCCTCCACTATAACACCATGGAGTTTGGATCGGCCAGTGGAACAAATTCTGTTAATATCTTGTATCGAAAGATAAGATGATGCAGAAATACAAGGCGACTGGAGGGCCCAAATCATATTGTATCTACAGTAGGGTATTCTTCCGAGTGATACAGAACAAGTAAGGATATTTAAGAAAAGAGCTGCCCAATACACTATTATAGGAGAACAGTTATACAAAAGAGCTTTTTCTAGACCTCTGCTCAAATGTATCGGCACAGAAGATATACAATTTATTTTACAGGAAGTTTATCAAGGCTCATGTGATAGTCATATAGGAGCAAGATCCTTGGCTCGCAAACTTTTATTATTATGATATTTCTGGCCTACTCTACACGAGGATACCAACAAGTTGGTAAGAACTTGTATTTCTTGTCAGAAATATCAAAATATTTTGCATCATCCTACACAGTTATTGAGGACCTCTATAGTCTCATGTCCCTTCGATCAATGGGGCATGGACATAGTAGGCCTGTTTCCTATGGCAGCTGCACAAAGGAGGTTTTTATTAGTAGCAGTGGATTATTTTTCAAAATGGGTAGAGACAGAACCACTTGCCCGAATTACTGAAGATGCAGTTATTAAATTTTTATGGAAAAATATCATATGTAGATTCGGCATTACTCATAAATTAGTCTCTGATAATGGAAGACAATTTCAAGGAGATAGAATCTTAGATTGGTGCAAAAGTTATGGTATTATTTAAGCCTTCACCTCTGTAGCTTATCCGCAAAGTAATGGTCAAGCGGAAGTAACCAATAGGGAAATTATAAGGGGTTTAAAAACCAAACTGGATCATGTCGGAGGTAGCTGGGTAGACGAATTACCCAGCGTTCTTTGGGCATACCGTACTACACCTCGAGAAGCTACCGGAATTACTCCCTTTCAATTAGTTTATGGAGGAGAAGCAATAATTCCCATTGAGGTGGGAGTAGAATCTGATAGAAAACAATTATATGATGTAGCAATGAGGGTCAACGACTCATGGAGCTGGACCTGATAGAGGAAAGCTGCAACTCGTCTCGTCTCATATCGACAACGAATGAGGCAAAATTATAATAGAAGAGTTATCCCCAGATTTTTCCAAGTAGGAGATCTAGTATGGAAGCGTATTAAACCTGTCGGGGATGTTAGTAAGTTAGCACCACAATGGGGAGGACCTTACAGAGTGGTGGAAAAGCTCGCATTGGGTTCATATTATCTCCAGGATATTGAAGGAAGAATTCTCGAACGTCCCTGGAGTGCAAGTCATTTACAGCCTTACCAAACCTAACAAGATCATACCATTCAAGAATACATCTGAAGGAATAGATCATAATTATTTGAAGTAAGTTCCCGGGGAACCGAGGACAAGTATGCATACAGTTTATGTACTCTATTTCTTTCAATAGATACAATGTAAGACAAACACCGCCAAAGAAATAAATGTGTTTCACACAGATTGACAATTATCAGCAGAACTTTTATAATCTATTTGAGCAATCAACAGTGGAGAACTCTAAGGACCTACTTAACTCCCCTAAGGAAAACTCAGAAGTTTTAAAACCATTACAAGGTCAGTGCAAACATTATAATTTTGCATTAAAATATAGTCGATCGAGAAATCTCATGAAGTAACTTGGACGGGTCTTCATGGGAGGAACCAGAGACTTTAAACTATCACAGAACATAGTCGATCGGGAAATCTCATGAAGTAACTCGGATGGGTCTTCATGGGAGGAACCAGAGACTTTAAACTATCACAGAATATAGTCGATCGGAAAATCTCATGAAGTAACTCGGATGGGTCTTCATGGGAGGAACCAGAGACTTTAAACTATCACAGAACATAGTCGATCGGGGAATCTCATGAAGTAACTCGGACGGGTCTTCATGGGAGGAACCAGAGACTTTAAACTATCACAGAACATAGTTGATCGGGAAATCTCATGAAGTAACTCGGACGGGTCTTCATGGGAGGAACCGGAGACTTTAAACTATCACAGTACATAGTCGATCGGGGAATCTCATGAAGTAACTTGGGCGGGTCTTCATGGGAGGAACCGGAGACTTTAAACTATCACAGAATATAGTCGATCAAGAAATCTCATGAAGTAACTCGGACGGGTCTTCATGGGAGGAACCGGAGACTTTAAACTATCACAGAACATAGTCGATCGGGAAATCTCATGAAGTAACTCGGACGGGTCTTCATGGGAGGAACCGGAGACTTTAAATTATCACAGAACATAGTCGATCGGGAAATCTCATGAATTAACTCGGACGGGTCTTCATTGGAGGAATCGAAGACTTTAAATTATCACAGAACATAGTCGATCGGGAAATCTCATGAATTAACTCGGACGGGTCTTCATTGGAGGAATCGAAGACTTTAAACTATCACAGAACATAGTCGATCGGGGAATCTCATGAATTAACTCGGACGGGTCTTCATGAGAGGAACCAGAGACTTTAAATTATCACATAACATAGTAGATCGGGAAATCTCATGAAGTAACTCGGACGGGTCTTCATGGGAGGAACCGGAGACTTTAAACTATTACAGAACATAGTCGATCAGGGAAACTCATGAAGTAACTCGGACGGGTCTTCATGGGAGGAACCGGAGACTTTAAACTATCACAAAGCCTAATCGACTAGGATTATATTGTCGAAGTAAATTCAAAGTCATACAGATTTCTTCACAAAAATCGTTTGACATTCTATACTGAATCAGAAGCAGAGGTTCTGTAACACCCACGAAATATTTTTAGCTACACATATGGGTATTCTCTTTTAGAATAAAAGGGAAATGGAAATAGAACCAAAAAGAAATAAAAAGAAAGAGAAGTTAAGGCTTGAACCATGAACCCCTCACAATATATAAAGCTAAATGGGTATGATAACCACTAGAGTCATGAATGATATATGATTAGCAAAGAATGGAAATTATAGTTAAAGGTAAGAGTATGATTAAGTAAGGGAGCAAGAGAATGTCAAGTAGCTTTCCTCCTCTTTCTCTTGGTTAAGAAAAGAAGCAAGCAAAAGACAAGTTGTTTTCTTCTTCTTCTTCTTTCTATTTTCGTGGGAATGAAGAGGGTGAGAGAATAGAGGAGTCAAGAGGATGAATTGGGACATTTTCTTTCCTCATTGAGAATAAATAGGAATGAGAGAAGAGAAGGGAAAGAAAGTTTGGCTACTTCTTCCTCCTTCTTCTTCCTCCTCCTTCTTTCTCCTTCTTCCTCCTCCACCGAGACCTAGAACTTTTTCCTCTTCCTTTTCCAAATCCAAGCTAAGGTTTTCTCCCTAAGAAAACTAATTCACAAGAATAAGTCCTCAAGATCTACTCCTTACAAGCAAGAGAAGCAAAAGGGAGAACTAGAAGGAGAAGCTTTCTTCTTCCTCTTCACAAGGGTACCTTCTTTTAAGAAAAACCAAACAAGAGGAAGTAAGTATCCCTTCACCTGCGGTACAAGTAGTTCATGTATTTTTCCATGAGTTTAGATTACTTAAAAATCTAGGGTTGCCTCTTGAAACTTTTGGCCTCCAAAGTATAAAATCATAAGGAAGCTTAAGATCTAAACTAAATATGCTCACTATGTTCCTTATGATATGTACCCTATGATAGAAGATTAGTTTAATGTTCTTATGCTTGTGTATTGCTTAGAACTTATATCCATGTTCCTTAAACATTCGGCCATGATAAGATTAAAAGACCTAGGAAAGCTTAAGACCTAACTAAACATGCTCACGATGTCCCTTATGATAGGTAGCTTAGGATACGTGCTTTGTTTAACATTCTCACGTATTTATTTATGTTACTTGTGGTCTAGACCTAGGCCTAGAAGGTTTCGGCCATGATGAGATTAAAGGACTAAGAAAGCTTAAAAACCAAATCTAATATGCTCATGGTTTTCCTTATGATATGATATGAAGTTAGCTTGATATTCTTATGCTTGTATGTTGCTTAGACTTAGTTTCATGTTCCTTGAACTTTCGGCCATAACAAGACCAAAGACCTAGGAAGCTTAGAATCTAAACTAAACATGCTCATGATGTTCTTTATGGTTTATGATATGAAATTGGTTTAGGGTTCACATGCTTTTATGTTACTTGGAACCTAGGGTTAGGCTTGGCAACTTTCGGCCATAACAAGACCAAAGACCTAGGAAGCTTAGAACCTAAACTAAACATGCTCATGATGTTCTTTATGGTTTATGATATGAACTTGGTTTAGGGTTCACATACTTTTATGTTACTTGTAACCTAGGGTTAGGCTTGGCAACTTTCGGCCATAACAAGACCAAAGACCTAGGAAGCTTGGAACCCAAACTAAACATGCTCATGATGTTCTTTATGGTATATGATATGAAATTGGTTTAGGGTTCATATGCTTTTATGTTGCTTGAAACCTAAGGCTAGGCTTGGCAAGTTTCGGCCATAATGGGATTAAAAGACCTAGGAAGCTTAGAACCTAAACTAAACATGCTCATGATGTTCTTTATGATAAATGTTATGAAGTTGGTTTAGGGTTCATATGCTTTTATGTTACTTGTAACCTAGATTCAATACCTTGTAAGTTTCGGCCACTTCATGGAATTAGGGTTAGAGACCCAATTATGATTTACTATGTGTCTCACATGCTATGATATGAATTAGGAGATGCTAGTTAATGATTTCCATGCATGATTATGTTTCCCTATGATATGTCATATGCTCATTTTTTTGTATGCTTATGAATCATGCATGATAATAACTCTTATGATGGGCTATATGCTCAAGTATGCACGCTTTATGATATGACAAGCAAAGGCCTAAGAGTTGCTTCCCTAGTAGTTGGGACTAAGAGCACTCTTTATGATATGACAAGTAAAGGCCTAAGAGTTGCTTCCCTTCTTGTTAGGACTAAGAGCACTCTTCATGATATGATAAGTAAATAAGACATGCTATTTTACTTTTTTATGTGGCTTGTACCGGACCTTAGTGTCCAAGGGATGGGCTCCTTAGTTCGTCCGTAGGTCGACGGACGTAGTACGGACCTAGTATCCTTAGTAGGTTCGGGATTAGCTACCCCGTCCTAGGGATTGCGCGCATTTATGTTATGTGGTACATAGTCGGGCCCTCATGTTGAGATTATATTTAAGTATTATATGATATTGTTTTTAAAGACATTTTGCACATGACATGACGCATGTTTAAAAAGACATCTTGCATATACTTTTATGATATGATATGATATGATATAACATGATGCTCTTTTATGACATGATATGATATGACATGATGCTCTTTTATGATATGATATGATATAACATGATGCTTTTATATAGAATGATATGCTATGGTATGTTGTGATGCTCTTTTACATAATATGATGTTTTAGATGATTATGTCTCCATGCTATATGCTTATGTGATTATGCTATGATACATGGTTTTTGTGAGTAGGAAAGGATTTTACTAAGCCTGTGTGCTTATAGTTACTTTCCTTGTACCGTAGATAAAGGTAAAGGATGGATAAACTAAGGGAGCAGCAGGAGGGGCAAGAGATGTGTGTGGTGGTGGCTCGGCTAAGGAAAAAAAAAGACCTGCTTATGTTAATTTATGCTTGTTATGAACTATGCCTATCTTACATTAAGGTCTTCCATGATTACTTAATACTTATTCCTGCTTATGTTGGAAATTGATATCATGACTTTTTAAATTTTAAATTATGCTTAACATGCTCATGTGATTATAAATGTTAGATAATTAATTATTGGTGTTTGAAAAGAAAAGTAATTAAAAAAAAGAAACATAAAAGAATATAGAAATAAATACTTCCGTTGCTTAGAAATAGATTAATATGCATGTATGTTTGTAAGTAACCCCGCCCCAGCAGGAGGGGCGGGCGTTACAGGTTCGAGGGGGATTCTATACATATATACATACATTTCATTTCCTATCTGAAGGCCCGTTTACATGGAGCTCTTTACTTAAAATCGGCCGGAGTATTATACCTAGCAGGGAGCTCAGGAGTCTTATAAAGTTCCTTATATGAAATCGCTTGGGATTATTCATTCTTGTGAAGTATGAAGCATACTCGGCACATGCTTATCTGAATGAAACTTAAGGAGATTATGGAAATTGTTGCTGATTAAAGTTATATGATCGTGGAAGATGTCATCCGCAAAGAAGTTTATTAAGACAAGATTTAATCTCAAAAATCAGGCAAGGAATTCTTGAATAAAGTAGCACTTATACTCAATATCTGGAAACATTTCAAAAGGAGCCATTTCAGGCTAACACAAGCTGGAAAAAGAAACAGGTAAGTACCAAAACTTTCCCCCATATTGCAATCACTTAATTACAGAGTTTTCAGTTACAATTCTTTCCAGTACAAATCTTTTCATTACTAGCTTTTTCAGTGCCTATCTTCTTGAATACATAGCCATACTTACCTAAAATGACTCATTAAATCTTCGGGTAGTTCTTTGTTAAGTCTGCGACGGCTTATGAATGAAGAAGGAGGCTCCTTAGGTAGATAACCACCCTCTCTCAGTTGTTGCAGAATACCTGACACAGAATGATTTAAAGCCCCTACCATTCGACGAACATATTCTTGAACAAACGCCGGAGACTTTAGATAAGCTAGGCGCCACTCTTCCCATCGGTTCTTCTCCTGCTCCTTATAACTCTGAAAATCAGCTTGTAGTTTAATGTTCTGATTTTTTAAAGCATCTTTCTCCAATTTGAGTTGTTCCAGTTCCTTTTGGAGCAGTGATAGTTCGACATCTTGAGCCTTTCTTTGCTCTTGTTCTTGTAGGATAGCGAAATCATGAGAGTCTAGGTCTTGAGCTTGTTCAGAAAGACAGACATTATGAAACTTCTCTACTTTCTCTAAAACAAGGCTTTTATGAGAAGCATCTAAGAGAGCTTTTTCCTTTAAAGCAATTTCCAGTTGAAGACCAGAATGTAATCGGTCCACCTGTAGCTCTAAAGTTCTCCTTGTAAGCTCTTTGTCTTTCAATAATTGTTGTGATTCCTGTAACTCCTGCCTCAATACCCTTAGTTGTTGATCTTACAAGACCACTTTCTCTTGCAACTGAGTCAGGTCATCATGAGAAGGAGGTAGAGTAGCTTTCAATGTCTCTATTTGAGCTTTTAGCTTATTGTTCTCCCGGTCCCGACCCATAAGTAGTTGGTCGATGTGAAGACTCGAGGCAAGGAACTAAACAAAATAATGATACAGTTAAAGATAATGATAAGAAGTTAACAACATATAACCAAGAATACTTATAGCGACTGCCTGACGACTGTGGTGGTCGACCCGATTTGAAAGACTAATGCCCCTTAGTTGTTCTTGGCCCTGTCGCCAAGATTCAGCCAATAGGCCTTGTAGTTATAGGGATCCATAACTAGGTGGATCAGAGGCCT
Organism: Zingiber officinale; assembly: GCF_018446385.1. NCBI lineage: Eukaryota > Viridiplantae > Streptophyta > Magnoliopsida > Zingiberales > Zingiberaceae > Zingiber > Zingiber officinale. Next base: position 63,939,516 of record NC_055998.1, read on the forward strand.
GCCCCATTTGGGAAGGTACAGCTTGTTTGAATAAAGACGGGGGAACGGAGGAAGAAGGAGGTAGGGAGGAAGAAGACACAATAGAAAGGAAAGAAGTAGTAGAAACAAGAGCAGCAGAAGAAGAACTAGATGGGATGGAAGGTGGCAATGCAAGGGATACTGACTTAGTCGTGGAAACGCGAATCGCTCAGGGCCCAGGACTAGGAGAAGATCTCCGGCAAGGTGTTCGTTTTACTCGTGGCCCAGAAGCCAAAGGAGGCAAGGCCAATGCAAGAGGTGGAGAAGACATAGAAGGGATAATGGCCATCTCAGAAGCAGAAGCAGAAGCAGAAGGAGCTGAAATAATAGCACAAGAAGAGGGGATGAGTAGACCAGGTCTCATCATCCTAAGAGTAGGATTAGAGATAATATGGGTAGGAGACATCGGTGTCTTACCTCTCTCAAGAGAAATAGGCGCCGGAACAAGAGGAGCTTGCACAAAAGTACCAAAAAGATCGCCAAAGGAAGCATCCTCAGTAAGCTTTGGCTTTTTGATTAAGGCAATGAAAGGCTGTTCTTCTTCCTCTTCCATGGCTGCAACAGTTTCTACTTGTTGTTCTTCTTTAGACAGCAGGCCTAGGGTAGAGGAGTGAGGATTAGCTCGGCAAGTTCGCAGCCACTCTTCTCCAAGATTATTCACAAAAGACTTAGTAATAGTAGGGTTCTTGTACATGAAAGCGGGAAGAAGGGCATCGGCTGAAACACAGGAATTAAGCATCATTATAAAAGAGATATTAAACGTAGGGTGAAAATGTTTATACATACCGAAAGAGCCATCCAAGGGAGTGTCAATATTGCTTATCCCAAAAAGAAACATCAAACCCTCCACAATTAAATGTGGCAAGCTGAATTTTGCTCCCCTTAGTTTAGATAAAGCAAAGGCAACAGAGGGATCATTGAGGAGATTATGGGTATTAGGAACCGGAGGTATATCCATTGGATAGGAAAAGGAGGGGGAGAAGGGAGATGCATAAAGAGATTGGGTACCATTCCCCTTGAGGAGGAATTCGGTTGAACAAAATGGCCTTAGGACGAGATTGGAATTTGAAGACACCAATATCTACTTGACAAGGAACAAAGAAGTGATGAAAAATACGAGGGGATAAAGGAAAATCTAACAGTTTAGACACCCCGATAAAACCCATAAGGATGGAGAAAGACTGAGGGACAAACTGATTAAGCGGAATGTTAAAGTAAAGGCTAACGGCAAGAAAAAAGGGGTGAAGAGGGAATCGAAAACCTTGTAGGACCTGGTCCCGGAAGATAGATATACACCCTAAAGGAGGAAGATGTGGACTATCCTGAGGAGTAGGTCGAACTATATAGAAAGGAAAACCATAAGTCGCCTTTAAATCCACCTCCTCTGTCTCCGTAAGGTCAGAAGCACACGAAAGGAACCACGCAGGAGAGGAAGTAGCCATGGTGGAATAGTAGAAGGAAGACAAATCGAGGGAGACGAAGAGAAAAGTTGGAAAGCGGAAGAGAACTTCTTAAAACCCTTGTTTTCCTTCCGGTCCTGTACTAAAACCCCCAAATAAAGATAGCAGAAGAAATAGGAAAAGGAAAAATACTCGGAATTCCAATCATCATAAATAGGTAATGATATTAAAGGATAAAATCAAAATTCCAAAAAGGAAGATGAATCCCAAGGAAGAGATATTAAGTTGAGTAATCTTCCTCGGAAAATGCGACTAAGTTTCCCTAGATATAATTTTAGTTCTTAAGAGAGCCCAACGAATATGAGAAAAATCGATCAGGTACTATAAGTTCAGATTATTTGTTTAGTAAAACAACAAACCCAAATGGGCATAATAGACCGGGCGAAAATGGGGTGTAAGGCATTAATCGATAGACAAGACTTGGTTAGAAGATATCGGACGAGATTCATAAATATGAATATGAATCGGTCGGTCATAGTAGGCCGGCCGAGATAAATACTATTCTAATTTGTCAATCAGAGGTTTATGATGGTAAGTTAGGTGACCTCCACCACATGAAATTTGGTTAAGTACAATACATAAGATGTTATGCATAAAAACAAGTATAAATTAATCGAGTAAAACAAATCTACCAATATCGAAAATACTGCAATAGGACTCCACTAAATCGAACGGGACACAACTAGCTGTACAATATCGGACGATATTTGTCAACATTGATATACACCGGCCGGTCATGATAATAGCGGTCGAAATAAATAATATTATAAAAGGTTGGACGAAGTTTTATGGTGGCCAGCCAAGTGACATTCAATATATTTAAACAAAACAAACAATCGTCATGAGGAAGAACAGGTTTGACAATGAAAGAGGGAGGATCAACTTTACATAAGTTCACTAGATTGTCATCACAGAGTCCTGGTCACCCTTACAAGGATTTGAATTTAAGTAAGACAATCATTCCAAGGTCAGCTGAGGAAATAGATCAGGAGGCCTATTATCTATAAGTTTGCGACGATCTAGAAAGTTGGGAGGGGGATCGCGAGCTAAGAAGTTTTCCTCTCGTAATTGTCGCACCGCCCCTTCAGCTCCCGCAGTGAAGGCTGCTAGGATCGACTTCACAATCGGCCTGTTGAACTCACTAGATTCAATCATGATAGTAGCTCTTTCCTTGTAGCGAGTGTCTTCGTTAGCCTTGTAGACAACCAAAGCCGTCTGGGAAGTCTTCAGTTCGGCTTCTTTAATAGAGACTTCAATTTTAACTGAATTTAAGGAAGTATTTATAGAAGTTATTTCGTCATCCTTTAGCCGTAAGGCCTTAAGTTTTTCAGCCAATGTCGATTCATAGTCAGCCTTTAACTTGCCAAGCTCAGCTGTCCGTTTCTCCAAATTGGAAGTTAATTCTTGGTTAAGATCCGTAGCTGATTTGAACTGTGTCTGGAGACTTTTAATTTGGACTTCAAGTTGTTTCTTGGAGGCAGCGGAAAATGTGGCAGAAGATAACTCAGTAACTTGTTGTTTCAGCTTGTCGATCTCATATCTCAGCTTCTTGTTCTCGTTGTGTAAATTGTGCATTAGCCGAGACAAGCCCATATTTTCTATCCATCGCTAGAGATATAATCAAGGGTTATGACATAGTCACCGATGAATAATAAATAGACGTTAATAAACATACCTGATTCTCACTATGGTAAAAATGATCAATTGTTTCGGAAGTGGTAAGTTCTTCAAAAATAGGGCAAACTTTCTCCCAAGTATTAGCAAAAGAACCTCCTAACAATATGGGGAGGGCGGGAATGGTGGAAGAACCCGTGGAGAAAGAGGAAGTAGGAACAGAAGGAGGAGCAAAAACTAAATAAGAAGAGGGTGAGGAAGGTAAGGATCCAAGTTCGGGAATAGACAATGGAAAGGTGAAAGAAACATCACCAGGGGCACTAGTGCTGGAAGAGGGTGATGCAGAAAAGGTGAGAGAAGGATAGAGTTCATCCAAAGTAGGTTTATCAGAAGGAAGGTCAGCAGAATCAAAACCTTCCGAAATAAGCTCATCGGCAGGAAGGACAAGTCTCCTTTTGGGAGGAGGAGCCCTAGTAAGCTTGCGCCCCGGACGTTTGCCGGTAGCAACTTCAGCTATCGATTTACTGGAGCTTCCAGGAGATGTGAGTTCAATGATAGGAAGAGGGGTGGCTGATGAGGTAGCAACAACCACTGGTGAAGTAACGGTGGGCAAAGAAACAACGGGGATTTCTGCGGTGAGACTTTCGGGAGCCTCAGGAACCACCGGAGAGCTGGGTACCTCAGCTAAAGGAGTCGGATCTTCGATGGGAGTCGGCGGAGTGATGGAAGCAAGAAGCTCATTTTCTTTGGCGCGAATTGCATCCTCCTCCAGACGTAGTTCTTCATCGATCAAAGCAAAATAAAAGTTTTCCACTACATAGAAAAGAAAAATGTTTTAGTTAGTTAAAATCAACGAGAAAGAAACATGATTTTACCTAAAGAGCCTTGTGTATCAGGCTTGACGGGGCTTAGGCCGATCAAGTATAGAAGATCGACTCTCAGCCACTTAGGGATAGAAAGTCGATGACTTAACAACTTCTCACAATAAATAGGAAAAGAAGGATGAAGATGAAACTCCCTGACGTCGGGCAAGGGGGCAAGAAGGATTTCTAGGCATAAGACCAAGGAATGAGTCCTGGAAACTTTATGAAGAAGAAACGAAATTTCCAAGTTTTAAGAGATGAGGGCATATCCTCAAAAAGAACCATTTTAGTCCAGGACTGGAACAAGAAAGCACCAGGTTCCGAACACTTGGGGTAATAAAACATGAAGAAATTTTGAGGAGTAGGAGGGATATCTAACAGACGAAATAGCATGTAAGCACCACACAGATAACGAAAAGCGTTAGGTGCAAACAGCAGCAAAGGAATATCAAAATACTGGCTTACTTCGTTTAGGAAAGGAAGAATGGGAAACCTTAAACCTCCTATCAACTGATTCTTGAAAAAAGTCACGAAATTAGCAGGGGGACGATGAGGATGATCATCTGGTTTCGGGATTAAGATGCTATACTCCCTGGGAATTTCATATTGACAGCGGATAGTAAGCCTAGCACTTTTATCAATGGAAGAAGACATTTGAACATACCAAGGAGCGATCATTTCCTCAGGCATAGACAGAAGTAAAGGCTAGCAGAACAACAGATTACTTACTGGAAGCAAGAAAAGAGATCGCCGGGAAACGGTGAGCACGAGGTTTGATCAAAGACCGCAGCAAGAAAGGAACACTAAGGCAAGAAAGGAAGGACAAAGGTGAAAAGAAGACAAAGGGTTTAGGGTTTGAAAAACACATAGCCATCGTTAGATCAAAACATTTTTATCTCAGTAGACGCTGAGGATTACAGGAAAAAGGATAAAGGCTTACATGACGTAGCAGAGAGAGAAAGTATGTGTCACATAATCATAAAGAAACATTTATGCTGGACGCGACAGATCGGATCACGCCGGAGTTGGTAACACCTCGTTATACGCTTCCAACATTCTTTTACCAGGGGAAAAGCCAATCACAAGCAAGGAAATTTTGAAAGAAGATGTGGTTTACTAGGCATAATGAAGGAAAAGAGACTGAGTTTGACTAAATCCAGGTTGAAGACAAGAAAAATTAAGGATAGCTATTTAGGCATATAACCTGTCCTAAGTTAATGTCATTATAAAGTATAAACTAGCATTGATCGAGATAACTTTTTTTTACTCTTATCGGCTGACATAACTTTAGCTATGATAGATAAGTATAATATCGGTCGAGATAACCTTGTTTGTGATAAACAAGCGAATATCGGTCGGTATAACGATTAGCCGCAATAAGTAAGTATAGCATTGACCGAGACAACCTTGTCTGTAATAAAACAAGGGAATATTTGTTGAAGTAACAATGTTTATGACATACGAGTGAATATTGGGGGGCACAACATCACATCTATTCTTAGAAATTAAAAGGATTCAATAGAGTCACTCGATTTAATACAAAAGATTATTTTTACACTTAGAATCTGATCAGATACATGACATTACATTTCCCCTCAAAACATTAAACCTCAAACAGATAACAAGAGTTACAAACATAAGGTCTCGGGATACTTAGAAAATTTCAATCCCACTTGAGTCAAACTTACCATGGAGCAGAAGTGGGAACATTTTACCTGGCACGAAAAAAGCTTGTCTAGGCAACAAAAGTGGAAATATTTTACCAGGAAGCTTGCCCAAGCGACAGAAGTGGCAATATTTTGCCAGGGACGAAGAAAACTATGAAGTAGAAAGACTCAAGGGCAAGGGGAAGGGGACAGATCTATTCAGGCCATGATGTAAAGGTGACTAAAAGAGCCTCTCCCCTGTTAGAACCCCAGAGTTCTGCAACTAGAGCAACCAATCCTAGCCCAAGGGCAACATGGGCTACGCGTTTGTAGCGACATCCATGTGCTATTTGGTTGGTCCCCTGTGAGCAAGGAGAATTCCTCTGAAGTTCGTTGAGTCTCCAAAGAAGTTGCGCCTTCGGTTGGAGATTCTAAACCTCGAGAAACGTCATTTTTTGGGAGGGTTTCTCGAACCCTAGAGTTAGCCGAAGTAAAAACTTGAATAAACTCATACATAGATCTCGCCTTGTCCAACAAGAATCACCCCCAAAGAGGGGGATTCCATACCATACTCTCAGCAGGAAAAGCTAGCAAGAAAAGAGAAGAACTGAGGTGGGTGATGAACGAAGAGAGGGTTATAGCCCTATTTAAAAGGATCAAAGGACCCAAGGAATCACTGTACTAAGGTTCACGGGATCACTGTACTCAGGTTCACAAGATAGCTGTGTGCAAAATCTGTAAGGTCACTTCAGTACCTGTGGCAGAGTCACGGGTAGGAAAAAACAAAATCAGACTTGTGTCTAGTCAGTCGTCTACACCTCCTTCGACTAGACTTGAAGGGAAGACTACTGATATGGGTTAGGTTTCATAGATCCCCGATAAGGAAGGAAAAGAAGAAAACCAAGTGTAGAAGATAGATCGATATTGGCCGGGATATACCTCAAAGGAGGTAGGTCAATATCGATCGGGATATACCTCCAAATAAACAGGCCAGTACCGATCGAGATACACCTTTAGGGAGGAAAGCCAATATCGGCCGGGATATGCCTCCAAGGAGGCAGACTCATATCGATCAGCATATACCTCAAAGGAGGTAGGCTAATACCTCAAAGGAGGTAGACTAATATCGGCCGGGAAATACCTCAAAGGAGGTAGGCCAATATCAATCGAGACATACCTTCAGGAAGGAAGGCCAATATCAGCCGGGATATGGCTCCAAGGAGGCAGACCCATATAGATCAGCATATACCTCAAAAGAGGTAGGATAATATCGATTAGCATATACCTCAAAGGAGGTAGACTAATATCGGCCGGGATATACCTCAAAGGAGGTAGGCCAATATCGATCGAGACATACCTTCAGGAAGGAAGGCCAATATCGGTCGGGATATGCTTTCAAGGAGGCAGACCTATATCGATTAGTATATACCTCAAAGGAGGTAGGCTAATATTGATTAGCATATACCTCAAAGGAGCTAAGCTAATATCGACCGGGATATACCTCAAAGGAGGTAGGCCAATATCGATCGAGACATACCTTCAGGAAGGAAGGCCAATATCGGTCGGGATATGCCTCCAAGGAGGCAAACCCATATTGATCAGCATATACCTCAAAGGAGGTAGGCCACTATCGATTGAGGCATACCTTTAAGAAGAAAAGCCAAATATAGGCCAAGCTGAATAATACCTTGAAAAGATATTTGATAAAAATTACATGCTTGATAAAATATAACCCAGTGCCATCTGGGATAATGAACATAGAGGAGCACGAACGGGCATTGCCCAAGGAGCCTCTTGAGAGGTAATAGTAATTGATCAAACCTAATTAATCTTAGCCCCGATCAATACAAGGAACATTGGTATATTAAGCTATCTATGATGTAGCAAAAACAGGAGGGGCGAATAGGAAAGATAGAAACACATTAAAAGAACTTGTGAAATAGAAGAGAAGTAATATTTCAAATAAGGTAGTTCATGAAGATATTTGTAGTATGTGATTGTATAACAAGTGTTATATATTTGATGGGAAATGTGCTTTTAGACTATTTTGCAGGTACTAGACGACAAAGAAGGTACATCTGGGGTACAAAAAAGATTTCTTAAAAGTCATTTACCACAAGTATGCAACTTACGTCATCTCACAACAAACTCTAACAAACCAGGGTCCACTTCATGACTACGGAGGTTATATGAAGTGGTATAAAAAGGAGAATCCTCTCCGTTGGCTGGGTAAGTTCACATCATTGCGCACATTCATAACCCTAATTTTCAACTACTGTTCATCTGCTTCTTCTTCTTCCTTCTTCCACACTGAGAGAGATCACTGACTTGAGCGTCGGAGGGCCTAGCCAGGGATTCCCACCCAGTCTTAGGTCACTGACGATAGTGTTGGTTGGTCTCTTGTGCGTAGGAAGCCTAGGAAGCTTCGGATTTGGGTCTTCTTCTGTTGGATTTCCCTCTCGCCATTAGAGATTTGCACCAGGAAGGTATTCTGTGATTCTACTCCCCCCAATCCGCTCTGGGTTTCTCAGATTGGCATTCAAGTAGGTATTATTCTCTATCGAGGCAGTGGGTTTTTTCCTTCTAGCTCTCCATTTTGTCAAGCTTCTCAGACAGGATCAATAGTGATTATGAATCTTTGAAGTATTTGAAAGGGCAAGGGAAGCTCAACAAAAGGCATGCCAAATGGGTCGAATTTCTTGAACAATTTCCTTATGTGATTAAGCATAAGCAAGGAAAGGTAAATGTTGTAGCAGATGCACTTTCAAGAAGGTATAACTTGTTAGCTACACTTGAAACTAAATTGCTTGGCTTTGAACATACTAAGGAATTGTATGTACATGATAATGAGTTTTCCCAATTATATGCTGCGTGTGAAAAGAAATCACAAAATGGGTTTGTTAGGCATGACAACTATTTGTTTAAGAATAAAAGAATTTATGTGCCTAGAGGATCCATGCTTAAATTGCTAGTTAGGGAAGCACATGAGGGAGAGGGGTTTAATGGGACACTTTGGGGTTCAAAAGACCTTAGAAATGCCGCTTGGACATGTTCATTGGCCACACATGAAACACGATGTGCAGAAATTTTGTGCACGGTGCATTGTGTGTAGAAAAGCAAAATCTAAGACATTACCTCATGGACTTTACACACCTTTGTCTATTCCTAATTTTCCTTGGACTGACTTGTCTATGGATTTTGTTTTAGGGTTACCACATGCTCAAAAAGGTAAGGACTCCATTTTTGTGATAGTTGATAGATTCTCTAAGATGTCGCACTTCATACCTTGCCGCAAAGTGGATGATGCAACTCATGTGGCAGATTTATTTTTCAAAGAGGTGGTAAGACTTCATGGCATGCCTAGGAGCATTGTTTCAGATCGTGACACCAAATTTTTAATCCATTTTTGGAGGACCTTATGGAACAAGCTGGGAACAAAGCTTCTTTTCTCCACCACATGCCACCCACAAACTGATGACCAGACTGAGGTGGTAAATAGGACAATTTTTACTCTTCTTAGAGCAATTATTAAGAAGAACATTAAGTCTTGGGAAGAATATTTACCTCATGTTGAATTTGCTTATAATATGGCGGTCCATTCTACTACTAAATTTTCTCCTTTTGAGATTGTTTATGGGTTCAATCCACCAACACCTCTTGATTTGCTTCCTTTACCTAACACTTCTTCTTTAGTTCACAAGGATTACAAAACAAAGGCAGAATATGTGAAGAAGCTTCATGAGAAAGTTAAAGCTCAAATTGAGAAGAAAATGGAGCAATATGCAAATTGAGCCAATAAAGGGAGAAAAAGAGTTGTCCTTGAACCCGGTGATTGGGTGTGGGCTCATATGAGGAAGGAATGGTTTCCTACCCAAAGGAAATCAAAGCTTCAACCAAGAGGAGATGGACCATTCCAACTGTTGGAAAGAATTAATGACAATGTTTACAAAATTGATTTGCCCGGTGAGTATGATGTTAGTGCAACATTTAATATGGATGATTTGAGTCCTTTTGATGTAGGTGATGAAGACCTAAATTCGAAGACGAATTCATCTAAAGAAGGAGGGAATGATGTGAGCCAAGAAGAGGCATTGAAGGGAATTGGGGGACCCATGACAAGGTCCAAGACTAAGAGAATGAAGTAAGCTTTGGGGCTCAAGGAAAAGGAGGATCAATGCACAATGGAGACAACAACTAAATGGATCACATTCCTTCAACTTGAAAGTGAAATTGAACCAACATAAGGATCATTTTCGTATGTATTATTTTATTATTATTATTTTTTTTTGGGGGGGGGGGTTTCTAAAAAGTGATTTTTGTTGTCCTTTGTGGGTTTTTAATACATGTTTTGAGAGGTCCTAAGCTAGTATTAAATACCATGCATGCATGGTTGCATTAGTGGATAATTAATACCATTCATGCAAGCATGATATTTACTGCATAATTTGTGCATAGTGGATCTTAGGGGGTGTTAAATAGGAGAATTCTTGTATGGCAAAATAATTTGAGTTTCTCTTTCGTGAGAGCTTCTTTCTAGTTCTTAGGCAATGAACTAATTCTGATCTTATCAAGGCAACTTGTGGCGATCAAACCCCATGACTTATCACTCACCTTCTCATCTTGCTTGAGTGTGGCGTCAATACCCTTCCCCAAGCTAAATTTCAAGGCGATCCATTTACAAGGTTCTTTATCACTTGAGCTTGGTTCGAGCTTGGTTTGAGTTTGGTTTGAATTTGGTTATCAAGCTCTCAATTCAAGCTTGTTTGATTGTTTAAAATTTTTAGTTGTTTGATTATTATTGAGCTTGATCATTTAAATTTATTTATTTTTTTAATTTAATTTAATTATTTATTTATCATATTGAAAAGAGTTTTATTAATGAATATAGTCTGTGAACATTGTTCATGAACATTGTTCACGAACGTTAACGAGCTGAACATATATGTGTTTAAGCTTATTTGTTTATCTTAATGAGTTGTTCAAACTTGTTTATTTAATTAATCTTATGTATATTGAATGAACATAAATAAGCTCTTACCAAGCCAAACACTAAGTTTGTTCACGAATGCTTGGTTCATTTACAACCCTAGGGATTCTTTTTATATCTCCTATAGAAGATCAAATTCAACTATTTGTTAGCTACTAACAATGAGAATGAGTATGAAGCATAGTAGGCTTGCAAGCTGCTAAGCATGTGGGAGCTGCTCGTGTGGTAATTCTTTCTGATTCTCAATTGGCAGCATATGTAACACCCACGAATTTCTTAAGCTAAGTATGTGAAGATTTTCTCTTAGAATAAAAAGAAAAGATAGAGCTAAAAATATATATATAAAAGAAAAGGAATTGGTCAAGAATTGAACCTTGAACCTCTTTAAGCTAAGGATTATGGATTGACCACTAGGTCATCATAATTATTGTTGAATAGAGAATGGAAATTGTAGATAAAGGTAAAAATATGATTAAGAGAAGGAAGCAAGAAAACATCAAGTAGCTTTCTTCCTCCTTCTCATGATTAAGAAGAAAGCTTGCAAAAGACAAGTTGTCTTTCCCTTCTTCCTTCTCTTCCATTTTCATGGACATGCATGAAGGAATGAGATGAGAGGAATTTAGGGAATGAATGGGGGCATACTTCATCATTAAGAAAATAAGAAATGAGTTAATAAGGAAGGGAAAGCAAAACTTATCTTTGTTTCTTCCTCCCACTTAGCATAAGAGAGAAAAAGAGAAAGGAATTTTATTTTCTTCTTCTTTTCCCCACCATTGCTGAACCTAGAGCCTTCCCTCTTCCAAAATTTTGAGATCCAATCTTAGTTTTCTCCCTAAGGAAAACTAAACCTCAAGAAGAAAGCCTCAAGACCTACTTCTTACAAGCAAGAGAAGCGAAGGAAATACTAGAAGGAGGAGCTCTCTTCTTCTTCTTCGCAAGGGTATCTTTATCTTAAGAAAAGACCAAGCAAGAGGATGTAAGTATCCCCTCACTTGTGGTACAAGTTGTTAAGCGATTTTTCTTCAAGTATAGATAGCTTAAAAACCTAGGGTTTCCCTTGAAACTTTTGGCCATGATGAGTTGTAAGACTTATGAAAGCTTAAAACCAAAACCAACATGCTTAGGGTTTCTCTCATGATATGGTATGAATAATTCCTTGATATTTCATTGTTTTTTGTTGCTTAGAACTAAGTGAATCCTCACCTTAGGGTTCGGCCATGAAGAGATTAAAAACCTTAGAAAAGCTCAACCTCAAAACTAACATGCTTATGATCTTTCTCATGATATGTTATGAATGTTTCTTTGAGGTTCCATGTTTGTATGTTGTTTGGAACTAGGTGAACCTTACCTTAAGAGTTTCGGCCATGAAAGGAATAAGAACCCTAGAGAAGCTTAAAACTCAAACTAGCATGCTTATGATTTTTCTCATGATATGTTATGAATGTTTCTTTGATGTTTCATGCTTGTATGGTGTTTGGAACTAGGTGAATCTTACTTAAGAGTTTCGGCCTTGAAAGGAATAAAAACCCTAGAGAAGCTTAAAACTCAAACTAACATGCTTATAATCTTTCTCATGTTATGTTATGAATGTTTTCTTGACGTTGCATGCTTGTATGTTGGTTGGAATTAGGTGAACCTTACCTTAGGGTTTCGGCCATGAAAGGATTGAAAACCCTAATGAGGCTCAAACTCAATTCTAAGTTGCTTATGATCTTCCTCATGATATAGTATGAAGATAACTTGATGTACTTAAGATTTCATGTTGTTTAGAACTAGGTTTCCACCTTGGAAACTTTCGGCCAAGCTAGAATTTAAGGCTTAGGCAAGCTCAAACTCAACTCTAACATGCTTATGTTTTTCCCCATGATATGATATGAAATTAACATGATGTTCTTATGCTTGTGTTTGGTTGAGAACCTAGCTTCACATTTAGGACATTCGGCCACTTATGGTTTGTAGACCTAGGAAACTTGAAACCTAAATTCATTATGCTCATGTTGTTGCTTAGAATAAATGTTATGAAAATTGTTTAGGGTTCACATGTTTATATGCTATTTGTAACCTAAATCTAGGCCTTGCATGTTTCGGCCACATTATGAAGTTTAGACCTAGGAAGCTTAGAACCAAAAATTTAACATGCTTGTGATGTTCCTTAGGATAAATGCTATGAAATGGATTTAGGGTTTATATGCTATTATGATTGCTTGCAACCTAGGTGGACCCTTACATGTTTCGGCCACCTTTAGTAAGTTAATGTTGAGACCCCATTTTTGACTCTCTATGTGCTTCACTTTGCCATGATATGAATTAGGGATGCTAACTTATGTTCCATGCATTCTTATGTTTTCCATGATATGTTCAATGCTTATTTATGTATGCTTATGAATCATGCATGAAAATGTTTTCTATGATATGTACAATGCTCAAGTATGTATGCTTTATGAAATGAAAAGAAAAGGCCTAAGAGATGCTTCCCTATTGTTGGGACCAAGAGCACTCTTTATGACAAGCTAAGTGAAAGGCCTAAGAGTTGCTTCCCTATCAAGTGGGACTAAGAGCACTCTCCATGTTATGAAAAGTTATGAATGACATGTACATGATATGTATGAATGACATGAATATGATATGCTATGAATGCCATGTACCTGATATATATGAATGACATGAATATGATATGTTATGAATGACATGAATATGATATGCTATGAATGACATGTACATGATATGTATGAATGACATGAATATGATATGTTATGAATGACATGTATATGATATGCTATGAATGACATGAACATGATATGCTATGATATCATATGTATATGACATAATATTTTACTTTTAATGGCTTGTACCAAAAGGGTGGGCTCCTTATGAGCCCCTAGGTCGAACTACGGGCCTAGTAAAGGGTGGGCTCCTTACGTGCCCCTAGGTCGATCTACGGGCCTAGTTTCCTAGTAGGTTCAAGACTAGCTACCTTGGGTCTACTTAGGATGCGCGCATTTATGTATGTATGTGGTACTAAGCCGGGCCCCCTCATGTTGAGATTATTTTTAAGTATTATATGATATTGTTTTTTAAGACATTGGCACATGACATGAAGCATGTTTTGAAAAGCATCTTGTACATGACATCATCCATGATTTAAAGGACATCTTGCATATATGTTTATGATATGAAATGATATGATATGATGCTCTCTCACATGCTATGATAGGATGTTCTTTATACTATGATATGAAATGTCATGATGCTTATTTTTACGATATGACATGATATGTTATGATGCTTACTTTACATTATGATATGATTGCCATTTATGCCATGATAAGTTTATGTCATGATATGTTGTTTATTTTATGCTATGATATGATAAGTTCATGCCAAGATATGATGCTCACTTGATGCTATGATATGATTTTTATTTATGCCATGATATGATTTCCATTTATGTCATGATATGAGTTTCATCCATGTTAGGATATGTGATATGATTACTCTTATATGATATGTACGGTTTTTGTGAGTAGGAAAGGATCTTACTGAGCCTTGTGTGCTCATAGCTTACTTTCCTTGTACCACAGATAAAGGTAAAGGATGGATAAACTAAAGGAGCAGCAGGAGGGGCAGAAAGATGTGTGTGGTGGTGGCGGCTTGGGTAAAGAAAATAAATGACCTGCTTATGTTTATTATGTTGATGACTTGCAAGACCATTTTTACTTATGCTTATGTTAGGAATGGATGATTATGATTCCTTAAGTTTATAACTATGCTAAGCATATTGGTATGATTAGTTATGTTTTAAATGATCAATTACTTCCGCTGTTTTGAAAAGAAAACTATTTGTACGTACGCTATGTAAGTAGAAAGTAAGTAACCCCATCCTCGCTAGGCATGAGTGTAAAGGGCGGGCGTTACAGGTTGGTATCAGAGCCAAGTTAGCCATCCCGCTACACACACATCAAGCCTCTACTCTGTTGCTCCAAGTAAGAATTTCTATGCTTACTTATTTTTTTTATGCATGATAAGTAATGTTTTTATCTTATACGCATGTTTATTATTTGTTTTTTATATATGATTCACAGTTTTTAGTCTAGGGATACATGAAGGTAGGATATAATTGACTATAACATAGGCTAGGACTTGTTAAGAATAATAATCACCTTAGGTTAGCCTGGTTAGGAACTATGATGACTTATGCTAGCTTTGTTGTCATTTATGAAGATAAACATGGCTACTAGAAGATGCGGTAACAGGACCGAGGAGACAGTAACTCCACCAGATTTGACCCAAGTGGTTACAGACCTCCAACGTCAGATTACGGAACAACAACAAGTGATCCCTGCTCTGATGAATCAACAAGAAAATCCGGTCACCCCACCAATAAACCCGAATACCCCACCTGTCATACCTACAGCTGCACCGGTACTACCGATAGCCCCTGCCCCAGTGGTCCGACAAGAAACCTACTTGATACAGTGGCTAAGGCTGAAGCCGGAGAATTTTTCGGGTACTTGCGAACCATGGGACGCCCAAGCCTGGTTCAAGACAGTGGAAAGTATCGTAGAGCTGCTGGATTGGCCAATATTAGAAAAGATCAAGTGTGTATCATTTTGTTTTTCCGGAGATGCACGAATGTCGTGGGAAAGAGTTAAGACCAAAAGACAAGTCAACCTAATGAATTGGGCAGATTTTAAAGCAGAATTCTTGGAGGAGTATTTCCATATACAGGTGACAAATCGACATTAGGACGAATTCACCGAGTTCCGGCAAGGTGACTTATCTGTCAACGAAGTAGTAAAGCGCTTCAACCGCCTCGCACGCCTATGTCTAGAGTTGGTCAGCACGGAAAGAGAACGGGTTAGACTGATGTTGAAGATGCTCGGACCTGAGATAGCTTTGAATGTGGCTGGCGGAATTAATAAACCGCAAACCATGGAAGAGCTAGTCAGCAGTGCCTTGATCACAGAACACTATCAGAAGGCGATGAACAAAGGAAAGAATCCGACACAGAAGGAAGGACAGAAACCGCAGAGTACCAAGACGAACTGGAAAGGAAACTCCACTGGAAAGAGAAAACAATGGAACAACACAAAAAGTGGTCCAACAAATAAGCAGCCGAGGTACCCTCTGTGTGCCACTTGTGGAAAACATCATTCCGGAGTATGCCACCAGGGTACGAGAAAGTGGTACAATTGTGGATAGGAAGGACATATGGTCAGAGACTGCCCTACCCGGTTCCAGGTACCATCTCAGCAGTATGACCAGAATAGGAGTACCCCCGTACAGCAACATCAGATGCAAGCAGCTCTGGAAGGGACTCTGATTAGCCAAGGGAGATTAGAAGCCCCACCAGTGACGACGAATGCCATGGTTTTCTCTCTCACCAAGGAGGATGTGGCGAGTGCTTCTACAGTTGTCACAGGTCAGCTATCTATTTCCAGTCAGTATACTACTGTATTATTTGATACTGGAGCAACCCACTCGTTTGTCTCCACACCCTTCACGGAAAAGTTAGAAGTGCCACCACAAGTCGTAAATGGAAAATTCTTAACAACCTTGCCTTCGAGGGAAGTGATGCCATCCGATCAGATGCTGCGAGCCATGCCTATCCGAATCGCAGACAGAGAACTCTACTGCGATCTAATAATACTCGACATGCAGGATTTTGATATTATACTAGGCATGGATTTCCTGAGCAAGTACGGCGCTTCAATAGAGTGCCGTAAAAGAAAAGTAGTCTTCCGACCGGAAGCCGAACTGAAGTTCGAGTTTATTGGGGAGCAACGGGAAAAGATGTATTACGGGATCGGAATCATTTCAGAAAGGCTCTCTACTCTGATGATAGCACCAACGCTGTTTGATGACATATTAGAGAAGCAAGGTCGCGACCCGAGCACCCAAAGGATTAAGCAAGAGGTCCTAGAAGGAAAGGATAACGGATTTCGCATCGCTGATAATGGAGTACTTTATCTCCGAGATCGGTTATGTATTCCCGATGACCCAGAGTTGCGGAAAAGTATATTTCCGGAATCTCACACAACACCTTATGCGATGCATCCGGGATCCACCAAAATGTACCAAGATTTGAAGAAAAAATTCTGGTGGTTCGGCATGAAAAGAGATGTGGCTCAGTATGTCAGTTCTTGCCTGATTTGCCAGAAGGTCAAAGCAGAACATCAGAGACCTGGAGGGTTACTGCAGTCAATTTAGATTCCCGAATGGAAATGGGAAGACATTTCTATGGATTTCATCTCGGGACTACCCAAGACAACAAATGGGTATGATGCTATATGGGTAATTGTGGACAGACTGACGAAGTCCGCACACTTCTTAGCAATCAAGATGACATATTCAACGGAGCAATTAGCCCAATTATATGTTAAGGAAGTTATCAGATTACATGGGATTCCTAAGACCATTATTTCTGACAGAGATGATCACTTTATCTCACATTTTTGGGAATGTGTTCAGAAGGCTCTTGGCACAAGGCTATTGTTCAGTACTGCCTTCCACCCTCAGACTGACGGACAAACGGAAAGGGTGAACCAAGTGCTAGAAGACATGTTACGAGCTTGCACTTTAGACTTCAAAGGAAGTTGGTGCCGATATTTATGTTTGGCGGAATTCGCTTATAATAATAGCTACCAAACTACCATTGGAATGGCGCCTTACGAAGCTCTGTATGGGAGGAAATGTAGGTCACCTATATGCTGGTACGAAGGTGGAGAAAAGAAAGAAATGGGGCTCTGAACGGATTTCATCGATGACACCACCCGAGCTATACAGAATATTCGTCAGAGAATAGAAACTGCTCAAAGCCGACAAAAGAGCTATGCCAACAAACGGCGTAGGCCGTTAGAATTCAGTATCGGAGACTCGGTATTTCTCAAGGTAGCTCCAATGAAAGGAATAATGAGATTCGGGAAGAAGGGCAAGCTAAGTCCACGATATGTGGGACCATATCGGATACTGAAAAGAGTGGGTCAAGTGGCGTACGAGCTAGAGCTGTCCCAAGAGATGGCAGCTATTCACAACGTATTCCACGTCTCAATGCTCAAGAAGTGTATCTCAAGTACAGATCAAGTAATTGAGCCACAGACAGTACAAGTTCAAGAGGACCTAAGTTATGAAAGTAAACCCATCCAAATACTGGATAGAGGAGTCAAAAGATTAAGGAACAAAGAAGTACCTTTAGTAAAAGTCCTATGGTAAAATCAACGGTTCGAAGAGGCAACCTGGGAACGTGAGGACGATATGAAACAAAATACCCGGAGCTATTATAAAGTTCGAGGAAGAACTTTCTATGAGGTATGGGGTACTGTAACACCCACGAATTTCTTAAGCAAAGTATGTGAAGATTTTCTCTTAGAATAAAAAGAAAAGATAGAGCTAAAAATATATATATAAAAGAAAAGGAATTGGTCAAGGATTGAACCTTGAACCTCTTTAAGCTAAGGATTATGGATTGACCACTAGGCCATCATAAATTATTGTTGAATAGAGAATGGAAATTGTAGATAAAGGTAAAAATATGATTAAGAGAAGGAAGCAAGAAAACATCAAGTAGCTTTCTTCCTCCTTCTCATGATTAAGAAGAAAGCTAGTAAAAGACAAGTTGTCTTTCCCTTCTTCCTTCTCTTCCATTTTCGTGGGCATGCATGAAGGAATGAGATGAGAGGAATTTAGGGAATGAATGGGGACATACTTCATCATTAAGAAAATAAGAAATGAGTTAACAAGGAAGGGAAAGCAAAACTTATCTTTGTTTCTTCCTCCCACTTAGCATAAGAGAGAAAAAGAGAAAGGAATTTTATTTTCTTCTTCTTTTCCCCACCATTGCCGAACCTAGAGCCTTCCCTCTCCCAAAATTTTGAGATCCAATCTTAGTTTTCTCCCTAAGGAAAACTAAACCTCAAGAAGAAAGCCTCAAGACCTACTTCTTACAAGCAAGAGAAGCGAAGGAAATACTAGAAGGAGGAGCTCTCTTCTTCTTCTTTACAAGGGTATCTTTATCTTAAGAAAAGACCAAGCAAGAGGATGTAAGTATCCCCTCAACTGTGGTACAAGTTGTTAAGTGATTTTTCTTCAAGTATAGATGGCTTAGAAACCTAGGGTTTCCCTTGAAACTTTCGGCCATGATGAGTTGTAAGACTTATGAAAGCTTAAAACCAAAACCAATATGCTTAGGGTTTCTCCCTTGATATGGTATGAATAATTCCTTGATATTTCATTGTTGTTTGTTGCTTAGAACTAAGTGAATCCTCACCTTAGGGTTCGGCCATGAAGAGATTAAAAACCTTAGGAAAGCTCAACCTCAAAACTAACATGCTTATGATCTTTCTCATGATATGTTATGAATGTTTCTTTGAGGTTCCATGTTTGTATGTTGTTTGGAACTAGGTGAACCTTACCTTAAGAGTTTCGGCCATGAAAGGAATAAGAACCCTAGAGAAGCTTAAAACTCAAACTAGCATGCTTATGATTTTTCTCATGATATGTTATGAATGTTTCTTTGATGTTTAATGCTTGTATGGTGTTTGGAAGTAGGTGAATCTTACTTAAGAGTTTCGGACATGAAAGGAATAAAAACCCTAGAGAAGCTTAAAACTCAAACTAACATGCTTATAATCTTTCTCATGATATGTTATGAATGTTTTCTTGACGTTGCATGCTTGTATGTTGGTTGGAATTAGGTGAACCTTACCTTAGGGTTTCGGCCATGAAAGGATTGAAAACCCTAATGAGGCTCAAACTCAATTCTAAGTTGCTTATGATCTTCCTCATGATATAGTATGAAGATAACTTGATGTACTTAAGATTTCATGTTGTTTAGAACTAGGTTTCCACCTTGGAAACTTTCGGCCAAGCTAGAATTTAAGGCTTAGGCAAGCTCAAACTCAACTCTAACATGCTTATGTTTTTCCCCATGATATGATATGAAATTAACATGATGTTCTTATGCTTGTGTTTGGTTGAGAACCTAGGTTCACATTTAGGACATTCAGCCACTTATTGTTTGTAGACCTAGGAAACTTGAAACCTAAATTCAATATGCTCATGTTGTTGCTTAGAATAAATGTTATGAAAATTGTTTAGGGTTCACATGTTTATATGCTATTTGTAACCTAAATCTAGGCCTTGCATGTTTCGGCCACATTATGAAGTTTAGACCTAGGAAGCTTAGAACCAAAAATTTAACATGCTTATGATGTTCCTTAGGATAAATGCTATGAAATGAATTAAGGGTTTATATGCTATTATAATTGCTTGCAACCTAGGTGGACCCTTACATGTTTCGGCCACCTTTAGTAAGTTAATGTTGAGACCCCATTTTTGACTCTCTATGTGCTTCACTTTGCCATGATATGAATTAGGGATGCTAACTTATGTTCCATGCATTCTTATGTTTTCCATGATATGTTCAATGCTTATTTATGTATGCTTATGAATCATGCATGAAAATGACTTCTATGATATGTAAAATGTTCAAGTATGTATGCTTTATGAAATGAAAAGAAAAGGCCTAAGAGATGCTTCTCTATTTTTGGGACCAAGAGCACTCTTTATGACAAGCTAAGTGAAAGGCCTAAGAGTTGCTTCCCTATCAAGTGGGACTAAGAGCACTCTCCATGTTATGAAAAGTTATGAATGGCATGTACATGATATGTAAGAATGACATGAATATGATATGCTATGAATGTCATGTACATGATATGTATGAATGTATGAATGACATGAATATGATATGCTATGAATGACATGTACATGATATGTATGAATGACATGAATATGATATGTTATGAATGACATGTATATGATATGCTATGAATGACATGAACATGATATGCTATGATATGATATGTATATGACATAATATTTTACTTTGTATGGCTTGTACCAAAAGGGTGGGCTCCTTATGCGCCCCTAGGTCGAACTACGGGCCTAGTAAAGGGTGGGCTCCTTACGTGTCCCTAGGTCGAGCTACGGGCCTAGTTTCCTAGTAGGTTCAAGACTAGCTACCTTGGGTCTACTTAGGATGCGCGCATTTATGTATGTATGTGGTACTAAGCCGGGCCCCCTCATGTTGAGATTATTTTTAAGTATTATATGATATTATTTTTTAAGACATTGGCACATGACATGAAGCATGTTTTGAAAAGCATCTTGTACATGACATCATCCATGATTTAAAGGACATCTTGCATATATGTTTATGATATGAAATGATATGATATGATGCTCTCTCACATGCTATGATAGGATGTTCTTTATACTATGATATGAAATGTCATGATGCTTATTTTTACAATATGACATGATATGTTATGATGCTTACTTTACATTATGATATGAATGCCATTTATGCCATGATAAGTTTATGACATGATATGTTGTTTATTTTATGCTATGATATGATAAGTTCATGCCAAGATGTGATGCTCACTTGATGCTATGATATGATTTTTATTTATGCCATGATATGATTTCCATTTATGCCATGATATGAGTTTCATCCATGTTAGGATATGTGATATGATTACTCTTATATTATATTTACGGTTTTTGTGAGTAGGAAAGGATCTTACTGAGCCTTGTGTGCTCATAGCTTACTTTCCTTGTACCACAGATAAAGGTAAAGGATGGATAAACTAAAGGAGCAGCAGGAGGGGCAGAAAGATGTGTGTGGTGGTGGCTTGGCTAAAGAAAATAAATGACCTGCTTATGTTTATTATGTTGATGACTTGCAAGACCATTTTTACTTATGCTTATGTTAGGAATGGATGATTATGATTCCTTAAGTTTATAACTATGCTAAGCATATTGGTATGATTAGTTATGTTTTAAATGATCAATTACTTCCGCTGTTTTGAAAAGAAAAATGAAAAGAAAACTATTTGTACGTACGCTATGTAAGTAGAAAGTAAGTAACCCCGTCCTCGCTAGGCAGGAGTGTAAAGGGCGGGCGTTACAACATAACAATTAATAGGTAACTTTGAAATTAGTAATGAACGACTCAAGTTATATGTAGAGGTATTTGATAAATTAAAAGATGAATTTCATGAAGTATAAAGAAAATCCCCCGAGTAGATAATCAAGTAGCAGATGAATTAGCTAAATTAGCTTCGGCCATTAAACCTCGGGATTTAGATAGACCGGTAGAACAAACATTATTAGTATCCTGTATTGAGCAACATGTTAATCTAGAAATCCAGAGTGATTGGAGAACTTCTATCATTCTATTTTTACGGCAAGGAATTCTACCCACTTATACGGAACAAGCTAGGGTATTCAAGAAGAGGGCAAGATAGTATACTATGATTAGAGATCATCTATATAAAAGGGTCTTCCCTAGTCCTGTTAGTTAGAGCCCTAGAGCCAATCATTTGATGATTGTATGGACTCATGTATATCATATTCTTATATTAATAAAGGCAATAGTTTGGTTATTATGCTTATTTGTTTGAGTGCCAAATAAACTAAGTATAGTAACGTCCTTGAGTAGAGCGTTCTTACCTATATCAATCGATTGGTTGAATCGATAGTGAGATGATATAGGGAACACTACTCTTAATCATTCCTAGTCGAGTATTAACATTCAAGGACGATGTTAATGCAATAAGACTAGCATGTAGGTCAACTCGATGACTTGATCTCACAAGTCATGGATATGGAGATATCAAGTTGACACATGGGTATATATTGGAGAATGTATACTGAATGACCCGCCATGAGAAAGTATCATGGATCGTTATATGAGTGTCATATACTTTCTCATGTGGCTATTAGTATGACTATTAGTCCTTAGACCTGAAGTCACCATGGATCCCTACATAAGGAGTTATGTACTTTAGTTTCGTCAAACGTCACCCGTAACAGGGTGGACTATAAAGGCGATTACTGGGTATGTAACAAATTATGCAGAGGGATGTGAGTGATGTAGATGGGATCTATCCCTCCCATATGACGGGAGCGACATCAATATTCTTGATAGAGTTAGACCACGAAGTGCATGGCCATGCCCAAATGAGTCAACATTAGATGTTGAGCTCATTTGATCGAGTGAGTCTACTTGGAGTTCAAGATTTAGATTGATTAGAGGATGACACGGTCTATGCCTCATATTGATCAATCTAGATGTCTAGGATAGAAGGATAATGTCACATATTGTAAGGAGTCACAATTAGTAGTCACAAGGTGATGTTGGATCTCAACATTTCTTGTAACTTGGGTAGCAATGATGTATTGCTAGATGCCGCTCATTGCTTATGTTTCTAAAAGAGTTTAGAAACATTGCCAACGTTACAAGAACCTATTGGGTCACACACAAAGAACATGTGGATGGAGATTAGGTTCATATGATGAACCAAAAGGATTAGGTTCATATGATGAACCAAAGATTGGATTCAAATTAAACTTATTGAGTTAGACTCAATTAGATTCAATTGTTGAATGAGTCTAATTTACATTTGATTCATTGAGTCAATTTATATTAATGAATTGAGATTCATTAAATTAAAATTGACTTGAATCAAAGCTTGGATTTAACTCAACAAGGAAGAGATTGGGTCAAGTTTGACTTGACCAAATTGGAAGTTGAAACATCAAGTTTGACTTGATGCATTGCCACATCATGTAGGTTGACTCATCCTACATGGCATGACACATAGTTGCCACATCACCTCCACCTCATGAGGTGTGCCACCTCATTGGAGGTTACACTCTCCTTTCTTTAATGTGGCCGGCCACATTAATGAGAGGAGTTATGTGGCCGGCCACACTTAATGGTGTGGAGTTTTTTCATTTGTGTGTATTGATGTGGTTTTATTGTATCATCTTCCTTCTTGCTTTGGCTCTCCATGGCTGATGGTTGCCGTGCACTTCATTGGGAGGAGAGGTGTGAGTTAAGTCCAAGACAATAAGAGAGTGTGAAGGTCACAAAGGAGAAGACTACTAGAGGAGTGGTGAGATTCTTCTTGTTTTCTCTTCTTTCCAATCCCATCCGAGAGTATCTAGAGAGTGCTAGCACACTTGTGGTGCTCTCTCTTCCATCCTTGAGAGTTAGAGAACCCTCCTTGTTCGTGTGGATACCGAGAGAGGATTGTCTACGTTGACAATCTTGAGTTCCGACGATTTTGGACCTTGCGGGATTGCGAAAGGCACGCTACAAGGGTAAACATTTTTCTCGTAGATCTAAGTAGTAGATCAGTTCATGAACTCGTACAAGAAATAGTTTTTCGAATTTTGTATACGAATCTTTGCACGGATCTACGGCTTTGGGTCCTTCGGGATTTCCGCGACGCGAAAAAGTGGTTTTCGCGGCCCGTAGAACCCAAAAGTGGTATCAGAGCCACGTGCAAAGACTTGTACGAGTTAGTTTTTGGTTTTTGGAAAAAAAAAAGCTTCTGTGATTTTCTGTAAAAATTCAATTTTTATGTTTTTATGGGTAATTTTTCCTTATAGGCGAAGCACAAGTGTCTCGGCACTTGTAGGCTTCGGCTATCGGGAAGAATTTTCCCAAACGGGTTCGTTTCGACCCAAAATCTTTTGGGACAGCGGACTCGGGTGCCTTTAGATCGCAACAGAGCAACTCACGATGGTTAGATCGTGGGTAGGGGCGCTGCCCCTAACCCCGCAAGGGGATTTGCTCCGCGATCGCACCCGAAATCGCTAAAAACGAACCCGTCGGGAAGATTTTTCCGAAACGGTAATGTCTCGGCCCAAATCGTTTTGGGACAGCGGGTTTGGGCGCTGTTGGATCGCAATGGGACCCACGCGATGGTTAGATCGCGGGTAGGGGCGCTGCCCCTGGCCCCGCAAGGGGATCCGTTCCGCGATTGCGCCCGAAACCGCTAACCGGGACCGCCGGGAAATTTTACTTGTAAAATTGTAAAAAAAAATATATATATATTTTTAAAAATTACAGAAAATAAGAAAAAACATAATTTTGAATTATATATTAATTTTGTGATAGTCATGGCCCAAAAACCCAATATGATTGGTTGTGTTGTAATTCATAATACGGCCTGCGTGCCGTGATGTGTTTTCGCGTGTTGTATTTATTTTATTATTCACGACCTGCGCGTCGTGCCTCGTCTTTTATTCTTGTTGTAAATTAGATTTAGACTCGAATGTAACTCGAGTTTCAAATTGTAATGTACAAATTGGAGCGATGGAGGGTCCACACGAGACGGAGTTCCGAGGCGGGCACGAGCAACACAAGGTGGTCAAAGGGAGGAGCTTGGAGAAGCTGTTGACCCTAGGTTGACCATTCGATCTTCTCATTGGCTTGAGAAGATCGTAGTAGGGCCATGACTAAATCACAAATAGATTAATTAATTAATTATTATGTATCTGATGCATGTTTAATAGTTAATTAATTAATTAGTGCCTTAACGATTAGATTAGATCTAAGTCGTGCACATGATGCACCCTTGCGATTAGATTAGATCTAAGTCGTGCACAAGATGCATCCTTCTCGATTACATTAGATCTAGATCGAACCAACTCTAAATGCCTAACCGTGCCGTGATACCTATAACTACCTCGATCACATGTATTGTCAAAGCAGAGCAATACATATTATCTTGGTAGGGTACGGAGGGACAATCTTGGTCCCGCCTATCAACGCATGGGTGAATACAAACTCAATTAGATTGAGTATTCCTAGTTACTCGGTTGGATCGAGTCAACTATAGGCATTATTCCAACGGTTGGAAAAGATAGGTCAAAATCACATCTATATTAACTCTCGGGCGTATTAGCCGAAGCTAACTCGAGTTTTAATATAAATGCGGATATTGATTCTATAAACAAGAGTTGCATAGAGATGTAATTGGTAATCGTTACCTACCGATCATACTAAGCCTTGGAAGTATTAGCCAAAGCTAACTCAAGGGTTAGTATGATGTGGATCTTGTCCCACAAGAATTATAGAATTCAGTGGGAGCATCATTTAATTAAAGGCCTAATTAAATGATTTTTAAAGAATATGATATTTATTTCTGTAAATTTTCTGTTGTAGATAACCATGACGTCAAACACGAATTCCTTCTCCCTGCGATTTGTCCTTGAGAAGGACAAGCTCAACGGAGCGAATTTCCTGGACTGGTACAGGAACTTGAGAATAGTTCTCACCCAGGAGCGTAAGTTGTACGTTCTGGAGCAACCCATTCCGGAGGCTCCTCCTGCCAATGCCCCGCGAGCCGACAAAGATGCTTACAAGAAGCATCAAGACGACGCATTAGATGTGTCCTGTCTAATGCTCGCGACCATGAACTCAGAGCTTCAGAAGCAACATGAGTTGATGGGCGCTTTTGATATGGTTGAGCATCTTCGCCAACTATATCAGGGAAAAGCGAGGCATGAGAGATTTGAGATCTCGAAGGCACTGTTTCAGTGCAAGATGTCAGACGGGGCTCCTGTAGGTCCTTATGTACTCAAGATGATTGGGTACATAGAGAACCTACAAAGACTGGGGTTCCCACTTGGCCAAGAGCTGGCCACTGACTTAATCTTGCAATCCTTGCCGGATAGCTATAGTCAATTCGTTCTGAACTATAACATGAACGAGATTGACAAGCCACTGCCTGAGCTCCTTAGTATGTTACGAACTGCTGAGATTAACCTTAAGAAGGTTAAGCCCATTCTGATGGTCCAGAAGCATAAGGGCAAAGGCAAGCCCAAAGGCAAAGGAAAGTCCCAAGCCAAGGGCAAAGGCAAGGTATTGAAGCCTAGAGGAGGAGTCGCCAAGGTATACTTTCTGACCTGCTTCCACTTCGGTCAAACCGGGCACTGGAAGAGGAACTGCAAGGTATACTTGGAGGATCTTAAGAAGAAGCGAAGTGACACTTCCACTTCAGGTATGTATGTTATAGAAGTCAATCTATCTATTTCTACATCTTGGGTATTAGATACTGGATGTGCTTCTCACATTTGTATTGATGTGCAGGCGCTGAGAAATAGCAGGGCATTGACAAAGGGCGAGGTGGACCTACGAGAAGGCAATGGAGCACGGGTTGCTGCTGTTGCTGTAGGGATTTACTTTCTATCTCTGCCCTCTGGGCTTGTACTAGAGTTAGTCGATTGTTGTTATGTGCCTGCTCTTACTAAGAACATAGTTTCAGTTTCTTGTTTAGACAAGAAAGAATACTCTTTTATAATAAAAGACAAATGTTGTTCTGTTTATTTGAAAGATATGTTCTATTGTAGTGCACCACTAATAAACGGACTCTATATTGTAGACCTTGAGAGCCCTATCTATAACATTAATACCAAGAGGTTCAAGTCAAAAGACATGAACCAAACTTACCTCTGACACTGTCGCTTAGGTCATATAAATGACAAGCGTTTATCCCAGCTCCATAAGGATGGTTTGCTGGACTCATTTGATTTTGAATCATATGAGATATGCGAGTCATGCCTACGAGGCAAGATGACCAAGACTCCCTTTAGTGGGCACGGCGAGAGAGCGACTGATTTGTTATGACTTATACATAGTGATGTATGTGGCCCTTTTAATGTTGCTGCTAGAGGCGGTTATAGATACTTTATCACATTTACTGATGACTTCAGTAGATACGGTTATGTGTACCTGATGACACATAAATCTGAATCCTTTGAAAAGTTCAAAGAATTCAAGAATGAAGTACAGAACCAGCTTGGCAAGAGTATTAAAATACTTCGATCCGATCGAGGTGGAGAATACTTAAGCCATGAGTTTCGTGACTATTTTTAGCTGAGTGTGGGATTCTATCCCAACTCACTCCTCCTGGAACACCACAGTGGAATGGTGTATCCGAAAGGAGGAATCGTACCCTATTAGATATGGTACGATCTATGATGAGTCACACAGATCTTCCGACATATCTATGGGGATATGCTCTAGACACGGCAGCTTTCATTCTCAACCGAGTTCCATCCAAGGCCGTGATAAAGACACCATATAGGATATGGACTGGGAGAGATGCCCAGGTGTCTTTCATGAAGATTTGGGGTTGTGAGGCTTACGTACGACGTCAAGTCTCAGACAAATTAGGACCTAAATCCGACAAGTGTTATTTCATCGGATATTCCAAGGAAACTAAGGGATATTACTTCTACATTCCCAGTCAGCACAAGGTAGTTGTGGCAAAGACTGGGGTCTTTCTAGAAAGGGACTTTGTTTCTAGAAAGACTAGTGGGAGGCGTTCGATCTTGAAGAAGTTCAAGATGCGAACAATAGCACTGATGCCTCGATGGAAGTTGAACTGGAACCACAAAGTGTTGTGGATGATGTTGTTCTACAAAGAGTTGAGGAACAACAACCAGTTCAAGTAGACATACCTCTTCGCAGGTCTGATAGGGTACATCGTCAGCCTGAGAGATATTCATTTCTCGTGTCTGACCATGATGACGTTGTGCTCATAGAGGATGAGCCTAACACCTATCAGGAAGCTGTGATGAGACCAGATTCCAAGATATGGCGGATGGATATCAAAAACCACGTTTCTGAATGGAAACATACTCGAGGATGTGTACATGACACAACCTGAGGGTTTTTGTAGTTCCACAGCCATAGGATCTATCATGTATGCCATGTTATGTACTCGACCTGATGTCTCGTATGCTATGAGCATGACGAGCAGATACCAGTCAGATCCAGGTGAAAGTCACTGGATAGCGGTCAAGAATATTCTTATGTACTTGAGAAGGACTAAAGAATATTTCTTGATATATGGAGACGATGATGAGCTAGCTGTAAAGAGTTACAGTGATGCTAGCTTCCAGACCGATCAGGATGATTAAAAATCGCAGTCGAGGTTCGTGTTTTGCTTGAATGGTAGTGCTATAAGCTAGCAGAGTTCACAGCTGTTCTACAACGTTTCCATCTCATTCGAGAGATTATCGATAGAGGAGATGTGAAGATTTGTAGAGTACTTACAGAGGCTAACATTGCAGATCCCTTGACCAAGGCTTTGGCACAGAGGAAGCATGACGGTCACACTAGGTCTTTAGGCCTTAGAGGCTATACTGATTGGCACTAGTGCTAGTGGGAGATTGTTAGTTAGAGCCCTAGAGCCAATCATTTGATGATTGTATGGACTCATGTATATCATATTCTTATATTAATAAAGGCAATAGTTTGGTTATTATGCTTATTTGTTTTAGTACCAAATAAACTAAGTATAGTAACGTCCTTGAGTAGAGCGTTCTTACCTATATCAATCGATTGGTTGAATCGATAGTGAGATGATATAGGGAACACTACTCTTAATCATTCCTAGTCGAGTATTAACATTCAGGGACGATGTTAATGCAATAAGACTAGCATGTAGGTCAACTCGATGACTTGATCTCACAAGTCATGGATATGGAGATATCAAGTTGACACATGGGTATATATTGGAGAATGTATACTGAATGACCCGCCATGAGAAAGTATCATGGATCGTTATATGAGTGTCATATACTTTCTCATGTGGCTATTAGTATGACTATTAGTCCTTAGACCTGAAGTCACCATGGATCCCTACATAAGGAGTTATGTACTTTGGTTTCGTCAAACGTCACCCGTAACTGGGTGGACTATAAAGGCGATTACTGGGTATATAACGAATTATGCAGAGGGATGTGAGTGATGTAGATGGGATCTATCCCTCCCATATGACGGGAGCGACATCAATATTCTTGATAGAGTTAGACCACGAAGTGCATGGTCATGCCCAAATGAGTCAACATTAGATGTTGAGCTCATTTGATCGAGTGAGTCTACTTGGAGTTCAAGATTTAGATTGATTAGAGGATGACACGGTCTATGCCTCATATTGATCAATCTAGATGTCTAGGATAGAAGGACAATGTCACATATTGTGAGGAGTCACAATTAGTAGTCACAAGGTGATGTTGGATCTCAACATTTCTTGTAACTTGGGTAGCAATGATGTATTGCTAGATGCCGCTCATTGCTTATGTTTCTAAAAGAGTTTAGAAACATTGCCAACGTTACAAGAACCTATTGGGTCACACACAAAGAACATGTGGATGGAGATTAGGTTCATATGATGAACCAAAAGGATTAGGTTCATATGATGAACTAAAGATTGGATTCAAATTAGACTTATTGAGTTAGACTCAATTAGATTCAATTGTTGAATGAGTCTAATTTACATTTGATTCATTGAGTCAATTTATATTAATGAATTGAGATTCATTAAATTAAAATTGACTTGAATCAAAGCTTGGATTTAACTCAACAAGGAAGAGATTGGGTCAAGTTTGACTTGACCAAATTGGAAGTTGAAACATCAAGTTTGACTTGATGCATTGCCACATCATGTAGGTTGACTCATCCTACATGGCATGACACATAGTTGCCACATCACCTCCACCTCATGAGGTGTGCCACCTCATTGGAGGTTACACTCTCCTTTCTTTAATGTGGCCGGCCACATTAATGAGAGGAGTTATGTGGCCGGCCACACTTAATGGTGTGGAGTTTTTTCATTTGTGTGTATTGATGTGGTTTTATTGTATCATCTTCCTTCTTGCTTTGGCTCTCCATGGCTGATGGTTGCCGTGCACTTCATTGGGAGGAGAGGTGTGAGTTAAGTCCAAGACAATAAAAGAGTGTGAAGGTCACAAAGGAGAAGACTACTAGAGGAGTGGTGAGATTCTTCTTGTTTTCTCTTCTTTTCTCTTCTTTCCAATCCCATCCGAGAGTATCTAGAGAGTGCTAGCACACTTGTGGTGCTCTCTCTTCCATCCTTGAGAGTTAGAGAACCCTCCTTGTTCGTGTGGATACCGAGAGAGGATTGTCTACGTTGACAATCTTGAGTTCCGACGATTTTGGACCTTGTGGGATTGCGAAAGGCACGCTACAAGGGTAAACATTTTTCTCGTAGATCTAAGTAGTAGATCAGTTCATGAACTCGTACAAGAAATAGTTTTTCGAATTTTGTATACGAATCTTTGCACGGATCTACGGCTTTGGGTCCTTCGGGGTTTCCGCGACGCGAAAAAGCGGTTTTCGCGACGCGAAAAAGCGGTTTTCGCGGCCCGTAGAACCCAACAAGTCCTTTACTCAAATATGTTGGATCGGATGACATACAGTATATCTTACAAGAAATGCATTAAGGCTCTTGTGGTAGCCATATGGGAGGTTGATCTCTTGCTAGAAAAATATTATTAGCTGGATATTTTTGCCTACTTTACAAGCAGATGTTGCTCAACTTGTGAGAACATGTTTATCTTATCAGAAACATTAAAATATTCCTCATCATTCCACTGAATTATTGAAAACCTCTATAGTATCTTGTCCTTTTGATCAATGGGGTATGTATATAGTTGGGCCTTTTCCTCTTGTACCTGCTCAAAGGAGGTTCTTATTAGTAGCTGTCGATTATTTTTCTAAATGGCTAGAAGTAGAACTATTGGCCAGAATTATTGAACATGCAGTTATCAAATTCCTATGACAACATATTGTTTACAAATTTGATATTCCACACAAAATAGTTTCTAATAATGGAAGGCAATTTCAGGGCAATAAAATTAAAAAATGGTGTTTTGATTATGACATCACACAAGCTTTTACCTCTATGGCGTATCCACAGAGTAATGGACAAGCCGAAGTGACCAACAGAGAAATTATCAAAGGACTCAAAATCAATTAGATCATATTGGTGGTAGCTGGGTAGATGAATTACCCAGTGTACTGTGGGCATATCGTACTACTCTTAGAGAAGCCATAGGAATCACTCCTTTTCACCTGGTTTATGGGGGTGAAACAGTGATTTTGATTGAAGTCAGAGTGGAATTTAACTGAAGGAGGCTTTATGATGATAGCAATGCAGAGCGACACCTCATGGAACTTGACTTAATAGAGGAAGCACGGGACAAATTAGCAACCTGGCTCATTTCATATTGTCAAAGAATGAGACAAAATTATAACAAAAGGATATTCCCAGATTTTTTTAGGTAGTTGATCTCGTATAGAAGCGCATTAAGCCTGTTGGAGATGTTAACAAGCTGGAACCCCAATGGGGAGGACCTTATAAAATAATACAGGAACTTGTATCAATCTCCTATTACCTCCAAGATACAGAAGGGAGAAAACTAGAATGGCCTTGGAGTGCTAATCATTTGCAACCATACAGAACTTAACAAATATGCCTGTAGGTCATTCAGAAAAGATGCAGGCAATATTATTTGTAGAAGGTCATATACTCCTCTTTAAACTTCTATCTAGTCGATCGTGGATCTTAAAGGGTGACCAGACAGACTCCTTTAAGTGGAACCAGAGACTTTAAATCTCTATCTAGTTGATCAGGGACTTTAATGGGTGACTGGACAAGCTCCTTTAAGGAGAATTGGAGACTTTAAACCTCTATCTAGTCAATCGAGGACCTTAAAGGGTGACCGAACAAGCTCCTTTAAGGGGAACCATAGACTTTAAACCTTTATCTAGTCAATCAGAGACCTTAAGGAGTGACCGGACATACTTCCTTAAGAGGGAACCAGAGACTTTAACATCCATCTAGTCGATCGGGGACCTTAAAGAGTAACCAAACAATCTTCTTTAAGGGGAACCAGAGACTTTAAACCATCATATAGTCGATCGGGGACCTTAAAAGGGTGACCGAATAGGCTCCTTTAAGGGGAACCAGATGTTGGTTGCTACACCTGGATTCCATTCTATTTTCCTTGTACAATATTTGTACAAGCGCAGAACTTTACCTAGCTACCCATGTGCTCTACTGAAGTTAAACTTGGATTGCAAACGATGCTTAACATTATTAATCCAAATTGCTATTCAGAAGTTAACTTGGATTGGAAATGATACTTAATATTTTTACTCCAAGTTTAACCGATGTGATATTCCTAAGTTAAACCATATTACAGAAGTTGATTAAATATCTATTTCAAAGATTGGCTTCCAGGTTAAACATAGCGAGGCACTAGGCCTTCTTGGTTATGGGATCATCCACCACTTCCTAAAGAAAGCCTTTCAAAGAAATTGGATATTTAACTTCTTACAGTAACCCTAGGTTTAACTACAGAGACCACAATAGAAACACAAGATCGAAACACAAAATCAAAATACATAATCAATAGCATGAAATCGAAACTTAAAAATCGCTAGCCTCTTGTGTTGGTGTTTCAGAATCCATGCAAAGAAAACTAACTAATTAATTCGAAGTAGAAACCATTAATTAGTTATCCCTTTCTATGTAGCTAAAGACCTCTTGATCTTCTGTTGTATTCCTCTCCTCCTCTTAGACGTCGTGTGGGCGACGATCTACCAAGATGAATTCCACCCGAACCACTTCTTTTCCTCCAAGACTCTCGAGCCACCAAGGGATGCCAAAATAGGAAATTTCCTTCTTCTTCTTCTCCTCCAAGAAACCGGCCACCAAGTGTATCTCCTCTTTTTCTTCTTCCTCTCCAAGCAACCGACCACAAGGATTTTCCAATCCTTAATGTCACCAGTCCTAAAGAAGAAAAAAGAGGAGGCAAGAAGAAAGGTGCTGCCGGCCCTTATGGGAAAGAAAACAAAGAAAGAAGAAGCAAGAGGGCCGGTCACAAGGAAGAGAGGAGAGGAGACAAGGATTAGGTTGTGTATCTCATGAAGCAACCTCTCCTCTTTTATAATCTTTGGTCATGGCAAAGAAGGAAAGTTTTAAACATAATTAAAACTTCCTTATTTGTGGTCTCCCCTTAAAAAAGGAAATTTTAACAACAGTTAAAATCTCTCTTTTCTAAATTTCCTATTGTACATGGCAACAAAAGGAAAGTTTTAAAATTAATCTCTCTCTTTTAAAACATAGAGACAACTACAAAAAGGAAATATTAATTAAAACTTCTCCTTTTAAATCATGGTTACAAAAAGGAAAGTTTTATCAAAAATTAAAATCTCTCTTTTAAACATTATAGATAACTATAAATAAGGAAATATTTTAACAAAATTAAAATCTCTCTTTAATCTTTTGTAGATAGCTATAAAAGTAAATATTTTAAAATTTTAACACTCTCTTTTAAAACCATGAGGATGACTATAAAAGAAAATTTTTAAATTAAAATTTCTCTTTTAAATACCTTCATGAATGGCTACAAAAGGAAATATTTTAACAAAATAAAATCTCCCTTTAATCCTAGTGGTGTGGCCGACCCCATGCTTGGACACCAAGCATGGTTTGGCCGACCACCTCTTGGGCTCCAAGTTGATGCTTGGCTGAGCCCCTTGCACCAAGCAAAGATGTGTCCGACCCATTACTTGGGTAAGAAGTAGACTTGATGGATATAAGGCTTTATAGAGGCTACAACAGGGATCGAGAGGAGGAATTGATTTTGGTCTCTCGATGAGCTTGAGCTTCCTGTGTTAACCCCGAACACCCAACTCAAGTTCATCAATAATAACTCATCACTAAAGAGTTATTATTGAACTACTACACCAATCCCATATTACATTATGGACTCCTTCTTATTATGAGTGCGTTAATCTCCCTGTGTTTAAGATATCGAATGTTGATTAATCAAATGAGTTACTGTCACTCACTTAATTAACATCTAGCCCCAAGAGTAGTACCACTCAACTTCATTGTCATGTCGCACTACAACAAAAACCCTCATAGACATCGGTTTTCCACCGGTGTCTATTACAATTTCGACCGATGTCTATGAAGGCGATGTAAAAGGTCTGTCATTTTAGACATCGGATTAAAACCGATGTAGTATCACTTAACGACACCGGTTTTCGAATCGGTTATTAACCGGTGTAGTATCACTTAACAACATCGTTTCATCAATGGTGTAAAACCGATGTAATATTATATGGTAATAACACCAGTTTTGGCAGCGGTATACGATCGATGTAATATTAGTTAATGACACCGGTTTTGCAGCGACGGAAAATCGATGTAATATCAGTATTTTTTACCAACACAAATTTGATTTTCGAAATAGTGAAAAACCGACAATAACCAAGAAAATACACAAATATTCACAAATTACACAAATATTCTTCATTCAACAGTATCCATAAAATACACAAATATTCACAAATTACATAAATATTCTTCTTAACACAGTATTCATAAAATACACAAACATTCTTTTTACATCAAAAGCTAATAGATATCAGAATCAAGGTAGAACATTCTTTTAACAACACATCAAGGTAGAACATTGTGAGTCAAAAATCAAGCTGAGGCTACATTAAATTATGAGAACCGAAATCTGTTCAACTTGCTATACTGCTTCATTCTTCTTGCGCCTTTCATTTCCCTAATCTCACCACTTTTCACCTTCAAATGCCTAGTTTTCTGAGTTAAAACATCCACTGTTCTAATCTGTCAAACAAAAGTATCATTTGATCTACTTAACTACAGCAAAGAACAAAAATAGAAGAATAATACATGCAGTTAATAATGCATTGCTGATGTAGTTTCTGTCAATACAACTCAAGGAGAAGACTGAATTTGACTTACCAAGAAGATTCAAGATACAACCTGTGTCAAAACTTAAGAAAAATCTATGTCAAAATTTGAGAAAGAGAATTCCACCTTGAACAATCAAATTGAGTTGAAATTAATGTTGAGCAAGTTCACGTTAGGAGGCTACCTCAAGAATACATTCAAACTTTATAAATACTAAAATTCTATAACCATCTTCCAGTATTGACCCAATTACCACTTTAAATTAATTATATTAGCTAACATGCATTGTCAATTAAAATATGAAGACCGAGATTTTAGGTGGCTCTGGCTATCTGAAACAACACCCTTGAACAAGTTTAAGTAAGCATATGGCTATTCCTACTGCCAGTGTGTATATATTTATGTATGAGCACTGATGAGCTTACATTGCACTAGACGTGCAATTTTGAGATACAAGATCATGCACTGTAGCCATGGATAAAGGGACTCCACTTAGCTGAGTTGTAACTTCCACAAACATTACCACAAGCTTCTTCCATCGCATCCTTCGAGACACCCTCGTTACATATGTTTGCAAAAGCTCGCATATACTTCATGCCATATTGAGTGAGCGATCCACAATGCAACTCGAATGCTTGGACCTAAGGTTTTTTGTTAACACATGGTCATGTTTAATAAAATAGATTGTGAAGATGAATATGCAAGAGCACAATATTTACCACTGTTTTCAAGCAAACCCAATCATCAACCAGAGCCTGACCAGATGGCCTCATGGTTTTGAGGACTGAAGGTGCAACATCCGATCGAAAAATTAGATTGCCGATGAGTTCGATGCTACTGTCAAGGTGTGCTCTGTGCATCATCATCTCAGTGATCTCCGAGAGAATTTCCTTCTTTTTGTTTGACCCTTCCTCTAATCTTTCATACTGAAAGCAAACACTAGGTTGTTAAGATATAAGAACAATGCAAGGGGTTAAAAAAGGTGCTCCAAAACAGAATCTGCAGTGTTGAAAGATGGAAACTGCATGAAAAGATCGACAAATGGGTCTAAATCAGTTGAAAGACAATACTGATAGTTAAAACCAATTGAAACTGCCATGTTTCCTACTTACATATGAAATCCGTGTATATAGTTTTTCTCTCCACTGCTCCAAGTTCACAGGTTAAATATAACATTATCGATCAATATGCTAGAAATCAAGGTCACTCACACATCCCTTGGTACTAGGCCCTTAGAATGGTACCAAAGATACAATGTTCTTATTAAATCATTCAGTCTCCAAGTTAAATCATTGCCACGAATGGAAATAGCATAAAAATAATAAAGGAAAACGAAGTGTTCTTCACACACCATGTGCCATAAGAATAGGAGGTCAGCATCTCTCTGATTGATGACTCCCATCTGCTTGCTGAGGCGAAGTGCATTCTCAGTTAAATTGGCATTGGCAGGGTAAAAGCCCTGGTAAAGGTACAACTTTTCAGGTTTTACATTCTTATCACCATACTCCATCACATGAGACCCTGCACTGTATGTGTTCTGGTTTGATGTCCTCATCTTCACCTGAACACATTATCAGAGAACCCCTTCAAAAAAACAAGAAGAGGACTATAATAGAGATTAACAGGAACTTACTGACTCATACTGTTTCCCAACCATTTCCTCCTTTAGATTGTGATTCTCACTGCCATAAATATAATTAGAAGGTTAGCAATGCCATCATATTGAAAAGGCTCCTATGTTTGGATGATTTCTACCCTTAAAAATAGGAATACCATTACAAATGGAAGTTCTGGCTCCTTTTTATCTTTTAAATGAGTTAGCACACCAGGCTGTGTCAAAATTAAGAACCAAGATATGACTTTTGCAGCAGTAAAATTTACATTTTGTTATTGTGACAACAGTAACCACACGCTAATTTCTTGACAAAGTTTTTCAAGAAAGACCAAGTTATGGCTTTGAGAAGAGTAAAAGGTAAAAAGCACTTAATGTCCGAAGCAAAATTTTCTTGGGGAAATTTTAAACAAATAAAGCTATGTCATTAGCAAGACTTAAAAGTGTAGCTATTCTGTAATGCACTAACATCTTGTAATTAAAACTAAGTTACTAATCAGAAAATTCAACAATTGAACTTGGATTCGATGCTCTAATCCAATTTGTTGTACTTCAGTGCCTCTTTGTTGTTTCATCTCAAAAGAAACAAAATCACTGAAGAAGGAAATACATTTAAAAAAAAATTCCTTAGCGGAACCAAACAATCTAATGTCAGCCCATTAACATGAAAAAAAAAATAAATCAAATGCAATAAAATGTTTAGACCTTTTGAACTTGACAACAGATATGACTTGTTTAGGTATAAAACTCAAACCTATCTTCCATCCATGCAACGCTGTACAAGTCACCAAGGCAAGTCATATATTCCGGTGGTGGTGGAGGATCCATCCCAGGATAGTAGGTTCCCCATCTGCTTTCAACAGCATTGGATGCTGTTGTCACATATACATTAAGGTCTTCTGGCATTAAACCTTCAAAGATACTGCCACTCTCACATGCTTCCACATAAATAATCTGTTCAAACGAACACCAACAAAGATCAGCAATTAACTTGGTTATAATACACATTTTTTAATCAAAAGTTACCCATCAGCTACACTCACACAATTATAGAATTTACTACTACCTTGTTTCAAGGCAAGTCATGAGAATCGTCAAATAAGGCACATAAACGTAAAAAATAATCAACAAGTCACAAGCAGCCACTGTAAAGTGTCCAAGTACCAAGTGTATGTTAAATATGTAAAAGGGAGACAAAAAATAAAATCATCATAATTACTCAAAAAGCAAACCTATTTCACTAGGTGGATCGGATACATTCCTTACCTCATGGCTATATGTCATTATTTTACCTAAAAGTAAATTTATCAAGGTTGTGCAAATCATACCTGGAATCTTGTTAACCAATATGCGAGCTTTTTCTGCACGTTTGAGATTTAAATGTGAACCTCTACTTGAGTTATATCTGTTGTCATCCTGAATGGAAATTATGTACGATAGAGATTAAATTCTGTTAATTTCAAGCATTTTTCCAAGGGAATGAATAGTGCATGACAAACTTACATACTCCATGGACAAATTGAAGTTCACCGACTAGAGTGTATAATGAAATGCATAAAGCAGTATTTGTAAAATTTACAACTCATGTTGATTGCAACTGCTTTCTTACAAAAATTCTTGTAAAAAAGGGTAGTATGGTTCTTTCTTTCACATGACTTGCTCAAAGTTGGGTAACAAAAATATTCTGAAATGGAAAAAAATGGTTCAATATATAACCAATAACAAAATTCCCCATCATAGACATACTTGCATAAAATAAAGGGTTAATTAATAAATCTATTACAACCTATGGAATTCCATATCTATGAAAACATTAAAAAGAGTTAATAATTAGTAGCCATCGTAATTTACTTCCATGGAGAACACAAAAGGCGCAACCTTTACCAATGTCCCAGCGAAAGGTGCGATTTTTATGGTCCTAATGAGACGATGCTGCGGTTACAAAGAGAATTAAGAGCAAAAAATTAAGGAGAGAAAACAATGAAGAAATTGACAGTACATTTTTTTCACAATATAAATGCTATTGCATGGACAGAATTTATTACTGATGATGCTTGGTGATGAATATTGAGCACACAACTATCATGTAGACGAAACCAAGTTTTCTTGCCTAAGCTTCCTTTCATCTGACAATGTCTTGGCAAATTTAACAAGTCGTTCCTTGTTCGACATTGTTCCTCCCTCCCCATCCACCACCGGCACCGATTGCCCAGTCTCCAAGTTCACCCGCGACGCCGGCTTCTCCAGCAGATTCTCCCCAATCCGAACTAAATTTCTTAAGTTCCACTTCGTTGAATTATCCACCGAAGCCGCAGCGCCAGTCAAGGTATCATCTTGCCATTCAATCTATCGTACAATATCTTTAGTTAAAATCGATCGACTTAGCGTATGCAGCTATATAGAGAATCAATCGATTAATTACCTGTATGCGAAGGTAGTTGCCCTCACTTTCCAGTGCCTGGAAAACGACTGAAGCATAGATATCCACCAAGTCCGAGGTCGCCTCCCTGAAAATTTGGACGAGTGGAGATTTTCCTCTGTTCCACATCCACTCAAGCAATCCCCATCGAGCGCTCTCTCGGGCACTGTACCTCTCCGTCTGTTTATGTTCTCTAGTCCCAATCGAGATCACCAGAAATTGACGGTAGTCCATCGGATTATACGACTTGAAATCCTTGTTCGAATCTAGAATTTGCTACTTGGAAAGTCTCTCTGACTCATGGACTAAAGTAAATCGATTGTAAACGCAGAAACTACACAGTGGCATTACCTCGAATGCTAAACGGACAACCTTCTTGGCGCGCTGAAATAGAGAGAGATTCCCTCTACAAGAGTGTATGTGCTGGAACTGATCAATGCCGAGCTTGCGAGTGACCTAGCCGAACTGGATGTAGACGAAATCGGAGTAGGGGAGGTCGACCTTGATGTAGCTGACGCCGTACCAGATGAGATAGCTCCGGATCTGGACACCCTCGAGGTTAGAGACGGAGCCGTAGCCGAGGAAGCCAGACACGCGCAGGGCGTAGTAGACGACGTACTCGAAGTCGACATAGCACTCTCCGTAGAGATCGATGACAAAGTAGCCGTTGGAAGCGACGGAGAAAGACTTGACGGTGTCGGGGAGGATGCCGGGAGGGAGGTTGTACTCCTGGAGGATGTCGTAGACAGTGGAGCTGTTGGACGGCGAGGCCGACGATTGGGCAGTCACCGCCGCAGAGATGGAGGAAGGGAAGAAGAGAGAAAGGAGGAGGAGGAGGGAGGAGGACATGGCGATCGGGAAGGAGAAACCCGACGGATTTGGGAAGGCAAGAAGGAGAGCTAAGTCTTTGACTGCGGAATATAAAAACAAGTGTTGTGGAAAAAAAACATACTAAAATGAGAAGAAGGCTTCCTCTTCTCACCCAAAGGGAGGAGTTGGAGGAGATGGTCGGAGGAAGGGCATCGTGTCTTGATCCTGATCGGGAGAGGAAGGGGTGTCGATCTAGGAAGGGGAAGAGGGAGATGAGGTTGAGAGAGATGGTCGGAGGTTTAGGTTTAGGTTTAGGCTGAGAGAGATGGTCGGGCGGGATATAGGTTTAGGTTTGGAGGGAACTTCATAGTGTTGCAAAATTTGGCAAGTGGGAAAATTAAAATATTTTATTTTGGTTTATTAACACCGGATTTTAAAACCCGCTGCTAAAATCGATGTCTATTAATGAAAAAAAAAGGCGCTCATAGACATCACCTAAAAAACCGATGTCTATGAGCGAAAATATGCGCTCATAGACACCGGTTTTTGGAAAAATCGGTGTAAAATACTCAAAGACATCGGTTTTTCCTTAAAACCGTTGTTGTTCCACCGATGTCTATGGGGGTTTTTGTTGTAGTGTCGGACTAGGTCCACCTATAGGGTTTATATGACAATCCTTATGAGCTCCTCATGGGGACATCATCAACCTAGATTACTAGGACACAGTTTCCTTCTATAATTAACAACACACCATATAAATAATATTATTTCTCAACTTATCGGGCCTATTGATCCAACTGAATAAATCTCACTCATTGATAAATTAAAGAAATAAATACTAAGTATATGTGCTTGTTATTATATCGGGATTAAGAGCATACACTTCCATAATAACAGAGGTCCTGTTCTTTTATGTAGTTAGTATAAAAAGAACAACCTCAAATGGTCCTGCTAAATACACTCATAGTGTACTAGTGTAATTTTATAGTCAAGATAAATTAATACCAAATTATACTACAACCATTACAATGGTTTGTCCCAATCCATCTTGGTTGTGAGCTACTGTTTATAATTTATAAGGAACTGATAACATGATCTTCTGTGTGACACCACACACCATGTTATCTACAATATAAATTAAATGGACAACTGCATTTTACTAAATGCAGACATTTGACCAATGTGATTCTTATTTCAAAATAAATGTTCATACAAATAGCTAGGTTTTTAGTATACATCATATCACCGGAGACTTTAAACCTCCATCTAGTCGATCGGGGTCCTTAAGGAGTGAACAGACAGACTTCCTTAAGGGAAATCAGAGACTTTAAACCATCATCTAGTCGATCGGGGACCTTAAGGAGTGACCAGACATGATTCCTTAAGGGGAACAGGAGACTTTAAACCTCCATCTAGTTGATCGAGGACCTTAAGGAGTGACTGGACAAGCTTTCTTAAGGGGAACCGGAGACTTTAAACCTCCATTTAGTCAATCGGGGACCTTAAGGAGTGACTGGACATGCTTCCTTAAGGGAAACTAGAGACTTTAAATCTTCATCTAGTCGATTGGGGACCTTAAGGAGTGACCGAATATGCTTCCTTAAGGGGAACTTGAGACTTTAAACCATTATATAGTCGATCGAGGACCTTAAAGAGTGACTGGACAGACTTCCTTAAGGGAAACTGGAGACTTTAAACCATTATACAGTCGATTGGGGACCTTAAGGAGTGACCGAGCATGCTTCCTTAAGGGGAACTGGAGACTTCAAGCTCTCATCAAGTTAATCAAAGTATATGGATTGTGAATTATCTCTATCTTACTTCGTTCGGTGATGTAAGATCGATCGGTTTATCATGTATAGTTATTTCATCCGGGAATATATGCCCGACCGACCCACTAGACGGGTCAAGGATTCTTTATATATAAGCAAGGCATTCAACCCATCATAAAAATCCAGAGATCATCAGGAAAAATTCATTCAACATTATATATCACTCAGGAGATAACTATGAGGTATACTTCTTTTGATTATAATTTCTCTATGGGATTTTTCTACAAGATATATGTGGTGAATATATTGAAGGAGATAATTTATATGAATACTTGAGTGGTTCTGAAGACAGGGGAAGCTACACAAGGAAAGACAGGTAATTGTAAATTTTCATTAACATTTGATAAATAACAAGTAGTATACAGTAGTGATGAAATGAAAAGAAAATATAGATACAAAATTCCAAGTTCATTCAAATCTATTTAGAAAGTCTTTTGAAAGCTCCTGATTAAGTTATCGGTGATCTATGAACAAAGGATGAGGTTCTCTTGATAGGTAACCCCCTTCTCTTAACTGTTGAATTACCCCTTCAATAGAATGGGTAAGGGTCCCTACGATGCGCCGAGCGTATTTTTCACCAAACCTAGAGAATCCAAATAGAATCTGTGCTTGTTTTGCCAGCACTCTTCCTCATTTGCCTTATATGTCAGGAATTCAGATTGCAGGCTATCCTTCTCCGCCTGTAAGATAGCTTTCTCTACCTTAGCATCCTCTAGTTCATTCAAAAGTAAGCCTATTTGCAAGTCTTGGGCTCGTAATATTT
The DNA here is from genome assembly GCF_018446385.1 of Zingiber officinale. Lineage (NCBI taxonomy): Eukaryota > Viridiplantae > Streptophyta > Magnoliopsida > Zingiberales > Zingiberaceae > Zingiber > Zingiber officinale. Next base: position 63,981,950 of record NC_055998.1, read on the forward strand.
CCTATTGTTGAAACAAAGAAAAATCTTTAGAAGCTAATTCGGGGACCAACTCAAGAGACCTCGAGCTATATGATAATTGTAGCTAAGCAGCATCTGAGAAAGTTTTATCTTTTAAGGCCTTTCAACATTAAGCTGAGAATTAAGCCCTTGTAATTGTAATTTTAAGCTTTTCTTTTCTTCTTCTCGCGATTGTAGCAACTGACGACAATCTTTTTTTCTAGGCTAGCGTTGAGTTCAGTCTGCGAATTCACTTTGTCCCATAGTTGAATAAGTTCATTGTTAGGGAGGTTGAAAGTAGCTTGTAATTCCTCCACTATGTCTTTTAAAGATTGATTTGTCTATTCTAAATCTGCAACTAGTTTACTCAAATGTAGGCTCAAAGCATAGAGCTGGATAGAATAACAGTATGATTACATTTTGTAGTTACAAACTAAGGAAGTTTGGTTAGAGATTTGCCACAGTAGCTTTACGACTATTATCATCGGCACGTTCAGATACGGTGCTTCTTTTCATATATGCCTGTGACTGTAACCAGGATTCACCTAGTGACCCCTTCAGCTGAAGTAGCCCATATGAGGTGGGAATAGAAGTTTGGCCAAGCTGGGATGGTAGCCCATGAGATTGTTTAAAGAGAATGGAGGAACTGGTGGAAGCTATAAATGGAGAAGAAGAAGAAGGACGAAGTTCAGAAGCTTGTGAAGATAGATCAGGAGATGAAAAGCTAGCTAATGAAGGATCTTGTTTAGTAGGTGTTCTAATAGGCCTAGGGGTAACCAATCTCCTGCAAGGAGTTCTTTTGTCACGGGACTTGGTGGAAGAAGAGGGTAGACCCTGAAGAAGGGGCAACGGAGCCATAGGAACAATTGGTGCTTCCTCAAGTGAAGGAACAGCTGGAGGAATAGCAAGAGATATACGAATGAGAAGTCTTGGCCTCATCATTTTTGGAGCAGAATTAGAACGAGTATGTGTGGGAAGAGCGGGTTCCTTACCTTTAGTGTAGGAGATTTCAGAAGGAGTAATAGGAATCTGTTCAAAAGTAGTTATGGTGGAAGCAAGTGGGCATGGGGAGGAGGCATGAGGTTTTCTACGCTTGACAACAAAGGGAACTTCTTGATCTGATCAGCTTGATGATTCCTTGGGTTGCTCATATGGAGGTAATAAACCAAGAGAAGAGGAAGGGTGATTGAGACGATGATCTCATAATAAGTTTTCCCCCATTCTAGTCAGGATTGCTCTTGTTATGTGAGTATTCTTGTACATGAAAGCAGGAAGGATAGCATCAACTAGAAAAAAAAAAAGAGAAATTCATGTTAAAAAAAATATAAAAATGATAAAAAAAAATACATAAGGAGAATAATCTTACCAAAGGGAACACCCAAGGTTTTGTCGACTGGGCTAAGATCAAAGGCAAATAATAAGCCTTTGGCAATTAAGGCAGGCAGGTTGAACTTTGCTCCTTTGAATTTTCCCATGGAAAAGTGAAGAGCAGGATCTTCAAAAATATCACCTAATTGGGGAATAGGAGAAAGTTTTCGATACCAAGTTATCAGATATGGTGGGGGAGAAGGAAGATGCATAAAGAAGAAGTTGTCCCACCATTCTCCTTGAGGGGGAATTCTATGGAATAGAGTGGTTTTAGGGCATGATTGGAACTTAAAAATGCTATCTTCCACTTGAAGAGGAATGAAAAAATGGTGGAATAGTCTAGGAGATAAAGGAAAGTCAAGTAGACGAGAAACGACAACAAAGCAAACCATAATAGAGAAAGATTAGGGAATAAGTAGATTCAGGGGATGGTCAAAATACCTACTAACATCAATAAAAAAGTGATGAATAAGAAACCTGAAAGCACATAGGACCTGTTCCCAGAAGATGGCCACATTCCCTGGAGGAGGAAGATGAGGACGATCCTTAGAAGCAGGGGTGGCTAGGTACGGAGGAAAACCATAATTCTATTGAAGCTCATAGGCCCTCCTGTACTGTAAATCTGGAGGAGCATTGAGTATACCACTCATCGAGGGTCGACATTCAAGGATTAGTAGGAACAAGAAGAACATCTAATGGAAGGCGAAGAATAAGAAATATGTACATTGGAGGAAGAAGACGAAGTGTTAGGGATTTTCCTCTTTTTCCCTTTAAAAGCCTTATGAAGGTGTCAAAAAAGGTGTTATAAGTGGGAACGTTAGATCAAGGTGAAGAGAAAAGCGGTGTCAAAGAGGAATCGTTGGATAAATTGATAAGGTGGTAGACATAATGAGATAGGTACAATTCAAATGTCATGGACACACGTGTCACCAATAAGAAAATAGCATTGATAACCGATACAAAAGATTATGTTCCCAAGATATTAAAGTCATTACCAAAGTTAAACTTAAAAGTTCCAAGATCTCAAGAAAAACTAAATATTTATATAAAATAAGAGTTATATACTCCTCATATTATAAACTCGATCACTCATTATTAATTGATCGAACCTTAAGACTAATCTAAAATATATATATATACCGTTACTGGCTGATCGAGTCCAAAGGTTAATTGAAGATATATATCTAAACTTGATCAGTCATCAAAGGCTGGTCGAGTATTAAGTTCGAATGAAATTAAATATAGAAGTGAGCTTGCATGACCGGTAAAGGTCGGACAAAAATTATTATCAAGAAATAATGTATAAATTAAAATAAGGATAATCTGCTTATAGGAAGGTTAATAAATGATAACCCTAAAGACAATGAAATAAATTCGAGCGAATGTTAAAACCTAAATGGATGCCAATTCTGATTAAAAATGGAAACTCAACCCTTCAGTAATGAAATCAAATCAACATAACTTCATCTAAAGTATGTAAATTTCTAGGCATTCAATAAATAAAGACAGAAACAAATTGTGCAAATAGTTAGAACATCATGAAAAGGTTAATATTCTGAATTGTTCTGCATCACAAAAACATGTTGAAAAGCAGATCAAAAATTAGATCAGCTTGGGGAACAAGTCAGGAGGTATGATATCAAGCAGTCTTCGATGATCGAGGAATTAGCTAGAGGCAAAAGTTAGATGCCCTTTTTCTTTTAGTTGCTTTATAGCCCCGTCATCCCCATGAGTGAAAGCCTTGGTGATCGAAGCAGCAATAGGGACATTGAATTCAGGAGATTCGAAAAGTATTCTTTTCCTCTTTTCATACTGGTCATCTTCACCCGCTTGATAATCCTCCAGAGTATCTTGAGAAGCTTTCAATTCAGACTCTTTGGAGGAAATATTTACCCGAGTTGTGGTTAGGGATAAACGTAGAGAGTCTAGCTCAGAGTCCTTAGATTGAAAATTAGAGACTTTAATAGCTAATTCTGAAGCATGAGCATCCTTCAACGCTTGCAACTGAGATGATAATTAAGCTTTCAATTCAGACTCTTTGGAGGAAATATTTACCCGAGTTGTGGTTAGGGATAAACGTAGAGAGTCTAGCTCAGAGTCCTTAGATTGAAAATTAGAGACTTTAATAGCTAATTCTGAAGCATGAGCATCCTTCAACGCTTGCAACTGAGATGATAATTGAGCATTCTCAGTGGTATATTTATTTAGTGTTGATGTAAGTTCATCGTGAAGGTTGGTCTCTGATTTAAATTGTGACTCAAAGCTCTTTGCAGAGGCTTTCCATTGACTTGAATTTTTAGACTCTGCCTCAAGAAGTTTGCGAGTCTCTTGTAGCTGGGTGGATAACTCAGATAATTCTCTAGAGGCATGAGAAGAAGATGCTCCAGAGGTTTGCTACCTCAATATGTCATTTTTTGGAGCCAAACATATAATTGGCGGACCACACTCATATTAATGGCCCATCGCTATAGGAAGAAAAATTATTAGTAGAATGCATTAACGAAAAAACAAAGGGACAAAGAGCATGTTACCTTAGTTTCCTCGAAAGAAAACTTATCGGCCAAATCAATAGAGGTGAGCTTTTTAAGATGTTGGCAAGCCTCCGCTCAAATTGTGGTTAAAGAAGCTTTCAATAATATTGGAAGGGTGGAAGAAGATGTGGAGGAGGATGATAAAGAACTGTGAAGTGAAAGAGGAGTGAAGAGAAGAATAGAAGGGCCTTGAGTTTCTTGGTTAGGTAAAGGAAATTGTTCTAGGAAGGTCATAATAAACTCAGGATCCTAACTAGCACTATGAATGGAAGGATCTTTCGGCAGTTGAATAGGTGGGGAAGCGAGAATAGGTTATAAGGAAGATAGGGTAGGTTCAGGAGAAGTGGGTTGAATATCTCCTATAGGCATATCTTCAGAAATAGAGACAACCCATTTCTTAGAAAGGGGCGCTAAGGTTAACCTCCGCCCAAGATGTTTTCTTGTAGGAGTAGTTTCCGGTGTCTGCTCTTGTAGCTCCAAGGGGTGTCCCCAGGCAGGGGAGGTAAATTTGTAGATGTCCCCGAAGGTAAACTTGTGGGTGTCTCCCTACAAATGGTGTGAGAACTAGAAGAGAGCATAGGTTAGGTAAAGGGTTCAGACAAGGGAGTATTAGAAGCTTGAGCTGATGCGGCATTAAGCTCTACATTGGCTCCTGTTCCTTGGCTAGTAATGCCTCCTCTTCAAGGTGGATCTCCTTGTTAACTAGAGCTCTAAATACAACATCCACTATAACAAATAAAAGAATATTTTAGTCAGTAAAAGAGTGACGACTGAAGTGTTAAGACTTACCAAAGGAACATTGCAATCTTTTTTGAATAGGGCTCAGGCCAAAAAGGTATAGAAGATCATTACGTTGCCATTCATGGATGTAAAAGTGGTGACCAAGTAATCTGTTGTAATACTCAGAGAAGGCTGATTGTTGATGAAGTTCTTTTAGTCAAGAAGAGGAGGGAAAGAAGATTTCCATGAGGTAGACCATGTAACAGGTCTAGGAAATTTTATGAAGATGAAGCGTGATTTCCAACCCTTGTTGGAGGAGGGCATGTCTGTAAAGAACACCATCTTAGGACAAGACTGAAAAAGGAATATTCCTGACTCTAATTTTTCAGGATAGGAGAACATGAAGAAGTTTTGAGGAGTAAGGGGGATATTGAAAAGGAGAAACAACATGTATAACCCACATAGATATCAAAAAGCATTTGGAGTAAATTATTGTAAAGGGATACCGAAATACTGGCTTATCTTCGATAAGAAGGGAGGAATAGGGAAGCATAAGCCTGTTGCTAATTGATCTTTGAATAAGGTAACATAGTTATTAGGAGAAAGATGGGGATGAGAATCAGGTTGCGGGACCTTGATGCGATATTCTTTAGGGATTTCATACTGAGAGCGAATATAAATTTGATCATCGGTACTAAAGGAGGAATGAGTTAGAGCGTACCAAGGAACTACTAACTCCTCAGCCATGGCAAAAAATAGAAACACTTAAAGGATAGGTAACTTACTGGGTCCTTAAGGATGAAAGGTAACAGAAGAAGGTTGGGGAAGATGAAGAAGCGCAGAATGTTGAAGAAGGTCAAAAAAGAGAAGTGCCCAAAAATGAGTTTAGGAAGATGAAGAGTAAAGAAATGAAAAAGATTTAGGGTTTAAGAGGGTATAAGGATCTCCATCAAAATGAAATAGCTCGTGATAGGAAATGCGTTGATTTGCTAAGGGGCATGTGATAGGACGTCAATAAAGGCATGCCAAAGGTTGCTTCAAGAAATAGGAAAAAAATGCTACGTCGCAATCACCCATAAAGAGACATTTATGATAGACAGATTAGACCAAATCATATGCTGAGATGCCATATCTTCAAGCCCCTTTGACATTGTCTTTCTGTTGAAGGACCAATTACCAACAAGGCAATTTTGAAAAACCACACGACTTTCAAGATATAGTTAAAAGAGAAGAAAAAAGAAAAAAAAATAATGAGTTAGGTGAATAGAGCAAACAAACAAAATTAAAACTTATGTCTAGTTAGTTGGTCATACCTCCTTCGATTAGACTTAAAGGGGAGGCTAATGATATGGGTTATGATAGGTCAGCTTGTCGAATGAAGGAGTTAGGATCGAGAAAGATAGGAGAGGTATATAGCTAGGTGAATGGACAAGGCCATAATAGTTAGAAAATATTTTTCATATTTATTGCCTTTTTTATGTTGTGCATGTGTGATGTGTTTGCATATTAAAATTCCTCATCTTAAATAACTAAGTAGGAGAGGAATTTAATCAAATTCCATGGTCTCCATTACTGGTTTGTAAGTGATGCATTCAAACTTGTGCATTGGCTCTGAGTGTCTTCCTCCACATCAGATGAGTTTGTTTACGGATCACTAGATCAAACTTCCTTTATGGATGATTATAGGAAGTTATTTAGGTGCGTGTGATCTTCTCCGTCTGAAGGAGCACAATCCTATTTAATGGACTAAGTATCAAGTAATGGTATACACTTATGAGCATTTAATAGTATCATCCCCATCAGAGTGACTGCTATTATTTGTGTGACCGAAGAAAACTAACTATTAATTTTATTTGTCATAAAGTTAGCATGACAAGATAATAAAATTAATGGGTAAAACCTCCTCTTACAAATGTTTGAATTTGTATACGTCCACACTATTGTGACATACAAAATTCACTGTGTTTTGAGGTGTTGGTGAGTTTAAATGATATTGTTTGAGAAATCAATATTATTTTAAATTCTTAAGTTTTGACCAAAATTTATTTTATGATTCTTAGGATGACCTTCAATCCACTTGTTGTTATATTAAAAGACAACAAATTTACTGGTCCCAATTACATTGATTGGAAATGAAACTTGGATATTGTCCTAACTGTTGAAGGCTATAAGTTTGTACTTCTAGAGGTCTGCCCTAATGTGCCTAATAGTGATTCTAGTGAAGAGGAGATTAAGAGTCATAGAAAATGGATCAAGGTAGATGAGATGGCACGGTGTTACATTTTGGCTTCTATGTCAAGTGTGCTGCAACATCAGCATTAGGCTATACCTACTGCCTATGACATGATGTACAATCTCAAGGAACTCTTCGGACACCAGAATCGGGCTGCTAGACAACAAGCTATGAGAAACTTAATGACAACCACCATGACTGAGGGGACACTCGTAAGGGATCATATCCTCAAAATGATGGCTTACTTGAATGAGATACAAATCCTTGGAGCTGAAATATATGGGGAACCCCAGGTTGATATTATTCTCCAAATGCTACCTAAAAGTTTTGAGCAGTTTTGCCTAAACTATAACATGAACAAAAGGGTTTATTCGTTGGCGAAACTTCTGACAGAACTTCAAGCAGTAGAAGGGCTATTTCGTCAAAGTTCTAAAATTCATTTTGCTGAAAACGGTTCTACTTCTAAGTCGAAAGGCAAGAAGATGAAAAAGAAACAAGTTGGTTCAGCAAAGAAAGTGAATCGATCTCTAGGGACTGGACCGAAAGCAAGAGTGAAGAAGCCGAAGGGAAAGTGCTTCACATGCAAGCAGTCAGGACATTGGAAGGCAGACTCCCCTCGTAGGAAGGAGAACAATAAACGTATATCTTATTCTCTAGTAGTTGAAACATATTTAGCGGTGTTATTTACCGGTACCTGGTATGTAGATACGGGAGCCACTGATCATGTCTGCAATTCATTACAGGGGTTCCAGGAAACCCGATGACTATATGAAGGAGAGATAACCGTCTACATGGGCAATGCTATGAAAGTGGCGGCTGTTACAGTGAGAGATGTTTACTTATCTTTTGATAGGAATAAAACTTTGATTTTGAGAAATTATCTTTATGTACCAAGTTTTAGAAAGAATTTAATTTCAGTTTCTAAACTGTTTATGAATAGATATTTTGTTTCTTTTGATGACAAAGTGGTTGTCAAGAAAAATAGGGTAGTTATCTGTTCTGGTGCGATGGTTGGTAATTTGTATACTCTAAATCCAATAACTCCTACAATGCAACAAACGGAAATTAATAACACATCTTCTAATTCTAATAAGAGAAAGCAGCTTTCGAAAATGAACCAAACATATCTTTGGCATCTAAGGCTTGGTCATATTAACTTAAGTAGGATTCAAAGGCTAATAGCTGATGGACTTTTGGGTTCATTGGTGCTGGAAAACTTTCCAACCTGCGAGTCTTGCTTGGCAGGGAAAATGACCAAGAGACTTTTAAGGCAAAGGGGTATAGAGCCAAAGATGTGTTGGAATTGATTTATTTTGATTTATGTAGACCTATGACTATCCAGGCGAGAGGTGGTTTCAAATATTTTGTCTCTTTTATAAATGACTATTCAAGATATGGGAACATTTACTTGATGTGCCACAAGTCTGAGTGCTTTGATAAGTTCAAAGAATACAAGGTTGATGTGGAGAATTGTCATGGTAAAAGTATCAAGATATTACGGTCTGATTGTGGTGGTGAGTACCTCTCAAGAGAGTTTAGGAATTACTTATTAGAGGCCGGGATTCAATCCCAATTGTCTGCACCTGGTACACCCCAACAGAATGGTGTGGAGGAATGAAGGAATATAACTCTTATGGAAATGGTTAGATCAATGATGAGTTATTCTGAATTACCAAATTCGTTTTGGGGATATGCTCTAGAAACGGCAGCGTACATTCTGAACTTAGTACCTTCTAAATCAGTATTCTCGACTCCCACAGAACTGTGGAATGGGGGTAAGCCTAGTCTAAGACATGTTTGGATTTAGGGAAGTCCAACACATGTGCTGAAGGGAGACACTGATAAGTTGGAATCACGAACAGAAGTTCGCTTGTTTGTAGGTTATCCTAAAGGAACAAAAGGTGGTTTATTTTATAGTCTTAAACATCAGAAGGTCATTATTAGCACTAATGCTCGATTTTTAGAAGAGGACTATGTAATGAACCATAAGCCCATGAGTAAAGTTGTTTTTGAAGAAATAAGAGAGAACACGTCTAATCTAGTACCAACAATAAAGATGAGATACCACAAGAAATTGCAACACGTGTTACAAATGATGTACAATTACAGGTAGTGCCTCGTCATAGTGGGAGGGTTGTTAGGCAACCAGATAGATTCATATTTTTAGGAGAGTCTTCAGACTTGATTCCTAGTGAACATGAACCTGATCCCTCGACATATGACGAAGCACTCCAAGATAAAGATGCAGCATCTTGGTAAAGTGCAATGAAATCTGAAATAGAATCTATGTATTCTAATAAAGTCTGGGAGCTGGTAGAACCACCAAATGGTGTAAAAGCCATTGGATGTAAGTGGGTCTACAAAAGGAAAAGAGGGGCAGATAGAAAGGTGGAAACCTTTAAAGCGAGGATTGTTGCGAAAGGGTATACTCAGAAAGAGGGAATTGATTATGAGGAAACATTTTCATCGGTAGTCATGCTTAAGTCTATCTGAATTCTTTTATCTATTGCTGCTCATATAGATTATGAGATTTGGCAAATGGATGTCAAGACAGCTTTCCTTAATGGAAGTCTTGAAGAAAACATCCATATAAAGCAACCAGAGGGATCATTGCAAAGAACAAAGAGCACCTCGTGTGTAAGCTCAATCGGTCTATTTATGGACTAAAGCAAGCTTCAAGATCTTGGAACATCCAGTTTAACGAAGTGATCTAGTCTTATAGATTTATTCAGTGTCCGGATGAGTCTTGTGTATACAAGAAGAGTGACAGAAATGTGGTGGTATTTCTTGTACTATACGTAGATGATATTTTGCTCATTGGCAACAATGTCAAAGTATTATCAGATGTAAGGGTATGGTTGTCCAAACAGTTTGGTATGAAGAACTTGGGAGAATGTGGGCATATTCTTGAGATCAAAGTAATAAGGGATCGCAAGAAAAAGATGTTATGCTTATCCCAACCTTCATACATCGATACTATCCTTGCTCGTTTTAGTATGCAAAACTCCAAGAAAGGTTTTTTACCTTTTCGGCATGGAGTACCTTTATCTAAAGAGATGCCTCCTAAGACACCAAAGGAAATAGTGGAGATGAAGGCAGTTTCTTATACTTCAGCTGTAGGAAGCCTAATATATGCAATGCTATGTATGAGACCTGATATCTGTTTTATCGTGGGCATGGTTAGTAGATATTAAAGTAATCCAGGATAGGGACATTGGACTACCGTAAAGTATATATTAAAGTACTTGAGAAGGACTAGAGATTATATGCTGGTTTACCAGACAGATAACTTGCTCCATGAAGGTTACACGGATTCTAACTTCCAATCAAATAGGGACAATAGTAAGTCAACCTCAGGTTATGTTTTTTACTTTGGGAGGTGGAGCTATAGCATGGAGGAGTGTTAAGCAGAAGTGCATTTCAGACTCTACCATAGAAGCTGAGTATGTAGCAACTTCTAAGGCAACCAAAGAAGTTGTATGGCTCAAGAACTTTTTGATGGACTTAGATGTGATTCTTGATTGGTCCAAAATTATCACAGTTTATTGTGATAATAGTGGTGCAATAGCAAACTCGAAGGAACCACGAGCCCATAAGGCAAGTAAACACATCGAGCGTAAGTACCACCTGATACGAGACATCGTAAAGTGAGGAGAAGTTGTTGTCGCTAAGATTGCATCAGCAGATAACCTGACAGACCCTTTCACTAAGGCCCTTCTGGCGAGAGCTTTTGATGGGCATGTTGAAGGGATGGGAATGAGATGTATGTCAACATATATGGCAACATAGTCTTTTAGTATAAGTGGGAGATTGTTAGAATATATACTAAAAGCATAGCTTTTTGTATGAACATTTATTTTAAAATAAGAATCACGTTGGTCAAATATCTTCATTTATGTTAAATGTAGTTGTTCATTTAATTTATATTGTAGATAATATGGTGTGTGGTGTCACACAGAAGATCATGTTATCAGTTCCTTATAAATTATAAATAGTAGCTCACGACCAAAATGGATAGGGACAAACCATTGGAACGGTCGTAGTGTAATTTAGTATTAGTTTATCTTGACTATAAAATTACACTAGTATGCTCTGAGTGTATTGAGCAGGACCATTTGAGGTTGTTCTTTTTATACTGATTGCATGAAAGAACAAGACCTCTGTTATTATGGAAGTGCGTACTCTTAATTCCGATATAATGAGAAACACATATATTTAGTATTTATTTATTTAATTTACCAATAGGTGAGATTTAGTTCATTAAATCAATAGGCCCGATAAGTTGAGAAATAATATTATTTATATGGTGTGTTGTTGATTATAGAAGGTAACTGTATTCTAGTTATCTAGGTTGATGATGTCCCCTTGAGGAACTCATAAAGATTGTCATGTAAATTCTGCAGTTGGACTTAGTCCGGCATGATAATAAAGTTGAGTGGTATTACTCTTGGAGCTAGATGTTAATTAAGTGAGTGTCAGTAACTCATTTAATTGATGGACATTCGATATCTTAAATATAAGGAGATTAACAAATTCATGATAAGAAGGAGCCCATAATATAATTTGAGAATGGTGCGGTAGTTCAATAATAACTCTTTAGTGGTATGAGTTATTATTGATGAACTTGAGTTGAGTGTTCGAGGTGAACACGGGAAGCTCAAGCTCATCGGGAGACCAAAGCCAATTCCTCCTCTAGGTCCCTACTGCAGCCTCTTATATAAAGCCTTAAATCCACCCAAAACCTAGCTTCTTAAGCCTAAGCAAGGGCCGACCAAGCCTTGCTTGGTGTCCAAGCAAGGGGCCAACCGGCCAAGCTAGGGCCGACCAAGCCTTGCTTGGTGCCCAAGCAAGGAGCCGACCACACATAAATTAGATAAGGAAATTTTATTTTTTGTTAAAATCTTTCTTTTATAGAGATCCATAAAATGGATTTAAAAGAATGATTTTAATTATAAAACTTTCCTTTTTTAGATCGGTCACAAAAGGAAATAAAAGGAGTTTTTATTTTGTTAAATCTTTCCTTTTATAGAGATCCATTAAAGGAATTTAAAAGGGAGATTTTAATTATTGAAATCTTTTCTTTTATAGACATCCACAAAAGGATTTAAAAGAGAGATTTTAATTTTATAAAACATTCCTTTTATAGCTATCCACAAAAGGAAATTTAAAAGAGAGATTTTAATTTTTGTTTAAAATCTTTCCTTGTTTGATGAGAGGGGTATGGCGCTCCAAGAAAGCTACTGCGCTATTTACTTGTAAGATAGTTTGCTATTACTTCATAAGCCACGAGCGCTCAATAGCGATCGATTGTTTAAAATCTTTCCTTATTTACTTCATAAGCAAGCTACTGCTCCAAGAAGTGCTTACAAGTTGCATCTCTAATCTTCTATCGGTATATTTTTATTAGCTTGCATCGTACTTATTTACTTGTAAGATAGTATGCTATTACTATCTTACTCATCTATTTGTATGCACTACTTCTTTTCAAGGATTTTGGAAAGAAGAGTTATAATGAATTGCCCAACGGTGTGATCAAGTATCACGGGTCTTAGAGTAGGAGTCAACGTAGGCTCCAAACCAAGTAACTGACTTGAGTCTTTTGTATTATTTTCAGCTACTGCTTTGATATTCGTGTTACGAATCTATACGAGAAAAGAACGAGTTTTTAAAAGCAATTTTCACCCCCTCTATCACTAGATTTTGATCCTACAGAAAATCCTTATTCAACAACACTCAAAAGACAATGGTTTTATGCCAAAACAGTTATTTTTTGCCTTTTAACAACGGTTTTAACAAAAACCATTGTCTTTTAGCAGTTTTTTTAGCCTACGACAATAGTTTTTAAAAACTGTTGACTATTTATGCTTTTTTGGGCTACAACAATGATTTTTGAAGGCTATGACAATGGTTTTTGAAAACTATTATTTACGTGTACTTTTTTTTGAGATTACGACAACAGTTTTTGAAAACCATTGTCTATTAAGTGTTGTTGAATACTGTTATTTTTTTCCCTTCACCATTCTTTTCCTTCACTATTTTTTGCCATCGTATTTTTTCTTTCCCTCTCCCTAAAATTTTTTACCGCTGCATCCCCCCCTTGCCTTCCCGATCCCTAAGCATTTTCATCCAACCTACAATCTCTTCACCTACTTCACATTTTTCTTTTCAGATCTCTTCACACTAGCAAACCCCATCTATGTCGGTGAACCCCTCTCCGCCTAACCCCTCCACGCTGCCTAAACACCTTTGTGTTTTCCCCCCTTCGCATTTTCCTTCATAAACCTAAACGCCTAAATGCCTTCTCGAACCCTAAGAGGCAAAACACATATCTGTCCAACCTACGATCTCTTCACCTATCTCTCTACATTTTTCTTATCCTCTCTACCTATGATTTTCTCTCTTTTATTCGCTAATAAATAGAGCCTTTCGTCGTGCAGCGCTGGCGTAGTAGTTTGTTAATCTCCAATGTAGTAGCTCAGGAAGAGGAATGCTAGCGCTAGCGGCAACAAAGAGTCGGCCCAGGTGGTGGCACCACCAGCGCCGACAGCTAAGCGGGCCAAGAAGATGGTGAGGGATAGAAAAGATACTAATTTAGGGGAAAAGAAGGTGACCTGGTTCTTTGGCTCGTAGACCGGCACCCCCGAGAGGTTCGTGAAGGTTAGGTTTGATGTGAACCCAACGAGAGAGATATATCAAGAACCCACAACGAATTGAAAACAGAAAGAAGGAAGGTCTAAGTCGATAAGATGGATGAAAAGAAACCTCGACCCAATGCTTAGAAAAGCACGAACCTTGGTATAGAAGATGGAAGACGCCACAACCTTGGGATTGAGGTTGATAAGTCTTCGAACGCCACAAGGAGATGCCTTGATAAGTTCAAGTTCAATGAAGAACCAACAAGCGAGAGCCTCACCGTGTTTTAGATTGAAAAATATATCCAAGATACATGTGTGGCCGTCACCCCCTTTATTTATACCTATAAGGTGACCAAAAAACCCTAAAAGGCCAAAAGAAAGCCCATTTAGTAAAGGCCCATATAGACTACTTAGCCATTTTAAGCATATGACATTATTACAACCCAAATAAAAGTAAAAATGAGTCCAAATTGAGCCAACATATCCATAGTACATAGATATGAGACTTGAATACTAATTTAGCTCATCTAAGGCTCGAATTAGGTTGACTAAGCCGGATGACTTGCTCTTGGTCAAACCTTCTTCAATAGTAGCTTTGGCCTTCACATATTCAATTAGCACATTAAGTGCTTCCTTCATCTTTTTAGCCCTAGCCCTTGTAATTGGTCCTCCATTGATGCATAATGGATCATCATTAATATCTGGAGTGGATTGAGCATGACCCATATCACTAGCTTGTTGCACAACTTGTTCTCTTTCATTTATTCCATCATTCCCCCTCTCCTCAAAAGGATTCATCCTCGAATCTTGATCACCTACATCAAAAGGAGAAAGATCAGAAACATTAAATGTAGCACTCACATTATACTCACCTGGTAAGTCAAGCTTGTATGCATTATCATTGATTCGAGCAATGACTTGAAATGGACCATCTCCTTGTGGATGCAACTTAGTACGACGTTTAGCTGGAAATCTTTCCTTCCTCATATGAACCCAAACCCAATCTCCGGGTTCAAAGATCACTTTCTTTCGTCCCTTGTTGGCTTGCGCAGCATATTGTTCAGTCCTCTTTTCAATTTGCAATCGAACTTTCTCATGCAGTTGCCTCACAAACTCAGCTTTTCTGGTACCATCAAAACTGGCACGCTCAGAGATAGGCAAAGGCGATAAATCTAAAGGAGTTAAAGGTTTGAACCCATATACCACTTCAAAAGGAGAAAAATTAATAGTAGAATGCATAGATCTATTATAAGCAAATTCAACATGTGGTAAACAATCTTCCCAACCTTTTAAATTCTTTTGAATGATAGCTCTCAACAAAGTAGATAAAGTTCGATTTACTACCTCAGTTTGTCCATCTGTTTGTGGATGACAAGTTGTGGAAAACAAAAGCTTTGTTCCTAACGTTCCCCACAATGTCTTCCAAAAGTAGCTTAGAAACTTTGCATCACGATCTGAAACTATGCTCCTCGGTACTCCATGAAGTCGCATGATCTCACTAAAAAATAGATCAGCAATATGGTTAGCATCATCTATTTTCCAAGAAGGAATAAAATGAGCCATTTTAGAAAATTTGTCCACAACCATAAAAATAGAATCCATACCTCGTTTAGTCCTTGGTAGTCCTAAAACAAAATCCATGGAAATATCAACCCAAGGTTCACTAGGAATTGGTAAAGGTGTATACAGTCCATGAGGTAAAGATCTAGATTTCACTTGCCTACATATAATACACTTCTTACAAAATTTAACTACATCCCGTTTCATTTGTGGCCAAAAGAAATGCTCTACCAACACTTCTAGAGTTTTTTTAACTCCAAAATGTCCCATTAGTCCCCCACCATGAGATTCTTGGATTAATAATTCCCTTAATGAACAATTAGGCACACACAACCTATTCACTCTAAAAAGAAACCCCCCATGTCTATAAAACTTCCCAAATGCAGTATGTTCACAAACATCAAACACATTTCCAAAGTCAGAATCATTAGAATATAAATCTTTAATGTATTCAAATCCTAACAATTTAGTGTTTAAAGTAGAGATCAAGGTATACCTTTGAGACAAAGCATCAGCAACAATGTTTTCCATACCTTGTTTATACTTGATCACATAGGGGAATGATTCAATGAATTCTACCCATTTTGCATGACGTCTATTCAACTTACTTTGGCTCTTCAAATGCTTCAACGATTCATGATCAGTGTGAATAACAAACTCTTTGGGCCACAAGTAATGCTGCCAAGTCTCTAAAGCCCTCACCAATGCATACATCTCCTTGTCATAAGTTGGATAGTTCAAAGTTGCTCCGCTGAGTTTCTCACTAAAATAAGCAATGGGTCGACCTTCTTGTATTAGCACAGCTCCAATACCTATTCCTAATGCATCACACTCAATTTCAAAAGTTTTAGCAAAGGTAGGTAATGCAAGTAATGGTGCTGAACTTAGCTTCTCCTTAAGTAAGTTGAAAGCTGAAACTTGTTCACTATCCCAACGAAACCCAACATTCTTTTTAACAACTTCAGTCAAGGGTGTAGCTATAGAACTAAAATTTTTAACAAATCTTCTGTAGAAACTTGCCAACCCATGAAAGCTACGTACCTCAGTTATCGTTTTTGGTGTTGACCATTCACATATTGCCTTAACCTTTTCTTCATCAACCGCTATTCCTTTAGCACTAACAATATAACCAAGAAACTCTATCTGATTAGTGCAAAAAGAACATTTTTGAAGGTTAGCATACAATTTTTCATTTCTCAAAACAAGTAGAACTTTTTGTAAATGATTAAGATGTTCATCTAAATTTTTACTATAAATCAAGATGTCATCAAAATATACTACAACAAAGTTCCAAATATAAGCACGTAAAATATGGTTCATTAATCTCATGAAAGTACTAGGTGCGTTAGTTAGGCCAAATGGCATGACTAACCATTCATACAAACCGTACCTAGTCTTAAAAGCAGTTTTCCATATATCTCCCTCACGCATGCGAATTTGATGATAGCCAGACTTCAAATCAATTTTAGAGAAAATGCAAGAACCATGTAGTTCATCTAGCATATCATCTAATCTAGGAATAGGATGACGATACTTTACCGTAATCTTGTTGATAGCCCTACAATCAACGCACATTCTCCAAGTTCCATCCTTCTTAGGCACAAGCAAAACAGGAACTGAACAAGGACTCAAACTTTCTTGGACGTACCCTTTTCTCATCAATTCTTCAACTTGCTTTTGAAGCTCCTTCATCTCCATAGGATTGCTCCTATAGGCTGGTCGATTAGGGATAGCTGCTCCTGGGATGAAGTCAATTTGGTGCTCTATTCCCCTAAGTGGTGGCAATCCATCAGGAACTTCTTCAGGAAAGACATCATCAAATTCTGCAAAAGGGATTTAAGAACACTAGGCAAAGAAGGGTTAAGATTGTTAGTGTTGAAATAAGCCTCCTTATACAAAAGTATAATCATCGGCTGTTGAGAATAAAAAGCTCTCTTAACCTCTCTTTCTTTTGCATAAAAGCTCCCTTTTTTACTCTCTAGATTTTTTGTTTCTTTTTCATTCCTCTCATCCTCACTTTTTCTTTTCTCACACTCCTTTTCATTTCCATTTTTTTTCTCTCACAATCTTTTCTTTTTTCACTCTCATTTTTTATCCTCAATTGATCTTCATATACTTGCTTAGGAGTTAATGGTACAAGAGTTACAAGTTTACCATGCATCTTAAAAGAATATTTATTTGTGAATGTATGACCCTCCTATCAAATTGCCATGGTCTACCTAAAAGCAAATGACTTGCATGCATTGGTACATCACAAAGAACATCATCATGAAACCTACCAATGGATAATGAAACCAATACTTGCTTAGTGACCTTAACCTCCCCGCAATCATTCAACCATTGTAGTTTATAAGGTCTAGGATGTTTAGTGGTAGGTAAGCATAATTTCTCAACCAAGATAGTACTAGCAACATTAGTGCAACTTCCTCCATCTATAATCATACTACATACCTTGTCTTTCATGTGGCAACGGGTATGAAATATGTTGTCTCGTTGTTCTTCATCTTCTTCCTTCACTTGCACATTTAGAGCACGCCTAGTGACAAGGGCTTCACCTTCAACGGCATACTCTTCTACATCACTTTCCATCAATGGTGGCAAGGCATTATCATCTTCAGACTCACTCTCAGTTTCAATATCACCATTTTCTTTCAAAAGCATACTTCTTTTGTTTGGACATTGTGAAGCGATATGTCCTCTTCCCAAACACTTAAAGCATTTAATATCTCTATTTCGTGAAGATTGGATAGGTTCTTTACCTTTAACCAATGGAGAATTAGCATCTTTATTCTTCAAAAACTCGGTCTTACTCTTTGATGCAACTTTATCATCTCCTTTGTTCCAACTAGATTTCCAAGTGGATGAATTAGAACTTTGACCATGTTTGATTGAACCCTTCCTTTTGAGTTGCCTTTCAACTTTCATGGACATATGCACCATATCTTCAAGCTCCACATAATGTTGCAACTCTACTATATTTGCAATTTCTGAATTCAAACCTTGTAAAAATCTTGCCATGGTTGCTTCTCGGTCCTCCTCCACATTGGCTCGAATCATGGCAATCTCCATCTCTTTGTGGTATTCCTCCACGGTCTTGGATCCTTGGGTTAGACTTTGTAGCCGTTGGTACAAATCTCGATAGTAATGTGATGGAATGAATCTCTTCCTCATAATTGATTTCATCTCTTCCCAATTGCCAACGGGTCTCTCGTTGTTTCTTCTCCTGCTTAGAATAACTTGATCCCACCAAATAATAGCATAATCAATAAATTCGATAACAAGTTTTACCTTCTTCTCTTCAGAGTAGTTGTGACAATCAAATACTAATTCCACTTTCTTTTCCCACCCCAAATATGCGTCTGGATCACTTTTGCCTTGAAAAGAAGGAATCTTCAATTTGATATTTCCCAAGTTTCTATCAACATAATCAGTCATCCTTCCCCTTCTACCACCAATTCTGATGCCACCAGATCTGCCACTAGAAACTCTATCATCAATGTCCTCAGAAATGCCATCATCATCATCGTTGTTATCTCCACGGTTATATTGCCTTGAAATTCGTGTGGGAACTCTACCAGCTTGGCTATTTTGCAATTCAGTAATTACAACATCTTGTCTCTCCAATCTGTCGAGGATTTGATTGAATCTGATTTCCATGCGTTCCAAGTGTTGTCTCAAGGTACGTTGTTCAAGTGTTTCTCTAGGTCTTGCTTCTGCTCCACTTGTCACCATTAATGCAATCTGTTGTTACTCAATCACTCAACTCGCTAATGTTAGCTCTTTAAGGAACTTAGAATTGTGGCAATTCCTTGTAAACGATCGTTGACTGATTGAAAATCCCAAAGGTATAGGATAAAAGAACGGAAATGATTGAAGAATGCAAATTGCAGAGTTGAAAAATTAAATTAAGTTCAGAAAGGAAATTTGCTAGAATTGAATCTAGGCAAAACTTATGCGAATGCGGAACTAAGAGATAAAGATATTTGAAATAAGAACTGAAAAGGATCTTGCCAGAACTTAATTTAGGCAGGTGTAGAATTAAATCCAGGCAAACTTTAACGGAAATGCGGAATAGGAAAGTGCAAGTATATTAGGCAAAACTTTAAAGGAAATGCGGAATAGGAAAGTGCAAGTATATTAGGCAAAACTTTAAAGAAATTACGAAATTGGAATGTGCAAATATACTAGGCAAATTATTAAAGAAAAATGTGGAATTGGAAAGTGTAAAATAATAGGCAAAACTTTAAAAGCAATGCAGAATTCGAAAGTTCTAGTATAGAAATAACAATTCCCTACACTCAACTTTTTTTTTATTATTTTTTTCGATTTTTTTGTTTTTTGAATTTCGGCCCTTTTTTTTTTGCCGAAAAAAAAATAATTTTTTTTTGAATTTCGGCGTTTTTTTTTTGACAAATTTTTTTTTTGCCGAATTTTTTTTTAAATGTCAACTCTTTTTTTTTTACCGAAAATAATTTGCTAGCACCAAGATGAATAAAACTCACTAGGATTGAGATTATAATGATAAGCAGATAATTTTGAACAAATTGACAAAGTTTCAAGCACAAAGAGAAAAGGATAACCAAATCGATTTAGAAAAACTTGGCTCTGATACCAAATGATGTGAACCCAACGAGAGAGATATCTCAAGAACCCACAACGAATTGAAAACAGAAAGAAGGAAGGTCTAAGTCGATAAGATGGATGAAAAGAAACCTCGACCCAATGCTTAGAAAAGCACGAACCTTGGTATAGAAGATGGAAGACGCCACAACCTTGGGATTGATGTTGATAAGTCTTCGAACGCCACAAGGAGATGCCTTGATAAGTTCAAATTAATGAAGAACCAACAAGCGAGAGCCTCACCGTGTTTTAGATTGAAAAATATATCAAAGATACATGTGTGGCCGTCACCCCCTTTATTTATAGCTATAAGGTGACCAAAAAACCCTAAAAGGCCGAAAGAAAGCTCATTTAGTAAAGACCCATATAGACCACTTAGCCATTTTAAGCATATGGCATTATTACAACCCAAATAAAGGTAAAAATGAGTCCAAATTGAGCCAACATATCCATACTACATAGATATGAGACTAAAATACTAGTTTAGCGCATCTAAGGCTTGAATTAGGTTGACTAAGCCAGATGACTTGCTCTTGGTCAAACCTTCTTCAATAGTAGCTTTGGCCTTCACATCTTCAATTAGCATAATAAGTGCTTCCTTCATCTTTTTAGCCCTAGCCCTTGTAATTGGTCCTCCATTGATGCATAATGGATCATCATTAATATCTGGAGTGGATTGAGCATGACCCATATCACTAGCTTGTTGCACAACTTGTTCTCTTTCATTTATTCCATATCACTAGCATCTTGTCTCTCTGATACCAAATGATGTGAACCCAACAAGAGAGATATCTCAAGAACCCACAACGTATTGAAAACAGAAAGAAGGAAGGTCTAAGTCGATAAGATGGATGAAAAGAAACCTCGACCCAATGATTAGAAAAGCACGAACCTTGGTATAGAAGATGGAAGACGCCACAACCTTGGGACTGAGGTTGATAAGTCTTCGAACGCCACAAGGAGATGCCTTGATAAGTTCAAGTTTAATGAAGAACCAACAAGCGAGAGCCTCACCGTGTTTTAGATTGAAAAATATATCCAAGATACATGTGTGGCCATCACCGCCTTTATTTATAGTTATAAGGTGAACAAAAAACCCTAAAAGGCCAAAAGGAAGCCCATTTAGTAAAGGCCCATATAGACTACTTAGCCATTTTAAGCATATGGCATTATTACAACCCAAATAAAGGTAAAAATGAGTCCAAATTGAGCCAACATATCCATAGTACATAGATATGAGACTTGAATACTAATTTAGCTTATCTAAGGCTCGAATTAGGTTGACTAAGCCGGATGACTTGCTCTTGGTCAAACCTTCTTCAATAGTAGCTTTGGCCTTCACATCTTCAATTACACATTAAGTGCTTCCTTCATCTTTTTAGCCCTAGCCCTTGTAATTGGTCCTCCATTGATGCATAATGGATCATCATTAATATCTGGAGTGGATTGAGCATGATCCATATCACTAGCTTGTTGCACAACTTGTTCTCTTTCATTTATTCCATCATTCCCCCTCTCCTCAAAAGGATTCGTCCTCGAATCTTGATCACCTACATCAAAAGGAGAAAGATCAGAAACATTAAATGTAGCACTCACATTATACTCACCTAGTAAGTCAAGCTTGTATGCATTATCATTGATTTGAGCAATGACTTGAAATGGACCATCTCCTCGTGGATGCAACTTAGTACGACGTTTAGCTGGAAATCTTTCCTTCCTCATATGAACCCAAACCCAATCTCCGGGTTCAAAGATCACTTTCTTTCGTCCCTTGTTGGCTTGCGCAGCATATTGTTCAGTCCTCTTTTCAATTTGCAATCGAACTTTCTCATGCAGTTGCCTCACAAACTCAGCTTTTCTGGTACCATCAAAACTGGCACGCTCAGAGATAGGCAAAGGCGAAAAATCTAAAGGAGTTAAAGGTTTGAACCCATATACCACTTCAAAAGGAGAAAAATTAGTAGTAGAATGCATAGATCTATTATAAGCAAATTCAACATGTGGTAAACAATCTTCCCAACCTTTTAAATTCTTTTGAATGATAGCTCTCAACAAAGTAGATAAAGTTCGATTTACTACCTCAGTTTGTCCATCTGTTTGTGGATGACAAGTTGTGAAAAACAAAAGATTTGTTCCTAACTTTCCCCACAATGTCTTCCAAAAGTAGCTTAGAAACTTTGCATCACGATCTGAAACTATGCTCCTCGGTACTCCATGAAGTCGCACGATCTCCCTAAAAAATAGATCAGCAATATGGTTAGCATCATCTGGTTTCCTACAAGGAATAAAATGAGCCATTTTAGAAAATCTGTCCACAACCACAAAAATAGAATCCATACCTCGTTTAGACCTTGGTTGTCCTAAAACAAAATCCATGGAAATATCAACCCAAGGTTCACTAGGAATTGGTAAAGGTGTATACAGTCCATGAGGTAAAGATCTAGATTTCGCTTGCCTACATATAATACACTTCTCACAAAATTTAACTACATCCCGTTTCATTTGTGGCCAAAAGAAATGCTCTACCAACACTTCTAGAGTTTTTTTAACTCCAAAATGTCCCATTAGTCCCCCACCATGAGATTCTTGGATTAATAATTCCCTTAATGAACAATTAGGCACACACAACCTATTCACTCTAAAAAGAAACCCCCCATGTCTATAAAACTTCCCAAATGCAGTATGTTCACAAACTTCAAACACATTTCCAAAGTCAGAATCATTAGAATATAAATCTTTAATGTATTCAAATCCTAACAATTTAGTGTTTAAAGTAGAGATCAAGGTATACCTTCGAGACAAAGCATCAGCAACAATGTTTTCCATACCTTGTTTATACTTGATCACATAAGGGAATGATTCAATGAATTCTACCCATTTTGCATGACGTCTATTCAACTTACTTTGGCTCTTCAAATGCTTCAACGATTCATGATCAGTGTGAATAACAAACTCTTTGGGCCACAAGTAATGCTGCCAAGTCTCTAAAGCCCTCACCAATGCATACATCTCCTTGTCATAAGTTGGATAGTTCAAAGCTGCTCCGCTGAGTTTCTCACTAAAATAAGCAAGGGGTCGACCTTCTTGTATTAGCACAGCTCCAATACCTATTCCTGATGCATCACACTCAATTTCAAAAGTTTTAGCAAAGTTAGGTAATGCAAGTAATGGTGCTGAACTTAGCTTCTCCTTAAGTAAGTTGAAAGCTGAAACTTGTTCACTATCCGAACGAAACCCAACATTCTTTTTAACAACTTCAGTCAAGGGTGCAGCTATAGAACTAAAATTTTTAACAAATCTTCTGTAGAAACTTGCCAACCCATGAAAGCTACGTACCTCAGTTATCGTTTTTGGTGTTGGCCATTCACGTATTGCCTTAACCTTTTCTTCATCAACCGCTATTCCTTTAGCACTAACAATATAACCAAGAAACTCTATCTGATTAGTGCAAAAAGAACATTTTTGAAGGTTAGCATATAATTTTTCATTTCTCAAAACAAGTAGAACTTTTTGTAAATGATTAAGATGTTCATCAAAATTTTTACTATAAATCAAGATGTCATCAAAATATACTACAACAAAGTTCCCAATATAAGCACGTAAAATATGGTTTATTAATCTCATGAAAGTACTAGGTGCGTTAGTTAGGCCAAATGGCATGACTAACCATTCATACAAACCGTACCTAGTCTTAAAAGCAGTTTTCCATTCAACCCCCTCACGCATGCGAATTTGATGATAGCCAGACTTCAAATCAATTTTAGAGAAAATGCAAGAACCATGTAGTTCATCTAGCATATCATCTAATCTAGGAATAGGATGACGATACTTTACCGTAATCTTGTTGATAGCCCTACAATCAACGCACATTCTCCAAGTTCCATCCTTCTTAGGCACAAGCAAAACAGGAACTGAACAAGGACTCAAACTTTCTTGGACGTACCCTTTTCTCATCAATTCTTCAACTTGCTTTTGAAGCTCCTTCATCTCCATAGGATTGCTCCTATAGGCTGGTCGATTAGGGATAGCTGCTCCTGGGATGAAGTCAATTTGGTGCTCTATTCCCCTAAGTGGTGGCAATCCATCAGGAACTTCTTCAGGAAAGACATCATCAAATTCTGCAAAAGGGATTTAAGAACACTAGGCAAAGAAGGGTTAAGATTGTTAGTGTTGAAATAAGCCTCCTTATACAAAAGTATAATCATCGGCTGTTGAGAATAAAAAGCTCTCTTAACCTCTCTTTCTTTTGCATAAAAGCTCCCTTTTTTACTCTCTAGATTTTTTGTTTCTTTTTCATTCCTCTCATCCTCACTTTTTCTTTTCTCACACTCCTTTTCATTTCCATTTTTTTTCTCTCACAATCTTTTCTTTTTTCACTCTCATTTTTTATCCTCAATTGATCTTCATATACTTGCTTAGGAGTTAATGGTACAAGAGTTACAAGTTTACCATGCATCTTAAAAGAATATTTATTTGTGAATGTATGACCCTCCTATCAAATTGCCATGGTCTACCTAAAAGCAAATGACTTGCATGCATTGGTACTACATCACAAAGAACATCATCATGATACCTACCAATGGATAATGAAACCAATACTTGCTTAGTGACCTTAACCTCCCCGCAATCATTCAACCATTGTAGTTTATAAGGTCTAGGATGTTTAGTGGTAGGTAAGCATAATTTCTCAACCAAGATAGTACTAGCAACATTAGTGCAACTTCCTCCATCTATAATCATACTACATACCTTGTCTTTCATGTGGCAACGGGTATGAAATATGTTGTCTCGTTGTTCTTCATCTTCTTCCTTCACTTGCACATTTAGAGCACGCCTAGTGACAAGGGCTTCACCTTCAACGACATACTCTTCTACATCACTTTCCATCAATGGTGGCAAGCCATTATCATCTTCAGGGTCACTCTCAGTTTCAATATCACCATTTTCTTTCAAAAGCATACTACTTTTGTTTGGACATTGTGAAGCGATATGTCCTCTTCCCAAACACTTAAAGCATTTAATATCTCTATTTCTTGAAGATTGGATAGGTTCTTTACCTTTAACCAATGGAGAATTAGCATCTTTATTCTTCAAAAACTCGGTCTTACTCTTTGATGCAACTTTATCATCTCCTTTGTTCCAACTAGATTTCCAAGTGGATGAATTAGAACTTTGACCATGTTTGATTGAACCCTTCCTTTTGAGTTGCCTTTCAACTTTCATGGACATATGCACCATATCTTCAAGCTCCACATAATGTTGCAACTCTACTATATTTGCAATTTCTGAATTCAAACCTTGTAAAAATCTTGCCATGGTTGCTTCTCGGTCCTCCTCCACATTGGCTCGAATCATGGCAATCTCCATCTCTTTGTGGTATTCCTCCACGGTCTTGGATCCTTGGGTTAGACTTTGTAGCCGTTGGTACAAATCTCGATAGTAATGTGATGGAATGAACCTCTTCCTCATAATTGATTTCATCTCTTCCCAAGTGCCAACGGGTCTCTCGTTGTTTCTTCTCCTGCTTAGAATAACTTGATTCCACCAAATAATAGCATAATCAATAAATTCGACAGCAGCAAGTTTTACCTTCTTCTCTTCAGAGTAGTTGTGACAATCAAATACTAATTCCACTTTCTTTTCCCACTCCAAATATGCATATGGATCACTTTTGCCTTGAAAAGAAGGAATCTTCAATTTGATATTTCCCAAGTTTCTATCAACATAATCAGTCATCCTTCCCCTTCTACCACCAATTCTGATGCCACAAGATCTGCCACTAGAAACTCTATCATCAATGTCCTCAGAAATGCCATCATCATCATCGTTGTTGTCTTCACGGTTATATTGCCTTGAAATTCGTGTGGGAACTCTACCAGCTTGGCTATTTTGCAATTCAGTAATAACAGCATCTTGTCTCTCCAATCTGTCGAGGATTTGATTGAATCTGATTTCCATGCGTTCCAAGTGTTGTCTCAAGGCACGTTGTTCAAGTGTTTCTCTAGGTCTTGCTTCTTCTCTACTTGTCGCCATTAATGCAATCTGTTGTCACTCAATCACTCAACTCGCTAATGTTAGCTCTTTAAGGAACTTAGAATTGTGGCAATTCCTTGTAAACGATCGTTGACTGATTGAAAATCCCAAAGGTATAGGATAAAAGAAAGGAAATGATAGAAGAATGCAAATTGCAGAGTTGAAAAATTAAATTAAGTTCAGAAAGGAAATTTGCTAGAATTGAATCTAGGCAAAACTTATGCGAATGCGGAACTAAGAGATAAAGATATTTGAAATAAGAACTGAAAAGGATCTTGCCAGAACTTAATTTAGGCAGGTGTAAAATTAAATCCAGGCAAACTTTAAAGGAAATGCGGAATAGGAAAGTGCAAGTATATTAGGCAAAACTTTAAAGGAAATGCAGAATAGGAAAGTGCAAGTATATTAGGCAAAACTTTAAAGAAATTACGGAATTAGATGGTGCAAATATACTAGGAAAATTATTAAAGAAAAATGTGGAATTGGAAAGTGTAAAATAATAGGCAAAACTTTAAAAGCAATGCAGAATTCGAAAGTTCTAGTATAGAAATAACAATTCCCTACGCTCAACTTTTTTTTTATTATTTTTTTCGATTTTTCTTTTTGAATTTCGGCCCTTTTTTTTGCGGAAAAAAAATAAATTTTTTTTTGAATTTCGGCGTTTGTTTTTGACAATTTTTTTTTTGCCGGTTTTTTTTTAAATGTCAACTCTTTTTTTTTTACCGAAATTAATTTGCTAGCACCAAGACGAATAAAACTCACTAGGATTGAGATGATAAAGATAAGCAGATAATTTTGAACAAATTGACAATGTTTCAAGCACAAAAAGAAAAGGATAACCAAATCGATTTAGAAAAACTTGGCTCTGATACCAAATGATGTGAACCCAACGAGAGAGATATCTCAAGAACCCACAACGAATTGAAAACAGAAAGAAGAAAGGTCTAAGTCGATAAGATGGATGAAAAGAAACCTCGACCCAATGCTTAGAAAAGCACGAACCTTGGTATAGAAGATGGAAGATGCCACAACCTTGGGACTGAGATTAATAAGTCTTCGAACGCCACAAGGAGATGTCTTGATAAGTTCAAGTCAATGAAGAACCAACAAGTGAGAGCCTCACCGTGTTTTAGATTGAAAAATATATCAAAGATACATGTGTGGCCGTCACCCCCTTTATTTATAGCTATAAGGTGACCAAAAAACCCTAAAAGGCCAAAAGAAAACCCATTTAGTAAAGACCCATATAGACTACTTAGCCATTTTAAGCATATGGCATTATTACAACCCAAATAAAGGTAAAAATGAGCCCAAATTGAGCCAACATATCCATACTACATAGATATGAGACTTGAATACTAATTTAGCTTATCTAAGGCTCGAATTAGGTTGACTAAGCCGGATGACTTGCTCTTGGTCAAACCTTCTTCAATAGTAGCTTTGGCCTTCACATCTTCAATTAGCACATTAAGTGCTTCCTTCATCTTTTTAGCCCTAGCCCTTGTAATTGGTCCTCCATTGATGCATAATGGATCATCATTAATATCTGGAGTGGATTGAGCATGACCCATATCACTAGCTTGTTGCACAACTTGTTCTCTTTCATTTATTCCATATCACTAGCATCTTGTCTCTCTGATACCAAATGATGTGAACCCAACGAGAGAGATATCTCAAGAACCCACAACGTATTGAAAACAGAAAGAAGGAAGGTCTAAGTCGATAAGATGGATGAAAAAGAAACCTCGACCCAATGATTAGAAAAGCACGAACCTTGGTATAGAAGATGGAAGACACCACAACCTTGGGACTGAGGTTGATAAATCTTCGAACGCCACAAGGAGATGCCGTGATAAGTTCAAGTTCAATGAAGAACCAACAAGCGAGAGCCTCACCGTGTTTTAGATTGAAAAATATATCCAAGATACATGTGTAGCCGTCACCCCCTTTATTTATAGTTATAAGGTGACCAAAAAACCCTAAAAGGCCAAAAGAAAGCCCATTTAGTAAAGGCCCATATAGACTACTTAGCCATTTTAAGCATATGGCATTATTACAACCCAAATAAAGGTAAAAATGAGTCCAAATTGAGCCAACATATCCATAGTACATAGATATGAGACTTGAATACTAATTTAGCTCATCTAAGGCTCGAATTAGGTTGACTAAGCCGGATGACTTGCTCTTGGTCAAACCTTCTTCAATAGTAGCTTTGGCCTTCACATCTTCAATTAGCACATTAAGTGCTTCCTTCATCTTTTTAGCCCTAGCCCTTGTAATTGGTCCTCCATTGATGCATAATGGATCATCATTAATATCTGGAGTGGATTGAGCATGACCCATATCACTAGCTTGTTGCACAACTTGTTCTCTTTCATTTATTCCATCATTCCCCCTCTCCTCAAAAGGATTCGTCCTCGAATCTTGATCACCTACATCAAAAGGAGAAAGATCAGAAACATTAAATGTAGCACTCACATTATACTCACCTGGTAAGTCAAGCTTGTATGCATTATCATTGATTCGAGCAATGACTTGAAATGGACCATCTCCTTGTGGATGCAACTTAGTACGACGTTTAGCTGGAAATCTTTCCTTCCTCATATGAACCCAAACCCAATCTCCGGGTTCAAAGATCACTTTCTTTCGTCCCTTGTTGGCTTGCGCAGCATATTGTTCAGTCCTCTTTTCAATTTGCAATCGAACTTTCTCATGCAGTTGCCTCACAAACTCAACTTTTCTGGTACCATCTAAACTGGCACGCTCAGAGATAGGCAAAGGCGATAAATCTAAAGGAGTTAAAGGTTTGAACCCATATACCACTTCAAAAGGAGAAAAACTAGTAGTAGAATGCATAGATCTATTATAAGAAAATTCAACATGTGGTAAACAATCTTCCCAACCTTTTAAATTCTTTTGAATGATAGCTCTCAACAAAGTAGATAAAGTTCGATTTACTACCTCAGTTTGTCCATCTGTTTGTGGATGACAAGTTGTGAAAAACAAAAGCTTTGTTCCTAACTTTCCCCACAATGTCTTCCAAAAGTAGCTTAGAAACTTTGCATCACGATCTGAAACTATGCTCCTCGGTACTCCATGAAGTCGCACGATCTCCCTAAAAAATAGATCAGCAATATGGTTAGCATCATCTGGTTTCCTACAAGGAATAAAATGAGCCATTTTAGAAAATCTGTCCACAACCACAAAAATAGAATCCATACCTCGTTTAGACCTTGGTAGTCCTAAAACAAAATCCATGGAAATATCAACCCAAGGTTCACTAGGAATTGGTAAAGGTGTATACAGTCCATGAGGTAAAGATCTAGATTTCGCTTGCCTACATATAATACACTTCTCACAAAATTTAACTACATCCCGTTTCATTTGTGGCCAAAAGAAATGCTCTACCAACACTTCTAGAGTTTTTTTAACTCCAAAATGTCCCATTAGTCCCCCACCATGAGATTCTTGGATTAATAATTCCCTTAATGAACAATTAGGCACACACAACCTATTCACTCTAAAAAGAAACCCCCCATGTCTATAAAACTTCCCAAATGCAGTATGTTCACAAACTTCAAACACATTTCCAAAGTCAGAATCATTAGAATATAAATCTTTAATGTATTCAAATCCTAACAATTTAGTGTTTAAAGTAGAGATCAAGGTATACCTTCGAGACAAAGCATCAGCAACAATGTTTTCCATACCTTGTTTATACTTGATCACATAAGGGAATGATTCAATGAATTCTACCCATTTTGCATGACATCTATTCAACTTACTTTGGCTCTTCAAATGCTTCAACGATTCATGATCAGTGTGAATAACAAACTCTTTGGGCCACAAGTAATGCTACCAAGTCTCTAAAGCCCTCACCAATGCATACATCTCCTTGTCATAAGTTGGATAGTTCAAAGCTGCTCCGCTGAGTTTCTCACTAAAATAAGCAAGGGGTCGACCTTCTTGTATTAGCACAGCTCCAATACCTATTCCTGATGCATCACACTCAATTTCAAAAGTTTTAGCAAAGTTAGGTAATGCAAGTAATGGTGCTGAACTTAGCTTCTCCTTAAGTAAGTTGAAAGCTGAAACTTGTTCACTATCCGAACGAAACCCAACATTCTTTTTAACAACTTCAGTCAAGGGTGCAGCTATAGAACTAAAATTTTTATAAAATCTTTTGTAGAAACTTGCCAACCCATGAAAGCTACGTACCTCAGTTATCGTTTTTGGTGTTGGCCATTCACGTATTGCCTTAACCTTTTCTTCATCAACCGCTATTCCTTTAGCACTAACAATATAACCAAGAAACTCTATCTGATTAGTGCAAAAAGAACATTTTTGAAGGTTAGCATACAATTTTTCATTTCTCAAAACAAGTAGAACTTTTTGTAAATGATTAAGATGTTCATCTAAATTTTTACTATAAATCAAGATGTCATCAAAATATACTACAACAAAGTTCCCAATATAAGCACGTAAAATATGGTTCATTAATCTCATGAAAGTACTAGGTGCGTTAGTTAGGCCAAATGGCATGACTAACCATTCATACAAACCGTACCTAGTCTTAAAAGCAGTTTTCCATTCAACCCCCTCACGCATGCGAATTTGATGATAGCCAGACTTCAAATCAATTTTAGAGAAAATGCAAGAACCATGTAGTTCATCTAGCATATCATCTAATCTAGGAATAGGATGACGATACTTTACCGTAATCTTGTTGATAGCCCTACAATCAACGCACATTCTCCAAGTTCCATCCTTCTTAGGCACAAGCAAAACAGGAACTGAACAAGGACTCAAACTTTCTCGGACGTACCCTTTTCTCAGCAATTCTTCAACTTGCTTTTGAAGCTCCTTCATCTCCATAGGATTGCTCCTATAGGCTGGTCGATTAGGGATAGCTGCTCCTGGGATGAAGTCAATTTGGTACTCTATTCCCCTAAGTGGTGGCAATCCATCAGGAAATTCTTCAGGAAAGACATCATCAAATTCTGCAAAAGAGATTTAACAACACTAGGCAAAGAAGGGTTAAGATTGTTAGTGTTGAAATAAGCCTCCTTATACAAAAGTATAATCATCGGCTGTTGAGAATAAAAAGCTCTCTTAACCTCTCTTTCTTTTGCATAAAAGCTCCCTTTTTTACTCTCTAGATTTTTTGTTTCTTTTTCATTCCTCTCATCCTCACTTTTTCTTTTCTCACACTCCTTTTCATTTCCATTTTTTTTTCTCTCACAATCTTTTCTTTTTTCACTCTCATTTTTTATCCTCAATTGATCTTCATATACTTGCTTAGGAGTTAATGGTACAAGAGTTACAAGTTTACCATGCATCTTAAAAGAATATTTATTTGTGAACCCATCGTGTATGACCCTCCTATCAAATTGCCATGGTCTACCTAAAAGCAAATGACTTGCATGCATTGGTACTACATCACAAAGAACATCATCATGATACCTACCAATGGATAATGAAACCAATACTTGCTTAGTGACCTTAACCTCCCCGCAATCATTCAACCATTGTAGTTTATAAGGTCTAGGATGTTTAGTGGTAGGTAAGCATAATTTCTCAACCAAGATAGTACTAGCAACATTAGTGCAACTTCCTCCATCTATAATCATACTACATACCTTGTCTTTGATGTGGCAACGGGTATGAAATATGTTGTCTCGTTGTTCTTCATCTTCTTCCTTCACTTGCACATTTAGAGCACGCCTAGTGACAAGGGCTTCACCTTCAACGGCATACTCTTCTACATCACTTTCCATCAATGGTGGCAAGGCATTATCATCTTCAGACTCACTCTCAGTTTCAATATCACCATTTTCTTTCAAAAGCATACTTCTTTTGTTTGGACATTGTGAAGCGATATGTCCTCTTCCCAAACACTTAAAGCATTTAATATCTCTATTTCTTGAAGATTGGATAGGTTCTTTACCTTTAACCAATGGAGAATTAGCATCTTTATTCTTCAAAAACTCGGTCTTACTCTTTGATGCAACTTTATCATCTCCTTTGTTCCAACTAGATTTCCAAGTGGATGAATTAGAACTTTGACCATGTTTGATTGAACCCTTCCTTTTGAGTTGCCTTTCAACTTTCATGGACATATGCACCATATCTTCAAGCTCCACATAATGTTGCAACTCTACTATATTTGTAATTTCTGAATTCAAACCTTGTAAAAATCTTGCCATGGTTGCTTCTCGGTCCTCCTCCACATTGGCTCGAATCATGGCAATCTCCATCTCTTTGTGGTATTCCTCCACGGTCTTGGATCCTTGGGTTAGACTTTGTAGCCGTTGGTACAAATCTCGATAGTAATGTGATGGAATGAACCTCTTCCTCATAATTGATTCCATCTCTTCCCAAGTGCCAACGGGTCTCTCGTTGTTTCTTCTCCTGCTTAGAATAACTTGATCCCACCAAATAATAGCATAATCAATAAATTCGACAGCAGCAAGTTTTACCTTCTTCTCTTCATAGTTGTGATAATCAAATACTAATTCCACTTTCTTTTCCCACTCCAAATATGCATCTGGATCACTTTTGCCTTGAAAAGAAGGAATCTTCAATTTGATATTTCCCAAGTTTCTATCAACATAATCAGTCATCCTTCCCCTTCTACCACCAATTCTGATGCCACCAGATCTGCCACTAGAAACTCTATCATCAATGTCCTCAGAAATGCCATCATCATCATCATCGTTGTTGTCTTCACGGTTATATTGCCTTGAAATTCGTGTGGGAACTCTACCAGCTTGGCTATTTTGTAATTCAGTAATTACAGCATCTTGTCTCTCCAATCTGTCGAGGATTTGATTGAATTTGATTTCCATGCGTTCCAAGTGTTGTCTCAAGGCACGTTGTTCAAGTGTTTCTCTAGGTCTTGCTTCTTCTCCACTTGTCGCCATTAATGCAATCTGTTATCACTCAATCACTCAACTCGCTAATGTTAGCTCTTTAAGGAACTTAGAATTGTGGCAATTCTTTGTAAACGATCGTTGACTGATTGAAAATCCCAAAGGTATAGGATAAAAGAAAGGAAATGATAGAAGAATGTAAATTGCAGAGTTGAAAAATTAAATTAAGTTCAGAAAGGAAATTTGCTAGAATTGAATCTTGGCAAAACTTATGGGAATGCGGAACTAAGAGATAAAGATATTTGAAATAAGAACTGAAAAAGGATCTTGCCTGAACTTAATTTGGGCAGGTGTAGAATTAAATCCAGGCAAACATTAAAGGAAATGCGGAATAGGAAAGTGCAAGTATATTAGGCAAAACTTTAAAGAAATGCGGAATAGGAAAGTGCAAGTATATTAGGCAAAACTTTAAAGAAATTGCGGAATTGGAAGGTGCATTTATACTAGGAAAATTATTAAAGAAAAATGCGGAATTGGAAAGTGTAATTATAATAGGCAAAACTTTAAAAGAAATGCAGAATTGGAAAGTACTAGTATAGAAATAACAATTCCCTACACTCAACTTTTTTATTATTATTTTTTTTCAATTTTTTTTTTGAATTTCGGCTTTTTTTTTTTGCCGAAAAAAAAATAATTTTTTTTTTTGAATTTCGGCATTTTTTTTGACAATTTTTTTTTTTGCCGATTTTTTTTAAATGTCAACTCTTTTTTTTTTTACCGAAAATAATTTGCTAGCACCAAGACGAATAAAACTCACTAGGAT
Organism: Zingiber officinale; assembly: GCF_018446385.1. Classification (NCBI taxonomy): domain Eukaryota; kingdom Viridiplantae; phylum Streptophyta; class Magnoliopsida; order Zingiberales; family Zingiberaceae; genus Zingiber; species Zingiber officinale. The sequence continues at coordinate 64,015,342 of NC_055998.1, forward strand.
TGAGATGATAATGATAAGCAGATAATTTTGAACAAATTGACAAAGTTTCAAGCACAAAGAGAAAAAGGATAACCAAATCGATTTAGAAAAACTTGGCTTTGATACCAAATGATGTGAAACCAACGAGAGAGATATCTCAAGAACCCACAACGAATTGAAAACAGAAAGAAGGAAGGTCTAAGTCGATAAGATGGATGAAAAGAAACCTCGACCCAATGCTTAAAAAAGCTTGAACCTTGGTATAGAAGATGGAAGACGCCACAACCTTGGGATTGAGGTGATAATGATAAGCAGATAATTTTGAACAAATTGACAAAGTTTCAAGCACAAAGAGAAAAGGATAACCAAATCGATTTAGAAAAACTTAGCTCTGATACCAAATGATGTGAACCCAACGAGAGAGATATCTCAAGAACCCACAACGAATTGAAAACAGAAAGAAGGAAGGTCTAAGTCAATAAGATGGATGAAAAGAAACCTCGACCCAATGCTTAGAAAAGCATGAACCTTGGTATAGAAGATGGAAGACGCCACAACCTTGGGACTGAGGTTGATAAGTCTTCGAACGCCACAAGGAGATACCTTGATAAGTTCAAGTTCAATGAAGAACCAACAAGCGAGAGCCTCACCGTGTTTAGATTGAAAAATATATCAAAGATACATGTGTGGCCGTCACCCCCTTTATTTATAGCTATAAGGTGACCAAAAAACCCTAAAAGGCCAAAAGAAAGCCCATTTAATAAAGGCCCATATAGACTACTTAGCCATTTTAAGCATATGACATTCTTACAACCCAAATAAAGGTAAAAATGAGTCCAAATTGAGCCAACATATCCATACTACATAGATATGAGACTTAAATACTAATTTAGCTCATCTAAGGCTCGAATTAGGTTGACTAAGCCGGATGACTTGCTCTTGGTCAAACCTTCTTCAATAGTAGCTTTGGCCTTCACATCTTCAATTAGCACATTAAGTGCTTCCTTCATCTTTTTAGCCCTAGCCCTTGTAATTGGTCCTCCATTGATGCATAATGGATCATCATTAATATCTGGAGTGGATTGAGCATGACCCATATCACTAGCTTGTTGCACAACTTATTCTATTTCATTTATTCCATCACACAAAAATAAGAAAAATCTGTTCCAAGACTGGGTCTTAGATTAGTAGTACAGGATGTATAATAAAAGGAAAATAAACTCGAGTGGTGTTGCACCAACTTCGAGCAAAAAATTGATTGAACGAGAAAATAGATTGGAATATAACAACTAAACTTAATTGCGATCGACTCTGAAAAACTGAAAATACCACGAAAAAGTGCTTGATTGGTGGTTGCACCAAATCGAAGCAACCTGCTCTAATACCAATTGTTGGATCGAAAGCACTAGAGGGGGTGAATAGCGCTCGTGGCTTTCACGCATTTTGGATTCGTAAAATAATTAAGAATTAAGCATAGCGGGAATAATAAAAAAAACAATCACACAGAAGACAAGGACACCAAGATTTACTTGGTTCGGAGCCTTGGGCGACACCTACTCCAAGGCCCGCGATCATTGATCACTTTTGATGGGCAACAACTATAATATCATAAATATTTTATAATTTAAGAGTACAAGTGTTGAATAAAGAAATATAATATCGACAATACAAAAGAATTGAAGGACGGAGTCGTCAGTTATCAGAGTAGCGGAGCGTAGTTGAGGCGTTCGGAGCAGCGTACAATAGCACAATGTGTTCTTTTTGAGTTCTGTTTGAAGCTGTAGCCCGAGGCCCCTTTTATAGCCTTTATGGATCTGATCTAGATCCTCGAAGTTTGGAATCAGCTTTGACCCAAGGCGGATCGATCGACCGATCCCCGCGTTCGATCAACCAATCAGACGATCTCATCTTCATCCGATCCGCCCATTCCGTTCGCTCCGCTTCGATCTGGTCAAGTCTTATCCCCGGTTCAGTTGACCGATAACCAGGTTCGGTCGACAGATCCCCTGGTCCACACGCTGGAAGTCTAATCTACAGTTTGGGGGTTCGGTTGACTGATCCAAGTGTTCAGTCGACCGATCTCGGTCAATTCTGACCCTGCACAGAAACTGCTAGAACTGTTCTCCTGCAAAACAAAGTTAGAATATAGTAGATAATATATAAGTAAATAAATTAACAGTCTTCGGACTGTTCAATTCTGACTTTGGATTTCCATCCGAAAACCTTAAGTTGAACCGATGCCTACTGTTCCCTCTTTCGGGGAACGTGTCCTCACCTACTCCACTCAGGAGAAGTTACCTTTTGCCAGTTCAGTTCTCCAAATTGATTGGACTTTTGCTCGGCATACAAATCTTCCGGTCTTCATGTTGGATGCCCGCTCCATGACTCGTCTAGACTTCCACCTGGTTCGCGACACCAAGATTTCCACCTAGGGTTACCACCCCCTAAGATTTTTGCCTGAAGACTCTATCCCGCCAAGGCTTTCCACATAGGGTTACCACCCCCTATGACCTACGTTACCATCCCCTAGGGTTTTCTCTTTGCCTAACCGCAGCTAGGACTTTTCTTCACCTAGGGTTACCACCCCCTAGGGTTTTTCACCTGCCTAACCGCAGTTAGGACTTTTGCCTAAGTACACTTAGGACTTTTCTGCAAAGCTCATTCAACATATTAGATAACAACATATCTTAACTTTGAACCCTTTGATATAATCAAAACATAAGTTCGATCATCAGATTCTTCCGTACCAACAGTTAGCCCTAATGTATTGGTGAGATGCTCAAACTTTAGATCTATAGGAGCATGCTTTCTAAGGGATTGATCTATTCTAAGGCTAAAACTGATTTTCAAAAATTCTAAAAATGGGGAATTTTTAGAAATATAAAAAGTTTTACCCTAGAATTTTAAAGACAAATTTTGAAAATAATTTTCCAATTTAAAAATCCTAGTCTATTTAGCGCATTCCACATTTACAACGTAGATTACTAAACTCACTCTCAAGGAGGGGTTTAGTGAATATGTCAGCCAAATTTGACTTGGACTCAATGTATTTGAGTTTCATATCTCCTTTAGTGACATGATCCCTGATAAAGTGATGCCTAATTTCAATATATTTGGTTCGTGAATAATGTACAAGATTTTTTATTAAATTAATTGAGCTAACATTATTAATTAATAGTGTTACTTTTGTAAAGTTTAAATTAAAATCTTTTAAGGTGTGCATCATCCATAATAATTGTACAACACATTCTCCTATAGCTATATATTCTGACTTAATAGTTGATAGGGCAACACAATGTTGCTTTCTACTAAACCAGCTAACGAGCGATGGGCTCAGCAATTGACACCCACCACTTGTACTCTTGCGGTCTAATTTACAACCAGTGTAATCCGAGTCAAAATACCCTATTAGTTCAAAATTATTTATCCTAGGATACCAAATTCCTACATTTGATGTTCCTTTAAGACATCTAAAGATTCTTTTGACTTGAGTCAAATGAGATTCTTTAGTACAGGTTTGATATATAGCACACATACTAACTGCAAATAAAATATCAGGTTGACTTGTAGTTAAGTACAGTAAGCTACCTATGACACTCCTATAGTATTTTAAATCAACAGGTTTTCCATTAGGGCCATCATCTAGGGTTGTGTTAACTGCCATAGGTGTCTTTATATCTTTAGTATTATCCATCCTGAATTTATTAAGTAATTCTTTAATATATTTTTGTTGATAAATGTAGTTACCTTCATTTGTTTGCTTGATTTGTAATCCTAAAAAGTAAGTTAATTTACCTACCAAACTCATTTCAAATTCTTGTTCAATTAGGGTTATAAATTCTTGTAAAAATTCTAAGTTGGTTGATCTAAAGATTATATCATCCACATAAACTGGAGCTATAAAGATATCCTCTTGGATTGATTTGACAAATATGGTTGGGTCAACTTGACCTTGGTGGAATTCTTTGGATATTAGGTAAGAGGTCAATCTTTCATACCATGCCCTAGGTGCTTGCTTAAGTCTGTATAAGACTTTCTTTAGTTTAATGACATAGTCAGGATAGTTTAAACTTTCAAACCTAGGTGGAAGACCTACATAGACTTCTTCTTTTATTAGTCCATTTAGAAAGGTAGATTTGACATCCATTTGATAGAGCTTGAACCCTTTAAGGGTTGCATAGCTAAGTAACATTCTAATGTACTCTAGCTACTGGGGCATAAGTTTCATCGTAGTCAAGTACCTCTGTAACGACCTGGCCCCTCGGCCCCTTGGGTGGCCCAACTGGCAGCCCATTTGGTGGCCCCTTGGTGGTCCCTTGGGAGGCCCAACTGGCGACCCCTTATGTCGTCGACCGACGATCCTCAGGCAAGTGTCGTTACTCACAAGGTCTTCCCACCCCTGGCCAATGGATTTTTTTACCTTCCCTAGAATTCGAACTCTAGACCTCCAGGATAAGTACTAGAGTTTATGAATCCTGGTAGCCAAGTGAGCGCCACTCACTTGGCTACCAGGATTCATAAACTCTAGTACTTAGCTAGAGGTCTAGAGTTTGAATCTTGGAGAAGGCAAAAAACCACTAGCCAAGGGTGGGAAGACCTAGTGAGTAATGGCACGGTCGAGGGTCATCGGTCGACGACATAAGGGCCGAGGGGTCGGGTCGTTACAATAAAAAGGTGCCTTTTTATTGTAACGACCCGGCCCCTCGACCCCTTGGGCGGCCCATTTGGTGACCCCTTGGTGGTCCCTTGGGCGGCCCAACTGGTGACCCCTTATGTCATCGATCGACGACCCTCGGGCGTGTGCCATTACTTACAAGGTCTTTCCACCCCTGGCCAGTGGATTTTTGCCTTCCCTTGGATTCGAACTCTAGACCTCTACTTGACTAAACCCTTTAGCAACTAGCCTAACTTTATTTCTAGTGATTTCCCCAATTTCGCTTTGTTTATTTCTGAACACCCATATTATTTCTATTATCTTTTTATTTTTAGGTGGTGGTACTAAGTCTCATACTTGGGTTCTTTCAAATTGAGCTAGTTCTTCTTGCATAGCTATGATCCAGTTTGGGTCAAGTGAGGATTCAGCTATAGACTTGGGTTCAATTTTTGAAGTTAGGGATATTTGACTTAGGTTTCTAAATGATGACCTAGTCTGAACACTTAGGTCGGATCACCAATTATTTGATCAATTGGGTGATTTGGGTTGACTCTTATGGTTCTAAGAGGTTGATTCACTTGAAGGTGATCTTCTTCTTCATTATTTAAAGATTCACTGGTTTCTTCTTGATTATTGTTACCTTGAACAAAATCAATTGGTTGAATCTGAGTTTGTTCTTGGTTTCGATTAGACTCTTCAAATTTCACATTTGAGGTTTCTTCAGTTCTTAGTGTGACTTTATTATAAATTCTATAACCTCTACTGTTCAATGAATATCCTACAAAAATTCCATCTTCTATTTTAGAAGTAAACTTTCCTAAGTGTTCTCTTGTGTTTCGTATGTAGGCTGGGCACCCAAATACTTTAAAATATTTGATATTGGGTTGTTTATTATAATATATTTTAAAGAAGGTTTTATTATGAGTTTTATTTAATGTGGTTCTATTTTGCACATAACATGCTATACTAACAGCTTCTGCCCAAAAATATTTAGGTAAGTTATATTCATTTATCATTATCCTAGAGGTTTCAAGTAAAGTTCTATTTTTTCTTTCTATAATTTCATTTTGTTGAGATGTTTTAGGACACAAGAATTCGTAATGATATTCGTTTTCAAGATAAAATTGGTTGAAGTTATGCTTTTTAAATTCACCTCTGTTGTCACTTCTAATTCTTTTAATTTTTAGGTCTTTTTCATTTTCAACTTATTTACAAAAATTCATAAAAATTTCAAATATTTCATCTTTATTTTTTAAGAATTTTACCAAGGTAAATCTAGAATAATCATCTATTATTATTAGACAATATAAGCTATCATTTATTGATTTGACCCCATGGGAGTCAAATAAGTCTAAGTGTAAAAGTTCTAGTATTGAGTTTATTTGAAGTTGATTAGTTGGCTTGTGAGTAGATTTTGTTTGTTTTCTTTGTTGACAAGCATTACAAATTATTGAGTCTAAGTTAGATAATTTTGGTAATTCTCTAACTAATCCATTTAATTTACTTATATTTCTGAAGTTAGTGTGTGACATTCTTCTATGCCATAACCAGGTTTCTTCTTTTTATGTTAAGTAACACTTAATTGAAGAAGTGATCAGAATTGCATAGATGTTGTCTTGTCTAATCCCTTTTAAACTTACAAAAGGGTTATATAAGTGCTTGCTTAAGCATTCCAAAGATAAAAACCTAACCTTATATCCAGTGTCACATAATTGACTAATACTAAGAAGATTACACTTGAAATTTTCAACGAGTAATACTTTTGTAATAATAAAGTCAGTTCTAAGTTCAATGTTACCTATACCAATTACCTTGAGTTTACTATTATTCCCAAGACAACTGTTCCTAAGCTTTTGTAGGTTAGTTCAGTGAATTTGGTGTGATCCCTAGTCATATATTTAAAGCAACCACTGTCCAAGATCCACTTGGTTTCCTACAATACGTAGATTTTTAAACAGTTTTTAAGTTAAATAAATTTAAAATAATTTTCAAGTTAAATTAATTTTTAAAATAATTTTTAAGTTAAATTAATAATTTTTAAGTTAAATTATTTTTAAAATTTTTAAGTTAAATTAATAATTTTTAAGTTAAATTATTTTTAAAATTTTTAAGTTAAATTAATTTTTAAAGTAATTTTTCAGTTAAAAAATAATTTTTAAGTTAAATTAATTTTTTAAAATAAATTAATTTTTAAAATAATTTTTAAGTTAAATTAATTTTTAAAATAACTTTTAAATTAAATAATTTTTAAGTTAAATAAATTTTTAAAATAATTTTTAAGTTAAATTAATTTTGAAAATAATTTTTAAATTAAATTTATTTTTTATAAATATTTTTTAAGTTAAATTAATTTTTAAGTTAAAATAATTTTTAAAATAATTTTTAAAATAATTTGAAATTGAATTTTCAATTGAATTGAATTTGATTTGGTTTAATTTAATTAGATTTAATTTAATTTAATTAGATTTAATTTACTTTTGTTCGATTTAATTCGATTCGATTTGAGTCGATTCGATTTGGTTCGATTCGAAGTCCTTAGTCATCTCACCCGATCTATATTTTCAATCAGGAAAACCTATAATTTTTGTGAAATGAAGTTAAGTTCAATTTTTAGGGTTTGGTTTAACTTTGTGTTAGATTCAGGTTTAGCTTTGGGCTCAATAAATAGGAATTATTTGGATAAACTTCTGTGCTATGGTGAGTCACTTGGACATCATTTGAATAACCATGCCTTCAAGATTTTCCAAATAGTCTATCTACTGAACTTAGTACAAAATCTTGGTCTAACTAGTTAGGATTCATAAGGGGTAGCTTCAATTAGTTCCACTCAGCCAAATGCACCAGGTCGAAGTCATATCTTCCTAGACATGCATAGACTGAACTTCCCTAACCTACTATCATCCAAAATTTCACCAGTACCATAGGTCAAGTTAAACTGAGTCCCTTTTTAAACGAATCCTAATTACCCTGTCGGGTAGGTTAATTTTGGAGGTGCCAACTAGTTTGGGGTTTCCCCCTGAATTATTGATCTGGGTTAAATTTTAGTTTTGGGTTTATGTCGATTACTTTTATAATTGTAATTAACTTGATGATAATCTTAGTTTAAGTTGGTTTTATAGTTATTTCTATGGTTTGGTTTGGGTTTAGTTGATTTAGGTTTTTTCTTTGGTTTAATTGATTTCACATAATATATTTTATTTTTAGGTACATAGTATTGATTTAATCCTACTTGCGTATTTAGACACGCTTTCGGAACCCAAGCTTTAATCTGTGGTTTGTTTTGAGTTATTAGAGATATAAATGATTTATTAGAATTTGTTTTGTATCCAAGTCCAGATTTATTGTAAACAGCCTTTTGATTGTTTAATATAAGGCCCAAATTTTTGGTTGTATTTGTAAATTTTCTAAAAACCCTTATAGTTTAATGATTTCCATTTTTAGTGTTGAATTTTCCTCCTCAAGTGTTAAAACTTGATTTGGATTAGAATTTATAATTTGTTCCTTGAGGTGTTGGTTCTCCTCAAGGAGCATTTTATTTTGATTTTCAATTTCAATTAACTTTCTATCTAAACATGCAATAATTTTAAAAATCTTTTTATTTAAACTAAGGTATACCTCTTCGGGACCTTCGGAAATGAGTACGAACTCGTGGCTTGATTCAGGTTCGGACCCGTCTTCTGATTCGTCCTCTGATTCTGATTCGCGGGCCATCAGCGCGAGGTGGCTTTGATGTCTCTACTCTTCAGCTTCTAATTCTTCTGAAGATGAATCGTCCCATGTTGCTTTAAGTGTCTTCTTCTTTGTTGCCTTTGACTTGTCGCTCTTCAATTTTGGGCACTCATTCTTGTAGTGACCCTTCTTGTTGCATCCGAAGCAGGTCACGTTTCTTGGTTCAGTTGTGGAGTTGATCTTCTGCAGGTCCTTTCTGCTGAAGTTCTTCTTTCTCCTAGTGAACATCTTTCTTACTAAGTTCATCAGGTACTCTTCGTCTTCTGAATCTTGGTCGGACTCATCTTCAAGTTCAGGCTTGGCCTTCGTCTTTTCCTTGGAAGAACCTGCAAACAAAGCGATACCTTTCTCAGTTCGGGCGTTAGTTTGCTCGTGTAACTCAAGTTCACAAAACAACTCATCTAACTTTAATTTAGAAAAATTCTTTGAAATCTTGTAGGCATCCACGATGGATGCCCACAATGCATTTCGAGGAAATGCATTTAGAGCGTACCTGATCAAGTCGCGGTTCTCCATTTGGTGCCCGATAGCGTTAAGTCCGTTAAGGATGTCCTTGATGTTGGGTTTTTCGGGCCGCGAAAACCGTGTTTTCGCGTCGCGGAAACCCCGAATCACACTAGCCATTGGATCTCGTGCGAAGAAAAATTTCCGAAAACACGAGTATGAGTTTTAAACTACGATCTACAGTAGATCTACAAAGGAAAAACATTTTACCTTCGAAGCGTGCCCTCGCAAATCCCGCTCGTCCAATGGTACGTCGGATCTCGAAGTTGTCAACGTAGACAACTCTCTAGTGATATCCACACGAACAAGGTGTGTTCTCTAACACACAAGGATGGAGAAGAGAGCACTCAAGTGTGCTAGCACTTTCTAGGGCTCTCGGGTAGGATTTAAAAAGGGGAGAAAGGAGAGAAAGAAAAAGATCTCACATAATCCTCTAGGTACCCTCCTTTGTGACCTTCACTTCACCCTTTTCTTGGAACACAACTCATACACCTTCACCCTCCATGATAGCTCTCGGCAACCACAACAAAGGAGGAGGAAGAAGCTAGGAAGAAGATAGAATAATTACCACACATCAATTGCCACAAAAACAAAACCTCCTTTTGCATTAGTGTGGCCGGCCACACCATTGTAACCTCCCCATTTAATGTGGCCGGCCACATTAAATGGAATGGGAGGTGTAACCTCCATGAGGTGGCACACCTCATGAGGTGGAGATGATGTGGCTGCCATCTAGGATGAGTCATCCTCCATGAAGTGGCAATTCATCAAGTCAAACTTGATGTTTCAACTTCCCATTTTGGTTAAGTCAAAACTGACAAAAACTCTTCCATGTTGAGTTGAATTCATACTTTGATTCAAGACAATTTGAATTTAATGAATCTTAATTCATTAAAACAAATTGACTCAATGAATCAAATTTAAATTAGACTTATTCAACAATTGAATCTAATTGAGTCTAACTCAATAAGTCTAATTTCCGAATCCAATCCTTGGTGCATCATATGAACCTAATCCAATTGGTTCATCCTATGAACCTAATCTCCATCCACTTTTTCTTTGTGTGTGACCCAATAGGTTCTTGTAATGTTGGAAATATTTATAAACTCCTTTAAAAACATAAGCAATGAGCGGCATCTAGCAATACATTATTGCTACCCAAGTTACAAGAAATGTTGAGATCCAACATCACCTTGTGACTACTAATTATGACTCCTCACAATATATGACAAGTGTCCTTCTATCCTAGACATCTAGATTGATCAATGTGAGGCATAGACCGTGTCATCCTCTGACCAATCTAAATCTTGAACTCCAAGTAGACTCACTAAATCAAATGAGCTCAATATCCTATATTGACTCATTTGGGCATGGTCATGCACTTCATGGTCTCACTCTATCAAGAATACCGATGTCTCTCCCGTCATATAGGAGGGATAGATCCCATCTACATCACTCACATCCCTCTGCATAATTCGTTACATACCCAGTAATCGCCTTTATAGTCTACCCAGTTACGGGTGACATTTGACGAAACCAAAGTACATAACTCCTTATGTAGGGAACCATGGTGACTTCAGGTCTAAGGACTAGTAGTCATACTAATATCCACATGAGAAAGTATATGACACTCATATAACGATCCATGATACTTTCTCATGGCGGGTCATTCAGTATACATTCTCTAATGCATACCCATGTGTCAACTTGATATCTCTATATCCATAACTTGTGAGATTAAGTCATCGAGTTGACCTACATGCTAGTCATATTGCATTAACATTGTCCCTGAATGTTAATACTCGACTAGGAATGATTTAGAGTAGTGTTCCCTATATCATCTCACTATCGATTCAACCAATCGATTGATATTGGTAAGAACCTCCTACTCAAGGACGTTATTATACTTAGTTTATTTGGCACCAATACAAGTATAATAACCAAAAACCAAATGCCTTTATTTATATAGAATATGATACAACAAGTCCAAAATACAATCATCAAATGATTCGCTCTAGGGCTCTAGCTAACAATCTCCCACTAGCACTAGTGCCAATCAGTATAGGCTCTAAGCCCAAATGACCTAGTGTGACCATCATGCTTCCTCTATGCTAAAGCCTTGGTCAAGGGATCTGCGATGTTAGCCTCTGTAGGTACTCTGCAGATCTTCACATCTCCTCTCTCGATGATCTCTCGAATGAGATGGAAGCGCCGTAGTATGTGTTTGGTCCGCTGGTGTGAGCGAGGTTCCTTCGCCTGTGCTATAGCTCCATTGTTGTCACAATAGAGCTCAATAGGGTCAGCAATGCTAGGAACCACCCCAAGTTCAGTGATGAACTTGCGAATCCAGCGCCTCCTTTCGCCTCCGATGCAGAATGTACTCACTGTTGTAGAATCGAATCGTGTCCCTCGAACTCTTCCATCTCACAGCACCACCATTAATGCAAAACACGAACCCCGACTACGATCTATAGTCATCCTGGTCGGTCTGGAAGCTAGCATCACTGTAACCCTTTACAGCTAGCTCATCACTGCCTCCATATATCAAGAAATATTCTTTAGTCCTTCTTAAGTACTTAAGAATATTCTTGACCGCTATCTAGTGACTTTCACCTGGATCTGACTGGTATCTGCTCGTCATGCTCAAAGCATACGAGACATCTGGTCGAGCACATAGCATGGCGTACATGATCGATCCTATGGCTGAGGCATAAGGGATCTGATCCATGCGGTCTCTCTCCTCTCTAGAAGAGGGACCTTGAGTCTTCGAAAGACTCACGCCATGTGACATCGACAGAAATCCCTTCTTGGATTTCTGCATGGGAAACTGTAGGAGTACCTTGTCAATGTATGTACTCTGACTTAGGCCAAGCAATCTCTTAGATCTATCTCTATATATCTATATCCCTAGAATGCGGGATGCCTCACCTAAGTCCTTCATTGAGAAGCAACTCCCTTGCCAAGTCTTGACAGACTGGAGCATAGGGATGTCCTTCCCAATGAGTAGTATGTCATCCACATACAATATGAGGAAGACAACTATGCCCCCTACAACCTTCTTGTAGACACAAGGCTCATCTTCATTTTTGATGAAACCAAACTGTTTGATTGCATCATCGAAACGAAGATTCCAGCTCTGAGAAGCTTGCTTTAGTCCATAAATGGACCTATGCAGCTTGCATACTCTACTAGTATGCTGTGGATCTACAAAACCCTCAGGTTGTGTCATGTACACATCCTCGAGTAGGTTTCCATTCAGAAACACGGTTTTGACATCCATCTGCCATATCTCATAGTCATGGTAGGCTACAATAGCAAGCATGATCTGAATGGACTTAAACATCGCTACTGGAGAAAATGTTTCATCATAGTCAATACCATGAATCTGCTTGAAACCTTTAGCTACCAAGCGACCCTTATAAATAAGTCCATCCATGTCAGTCTTTCTCTTAAAGACCCACTTACACCCAATGGGTTTTACCCCTTCAGGTGGATCAACCAAAGTCCATACTTGGCTGGTGTACATGGATTCCATTTCGGATCTCATGGCTTCTAGCCATTTCTCAGAATCTAGTCTCATCACAGCTTCCTAATAGGTGGTAGGCTCATCCTCTATGAGCATAACGTCATCATGGTCAGACAAGAGAAATGAGTATCTCTCAGGCTGACGACGTACCCTATCAGACCTGCGAAGAGGTATGTCTACTTGAACTGGTTGTTGTTCCTCAACTCTTTGTGGAACAACATCATCCACAATACTTTGTGGTTCCAGTTCAACTTCCATCGAGGCTTCAGTGCTATTGTTCGCATCTTAAACTTCTTCAAGATCGAACGTGCTCCCACTAGTCTTTCTAGAAACAAAGTCCCTTTATAGAAAGACCCCAGTCTTTGCCACAACTACCATGTGCTGACTAGGAATGTAGAAGTAATATCCCTTAGTTTCCTTGGGATATCCAATAAAATAGCACTTGTCGGATTTGGGTCCTAACTTGTCTGAGACTTGACGTCGACCGTAAGCCTCACAACCCCAAATCCTCATGAAAAACACCTGGGCATCTCTCCCAGTCCATATCCTATATGGTGTCTTTATCACGGCCTTGGATGGAACTCGGTTGAGTATAAAAGCTGCCGTGTCTAGAGCATAGCCCCAAAGGAATGTCGGAAGATCTGTGTGACTCATCATAGACCGTACCATATCTAATAAGGTACGATTCCTCCTTTCGGACACACCATTCCACTGTGGTGTTCCAGGAGGAGTGAGTTGGGATAGAATCCCACACTCAGCTAGGTAGTCACGGAACTCATGGCTAAGGTATTCTCCACCTCGATCTGATCGAAGTATCTTAATACTCTTGCCAAGCTGGTTCTGTACTTCATTCTTGAATTCTTTGAACTTTTCAAAGGATTCTGACTTATGTGTCATCAAGTACACATAACCATATCTACTGAAGTCATCAGTAAACATGATGAAGTACCTATAACCGCCTCTAGCAACAACATTGAAAGGGCCACATACATCACTATGTATGAGTCCTAACAAATCAGTCGCTCTTTCGCTGTGCCCACTAAAAAGAGTCTTGGTCATCTTGCCTCGTAGGCATGACTCGCATATCTCATATGATTCTAAATCAAATGAGTCCAGCAAACCATCCTTATGGAGCTGGGATAAGCGCTTGTCATTTATATGACCTAAGCGACAGTGCCAGAGGTAGGTTTGGTTCATGTCATTTGACTTGAACCGCTTGGTATTTATGTTATAGATAGGGCTCTCAAGGTCTAGAATATAGAGTCCGTTTATTAGAGGTGCACTACAATAGAACATATCGTTTAAATAGACAGAACAACATTTGTTCTTTATTATAAACGAAAATCCTTTCTTGTCCAAACAAAAAACTGAAATTATGTTCTTAGTCAAGGCAGGCACATAACAACAATCATCTAATTCTAGTACAAGCCCAGAGGGAAGAGATAGATGATAAGTCCTACAACAATAGCAGCAACTCATGCTCCATTGCCTATTCGTAGGTCTATCTCACCCTTCGTCAATGCCCTACTATTCCTCAGCGCTTGTACATTAGTACAAATGTGCGAAGCACATCCGGTATCTAATACCCACGATGAAGAAATAGAGAGGTTGACTTCTATAACATGTATACCTGAAGTAGAAATCTTATTTCTCTTCTTCTTATGATCTTCCAGGTATTCTTTAGAGTTCCTCTTCCAGTGCCTTGCTTGTCCTTGATATAGGTGACAAAGATGTTCAACCATATCGTAAGCACCCATCAACTCATGTTGCTTCTGAAGCTCAGAATTCATGGTCGCGAGCATAAGACAGGACACATCAAATGCGTCATCTTGATGCTTCTTGTAAGCATCTCGGTCTGCTCGCGTGGCAGTGGCAGGAGGAGCCTCCGAAATGGGCTACTCCAGAACGTACAGTTTACGTTCTTGGGTGAGAACTATTCTCAGGTTCCTGTACCAGTCCAGGAAATTTGCTCCATTGAGCTTGTCCTTCTTAAGGACAGATCGCAGGGAGAAGATGTTCGTGTTCGACGTCATGGAAATTCTACAACAGAAATAAATGCAGAAATAAGTATCATATTTTTAATTATTTAATTAGGCCTTTAACTAAATGATGCTCCCACTGAATTCTATAATTCATGTGGGACAAGATACACATCATACTAACCCTTGAGTTAGCTTTGGCTAATACGCCCAAGACTTAGTATGATCGGTAGGTAACGATTTCCAATTACATCTCTATGCAACTCTTGTTTATAAGATCAATATCCGCATTTATATTAAAACTCGAGTTAGCTTTGGCTAATACGCCCGAGAGTTAATATATATGTGATTTTGACCTATCTTTCCAACTGTTGGGCCTATAGTTTTACTCGATCCAACCGAGTTAACTAGGAATACTCAATCTAATTGAGTTGTACTCACCCATGCGTTGATAGGCGGGACCAAGATTGTCCCTCCGTACCCTACCAAGATAGTATGTGTTGCTCTGCTTTGGCAGATTCAACAACAGCATGCGATCGAGGTAGTGGTAGGTATCACGGCATGGTAGGCATTACGAGTTGACATGTTTTAGATCTAATCTAAACGATGATGCGTATCATATACTCGATAGATCCAATCTAATCGAAGGGTGCATCATGTGCACGATTTAGATCTAATCTAATCGCTAGGCACTAATTAACTACTTAATTAAACATGCATATAAGTAATTAATTAAATTTTATGATTAGTCATGGCCCTACTACGATCTTCTCAAGCCAATGAGAAGATCGGATGGTCAATCTAAGGTCAACTTCTCAAGCGCCTTCCTTTTGACCACCTTGTGTTGCTCGCGTCTTCCTCGTAACTCCGTCTCGAGTGGATCTTCCACAGCTCCAATTTTTGTACATTACAATTTTGAAACTCGAGTTACATTCGAGTCTAAATCTAATTTACAACCAAAATAAAAGAAAGGCACGACGCGCAGGTCGCGAGAAAAAAAAATAAAAGTACAACACGCACATCACATCACGGCGCGCAGGCCGTATTATGAATTACAACACAAATTATCCAATCAAATTGGGTCGTTGGGCCATGACTATCACAAAATTAATATATAATTCAAAATTATATATTTTTCATAATTTTCTGTAATTTTTCATAATTTTACAGATTTTTATGAGTAAATTTTTTCCGGCGGTCCCGATTAGCGATTTCGGGCGCAATCGCAGAGAGCAAATCCCCTTGCGGGGTTAGGGGCAGTACCCCTACCCGCGATCTAACCATCGCGAGTTGCTCCTAAGCGATCCTATAGCGCCTAAGTCCGCTGTCCCAAAACAATTTGGGTCGAAACATTGCCGTTTCGGAAAATTCTTCTCGGTAGTCGAAGCCTACAAGTGCCGGAACACTTGTGCTTCGCTTCTACGAGAAAAATACCCATAAAATCATAAAAATTAGGAAATTCACAGAATGTTATAGTATGCATATTTTTCATAAAAATACGAATCTAAACTCGTACTCGCTTCGCACGTGGCTCTGATACCACTATTGGGTTTTTCGGGCCGCGAAAGCCGCGTTTTCGCGTCGCGGAAACCCCGAATCACCCTAGCCATTGGATCTCGTGCGAAGAAAAATTTCCGAAAACATGATTATGAGTTTTAAACTACGATCTACAGTAGATCTACAAAGGAAAAACATTTTACCTTCGAAGCGTGCCCTCGCAAATCCCGCTCGTCCAATGGTACGCCGGATCTCGAAGTTGTCAACGTAGACAACTCTCTAGTGATATCCACACGAACAAGGTGTGTTCTCTAACACACAAGGATGGAGAAGAGAGCACTCAAGTGTGCTAGCACTTTCTAGGGCTCTCGGGTAGGATTTAAAAAGGGGAGAAAGGAGAGAAAGAAAAAGATCTCACATAATCCTCTAGGTACCCTCCTTTGTGACCTTCACTTCACCCTTTTCTTGGAACACAACTCATACACCTTCACCCTCCATGATAGCTCTCGGAAACCACAGCAAAGGAGGAGGAAGAAGCTAGGAAGAAGATAGAATAATTACCACACATCAATTGCCACAAAAACAAAACCCCCTTTTGCATTAGTGTGGCCGGCCACACCATTGTAACCTCCCCATTTAATGTGGCCGGCCACATTAAATGGAATGGGAGGTGTAACCTCCATGAGGTGGCACACCTCATGAGGTGGAGATGATGTGGCTGCCATGTAGGATGAGTCATCCTCCATGAAGTGGCAATTCATCAAGTCAAACTTGATGTTTCAACTTCCCATTTTGGTCAAGTCAAAATTGACAAAAACTCTTCCATGTTGAGTTGAATTCATACTTTGATTCAAGCCAATTTGAATTTAATGAATCTCAATTCATTAATACAAATTGACTCAATGAATCAAATTTAAATTAGATTTATTCAACAATTGAATCTAATTGAGTCTTACTCAATAAGTCTAATTTCCGAATCCAATCCTTGGTGCATCATATGAACCTAATCCAATTTGTTCATCCTATGAACCTAATCTCCATCCACTTTTTCTTTGTGTGTGACCCAATAGGTTCTTGTAACATTGGCAATGTTTCTAAACTCCTTTAAAAACATAAGCAATGAGCGACATCTAGCAATACATCATTGCTACCCAAGTTACAAGAAATGTTGAGATCCAACATCACCTTGTGACTACTAATTGTGACTCCTCACAATATATGACAAGTGTCCTTCTATCCTAGGCATCTAGATTGATCAATGTGAGGCATAGACCGTGTCATCCTCTGACCAATCTAAATCTTGAACTCCAAGTAGACTCACTAAATCAAATGAGCTCAATATCCTATATTGACTCATTTAGGCATGGTCATGCACTTCGTGGTCTCACTCTATCAAGAATACCGATGTCTCTCTCGTCATATAGGAGGGATAGATCCCATCTATATCACTCACATCCCTCTGCATAATTCGTTACATACCCAGTAATCGCCTTTATAGTCCATCCAGTTACGGGTGACGTTTGACGAAACCAAAGTACATAACTCCTTATGTAGGGAACCATGGTGACTTCAAGTCTAAGGACTAGTAGTCATACTAATAGCCACATGAGAAAGTATATGACACTCATATAACGATCCATGATACTTTCTCATGGCGGGTCATTCAGTATACATTCTCTAATGCATACCCATGTGTCAACTTGATATCTCTATATCCATAACTTGTGAGATCAAGTCATCGAGTTGACCTACATGCTAGTCTTATTGCATTAACATTGTCCCTGAATGTTAATACTCGACTAGGAATGATTTAGAGTAGTGTTCCCTATATCATCTCACTATCGATTCAACAAATCGATTGATATAGGTAAGAACCTTCTACTCAAGGACGTTATTATACTTAGTTTATTTGACACCAATACAAGTAAGTATAATTACCAAAAACCAAATGCCTTTATTTATATAGAATATGATACAACAAGTCCAAAATACAATCATCAAATGATTGGCTCTAGGGCTCTAGCTAACACTTGATCCTCGCGTAAAGCTGACTCGCGGATTCTCCTTCCTGCATCTTAATATTAAATAATTTATTTAAAAGAAGGTCTGGCTTGGTTACCTTGGCGTCTCTGTTTCCCTCGTGAAGTTTGACGAGCTTGTCCCATAGTTCTTTTACGTTCTAGTGTGGTCCCACTCGGTTCAGTTCTTCCTTCGTCAGCCCACATTATAGTGTGTTGAGTGCTTTGAAATCTATCTGGGCTTTCTTCTTCATGTCCAGATTCCATTGTTCTGAGTGCAATGGATTTCCGGAGTTGTCGACAGGCGCCTTGTAGCCACGGGTGACGCTGAACTACTCGTCGAAGTCGGTCTTCAAGTATACCTCCATGTGTTTCATCCAGTAGGGGAAGTCGTCACCGTTGAACAGAGGTGGGCGAACTGTGCTAAAACCTTCAATTTGAGACATTGTTTATACACACAAGGAGAGAAAAGGAAAATGAATCCCAAGACTTGGTCTTGGATTAGTAGTGTAAGATTAAATTAAAAAATAAAATCTGAATTGGTGTTGCACCAGTTCAGCTTACTTGCAACGAAAAAAATTCCAAAAAGGTAATGATACCAGTTTGGATTATATTGTAAAACTGAAAACTAAAAGAAAAAAACTTCTTGGATTATATTGTAAAACTGAAAACTGAAAGAAAAAAACTTCACCCCCTTTGTCTAATTGGTGGTTGCACCAAATCAGAGCGGTATCCGCTCTGATACCACTTGTTGGATCGTGAAAGCGCTAGAGAGGGGTGAATAGTGATCGAAAATTCGTTATCAAGTTAGAGTAAGCAGCGGAAAAATAAAAGCAAAACACAACGCTAACACAAAACTGATTTTACTTGGTTCAAGCCTTCATCAACTCATACTCCAAGGCCCGCACTCGTCGAGTGCTTTTGTAACGACCACCCTTCTTACTACTACTACTCTCTAAGGATGACCGTTACTTAACTACTAACTCTACTTAACCGGTATGATTAAAAATCACATGGAAACCCTACCGAAAAATTTCGACAGAGTCTCCCCTGTACCGGTGACCAAATCAACAATACAAACAAACTATACTCAGCCACAGGCGGCTGGAACATATATTTTCACAACCAAAAGGAATAACATCACCACGCAGTTTAATGAAATCAAAGCATGCAAGTAATAAATAGCGGAAACAAAATAAAAACATACAGTTAACTAACAGCGGAAGACTAAATGACTCATCTAATACGTTCTTAATAAATTCTTAAACTAAGTCCCAAGGCTTCCATAGTCCTGGCATCACACATCCCTCGATCACCTCCTTGTCGCCTTCCTATCTATATCTTTTCCTTTCCTGTATCTGCAGTAAGAGGAAGTGTAGTCTATAAGCAAAATTTGCTTAGTAAGCGCTATCTAACTCACAAAAACTCGATGTGCATGTATATAAATAAAAACATGCTAAAACTGAATGCTAACATGTAAAGCTACTCATGCTCATAAATAGCAAATAACAGTAAGCTAACTCATGCTCTTCTAATAGTAAAGAAACATACTGAAAGGCTAAACATGTAAGACAAGTCTATACTATCATGCTAGCATAAAGAATTTAACTTTCTGAATTCTAAACACTTTCTGATTCTTATTAAACTTACTTAAAAACTTATTCTTTTATTTCACTTATTTAAACTTATTCTTTAATACTTGTAAACTTTTGTAAACACATTGTTTTATTAGTTCAAAAGCTTATACTTATAATACTTCAAAATAATAATCAACTTCTTCTTGGGCCCAGGCATAGTACCATCTTATGCGCGTTCCCTAATAGGTTGGGGTAGCGAGCCACCAATCCTAAAAGAGCAGACCTCGGTCTACCAGGGCCAAGACCTCGGAATTGGACACCTGGATTTGTTTAACGACAAGCTCTTGGATGTCGGGTACTAGCCTCTTCTTAAAAGTAAAATACTTTTTAGCTTATTTACTTCTTCTTTAAATGCCTTGGCATTTTAATAGACACCTTGTGTGCCAAAAATCCCTAAAGTCTCGACTTTGGGATCTACTTAAGGCCTCGGCCTTTTCTTTCTTTTCTTTATCTTTCTTATACTTTTCTTTATCTTTCTTATACTTTTCTTAAACTCTTAAAAAGAATATAGGCATGCTACAACAGAATTAAATCAAAGGAAAGAAAATCTGACTTCTATAAGCATGCTATATCAGAGACAAATCAAAAGAAAGCATATCTAACTTCTTCAAACATACTACAACGGATTTAAAATCAAGGAATACAAAATCTGAAATCTTTAGGCATGCTACAGCAGAAATAAATCAAAGAAGAAAATCTGCATTCTTAAAAGAAACTGCATACACTTAGGGAGTGGCTGTTCATGCTTGTTAAAGTAGCGAAGTAACTAAAACTGCAATGCTACTAATAGGGCTGATCATGTATAAGAAATAGCACCAAAACTGAACTAAAAAAAATGCTGAACTGCATAATAACTAAACCTATATGAACTACTACTATGGCTGCATTCAGAGAAACAAAATGCTACAACATAGCTATTCAACACAAAGAAATCTGTTAAAGCTTGATACCCTTGTAAAACTTATACTTTTATAGAGCAGTAGAGATCTTAAAACATGTTACAACATGATCTAAACCAGTTTACTAAACCGTAAGCTCAAACCGGAAACTAAATCCACATAATGAAACTTAAACCTAAATCTGAACAAAGTAGTAGGGTAATAAGGAAAACCTAAGGGCTGTTCAACTGAAATCTAAATCTGCAGATTGAAGCTGAAGCTTAACAATGTTTCAAATACCATTGTCTTAACAAAATTTCTTCAGAAAACTTATCTAGTGAAGGGAGTGCCTACACTGCATCTAGTTATGGCTGCACAGGATTATGCAATAGAGCTTGTCAAAATCCAAATCATAGCATGATAAAGTTATTTTCAACACAACCATTTTGGGTTAGCTATAAATATATCATCAAGCAAATCACAAAGCAGTAAATCTCGGAGCAAAGGAGATCACAACCTAAATTCTACATATTCTCGGCACAAAACAAGATCATGCACTAGCACACGAAAATCCAGGAAACATCACAAGATGAAATCTCGGAACTATCCTACTGCAGGTGAGTAGCGACTTACCTTGGGTTTCTTGGACTTACAACCGAGAAGGAGGCATCTAGGGCTTTCGGCGAGCTCGAAATCCCGACTCTTCTTCGTGCTCCCGACTCCTCCTCGTCGAGAAGAGCTTAAGGAGATGGAGAAACCCCTCGGAGAACCTTGGCCGGCCATCGGAAACGCCCTAAAACTCGGCTGCGTTTTCGCCGGGAAGAGTCGCGCCGTCGAACTCGAGAGAAGGGGAGAGAAAGGTTTCGGTCACGGGATAATTAATCCCTAACTTATCCCTCTTTTATAACCTAAAGTTTATGGCTTAAGACTATTTCGCTCCTTATCTAATCATGAAATACTCGCGGAAGAGTTGGTTGGCTACGGTTTTGACCAAGTCAAGGGTTGCGGTTTCGAATCCTCAGCCGCGCACTTTTCGTTTCGATTTATTTTCAATGTTCCTAACTATACCTTATATAAATTTGTTCTCACATCTAATTAACAAATCGAGCATGGCACGGTTGGTCGTGCCGAGTTTTGCTTGGGCCGAGGAGCTCGGTTCGAAACCCAGCTTCTTCAACTTATTTTCCTTGCTATTATTCTCCATTACCATTTTCTACATCATATACATCTTATCTCATATATTATAAACAAAACTTGTTTAGCTCAGTTAGTTGGCTGACTTATGTTAAGACTCGGGTCAAGCCCGAGGTCTTGGGTTCAAAACCCAACTTCAACATTTTTCTTTCTTCTTCTTTTTTTTTAAACTTCTTCCTCTTGGTAAAAATACCAAACGAACTCCAAAAATTGCATAAAAATACTCTATAAATTCCTAAAAATCTCTAGAATTTTTCTAAAACATTTCTAGATTTTAATAAGGTCTTTTAGAACTCTAAATCATGAAATTTGGGGTGTTACAGCTTTCGTTGGGTAATTCACTAGCAGTTCGATAAAGTGATTATAGATGTAAGTACAAGAATGCTTAAACTGAAATACCAACAACAATTGAAAAAGAAGACTTGAGCCACAAGTTGTCGGAGAGGCTTTGCAGTGTCACAGGAGCATAATGCGATGGAGCAGTTGTAGAAGCAGTTCTTGTTCTTCTTTGATGCTCTGTAAAGGCCTTCTTTTATAGGCATGCTATGGGTGCCCGGATCCCTTCCGGTCATTCGGACCGCGACGTAGATCCGACCAATCAGCAAGCTCCAAATCTATGATGAGATAGATTTTGCCTTCCAGGGGCCCATATCCCCTCCAGGCGCCGGACCAACTTCGGGCTCTCAGATCCCTTCTGGGCACCCAACCCACCTTTCTCTAGAAGGTCCTTTTCCTACAAGAAAGTGTTAGTCCAAGGGAAAATAAAAGCTAAACTACCTTGCAAAACAGAAGTTAGCACAATTATAGTAAAAGAGTAGTAATTAGATTCTGTCTCACCGAGACTGGAATCTAGTCACAATCTCAACTTAGATTCCCGAAATGCTTCTAAGTTGGATCAACGCCTACTATTCCCTCGAACGAGGAATGCGTCCTCACCAAGTCACTCCCCTCTAGTAACTTACCTTAACTTACCTGCCAGACATCTGGTTAACCCGTCGACCCGTCTGGACTTCGTGCCAGCTATCAGGTCAGCTCGTCGACCTAGCTGTACTTCATACCAGACATCTGGTCAACCCGTCGACCAATTTAGACTTCATGCCAGTAATCCGGTCGGCCCGTCGACCTACCTAGGCTTCATGCCAGCTATCCGATCGATCCGTCGACCTAGCTGGGCTTCTCCTGCACACTTCGTCAAAGTGTTAGATCACATTGAAACTAACTTAATCTTATTTTGTCATTCATCAAAACCTGAATTAGACAGTCAGTGCTAACTGCACCAACAGGAACTTGCTATGGCTACAACAAAAAGGGACACATCAAAGCCAACTATCTAAACCAGAAGGAAACAAAGAAGCAACGGAAGAAGAAGGTGCTGCAGGCGACGTTGGATGAATCCTCTTTAGAAGATTCTGATGAAGATGTTAAAGAGATGAGCTTCCTTGCACTTACGACCCAAGAATAAGTCGATGAATGTGAAACTGAGAGTGAGTCGGAAACCGGGTTCGAGAGAAGCCACGGATCCGTATCCATTTCTGAATGGCTTAACCGCACTGTAAGTTCTTCTCAGATAGATAAACTACATAACTTAGTAAATTATCTCATGCGCAAGCTAGCCAAATCCAATGTTCGGATCAAGTCACTCCAAAAGGAGATAACAACCCTTAAGGAAGTGACTAACCTAAGCTCCTTAACTGAATCTGTTCAGACTGGAACTTCAACTCAAGTCCAACAACTTGAGGAAGAAAATTTTAGCTTGAAAAGTCGAGTCAAGGAATTGAAGGATACATTGGAATGGTTAATGTGGGTTTAAAGAATGTTGATCTGATTCTTGGAAAATAAAGAGCCATATACAATCGATCTAGACTTGGATATAAGGCTAAACATAAATTTGAATCGTATTTATCTCTTGTTAATCATACCAATAGAAGAATAGTCCAAGCATGGACCCCCAAATCTAACTTGATTAATCAAATTAGACTTAGTCAATATTGGATTCCCAAGAAGCAAATCCACACTTTGATAGACCTTATCAAGGCTATGATCCAGGGGGAGTCAATAAAAAGATCATTTTTGATCTTTAGATAGACTTATTTGATATTTGCTTTACTAATTTTATTATACATGCTTAGACTAGGGTAAATAAAGACTTAGGTTTGATTCACACTTTACCAGTTAGACATAGAATTATTAGAAAGGAAATTAAATATTCAATTTCTTTAAAAGGTTTTGTCTAGAAGTGGTTGATAATCCAATACCTAAGAAGGCTTAATGCCTCACCATAGCTTGGAAATCAATTATTAAAATAAGCATTTAATTAACTAACTATTAAACTTTAGTTTAACTCAAATATAAATCAATCGTTAGATGTTAATCTAAATTGAATATAAAATTAACCATCTCACAAAAACCTATAAGGTTCCCTAATTGACAATCCAGAAAAGGGTGAAATAGACTTAGGTAAAAATTAGTTAAACTAAAATTAATCAATTAACTTAATCACTTAATTAATTCAAATTTAATCACTATCAATTAAATTAATTAATCAATAAAACTAATTCAAATTAATCAATTAACTTAATCAATTAATTAATCAATAAACCTAATTTAAATTAATCAATTAACTTAATTAATCAATAAACCTAATTCAAATTAATCAATTAACTTAATCACTTAATTAATTTAAACGTAATCACTTAATCAATTAACTTAATTAATCAATAAACCTAATTCAAATTAATCAATTAATTAATCAATAAATCTAATTCAAATTTAATCAATTAACTTAACCACTTAATTAAAATTAAACTTAAATCAAACTTAAGTGAAACTCAATCAACCATCACTATCATCCATAGGTATAACTTGATTGACAACCAAGACTGGGTGAGATGGAGAATAAGGGGTTGAACTCAATCAATCTATCTTACAATCTTTTTAATTAGATCCAAATCAAATACTTTATGTGTAGGAACATAAAGATTTGGACCAATGGATGTTGGATAGTGGATGCTCTAAACACATGATTGGAGATCGATTGAAGTTCACCAAGCTAAAATTCAAAAACCTAGGGTCAGTTGTGTTCGGCAATGATGGAACACTTAAGGTAATCAAAGCAGGTAATATAAAACTGAGTTCTAATTTTGTTATTCAAAAAGTTCTATTAGTTGATAAATTGAATTTTAACTTACTTAGCATAAGTCAATTGTATGACTCCAGATACTTAGTAACGTTTTCAAACTCTGAGTGCTTAATTAAAAATATTAAAAACCCTGAAATCACACTTAAGGAAATTAGGAATAAGTGTAAGATATTGAAAAATTAAATAATAAATATTATTGGACGAAAAATCTTATTGGATTTTTCTGGAATTTTTAGAAATTTTTCGGGATTTAAACGGAGTTCGTATGACCCGTTTTTACGGGATGGATTTAGGGTACAGAGAGAGCATGTTTGGGATACCCAAAATAAGTTTGGAGTTGATTGAGGAATTAACTTAGCATTTAATTAAACTAACCTAAGTTTTTTAAATAACCTAGGTTTATAAATCCCTCCCCATTCTCTCTCCCAAACTCCCCTTTTGCCCGATCCTTTCCTTCCCCGACTTTTCTCCCTCACGGTCTCGTTTCATCGCCGGTCGCCGGGCATCAGCGCCGACCGCCGACCGAACCTTCCTCCTCCCTTCTTTCCTTTCGTGGCATGGGGGCTTTCTTCTCTCTCGCACACGCATGACCCGACTTCTCCCATTTCTCTCTCGCGAGCAGACGACTCGACGGCGACGGAGAGGCTCCTTCCACCGCGATCTCATCATCACGCGTTGTTGGAGGGAAGGCGTCGCCGGACCTCGACGGTATCAGCGTTATCCAGATCATTTCCGCCCGAGTGGTTGGCTCTTCGGCCATTTCTTGCACACGATCGATGGGGGATCGACTCTAGGGCACGGTGAGGGATTTGATTCGTGTCGTCCCCGACTGATGGATCCCCTTTTGGTTCTCCTTCTCAATCGGTTCTCTAGAGGGCATACCGGATCTCCACCAGATGAAATTGATCACGCGACACCAACGAGAGGCGATCGGTTGAGGTAAGGTAGTGTCGAGAAATGATGTAGATTCAAGAATTATTTAGGAATTGGTTTCTGATTTGGTGTTCTTCCTGATCTGGATTTGAGGATGCATCAGATCAGCCTGGTGATAGATCTCCCCGGAGCAAACCTTGACCTTTTTCCTCCTTGCGTTGGTTGGGGGACTCGGTTGCAGAATTTGGAATCAATTGAGGTGAGTAGGACCTTGTTTGTTAAGGATTTCAATAAATTAATTTTTCTACAGCTAGTTTCTGTGTTGATTTTGGAAAGAAGTGGTGTAGGGAGCTTTGGTAGCTATCGGCAGGGGCTCTTGTGTGGGTTGTGAGTGTTGATCTGCTGCTACATCTTAAGGTAAAGTGATGTCTAGTAGGGTAATTCTATTGGTCTCATTAGTATGTTGCTAAAATAGGTTTCTAAATGATGGTAGGGTTTCGACCATGAGTTTCCAGCAGCCTACAGTTCCAGCTCTTCAACTGTGGATCAACAAAAATTCATCCGGTTTTAGGTGAGTTTTTGAAGATTTATTACATGTCTATGTTTGAGATGATTAGGGTGATGTAGGTTGAATTGATTATGGATTTGATAAGTTGGTTTGGACGAATTATTGTGGATTAAGGATTAAGGTTTTACTTCTAGAGGTGATTTCATTTCTACATTGGTTTGGATTAGTAGAGATGGATGGTAGAAATTTAAATTTAAGTTGTATGGATTTGGATCATTAGGTAGAGTTAAATATGATTGTTATTGGTATGGGTTGGATTGATTGAGGTTTGTATTGGGTGGAAATTTATGGATATGATGATCGGTTGATGTAGATTGTTATGTGATTATTCTTAGGATCATTGGATTGGTTGTTGGTTGGATTATCAGATGTGGTAGTTTGGTTAGTTGTAGATGATGATGTTAGGTTGTTGTAGATTTATGATGAGTTTGGATTAGTGAGTTTTGGATTGATTAATAGATTGTGGATTATGTTTGGATCTAGAAGGAGTTGAGTTAAGGAATTAGATAAGTTACTTCGATTAGGGTTTTCCCTAATTAGATTGGGGAGTTTATTTAGCTATTTGCTACCTATGTAATTAGCTAAATATATATTATGTGATCACAGTACTTGGATTCGGGACGAGTGCCTCGACACGGGATTATTAGGCACGATCGACAGATAAAGGCGGGTATTTCTTCCTTGGTCTCTACGTAGTTTTTCTTGATCTTAGTGCATGGCTTTTATGTGATGGATTAGGTTGCATTTCCTTATATCGTATTCATTTGCTGTTTTTCCTGCTTGATACTTTTGCTTGAGCTTAGAGATGCTCTAGTTATAACATATACAGTCTCAACTCTTGATTTCTACTCTGCTGTGATTACACGTGTAGAGTATGTATTGTAGGGATTGTCGAGTGATTGGATTTACCATGCTGATTTTGCATATAACGTGGATTGTACGTAGCTTGGTATGGGTTTTAGGAGTCATTATGTTGACCGTACATTTGCATGTTGTATGTACACACATGTTTGGTTATGTACTTTTGGAGGAGTTGTGTTGATTGTATGTTTATGGTTTATACACATGTCTGATGTGTTTGTTACTGGAGGATACATGTTGATTGTATTTATGTATATGTGTCTTGTGGGATTATTGGAGATTCTTAGTTGATTATACATGTGTAGTTGTGTACATGTGTTTGGTGGGATGTGTGGATTTATCATGACGATTATATTCATGTTGTGGAGTGCTTATGTGGAGTTAGAGTTTGCATGGATGATGATGGTGTCTGTATCATGATTATATATATATATATATATATATCATGTTCATCATTCATTGCATACTGACGACTATCGTCTCCTTTGTAGTTGAGAGGGTTGTCAATTTTTATAGCTGTCCACTCTACCACTGATGGAGAGTGGTAGCTGGGAGTGGAGCTATGTCCTGTCGCGCTCATTCAGCCGCTCATTGTTCTGTCAGCCTCGACCACTCTAGAGTAGTGGGTCTTGAGGGTACAGTAGTCAGAGGGTTTGAGTTATGAGTGGTCAGGGACCCTTAGCTATGTAGTTATATAACTACTTAGCTGACCGTCCGCTTCGGCCGCCTATAGCGGTGCATGTACTGGAAGCTAGTACGGTTTGTCACGGACCCAAGCCTCTCGGCCATACAGGGGTCGTGGTGTCTAGAGAGGTGGCGGGGGTGACCATGGAGCATGCATGCACATTTGCATTTGATGCACGGTGCATCATTGGAGATATATTTGCATACATGCCTAGTAGATACTAGTTGCATGTGTTTGTGGTATGTTGCATTTGTTTGCGATATGATTGTTGCATATGGTTGTCATGCTACATACATGTCATTTATTTTACATGTATATGCAGTCGTATTTATATTGCATAGGTGTCACGGGTATGTCTATTGCAGATCCAGTGAGTTTACTGATCTTTGTACCTTGCGTCGATTTCAGATTGGGTATGTATTTGCCATTATGTCAGTAGTGGTTTGGTGTAGTTTGTATGTCAGTTATGATTATGTCTGGTTATTACGTCAGGTATGTTCAGATGCATTGATTATGATAGTAGGATCATGTTCTTTATTTCCCTACTGAGACTGTATACTTTTGATCTCCATGTTTACTTATAATCCATGCACTATCTTATCTATTACCCGCTGAGTTACCTATACTCACCACCGCATATATATCTTTATGTTTTCAGGTAGATGGTTGGAGTGTCGCTCGGAGTATCCTGTCTGCCGGGTCCTACGTCACATCCGAAGGTTGTTTTTAGTTTTGTATATGTTTTATTGGTATTTGTTGTATTTGGTGGGTTGTTGTATTTGTTGTTGTGGTTGTTGTATAAAGCCTAGCCGGCTAGCAGTGTGTTGATTGTGTTGTATTGGGCTTTCTATTTTCGTTTTTCCGCTGTATTGGTTTTTAGTACAGCTATGTGGGCTGTTTTATATATAACTGCGTGGTTGTGATTGTTTCATTCCAGCCGTGCGGGCTGTTATTATAACTGCGTGGTTGTGTATATAAATATTCCAGCCGCATGTGGCTGATGTATATTTTGTTTGTAGTGATGCTTCATATTGTCACCGGTACAGGGGAGATGCTGTCGGATTTTTGTCTGGCAGGGATTCCTTTGGGGGCGTGACAATAAGAATATCTGCACAATTAACCTACCAACTGTTGGTTAATCCTAAGAAAACGTACCGGTTCCACTGTACAAAATTTTTTTGTACAAGTGTCGAACCTTTCCTTAAATAACCTATTGTGTTCTTTAGAAGTTAAATTAGGAATCGCAGACGGAACTTAACATCATTAATTCCAAATTTAATTTATCTGTTCTTAATGGTTTAGATTTGAATCGCAAGCGGAACTTAACACTATTGATTCAAATCTACCTAAGTTATTAATTCTATTAAATATTAATTTCCAAAATTAACTTCCAAGACTGCATGGCGAGGCACATGACCTTCTTGGATATGGGAGCAACCACCACCGCCTAGTCAAAGCATTTTTAAGGAAAGCTAATATTTAATTTCCTTAAATAACTCTAGGTTAACTAAAAAGAACAATCGAATCACAAATTTGAAAAAGAAGAAAACACAAACTCGAATAATAAATTCGAAAAACTAGATATATTTGCCTCTTGTATTTAGAATTCTTACAAAGAAAATAACTAGTATAATGTGGAAGAAAATTACTAGTTATACCTTCTTTTTGTAAGCTAATGACCTCGAGATCTTCTACCGTATTCCTCGCCTCGCCTTGGACATCGTGTGGGCGACGATCCTCCAAGATGAACACCACCTAAAAGCTTCTTCCTCTTCTTCTAAAATTCGGCCACCACCACAACCAAGGAGAAGAGAGCAAAAGGGAAAAGAGAAGGGAGAGGGGCCGACCACCAAGAGATCACCAAGCAAAAGAATAAGAGTTGTGTCTCATGAAGCCCCCTCACCCCTTCTTTTATATTACTTGCCCAAGGCAAACAAAGAAAAACTTTTTACAAAAAATAAAATCATCCAAGAGTTTTTCCTTTTCCCTTTTTATTTTCCTTTTCTTTCCTCTTGATTGAATCAATCACCAATTTTGATTGATGATGATTTTATTATTTTTAATATGGCCGGCCACACCTCATCAAGAGGAATAAAAAAATATATATTTTTAAAAAATTTTACCAGAAGTAGGAGTTAAAAAAATTTACAAACTCTAATAAAATTTACAAACTCTCTTTCCTAAAGTAGGAGTTAAAAAAGGAAAGTTCTAAAAATTAAAACCATGTTTTAAAATTTAAAACTTCTCTTATAAAATTTCCTTTTTTAATATGATGATAGAAAATTTTAATTTTAAAACTTATCTTCCTTTTTTTCTTAAACCATCAGGATGGTTAAAAAAGGAAAGTTTTAAAACTTTTAAAACTCTCTATTAAAACATGTGACCTAATTCAAATAAGGAAAGTTTTAAAAATTAAAATCTCTCTTTAAAAGCTTATAGTTTTCTACAAAGAGAAGATTTTAAAAATTCAAAACAACCCTCCTATTTGAATTAATCTTGGCCGGCCCCTACATGCTTGGTCACCAAGCAATAGGGTCGGCCCCTATAAAGAGGATGTGGCTGGCCCTTGCTTGGTCACCAAGCATTGGACCGCCCCACTTCTGCAACAACCCAAATTTTCCTCATTTCGAGTCCTAATAGTACTTAAAAATATTTAGAAATGCTTTAGAAAAAATTCTAGAGATTTTTAGAAATTTTTAGAGTATTTTTATGCAATTTTTGAAGTTCGTTTTGTATTTTTACCAAAAGAAACAAGTTGCAAAAAATAAAAAAAATTAGCCGAGATTCGAACCTGCAACCTCCGGCCGAACCAAGCCTTAAGCAAATCCGGCTGACCAAGTGGTAAAGCAAGCGGTTCTGTTTAGAAAAGGTAGCAAAATTTATTTAAGATAGTTAACAGAATATTGGATTATAAAAGGGATAAGTTGATGTTGGATTTGTCTGTTTAGAAAAGGTAGCGAATTTATTTAAGATAGTTAACAGAATATTATAAAAGGGATAAGTTGATGTTGGATTTATCTGTTTAGAAAATGTAGCGAATTTATTTAAGATAGTTAACAGAATATTGGATTATAAAAGGGATAAGTTGATATTGGATTTGTTTGTTTAGAAAAGGTAGCGAATTTATTTAAGATAGTTAACAGAATATTAAATTATACAAGGGATAAGTTGATGTTGGATTTGTCTGTTTAGAAAAGGTAACAAATTTATTTAAGGAGTTAACAGAAATATTAAGTTATAAAAAGGGATAAGTTGATGCTCTGTTTTCCCGTGACTTAAACCATTCTCTCCTTCTCTTCTGCGTACGATGGCGGAGCTCGGGCATAAAACGAAAGGGAGTTAGGGCATCGTCTCCTGCGACCGGCCAAGGTCCTAGAAGCCCTTTTTGTTCGGTTGTGAGTCCAAGAAGCAAGGTAAGTGCTTCTCACCTGCAGTAGGAGTAGTTTCGGACCTTTATTCTTCTTGAATTTGAAGCATAAGAAGTGCTTATAATGCAGATTTTTTTTAAGCCTATAGTGCAGATTTTAATTAAGCTTATAATGCAGATTTTTATGTAGAGCTTATATTGCAGATTTTAGTTAAGCGCTTATAGTGCAGATTTTTAATTAAGCCTATAGTACAGATTTTAATTAAGCTTATAGTGCAAATTTTTATGTAGGCTTATAGTGCAGATTTTAATTAAGCTTATAGTGCATATTTTTAATTAAGCCTATAGTGCAGATTTTAATTAAGCTTATAATGCAGATTTTTATGTAAGCTTATAGTGCAGATTTTAATTAAACCTACAGTACAAATTTTAATTAAGCTTATAGTGCAGATTTTTAATTAAGCTTATAGTGCAGATTTTTAATTAAGTTTATAGGTGCAGATTTTAATTAAGCCTATAGTGCAGATTTCAATCAAGCTTATAGTGCAGATTTTTATGTAAGCTTATAGTGCAGATTTTAATTAAGCTTGTAGTGCATATTTCTTAGAGCTTAAAATGCATATTTCTTTAGAACAGATTTCTTTAGAGCTTGTAGTGCAGATTTCTTAAGAGCTTATGGTGCATATTTCTTTAAAGTTTATAGTGCAGATTTTTGGTGGAACTTGTAGTGCATATTTTTGGTGGAATTTATAGTGTAGATTTTTGGTGGAACTTGTAGTGCAGATTTTTGGTGAAACTTATAATGCAATTTTTAAAGAAAAAGATTATAGTGCAATTTGGTTAAGTATTATAGTGCAGAATTTATATTTGCATAGTATGCAGAAATAGTGTAGCATAGAATGCAGAATCTTGATTAGAATAGTATGCAGAATTTTGATTAGCATAGTATGCAGATTTTTGTTTATGCATTTCAAAGTTAGAATTTGTTTAAACATTTCAGTTTTTAAAGAAGCATTCTTTTATTAGAGGTATTAACAAGTATAAGAAAGATACAGAAAAGAAAGAAAAAAGGCCAAGGCCTTAAATAGATCTCAAAGTCGAGACTTTAGGGATTTTTGGCACACAAGGTGCTTGTTAACATGCCGAGGCATTATATATTAGAAGTATTAAAAGATAACAAGTATTTTACTTTTATCAGTGGCACTGTGCTGGACTCTCAGTTGTCCTTGGGTTGGGCTCCCATAGTCGTCCCTAGGTTTAGATAACCTAGTAGTAACGACACGGCCGACGGTCGACGGTCGACGACCCGAGGGTCGCTAAATGGGCCGCCAAATGGGTCAGGTCGTTACAATAGTAAACCATATTAGATTCGAGACTAGCTACCTTGGGTCTTGTTAGGGATGCGCGCATAGCAAGTACAGTTGTCGGGCCCAAGAAGAAAGTTGATTATTATTTTGAAGTATTATAAGTATAAGTTTTTGAACAAGTAAAGTAAGTTTTACATAAGTATAAAAGTATAAAAGTATAAGTTTTTAAACAAGTGAAATAAGATTCAGAAGGTGTTTAAAATTCAGCAAGATTATGCTAGCATGATTGTATAGATTTGTTTTAAACGTTTAGCATTTCAGTATGTTTCTTTTGCTTATAGATGAGCATGAGTAGTTTTCCTTTTGAGCATTCAGCTTTTAGATTTCAGTATATTCACATGCATATTCGAGTTTTGTGAGTTAGATAGCGCTTACTAAGCAATTTTGCTTATAGATGCATTTTCCTCTTATTGCAGATAAAGGAAAGGAAAAGTTATAGCAAAGGAAAAGAGACAAAGAGGTGCGGATGGATGTGTGATGCCTAGACTATAGAAGCCTTGGGACCTAGCATAAGAATTTATTAAGATTGTCATTTATTAAGAATGTATTAGATGAGTCATTTAGTCTTCCGCTGTTAGTTAATTATATGTTTTGAGTTTTTCTAGAGTTTATGTATTGATCTTTACATGTGAACAACTCTAATTAAGTAAAGTTAGTAGTCCAGTAGCGCTCCGCCCTCACAGTCCAGTAGTGAGGAGGGTGGGGTGTTACAACTTCTTGGACACCAAGAAGAGCCTTACATTTGGATGAACTTGAGGCTATAATGAGGCTACGACAGGGATCTAGAGGAGAAATTGGTTTTGGCCTTCCGATGAGCTTGAGTATCCCATGCTCGCCCCGAACAAACAACTCAAGTTCATCAATAATAACTCATTCCACTAGAGAGTTATTACCGCACTACCGCACCAATCTCGAATTACATTATGGGCTCCTTCTTATTATGAGTGTGTTAGTCTCCCTGTGTTTAAAATTACATGTAACACCCCACCCTCCTCACTACTAGTCTGTGAGGAAGGAGCGCTACTGGACTTCTAACTATACTTAATTAGAGTTGTTCACATATAATTATCAATACATAAAGCTCTCTAAACATGTAATTAGTGACAGCGGAAACATGAATAACTTATCTCTACATTCTACTCTAGCATGTATACACAACTAAAACATATCAATCTGAACATGCATGCAACATTAACACAACTCAATAGTGAGACTAATATGCATAGCAATTCTAATGAGAAAATTCTAAATATATAAAGTCATTTTATGAATTAAATCATCTACATGAATAAACAATCCTAATAGTCTAAATACAAAATATCTTAATAAAATCTTTAACTAAATCCCAAGGCTTCTATAGTCCAAGCATCACACATCCATCCGCACCTCCTTGTCACCTTCTATAGTCTATAGCTTTTCCTTTCCTTTATTTGCAGTAAGAGGAAAATACAACTATAAGCAAAATTGCTTAGTAAGCGCTATCTAACTCACAAAACTCGAATATGCATGTGACTGGAAGAAATCTAGAAACTGAATGCTCAAAATAAGATACTACTCATGCTCATCTTATAGCAAAAGAAACATAGCATACTGAAATACTAAACATGTAAGCAAATCTAAACAACATGTCAGCATACAAGAAACTAAACTTGCTGGATTTTAAACTTATGTGAAGCTTATTTCACTTGTTTAAAATTTATACTTTAATACTTCAAAATAATAATCAACTTTCTTCTTGGGCCCAGGCTTAGTACCATTACGTGCTCCCTAATAGAAACTGGGGTAGCGAGCCACCAGTCCTATAAGGGTAAAGACCTCGGTCTTACCAGGGCCAAGACCTCGGAATTGGTCACCTGGATTTATTTAACGACAACTTCGGAAGTCGGGTACTAACCTTTCAAAGTAAAATATCTTAATTACTTATTCTTTAAATACCTTGGCATTTTAAGAAGCACCTTGTGTGCCAAAATCTCTAAAGTCTTGACTTTGGGATGTACTTAAGGTCTTGGCCTTTTTCTTTCTTTCCTTTATCTTTCTTATAAAACTCAAAATACTGATAGGGAACTCAAAATCTAGAACTGAAATGCTTAATGAAAAATCTGCACTGCAATGCATATTAAAAATCTGTAATGCATATTAAAAATCTGCACTAATGCGTAACAGAAATCTGCACTAATGCTTAACAAAATCTGCACTAAAGCTTAACAGAAATCTGTACTAATTCTTAACAAAATTTGTACTAAAGCTTAACAGAAATCTGCACTAATGCTAAAGCACGAGTTACTTAAAGAAACTGCACTAAAATTCTGCACTACAAGGAGATCTAAACTACATTAAAATTCTGCACTACAAGGAGATCTAAACTGCACTAAAATTCTGCACTACAAGGAGATCTAAACTACATTAAAACTTCTGAATTGATTTCAATTATTTCAGTTTCCCCACTCATCTAGTATCAACAACTGATTTCTAAACTTTCTGTTTCATCATCAACATGATCCATTTATAATTAGAAGAATATTTATTCCAATTTATTAGTATGAATAAATACTAAAATCTCTTATTCCAATTGTTGGAAGAAAATTGTTAACTTCTCTTGAATACCTTAGTTATCCAAATCGTACAGATATTTTGAACCGTTCAAAAAGTAATAGTGATAACTTCAATACTTACACTCCTAAAAGCTTCTGTAACCTTAATGTTATGAATAACTCTTTCCTTAATTCTATAATTCAAAATCTGCTATGCTGACAATCAAAAATCTGCAATGCAAGCTCTAAAGCTAGTATAGGATTAATGGGTTGTTCTTGTTCATCGTATAGCACAAGAGGAATGGGTTGTTCTAAGCTTCAAATGAGGTTGTTCCTATCTCATACATAGCACAACAAATTGAAACCGGCTGGAATTAAAAACCCATATAAAGCCTGTTTCCATTTCAAATACTTAGCACGAAACAGGACTAGAACCTGCTGAAACTAAAGATCCATGTAGGAATTTAAAACCTATATAAATCTTAAACCTTTATAAGGCAACTGAAATCTTTTAAACATGCTTCAAAAACAAACTGAAACCACAATCCATTCCTCCTGTTGCCACGGCAGGAAACCATAAGGAACAGAATGCTCAACATGCTCAACCCCTACATGCTCCTTCTTTGAGACTCTCGGCAACGAAACAAAGGAAACCCAAATTGCAACTATTCTGCATGCCTTGTAACACGGCAAGGAAGACCAAGATGCAACTAGTAAGGAAACTTTGCTACTGGAAATCTAGAACCATATTTGTTGCTCATACCCAGTGCCACGACAACAACAAAAACAGAACATTGCTAGATTTCATATGGTCCTACATCATGCTTCAAAAAAAAAATGAGAAGAACAACTCCAAAGCTACTCTTACCACAGGTGAGCAGCGCTTACCTTGCTTCTTGAACTCACAACCGAATGAAAGGGCTTCTAGGGTTTTCGGATAGCTCGAACTTCGGCTCCTCCTCGTGCCCACAAACTCTCCTCGATGAAATGATTCGTGAAGATGGGAAGAACTTCTCGGATTGAACCCTTGGCCAGCCGCCGGAGAGAAGCCCTAGCTTCTCTTTGGTTTTCGCCCAATAGAGACGTCGCGCCGTCAGGAGAGAAAAGGAGAGGGGAAAGAATTAGGTCTCGGAAGAAACCAAGCCCTAAGTTCCTCTCTTTATAACTCCAAAATTCTGTTAACTATCTACCACATAAATATATTTCGCTATCTTTTCTAAACAGCACCGCCCGTTTGGCCACTTGGCTATCGCGCTTCGCTTAAGATTCGGGTTGGGTCGGAGGTCGCGGGTTCGAACCTCGGCCGAAACTCTTTTATACTTAATATTTTCTATTTCCTATTAACTACTACTTAAATTAATTTCACTCTTTCTTTAATCAGCACGACCCTACTGGGTTCCTGGTCAGCCGAGACAACTTAAGGCTTTGCTTAACCGGAGGTCTCCGGTTCGAACCTTGGCTTAACCTCTTTATTTTTTTACAACTTGTTTCTTTTGGTAAAAATACCAAACGAACTCCAAAAATTGCATAAAAATATTTTAAAAATTTCTAGAATATTTCTAAAGCATTTCTAAATATTTTTAAGTACTATTAGGACTCGTAATGAGGAAATTTGGGTAGTTACATTACGAATGTCCACTAATTAAGTAAGTTACTGACAACTCACTTAATTAATATCTAGCTCCAAAAGTAGTACCACTCAACTTCATTGTCATGTCAGACTAAGTCCACCTGCAGGGTTTAACATGGCAATCCTTATGAGCTCCTCTTAGGAACATTCTCAACCTAGATAACTAGGACATAGATTCCTTCTATAATCAACAACACACACTATAAGTAATATCATTTCCCAACTTATCGGGCATATTGATTTATCGAGCTAAATCTCACCCTTTGATAAGTTAAAGAAATAAATATTAAATATAAGTGCTTGTTATTATATTAGGATTAAGAGCACACACTTCCATAATAACTAAGGTCTAGTTCTTTTACTAAGTCAGTACAAAAAGAACTTACCTAAATGATCCTACCCAATACACTTAAAGTGTATCAGTATAATTTATTAGTCAAGATAAACTAATACTTAATTACACTACGACTATTCTGATGGTTTATTCCTTTCCATATTAGTCGTGAGCTACTGTTTATAATTTATAGAGAACCGACAACACGATCTTCTGAGTGTGACACCACACTCCATGTTATCTACTATATAAATTAATTGAACAGTTACATTTAACAAATAAATGCAGATATTGACCAATGTGATTCTTTTATTTCAAAAATAAATGTTTACAAAAGCTAGGCTTTTAGTATACACTCTAACACCAACCTCCTCACTCAAGTGTCTTTTGACACAACAAGAGGAAACTAAGTTGTGGCATAGAAGATTGGGTCACACTCATATCAAACTCATTTTAAAAATGAGTCAAAATGGCATAGTTAGAGGTCTACCTAAATTAAAAAATTTAGAAACTATAATCTGTAATGCTTGTCAACAAGGTAAACAAACTAAGTCAACCCACAAGTCAATAAACCTGAATCAAACTAACTAAATACTTGAGCTCCTACACTGAGACCTATTTGATTCACATGGAGCCAAGTCACTAAGTAGAAACCAATACTATTTAGTCATAATTGATTATTACTCAAGATTTACTTAGGTAAAATTTTAAAAACCCAAAGATGAAACACTTGAGATCTTTAAGACTTTTTGCAAGTTAATAGAAAATGAAAAAGATACTAAAATCAAAAGAATTAGAAGTGACCATAGAGAGAAATTTAAAAATCATAGGTTTAACAAATTTTGTCAAACTAATGGATACAATCATGAATTTTCATGTCCTAGAACCCCCAACAAAATGGTCTAGGTGAACAAAAAAATAGAACATTACAAGAGGTCGCTAGAACCAAGTTAACCGAATATAACCTAAGTAACTAATTTTGGGCCGAAGCAATAAATACGACATGTTATATTCAAAATAGAATATTAATCAATAAATTTTAAAATAAAACTCCATATGAAATATACTACAATAAAATTTCTAAC